>NC_139564.1:52229538-52829538 GCF_965112155.1 Podarcis liolepis
GCCAACATGACTAAACTGCTTCTGGTGCAATGGGACATTTACCTTGCCTAGACCCATGTAGAAGACATTGCAGCAATCTAATCCCCACATAGGTAGGTAGGTAGGTATTACCATGGCCAGATATGTCCTCTCTAGGAATGGGTGTGGCTTTTTTGTGATGCAGTGCTCAGTCTGTTAAACATTGTTATGTACTTCACATTATGTATTTCAGGGCTTACCAACAATTTTATCTGAGGTCAGATGACTTCTGAGATCTCCTCCTCCTCTTCCCCTTCTCCCCCTCTCTTATTAACCAATAAACACCTTGCCAGTGCCAGCCATGAAAAGAGATTCCATTCTATTCACTCCACACCCTAAACTGCTTAATTAGGGGGGGGGGGAGTAACATGTGTTTAGTAGTCATGCTCCAGTGTGCCTGGATTGAATCAGGTTTCTGTCTCCTTAAGGATCAAACCAAATCTCTGCTTAAACCTCCAGACAGACTTCTTTCTCTTTCCCTTTCAGCTTTCAAAATAAGTTTCTTTAGCGGTGAATGTATATACTATTTCACTCGTGAATGATGCTTTCATGTTCAAGTGCTTCCAGGCTGACTAACTAGGACCAGTTTAAAAAACCTAACCTTCGAGCAATATGTGTACTGTTCATGCTCGTGAACCGTTTTGACTCAAACTCTGCATGTTCTTGGATTCAGAGTGAAGCTATTTATATGGCCATCTATGGCAGGAATCCATATCATGAATTTATTTGATAGCTTCACTTGTTTTGCAAACCATCTCATACTTTCTATTGCAAATCCCGTAGAGCTTAATAGATCTTATCACTGTTTCACTGTGATGGTAGCTTGATACTCCGTATCAATTCCGTCCTCACATTCTGAATGGTATCAGTTGGAATGGGGATTTCTCTTCCACCCATCTGTTTCCTCTCTTTGCCTTCATCATTAACCCTTTCTGCTGCAGAAGGGAGACTTTATCCTAGACTACAGAACTTTGAGATGCCAGAATGCAGGTTAGGCCAGGAAGCCGAGGGAGAGATTTAATTAATGAAGTTGTTAATATTACACAAAAGTGGGGGGGGGGGGAATTTCAGGAAGCACAATGTAAACCAGGGGTTGACAACTTAAGGCGCGGGGGCTGGATCCGGCCAGATCGCCTTCTCAGTCTGGCCTGCAGGCGGTCCAGGAATCAGCGTGTTTTTACATGAGTAGAATGTGTCCTTTTATTTAAAATGCATCTCTGGGTTATTTGTGGGGCATAGGAATTCATTCATTTCCTCCCCCCAAAATATAGCCCAGCCCACCACATGGTCTGAGGGATGGTGGACCGGTCCACAGCTGAAAAAGGTTGCTGACCCCTGATGTAAACTCTCATTCATTAAAGGGGGAGTGGGGGAGAGAGAGAGACGGTGAAGGCTTCATCAAACCCATTTATAGTAAAAAAAAATAATAGTATTGTCCTGCAAATACAACCAATAACATGACTGCAGTGGCCTATTTCCCAGGGAAGATGGAGACTATGGAACATAGTGCAGCAAACCTTTCCCATGCATATACTGTGAATTCAGAAAAATGCCAAGCGAAACCACTTGGTTTTTTGGGTTGGTAACCTCTTCAGACACCTCCTTCCCTTTGGCTTCATATGGCTCTGCACTCTTTCTAGATTTCGTGGCACCACCATTTCTCATTCTGTAGTACTGAGTAGAACTCTCATTCATTTATGCCACCTGCGAGTGAAATTCTTTTGGCTTAAGCACCTAAGACAAATCACCCATGCTGTATCTGAATAGCTGTAATTCATTCTCCTGCTTGCCTTTGGAAGTTTGTCTCTTTAGAGTTTATTTCTAGAGAATGGTCCCCAGGGAGTGAATTTCCCAGATGCTCAGGGAGACAGGTGGAGGAAGGAGAAGAAGACAGGAACTTTTAAAAAAAAAGTTAAATGGCAGGTTTCAATAGTAGTAGTAGTAGTAAGTAATGATGCAGTTGTAGTAATATTTTCCAAGGAGCCACAAGTTTTTATATTGGTTTTCCCCTCTATTGAAAACAGTTTGGGGAAAAGAAAGAAGGATTTATTTACTATTCTCAAGATCATACTAGCTGGATAAAGGCATTGTTAAAACCGCTGTATTAACGAGAACATCTTTTTCACGTGTGCAATACACATTCTTTTAAAAGGACGGAATTTCAATTTCCCCCAGAAATCACTTTTTAATGGTGTTCTTGCCACTCACATCTATCCAGGCTCTCATTTTGATGCAGTGCTAGGGGAATAAAATCTGCCTGTCTTTTAAATGCACAATTTTGGAGCTCCCAGGAATGGCTGTGACAAAATTCATACTGACTTCAATGAGATCAAGATCAGAATATCAGTTTCCTTTCCTTTCCCCCCTCCTCCTTTCTTCTTGAGTCTACATCTTATGCTTTTAAAATAAACGTTTCCTGGGGATTGTGATAATATAATCTTGTCTTTACTGCCAGAAACTTTAATGTTCATATTTACATGCGTTTCCCAGCATGCCTTTCCCAAGTGTATCTCATCGGCAAAGAATGCACACATAAACATTCCATTCTTTCCCGGAGCCTCCATGTAAAATGGAATACCCTCAACCTAAAACAACAGCTGTCCAACTGCCACCATCTCAATGGAATTCATTAATTTGTTTTTCCCATCTACTTGCTTTCAGCATTATGCAGATTGACGGAATCGAGAATAGCTGAAAGGCTGTTGTTCAACGAAAGCTCGGGAATGTCAGATGCAATTTTGCCTGTTGGGTTTATGGGTGGAGAAAGTCAAGGTGGAACATTCATTCTTCCCTAACTGATCTTCGTTTACCTAACTTGTTAGGAATGTGAAAGAGAAAAAAACAAGAATACATTTAATAGTTTACTTTTTTCATCTCCCTGGCAGCTGCCTTCATCAAAAGGGGAAAAATCCATCACCTGGTTTGATGTGCTTATTGACCAGGAATCCAGCTGTGTAGTATTACCTTAATGAACGCAGGTAACATTTAGATGCTTATTTATTTTTCTGTATGAAGGGAATAATAAAATAAGCCAGGAAATATTTTAATATCTAAGTTCTTTTGCAGAAGTACAAAGAATGGCTGTCTTTTTAAATAATACCATTTTTCAGATGTGATTAAGCTGTTATTTAAATAGGATCTATGCAATTTACTTGGGAAAAGGTAATATTTCTCCCCCACCAGCACCCCACCTATCTGTGTTTAAATGAAATACAAGTCATGAAGGAGTAATTCACCCAGAAGCATGAATATGCCACATCAAGTATAACTACAAGTGACTTATTCAGGAATCACAGACAACTTGGCTTGTGGGTTATTACATATGAATGCGACATAAAATCAACAACATTTAAATTATGCAGAAAGCTACAAAAATAGAGTCATCCCTGCAATTATTTCATATGTGAAATATGCTTCCTACCCTCGCTCATAACCATCCATAACAAAGCTTGTCAAAAATCTCATTTTAATAAGAAAATGTATATCAGTAGGTTTGCATAACCCCTATTAAGCAACATAGTAAAACAAATCTCTCCCCATCTCTGCTTCCTAAAGCCTTTATATATCTGTTGCTGACATTTCAAAATGTAGTGCTAGATTGTTCTCTGAAATGTTTACAGCTAAAATTGATTCCAAGTAATACATTTTTATTTTTTATTTTTCTTTCTTTCTTAGGCTTGTCTTTTGTTTGGGTAGAAGGCAAACAGAAAATGCTAAAATACTGACTATAGACTGGCTCACAGAGTTGTACACGGCTCATCTTCAGGGCTCCTGCACACCTGCCAATCCTGAAGAGCCGCAGTGTCCTTAAGCCTTATGTGTTATGACGGGACCTGTTCAGGGGTATACTATCCTTTAAAGTGGGATTGCAGTTGTGGAAATATGCCACTTTCAACTCCTGCACTGCCCTGCCACCTTCTTTCAGAATGTATCAGACAACTTCTATTAGACTCGCAGACAAAGATTAATTCAAACACACTTTCATTTCCACTGCTTTTCACACAGAGAAATTGGATTTTGAGCTAGCCTGTATTTGTGAAGAGTCTCCAGTAACAACTTAGGGAAGATGCCATCCTCGAAGTGGGATTCCTCATACAGTGGTACCTCGGGTTACAAACACTTTGGGTTACAAACGCTTCAGGTTACAGACTCCACTAACCCAGAAGTAGTACCTCGGGTTAAGAACTTTACCTCAGGGTGAGAACAGAAATCGTGCAGCGGCAGCGGGAGGCCCCATTAGCTAAAGTGGTACCTCAGGTTAAGAACAGTTTCAGGTTAAGAACGGACCTCCGGAACGAATTAAGTTCTTAACCAAAGGTACCACTGTAAAACATGAAGAAGAAAGCTTAAAGCATCAGGTTTGTAGCCCAGGGTGGGTCTTGGAGCAGTGGACTCGGGGAAACCAGAGTAGGTTTCAGCTTATGTCCCACAGATGAAAGGAGAGAAATGCAGAGAGTCTAGTTTCATTAGACCAGGCTTCCTCAAACTCGGCCCTCCAGATGTTTTGAGACTACAATTCCCATCATCCCTGACCACTGGTCCTGCGAGCTAGGGATCATGGGAGTTGTAGGCCAAAAAATATCTGGAGGGCCAAGTTTAAGGAAGCTTGCATTGGACTCATCAGCCGAAGAGGAGCTTCATGGAAAGAGCTTAGGAATCTATTGCACACTGAACCAGATCTTTGGTTCTTCTTCCCTGTGCTCAGTGGAGACTGTGTGACTCAGTGACTCTGTGTATGCTCTGAAGCTAGTTTAATCTTCTGTTCACTATGCTGTTATTTGCAAACAAGTTTAACTTACTTAAGAAGACTCGGTGTTATTAATTTACGCTGCATGTCAGACTCTTCCTGCTCATGAAACCCTGTTACCTCTTCTGCCTCTGATACCGCCTCCTCTCAGTCTGCTTCCTTTTCTCCCTCTCACCACACATCATCATCCCACCAACAATCTCCTGACTCTGAGCCTTCTTCCCTTGAGTGTACCCTTGTGAGTTCCTCAGCTGTTACCTCCCACCACTTATCTGCATCCATCCAGTCCATGACACCCACAAAAACATAACAATATGTAAATAGTGATTAAAATGGTACTATCCACCCACGTGGGAGGAATCAGCAAGCTCTAGGGAACCCCAAAGTTTTGTAGAAGTACAACAAATCTTTAGGGACACTCTCCCCCAGGAAGAACTGCTCCATGTAAGATAGTGAGAACTGAGCATATCTAGTGGCCAAGGAATGCTGATTGTTGGTGTTGGGGGGCAGAAAACCAGGAAGCACTACAGAGGAATATAATGGAATATGCTGGTGGATGGCAGGTGGGTTTTTTTTAATAGCAAACTAGCCATGAAAAGGACCACTCCACATTGCACCACTTGGTTGCAAATTTCACTTGTTACTATTATGTTGGGGAACTCCTGTTAGGGAACTCTCAAACAAGCTTGGAAACATTCCTTGGAAAAGAGCCTGAGAATTGCATGAGCAACAGCCTCATAGCAACCATTTCCTGTGTTGTTGACATTTTCTGCTTTCACGACTGCTTCAAATAAGATAGTAAGAAGTAGTTTCTTTTTCTTAGGAAAAACGGATCCAGGAACAATCTGGTACTTTTCATTGCCTTTCTTATAATGTGTAGATGTTGTTTCTAAGGTCTGTCACTGTTGTTTTGATTGTGAATTGCAACCAGTGCCATTACCATCACAACGTTTAATTCCCGAATTCAACATGTAGGCCAAACTCACTTCTCTTCATGTATGCCAGTAGCCCAAATAGCTTGATCACAGCTCTGTGATTTACGGCCTCAAAAAAATATTTGGCTTTCAGTAAGCAGCGCAATTCAATATTGATGAAGCGTCATATTTTCTCTGCATCAGAAGTTTGATTATGACACTGTTTGGTAAAATATTAACGGATGCAATAACACAGATATACGGCTCCAGTTCCTAAACCATTTACTCAATCCAAAGCCTACTTTCCCCAAAGCTAAAATCCAATGCATGCTGACTGGGAAGGAGGAAGCAAGAAAGAAAGGAAGGAAAGAGGAGTGTGCTGTCTAGAAGAAGATGTGGCTGGCTGGCTGGCAAACAGGAGAACACCATTGTGGAACACTTTGTGGCAGGTTTCACTTATCATTGTTTAATTCAAAAATGAGGGTCAGGAGTCAAAGTGACCTGTTTATTAAGCATTCATCCTGATTTGTTTGTGGGGGGGGGATTAGGCAACGTTGGCTATTTAATGAGCATTCGCTCTCATATGCTTGTAGGGAAGCTTAGAGCTTGTGGCCTCAATGCATGTGTCATAGGCGCCAACTCTATGGGGCTGAGGACACCTCAGCGATAGGCCCCCTCCAAGTTGGGTGGAACCTGGTGCCTATGGCAGGTGCTATCTCACATTTTCTAATGCATTTCTCTGCGGTATCCCCTAATTGTAAAAAGTCCGATCTTTTGGGGAAGCGAGTTTGTAGTGCAAGACCTTCCAATCCACTATAAATGCACAACCTGAATCTGCTAGAATGTGATTGAATCCCACTGAAAACAGTGACAGTCTGGAAGCACCCAAAGAATGCATCTACAAGGCCTTGGTTACACCTGGTGGATTTCTCCCTCCTTCGAATGGCAAACCTCATATTCAACATCAGACATAGAAACACAGAAGAGTCCTGCTATTACTGTAACTAAGCCCAAGCACATGTAGTTATTATAATCAATTATTCTTCCCCTGCTTGTCCCTCCTTTCCCTCTTCTGCATCCTCTGCTGTCCCCCTTGCATGTAGATTGTAAGTAATGGAACCTGTCCTCTGGCTGCTCCTAAGGTCTGTATTAAAATGTGGCACATTTGAAGATACTTATAGAAGGGAAAAGTTGGCTTCTCCTGATCTGGGTATATGGAAAATCACTTCACCACTTATGAAAACTTTGAAGCAGGCTAATCCTGCCTCTTCCCATAAAATCAAATCCCTTACACTATAATGTAGATTAAATGCAGCTCTCTTATTACTGACACAAGTGGGGAATTCCAGGGGAGGGGAAAATACTCTATTCCATATTCTTAAAAATTCCGAAGGTGTAGCTTTTCCCTTTCATGGTCTTAATTGTTCCTTCTTGGTGATTTATACTACTCATAATGGGATCACATTTCTATGGAACTGCCAGATTCTAGTTTTGTCATGATGCAACCAAAGCATCAACAAGAGCAGGAGAGCCACCTGCCCCACAACGTCTCTCACCTGAACCTGCCCAATTGTAGGGCCAGGCCCTATGCACACTTTCCTTGAGATAAGCCTCACTGAAATCAGCACTCAAAAATGTATAGTATCAGTCTGTACGTGTGGTTTCCTCGAGAAATGCTTAGACTCCATTTTGCCACAATAGGCTGAAGGGTATCGATAGAAGGGAATAAAACAACAACAACTCAAGAGAAGAGCTGTGAGCCAAAAATTCTGTGAAGAGGCATCTGGGGTCAGTTGCTTACCCGTATCCACATTACACAACCCTGTAGCAGTTCGGCGTCCCAACCGCTGATGGCACTAAGGTTAGCATCTCATCCCATCTCAAGGGATAATATTGGCACAAAAAGTGGAACAGTGGGGTATTTCTAAATGGGGCTTGCACAGCTGTTATATGAATATTCAGGAATATAATATATGGATTCATTTATACCAGCCTTTGCCACCCTGCTGCCTCTCAGTTGTTTTGGACTACAACTCCCGTTGGCCCCAGATAGCATAGTCATTGCCCTGAACCCCTGGTCTACCTGGCAGCAAGTCAGTATGCCAGTCCAAGGTCAATCCATGTGTCCAAAGTCCAAACGAAGCACAGTCCCACAGAGATCCTGGAACTGAGCAGAGATGTTGGAGCTGAGCTAGGGAGCTGGGCTGTGGGACCTTGCCTACCTCAGTCTCCTGGAGTGTCCTGTCCACTGCTCCCTATGCCTCAGAGCCTGCTGTGCTCATGGAGACAGTGTGGAAATGTTGTGGATAGTAGGAGAGGATACATTGATTAAATATTATCCTTCATCACTCATGCTAGTGAGCTTGTAGCAGAGCACATTCCCTTGTACATAGCAGGAAGCTAGCTGATAGATTTGTTAGAACCATTTGAGTTAAGCAATCGAGTCTGGATTGTCCAGATTGGATTGTTCCTGGTAAATCCCTTTTAGTTCCCTCTTAAAAGCAATAATCACACAACAGTCTTCTTTAAAAAGTAATGATGAGATTTACTTACATTCAGTTTACAGTATGATCCTTTAGCTTGTAGTTATAGTTACAGTTACAGAGAGTTACAGAGAAAAGTGTGGGTTCATCCTCTGTGAGTAGGTGACCCCATGTGTTGCTGGCTGAGAGCCAGCACACAGCAAAAGAAGAAGAAGAGGAAGAAGAAGAAGAAGAGTTTGGATTTGATATCCCGCTTTATCACTACCCAAAGGAGTCTCAAAGCGGCTAACAATCTCCTTTCCCTTTCTCCCCCACAACAAACACTCTGTGAGGTGAGTGAGGCTGAGAGACTTCAGAGAAGTGTGACTAGCCCAAGGTCACCCAGCAGCTGCATGTGGAGGAGCTGAGACGCGAACCCGGTTCACCAGATTACGAGTCTACCACTCTTAACCACTACACTACACTGGCCTCAAGAGAGTGAAGAGGAAGATGGCTGTGTCACTAGCCCCTTTATAGGTCTGCCAGGGTCACGTCTATCTACCTGGTCACACGCGGGGGGGGGGGAATGCTCCAGATCAGGTGTGACAGGAAGTCCTCCTGGCTGGAGGAACATTCCCCTGTGTGTCCACTCTGGGCATACAGAAAATGTGTTATTTGACTGCTTATGTCACATCCCACAGACAGGGCCCCCTCTGGCTCTGGTGATGGGTGCTGCTGCTCTGGTTCCTGTGCACTGACATCCATCCCCTTGCCACCCCTTGAGTACTTCCTACACCAACCTCTCCTTCGCCATCACCAGCTTGCCCCAGTATCAGTTACATCCTCTTCCTCCTCCCCGTGGCAAGTTCCTGACAGTCATCCAATTGGCAAAGGCTGATTGAATAAAGTCTTTCTCTGAATTGTACCACTTCAGGGCACAGGTAAAGGCTCTGCTCTCTGTATCTCCCAGCCACACCTAATACTTTTACTCTTTCCCCTGATAATGTTTAGTAGAACAAAACAGTAAATATTATGGGGAGAGAAAGGGAGGGACATGGGACTTTTTGCAACAATTGCACGCCAGCTTTAATGTGTAGTTCTGGCCTTAGATAGCAAGCAAGCAATGGGATATCAACAGTGTTTGATAGCATGCTTTGGGGAAATGGGGAGGAGGTGGGGGCAGGATAAGTCATTCCATATGAACTCTTCTATATGCTAACATTTAAAAATGAAAAAAACAAACAAACAAACCATAAAGCCCTTTGAAGCACGAGAGGAAAGGATGTGATTCTGACTTGCGTGCTTGTTCATTTGGAATCACTTCACAAAGAAAATCGTCTCGAAGCCAGTTCGGTATAAATCACATTCTACTTCAAAGAGCCAGCATCTAATGCAAACAAATATATGCAACCCCCAGACCAACAAGTTCAGAATGCTAACTTAGCGATGCAGGCTTACATTCTCACCCCATTGCGCAAAGTGTGAAGTAAGTGAAAGCGATTTTGTAGACCGCAAACATTTTCGCTCCAGCTAAAGGGACTGAAATGGGAGAGGCAGGAAAAAACCAAAATTAAACAGACCACTTCAAAATGAGTGGGGAGGGACAGACTATGACACCCCCCGCCTTTGAATAAGATGTATTTGCAGACTTTAAAAAGCATGTGGCTGATGTCACAGATAATTCGTTTCAGTGACGATACCATGGACAGACTTTGGTAAATATGCTTAGAACATATGCTTGCTTTCTAAAATCTGTTAATGACCCTGCAAATGGAGCATAGATTTCTGAGTATATTTTACATGAAGCTTATATGAGTATCGGCTATTAGTGAACTGACTCTTAGGCTGTGTAAACAGTACTGGCTAAAAATGCAGCCAGACCATTCTTTTCCTCAGTTTGGATTGAAGCTTGTTTGGGGGCAAAACACATCAAAGCACAGTATTTCATAAGAAGCAACAGGATAGCTAACAGAATAGATATGGATTGTGGCTAATGTTGCATGCTTTCAAAACAGTAGTAGGAATGCACTGGATGCAGAGTAAACTTTTATTTTTTATTTTATAGTTTTACCATTTTGTAAACCACTTTGGGGTTGTTGAAATAAATAAATAAATAAATAAATAAATAAATAGATGATAGATAGATAGATAGATAGATAGATAGATAGATAGCACAACTTTAGGTTTGATACTGTTGCTACTTTTGAAGCAGAGTCCTTCTGTTTAAACGGAGAGAGCATTTAGCAGTGTTTAGATCTGAGATGCTTTTACCAGAAAACTGAGCTTTTATATTGGAGCTAAACAACAGACAGCTTGTGTGTTTACACATATTTAGAGGAAGTTGTTTAGGAAATAGCTTCATGCACTGCTTGTGCAACAATTGCACAAACCACCATGCTTCACTTTGGGCACTTAAGTATGCAGAAAGCCCATAACCTTTTTAAATTAATGTGATCCAGCGCTGGATAGTTAGCAAATATTTTCCTCCCATCTAGCACGGGATGGGAGGTGAGACGCCAGTAAGCATTCTTCCACCTAATGTTCCTATAAGCTCTTTAATGGAAGACAGATTATGAAATGTATTTTACATCAAGCTTAGGCTTCTAATATCGGTGGAGCTGTGCTTGGATCCTAGCAAAGTTTATGGGAAATATTTCCATTGGTTTAAATAGAAATAGGATCAGGTCAAGGCTAAACGATCTCCACTAGTCTGCATTAGATCAGATTTGCCTTCAAAGTGGAATCCCCCCTCCCCGATCATCTGCTGCATTTATTTCCACATTCACTGACCTGTACCTTTGAGACATGTATGTGCAAATTACAGCCTACACATTATTCAAGTTCAGTTCAGTTCAATAAACTTTGTTTAAAACAGGATTAGGTAATGTGTGGCCTTCCAGATATTGCTGGACATTCTGTAGGGCTTCCACTGATGAAATTCGTTAGGTGAATCCATCCCAATGCATCTATCGATAATTAGAAAATAATAATGGTTAATTAGGACCAAGTCAAATTCTTACCCTCTAGAAACGCAGCATGTCTGCTTGTTTGAATAATTTGTATCTACCTTTATTATTCAGGAGATCCCAATCAGGCTAAACGGTCATCACAACAACCACAAAACATCAAATCTTAAACATGAACAAAGAAAATGTGCAGCAAGCAATAGGAGCAAAAAATGACAACGGATAATAAAACCACCAGAATGCAAGCCAGATGTGATAAAACCAGCAACCACAATAAGGAGATAAACCCGACATGGTCAGGAGAGAATAAACATGTCCAGTTTCGCACATTCATCCTTGCTTATAGTGAAAGGTATTATCTTGACATGAACATGTCAATAATGTTTGGCAGGCCATACTAGCAGAGCTCAACTGGCATTTTCTCACTATAATCTTTTGTGTCCCCTGGTACGAAACCAGTATATCGGTTACCCTCTGTCATATGTGACTTATGATTGAGTTTACTAGGTATCTGAAGAAGTGTGCATGCACACGAAAGCTCATACCAAGAACTAACTTAGTTGGTCTTTAAGGTGCTACTGGAAGGAATTTTTTTATATTCCAGAAGATCATTCAATCTACGGTATGGAACCTTATTCTGAAGTTTGCCTTGCTTTACAATCCAAGAAGATCCAAGCAGAATTTGAATTGAATAATCAAAACAGTATACTGATATTATTATCGTTAACATTAACATTATCATTATTTCTTGTGGACGGATGTCAGCACCATGCTAACCACCAGGTTAGCTGAATCCAGACTTACATTTTTAACCCACCCTTCATCCCATAGGATCAGAAGGTGGCATCCAACAAACAAACAAAACACATAACAAATATATTAAAATCAATAAGCAAAGGAATAACAACAAATATAGCAAATCAGCAGCAGCACTTTATCAAAGCATTTCACTGCTGTTACACTCCTCCCACAAATGCCTGCCTGAAGAGTTGTCACTGATATCAATATAGAGAACAGCTGTATTTCCACACAGAGAGAGCTCCCTATAGAATTATACATTCTAGTAAACTCAATCATAAGTCACATATGACAGAATTTTTTTATTCTGTGCATGGCAGACCAACACGGCTACCTATCTACTTCTGGAATATGAAAGGGTTTTTTTTAAATAGGGGGGTGCTACTGTAAAGAAGATTTGGTATCCTCGAAATTAGGTGACAAGGAAGCCTATGAGAAAAGCGGAGGTTAAATGAAGAAGGAGAAACCCAAACGGAGCAGCAAACACATAAAACCTGCAGAGGGATATCAACATCTTTAAAAACAAAAACAGAAAAGGATGCCAAGACACGATGTGCAAATGTGGGGAAACTATGTAAACAACCAGAGCATCATTGTTGCTAAAATTTGTAAAGACTGGCTTCAGAATATTTACCTGTCCAGCTTGTTGTATTATGAATTCAGCCCCATTTCCCCTAGACATTCTTCAGCTTCAAATGCTAAATGAGATTCTGTGCATGTGCTGTCAATCTTCAGCAAATCAGGCGCCCAAAGCTTTGTACACTTATACACTGAAGTTCATTCCTGGTAATACCTTGCCCCTGATGAAAAACTCATTGATTGCAGTGAAACCATGCAGACTACAAAGCCAGTCAATGAAAAATATCATTGACTGGTGATTGACTCTATGCCACTAGACTACCTGCTCAAACAAGCTTTTGTTGGGTGAGCATCTTCTCTCTTTGAATCAATTCGCTTGATAGCTCCTTGCAAATGTTCCATGTAGCTGTTTCCCCCCATTCCCACTTCTCTTGTTCCTGTATTTGGGGGTGGGCAGTTCACCCCCCAAAGTGGCTCTCCACAATTGTTGGGGTGCTGCATAATATGTACAGGGCAGAGGAAACCAAGTGGTCATTTCCAGGGCATGTACAAAGCACAGCTTCATCAGCAAGCATGCACCTATGTTAAAAGCACCATACATTTAAAGCACATGTTGTTGTTTAGTCGTTTAGTCGTGTCCGACTCTTCGTGACCCCATGGACCAGAGCACGCCAGGCACTCCTGTCTTCCACTGCCTCCCGCAGTTTGGTCAGACTCATGTTTGTAGCTTCGAGAATACTGTCCAAACATCTCGTCCTCTGTTGTCCCCTTCTCCTTGATCTTTCCCAACATCAGGGTCTTTTCCAGGGAGTCTTCTCTTCTCATGAGGTGGCCAAAGTATTGGAGCCTCAGCTTCAGGATCTGTCCTTCCAGTGAGCACTCAGGGCTGATTTCCTTCAGAATGGATAGGTTTGTTCTTCTGGCAGTCCATGGGACTCTCAAGAGTCTCCTCCGGCACCATAATTCAAAAGCATCAATTCTTTGGTGAGCCTTCTTTATGGTCCAGCTCTCACTTCCATACATCACTACTGGGAAAACCATGGCTTTAACTATACAGACCTTTGTTGGCAAGGTGATGTCTCTGCTTTTTAAGATGCTGTCTAGGTTTGCCATCGCCTTTCTCCCAAGGAGCAGGCGTCTTTTAATTTCGTGACTGCTGTCACCATCTGCAGTGATCATGGAGCCCAAGAAAGTAAAATCTCTCACTGCCTCCATTTCTTCCCCTTCTATTTGCCAGGAGGTGATGGGACCAGTGGCCATGATCTTCGTTTTTTTGATGTTGAGCTTCAGACCATATTTTGCGCTCTCCTCTTTCACCCTCAATAAAAGGTTCTTTAATTCCTCCTCACTTTCTGCCATCAAGGTTAAAGCATCTTTCCCAACATCATTTTCTCCTAAAGAATCATGGGGACTGTGAGCTAAAATGCCCAGCACCCTTAAGAAACTATGGTTCCCAGGATTCTCAGTGGGAGTTCATGCGCTTTAAATGTATGGTGAGTACTCAACTTCTGAGCAGGGAATTTCTGAAAAACAGGCACACAGCCCTCCCATAAATGCTTGCTGAGAAAGATCGTGAATTCTACCCCATTTCTGAATTGAGCTGAAGGCAGTTCACTAGCCATTTCTTGTTTTCACTGTCAGGGCCTGATGTCAAAGACAAGTTGCTCTTAAGAGCTGAACAGTGGCTTATCTTGTTGACAGTGGAAGTTGCTGCAGAGAAAATAAGGAATCTCTGGCTGTATGTGTGGTTTCTCCTCCCACACGCATACCATGCTGCTCAATTTTGACCACTGTGAAGACTGTGCTAGTTGTGTGCCTATAATGGGAGCTGAGAGGCATGAGGAGCAGAACAAACAAATGGCTTTGAGGCAGTAAGCACACAAAATGCAGTGCAGATGCAAGGAGACATTTCCATTTGGTGCTGGTGCATGAAACCTGCCCCTGGAGCAAGCAGAGCTGTATGACTGCCCCTTGCTTGCCCCTGCCCTGCCCAGCACAGCTAGATCAAAAAGACGGGAAGGAGAGAGAAAGCACTACAAGGGAAGG
Source organism: Podarcis liolepis (assembly GCF_965112155.1). NCBI lineage: Eukaryota > Metazoa > Chordata > Lepidosauria > Squamata > Lacertidae > Podarcis > Podarcis liolepis. The sequence goes on from NC_139564.1 coordinate 52,244,069, forward strand.
AGGCAGGAAGATGCAGGGAAAGTTGATTAGTTGTGCACTACTCAAAGAATCAAACCTCTCCATTCTGAAGGAAATCAGCCCTGAGTGCTCACTGGAAGGACAGATCCTGAAGCTGAGACTCCAATACTTTGGCCACCTCATGAGAAGAGAAGACTCCCTGGAAAAGACCCTGAAGTTGGGAAAGATGGAGGGCACAAGGAGAAGGAGACGACAGAGGATGAGATGGTTGGATAGTGTTCTCGAAGCTACCAGCATGAGTTTGAATAAACTGCCGGAGGCAGTGGAAGACAGAAGTGCCTGGCGTGCTCTGGTCCATGGGGTCACGAAGAGTCGGACATGACTAAACGACTAAACAACAACAACACCCAAACAATTTGGACCATTGGAACGTAGGAAACTGCCTTATAATGAGTCAGACCACTGGTCCATCTAGATTGGTATTATCTACACTGAATGGTGGTGGAGAGGCTGGGGGTTGAACCTGGAAACTTCTGCATGTTAATCAGATGCTCTGAGAGCCAACAAATTGAAGATCAATCCAGATTAGACTAAGGCGCTGTTACTGGATAGTTCCCTAGACCAGATGGCTCAGAGGTTGCCTGCCCTTGATGGGGTTACACTCCCTATCAAGGAAGGAGCGGGTACACAGCCTGAATCCTTTGCTATCACTTGAGGATCAGATGGCCTCAGTGGTGTGGAATGCCTTCTATCAGCTTTGGCTAGTGGCCCAGCTGCACCCCTATCTGGGCAGGAATAGCTGAACTTCAGTTGTCTATGCTCTCGTAACCTCTAGGTTAGATTTCTGCAACGTGTTATATGTACGGCTGCCTCTGAAGACAGTTTGGAAACTTTAGCTAGTGCAGAATTTGGTGGCCACGTTGCTCACCGGGACAAGATGGATTGAGCACAATACACCGATTCTAGCTCGACTCCACTGGCTGCCAGTTAGTTTCTGGGCCCAACTCAAAGTGCTGCTTTTGACCTGTTGAAATATACTCAGAGTTGAGAGTGGATTTCATGCACTTTATTCAGCTGACAGTGGTGAGGAGGAATCAAAGTTCCCCCAGAATGTCTGCTTTATATACATTATTTACACAATGGGCCCCACGTGATTGGCTAATTCCGGGATTCTCCTGTACGCCAATCAGGTTGCGGATTCACTTCCACCTGGAGCTGGATTGGGTGGCTCCTGTGGACCAATCAGACTGCTGCATTCTGAATGCTATTGTTCTAGGACCAATCAGATTGCTGCATTTTGGATCCTATTCAACTCAGTACATAACTCCTGTAAAGCCTTACACCACTCAAGGACTGCCTCTCTTCATATGAACTGACCCAGACTCTGAGATCATCACCCAAGGCCCATCTTCATGTGCCTTAATAATGATGATGATGATGATGATGATGATGATACCACCACCACCACTGGGCTATAGCCCTTTTCCTATTGCTCCTTACAGGGTTTAAGTGTGCTTAACTGTGCTGAATTGTGGCCTTGTACTAAATCTGATAATAAGGGTGTTCATATGAAAAACCAATTTTTTAAAGAAGGGGGGTTAGGTTTGGAAGATGCAGTCTAGTATTTTACCATTCATAATATAGAATCGTTATGACCATGCCTATATAAAACCTTCATCAGTATTACATTTTCACTAAAAATGGAAAATTTAAAAACACACTACTATGCTTTTAACATTTTCAAATTCCTTTTAAAAAAGAAATACAAATTTTCCCCACATCGGACTCTGCTTTTTAAAGAAAAATTGATATGATAAGCCGTAGAGCTGAAAAAATGGAAGAAGCAGAGGCATGCGAAACAAATGCAACACTGGTGTTGCAAAGTAAATGAAGTAACACCACGCTTCAACTGCTAATTGACAAGATCCACACTTCTAAGCCAAGTTCTGTAATATAATCCCCACTGATGAGGAAAAAAAAAATACTTGTGATTGAACAGGTGCAAAGAAAAATAATTACATGCCAAGCTGTATTCCTCCAGCTGAAGGATCATGACGACTTCTAGTCATGTACTGAAAACAAAATGCAAACAAAATGTCTGATGCAGAGAATTAGAAATGATAAATTTAAATAGCATATCTAAATTAGAATGGCACCAAATATCCTCACATCTCCCCCCTTTTATTATGAGGTAGAAATTAGTAATTTTGGAGTGGCCAAAACTTCTCCTGAGAACCTTTCTGTGAATATTCATCTTTGGCACCATTATTCATATGGACAGCTGCTGCTGCTGCCTCCTCCTTCCTGGGTTGCTCACATGGGTGATCTTGCCCAATCAGAGATTGCACAGTGAAACAAGATGACATCACAAGAACCCTATGCCTGTTTACTCAGAAGTGAGTCCTGTTTTGTTAAAAAGGGCTTACTCACTCCCAAGTAGTAAGTGTGAACGTATAATTGCAAATACAGGCAATCTGATTTGCTTGTGGGATGACATCACCGAGGGCAAGTGAGGACAGATTAAATTAGGGGGAAGTTAAATTCCTCTTCACATCACCAGTTGTGGTGTTTATTGCGGCAAACAGCAGTTTCATACACAGCAAACAAATTTAAACAAGGCAGTGTGAATTCACCCTCCACTTAAAAACAGAAGCATCCATCCTGGCTCCTGTTGAGTCCATAGAGGTTCCTGGTGGTTCAGTGCTGAAAGGACTATTACAGGGCGCATGCGGCAGATGCAATTTGTTTGATTAGAGAAACAATATAGTGTGGCATCTTCTGTACCACACTGCTCCTGTTCTTTAGGAGCACTCCAAATGCACCTTAGATATATTAGCTGAGATGTAGGAGCTACTGGTTCACAAGTTATTTTTCTCCCATGGCTAATGTCCTATGTGACAAATCTATTTGTCAAGTGACTTTGAACTTCCATACTAGAAAGGGTGAGAGGAAGCACGAGTTATGTGCCCCATCTGTTGCTTATTTAGAACCTACAAAGATGAGTTCAAGTATCTCCCCACCTTGGGAAGATGTTTGTTTTCCAGATGTGGAACCACCATCTTTCTGGGAAAGAACAAGCTGGTCCTTGAACCAGCAGATTGGTGGCTCATCAGTCAAGCAAGTAAGGAAGGGTTGTAGCTCATGGTGGAAGACCTGCTTTGCATGTAGGTGGTCCCAAGGTTGATCTCCAGCTTCTGCAGTTAGGACTGGGAAAGATGCCATGTCTGAAAAATCTGGAGAGCTTTTGTCAGCCAATGTGATTCGATTTGGTCAAAGGCACCTTCCTATGTTCCTAAGTAGAGATGGACTGTCTGAGGGAAGTGTACTGAGTGCCAGATTGAGGAGTTGCTCAGGCCAAGAAGCCAAGCTGGAGTTGACATCATGACAGATCCAGATTACTGTATATCCTATTGGTAGCTGCAATATCATGGATGAGAAACACTGTTCCTGGCGATACTGCCTGAGGTCAGTGGTTCAGAATATTCTAAATTGTTTTCAGAATGTTTTTTAGTTAGAATGGTTTCAATTTTTTTTGGTTTTTCATAAACATGTTATCATTACAGTGTCTGCTGCCCTGGGCTCCTTCGAGAGGATTTAATAATAAATAATAGCACCCTCTGGCCAACACAGTGACCAGCAATTCTCTCTTCTGGCAAATTGCTTTGGTATCTCAGAGGAGAAGTGCCTGGGTCTTGCTGCCAGATAATCTGATTCAACACTCTGCCTCCTACTTCATGGTCAGATGGCACAGGACACATCTCAACATCTGAAGCTACGTGGGAGTTGCCAATGTAAGCTGCTTAGATGAGAGATCTGTAGGGAACCATAGATAAGCTGCCCTGATATCTTCAGAAAATGGCAGCATGTAATTATAAGGGCATTCCTACATGTCTGAGTAATGTATTGACTCCGTTTGGGATATTCAAAATGAGCATGTGAAGAGAAAGGGCAACTTGTATGTATTTGTCTAACAACAACAACATCAACAATAACAATAACAATGGTTTTATTTATATGCCACCCATCTCACTGGGTTGACCCAGCCACTCTGGGCATCTCCCAACAAAATATTTAAAAAACCCAATAAAGCATCAATAATTAAAAACTTCCCTGAACCCGAGTGCCTTCACATGTCTTCTAAAAGTCAAATAGTTATTTATTTGTTTGACATCTGCTGGGAGGGCATTCCACAGGCAGGACGCCACCGCTGAGAAGGCTGGTTCCCTGTAGCTTCATGTCTCACAGTGAGGGAACCACCAGAAGACCCTTGAAGCTGGACCTCAGTGTCCAGGCTGGACGATGGAGGTGGAAACACTCCTTCAGGTATACTGGGCCGAGGCCATTTAGGGCATTAAAGGTCAACACTTTGTGCTCAGAAATGTACTGGGAGCCAGTGTATGTCCTTTACGACTGGTGTTATATGGTCCCAGTGGCTGCTCCCAGTCACCAGTCTAGCTGCCACATTCTGGATTAGTTGTACTTTCCTAGTCACCTTCAGCGATAGTTCCACGTAGAGCCTCAAACATGTTTAAGACATCAATGCTTCTACAAATGATAATATGTGCCCAGAGGCAGAGCAAGGTGGGTGCGGTGGGTGTGGTCTCCCCGGGTGTCATCCCTGAGGGGGGGTGACATCACCCCACCACTCCCCCAGAACACTTGCTGCGGGCAGCACCTCCCTGGGATGCCGTGGGTGGCACGCCCCCTAGGATGCTTGTCATGGGCAGCGCAGCCCCCGGGACACTTGCCCTGCCCCCTGGGATGTTCGCTCCGCCCCCGGGGTGCTAGCCCTGCCCTGTGGGTGGCTAGCCCTGTCCCTCCGGGTGCCGGAGCAGCTAGCTCCGCTTCTGTATGTGCCAGGAACTTGGAAATCTATTCAGATCAGCCTTTGGGACACTAATGCCTCAGTTTGACCTACGATTACTTCCCCAATCAGCTTAGCATTTGGGGCTTGAATAGTGCTGTGCACAGCATAGGGGGCACATGATTTCAACCCTGGTAGGCAAAGACAGATCATTGGGCATTATTGTGATGTCAGGTGATTGACAGGTGGGAGTCCCAGCCTCCTGTCAAACTTGGCCCATGGTTGGTGGTAGCATGGGAGACAAGGAACCAGTTATCCATCCCTGCTGTAAATTAATGAACTTGTACACCACCATCATAAAGAACAGATGTGTCTCACTGCAGCACAGCTATCTCCTTCCCCTATCCTTTGCCTTTCATGGTATGCTCTGAGTTATGCTCTTGCGAATGGGAAATCCAATCTTATTTATAAAACAAGCAGGTGTAATATTTTGGGGGGAAAGAAAATTTAAAAAATGCATTTCCAAAGATAAATGCACCCTGAAATTAAACCCCCATGATTAATTTTGTACTGTTGATAGGAAACTGCTTCATTTGGCTCAGGAAAAATATAGTGTGTTGATAAGAGAGAAATAGCCAGGCAATATTTAGGAGTCTCCTAATGAAAAAAATATTAATTTTCTGATAACATTCCTACCCTCCCCAGAGCCGCACACGCAGATGGCAAAATGTAACTTCTCCATATAAATCCACACTTCTCCTGATTTATCAAACTGCTTTATGGCATGTATGTAATAGGGCCCAATCACAAGGCATAAATATAAAAACACATCAAATGCTGGAAAAGTTAGGTCAAAAATTGTTCATTCCAAAAAATAAAAAAGTCAAACTTCCTGTAAAATATACTTGGTATTGTGGCATTGAATTAAACTATATGTGTTCTGTTTTTGTATTCTGATTGTACATAATTGAGCTGAATGAAGGCTTGTGATATATAAGTAATGTAAGTAATACTTATTGGTTACTTTCTTAAAACAGAGGCACTTTGCACATCCTTAGAGGCACTATTTTTTCATTATTTCTGCACATATTTCAGAGTTAATCAAGACAATGGAGTTGGTTTCTGGATCTAGTCTTTGGGAACTCTAACTGGTAACCCTAAGCTCTGGTAATGTATCAGTTACTTGATGTAGTGCATAGCATTTGTAGAAGTCATGTGGCAGTATAAATTTAGGCCAGGAAAAGAGCTTAAAGTCTACTTGCTCAATGATTTTCTCCCTATGTGTTAATGTTCCCTTTGTTGATCTGTTAAGAGTGGCTTCATACATAATGAGACACTGCACTCAAACACGGACTGTAGACACTTAATTGTTTTACCCATTAGTTTTCAATTTGCATATTCATCTTTTCAACTTTCAGTGTAACACCTAAAGAGGGAAGCCAACCACTTTTTTTTATTTTTTACCAACTCCGAAACTGTAAAAGCTGCCCTTACAAGAAACCCACTACAGTGGTACCTCGGGTTGAGAACTTAATTCATTCTGGAGGTCTGTTCTTAACCTGAAACTGTTCATAACCTGAAGCACCACTTTAGCTAATGGGGCCTCCTGCTGCCACTGCACGATTTCTGTTCTCATCCTGAAGCAAAGTTCTTAACCCGAGGTACTATTTCTGGGTTAGTGGAGTCTGTAACCTGAAGTGTATGTAACCTGAAGCGTATGTAACCCGAGGTACCACTGGACATCTATCCTTCTGAAATTTGACGAGATTCATGACATTCTATCATACCTGCACCCTGTTGAGCCTGGAAGGACAAAACTGCCACTACCACCTCATGGTTGAAGAACTAGCACAGCTGATGTCTTTCACATTTCTGTCACCCACAGAACAGCACTATGAACTCCATAAAGAGAGTCTATATCCGGCATGGAAGTAACACATTATCCCTCATTTCAGTGCAAACTATTTTACCCAAATGAGGGACAATGGATGGAAGGAAACAGGGAATGCATAAGTAACTCAAGAATCTGGACTGGAATTTGAAATACACATTTTTTTCTAACTCCAGTTTTGGAGGGAAAAAATGTATCTTAGCACCCCCCCCCCAAAAAACCCCCACACAACTAAAAGTACATGACAATAACCCTTCCAGTACTCCATTTTCAAATTTGACAGTGTTCTGTCAACCTATAGCAACTGCAGATCAGCAGCTCCTTATGTCTTTTATATTTGTGACTCCAAATCTCCATGGAATGCTTAACTCCAACCGGATGGGATTAGCAGTACAATAAAGCCATTTGTCTCCGAAAGCCAACATTTGTTGGAATAATATTTCTACCATCCGGTGGGTAGCATCTGTTACCAACAGGGAGGTATATCTTCCTGTTGGTGTCTTTAAGGATTGCATAATAACAACGGGCGCAATCCAACAAAGATTAAGAACTTTAAGGTTGCAAACCGAAGCACAGTTACTAAGGAGTAAGACTCGATGAGCTCAGTGGGCCTTACCTCTGAGTAAACATGCATTAACAGTGTTGCCTATTCCAATGATTTCAGTGGGAAAGTGAACTGTGTGTTTAATGGTCTCCAGTTGAAACAATAACTTGACAGCACTCAGTTTTGGGTGGATGATGCTAAGTGTTTGGATTGAAGAGCAGCTGCTTAGTGATCCTGTGCTAGCTTGTGACACCAGCAGTTTCTGGGAGTTCAGTATGTAGGAAGGTTTTGAATAAAAATGTTCACCAGCCAATAGCATACCCTCCAACATTTCTCTGATGAAAATAGGGACATCCGGGGTCAAATCAGAAACCGGGATGGCTTCTCTAAATCAGGGGCGTCCCTGAGAGCCAGCGTGGTGTAGTGGTTAAGACTCGTAATCTGGGGAACCGGGTTCGCGTCCCCTCTCCTCCACATGCAGCTGCTGGGTGACCTTGGGCCAGTCACACTTCTCTGAAGTCTCTCAGCCCCACTCACCTCACAGAGTGTTTGTTGTGGGGGAGGATGGGAAAGGAGATTGTTAGCCGCTTTGAGACTCCTTCAGGTAGTGATAAAGTGGGATATCAAATCCGAACTCCAAACTCCCTGGAAAATAGGGACACTTGGAGGGTCTGCAATAGGACTGAACAATGAAAAACATGAATATACTTGTCCATTAGTGAATGCAGCAGGAGACCAGGCAGCCATCAATGGAAGTTGTTAGACTTCCATTGATGAATGGAAGTTGTTGGATAACTGAAGCAGGCCAAAAATAGTCAGGAGAATCTGGTCTTGCATCCTGCTGCATCTGGATATTTAAAGTATATGAGTGCTTTCCAGCTTTCAACACCCGTTCATGGACTCTCTGCTATTGTGTCCCCCACCCCCACCATTCAATAAAACCAAAGAGTAAAATTATTAGTACAAAATGGTTGGCCTGTAGACTCTCACATAAAAGACAGCCAGACAGCCAAAATATTCCAGCCTGATGTTTTGATTAAAGTAAAAGGAAATAGGAGTGAGTATTAAAATGTATTTTTGTTTTTTTTAAAACTGGAAAGACAAAATTATTCATGGATTTCCCATTTCTAGTCATTAAAGTAATGGCTTACTGGAGTAAGAGCTGATTGCAGGATTTTCCCATTGTGACTCATTAACACTTGTATGTTTCCTTCCCATCTTCAAAACTGAAATGTAGTGCTGCGTGGCGTAATGAAAGGCATTTAGCTCTTTCCCTGCACCTTATGTAAGTTGGCAAAATTGCAATGCCTTCAGTCTAATTGGATCTGTTTCTACCAAATTTGTTCTCATTTGTCTAGCAATACATGACAACCCTTTACAGCAGCTTATGGCACCTGAAGACGTTTTCTCCAATTCCAAAGTATAAAATGACATTTTTGAAGGTCATAATTGTAGATTTAAAAACAAAAAACTGAGTGTGAATTTATTTCTTCCTTGTCATATTCTTTGGGAAGACAGGTCTATTTCATATATTATTTTCTGATCTGGAGATTATTCACCATTTTGGAATACTTCTTGTTTATTCGGCTTGTATCTCATAATCACAGAAGCTGCTCAGAATGGAGACCACACAGTCAGATTTTTTTAAAAAATAAAAAAATAAGTGCAGCCCTAACCTAGGCATGTTTACCTGAAAACAGAGTCACACTGACTAAATGAAGCTGGTCATCTCATTATTTCCATTGTATGGATGGATAAGAAAAGGTAAGAATAGAGAGGTGTCCCCCAGATCTCTGACTCAGAGAGATGTGAATGGGAACTTGGAACATCTCATCTCTACAAGAGTTCCAGAGGCCAAAGAAATTGCTTGAATGGTGGCCCATTCAGAAGTAACAAGCTCAGTTATGTAGCATGGGATCTTAGGGGAGAAGACCCACTTGGTGGTAGAACATTTGCTTTGGATGCTGAAGGTCCAATCCCTGGCATCTCTGGGCTGGAAGAAACACCCACATTAAAGCCCAGAGAGCTACTGTGTGTCAGTCAAGACAGTACTGGGCTAGATGCACCAATGGACTGATTCAGTATAAGGCAACTTCACATGTCCCTATGGACAAACCTGAAGGCATGTGCGTTGGAGGTTTCTGGGTGGTGCCCCAGATGCAGCATACTACTGAATTGGACCACACTAGTTGTTTTAGGTATAACATTATAATGAGCAAATATTTTAAAAATGGGAAAAACAGATGTGCTGTTTGTTGAAATACAGTGGGTGAAATGATTAATAGGTTGTTAAACTGCTTTTTGCAGTTCATGAAATCACTTCCCTGTCCAGAACTCATTTGGAACTTGGAGTATTCGTACTCATAGGCTATTGATCCGCATTAGGCAATAATGTGCCTGAAAATCTATTTTAGCTGTGCCTGATTCCACCCACCTTGGTGGCATCTCTTGTTTCCGTTTCTTGATGGCAACATTGAAGAAGGAAATCCATCCAGGCCCACACACAAGCGACTACTCCACAGCCAAGAATTTTATTTTATTTTTAAAAAGCCTAGAGGAAAAAAATACATTTTTGAATTTAACAAGCAGTATATTCTAATGAAGCAAGGCTCCACACCATCATGGTAGCAGCTAACAAAGATGTCTGCATTAGCAATAGAGCTGGGGAAAACATAACAAATAGAAAAGGCAGGCATGAGAGAAAGCCACGAAACCAAGATGTGTGACTTTTGCACAACGGAAAAGATAGGCTTGGAAGGAGGGAGCGAGATGCAAAAAACGAAAGGGAAAAAAGAGCTCAGTCAAATTAGGAACTTGGCACGATCTCTTCTGCCACCCACACAAACATTCTGCTCTTTTTATGCCAAAGGAGAACAAAGATTGTTGGAAAAAGTGGATGCATTCAGCAATAAATGCCAGGATATTAGCAAAATGAATAACAAAATGAATGAATTTTGCTCTGGGCAAAATACGAGTCAGCTGGGGATTGCATAACATTGCTAAGATGGGGAAATTCCATAATGTGATATAGCAAGTGTTCAATCAATCAATCAATCAATCAGTCAATCAATCAAACAAACATAAGCATATATTTTATCCCTGACAGTTAAAGAAGCAAAGCAATGAAGCCCTAACGTAAGGAGCAGCATATGCAATGAAAGTTTGTCCTTGGTTAAAAATGGCTTGGATCCAGACCTTCCTCTTGACTCGTTGACTGAGCTTTGCTCAGAGAAGGACCCTTTCCACTCACGGAACAGAATCATTGGATCCAATCCATTGTGCTTGCAGCTCCATTGGCGTAATGGAACATGATTCCCAGCAGGCAGCAAATCCACAGTGCTGCTAAGATGCTAATTTTCATCCGAGCTGTTTGGCGCTGGGAAAAGGCTGCCTCCAGAAGTGGCTGGCTCTCCTTCAACAGAGATATTTAAGCAGCAGGGGCTGGATAGCCGTCTGTCAGAGATGCTGTGCTTGCCAAGTTGTGCACTGGTCAGGGGATAGTCTAAATCATGGGTAGGCAAACTAAGGCCCGGGGGCTGGATCCAGCCCAATTGCCTTACAAATCCGGTCCGCGGACGGTCCAGGAATCAGCGTGTTTTTACATGAGTAGAATGTGCTCTTTTACAATGGTACCTTGGTTTGCAACTGTTTTGGATTACAACCATTTTGGATTACAACCATGTCAAACCCTGAAGTGTGTATCCCTTTTTTTGGATTACAACCATTTTTTTGGGGAGGCCACATTGGTGAAAGCACGCCTTGGGTTACAACCCGTTTTGGCTTACAACCATACCTCTGGAACAGATCAAGGTTGGAAACCAAGGTATCACTGTATTTAAAATGCATCTCTGGGTTATTTGTGGAGCCTGCCTGGTGTTTTTACATGTGTAGAATGTGTGTTTTTATTTAAAATGCATCTCTGGGTTATTTGTGGAGCATAGGAATTAACTCATCCCCCCCAAAAAAAATATAGTATGGCCCCCCACAAGGTCTGAGGGACAGTGGACCGGCCCCGTGCTGAAAAAGTTTGCTGACCCCTGGTCTAGATGACCCCTAGGATTCCTGCCAACTCTCAAATTCTATGATTCACATGCAGCTCACTGCAAAAAAGTAGTGGGCATAGGTTTACAGAAAGAAGTACTGAAGTATTCCTCCTCCATCTGGGCTTTGAGAGAAGGGTGGGGGTGGGGGAAGCATGGGAAGGGGAGGGGGTTTGGGAGCGAGGGGCAGAAAAAGGATTCAACACTCTCTCTCCAGCCCACTGCTGGAAATTGCCCCACCCTTATGTGCCAATGCTATTTGATGGTGATCCATGTTGAAGACATTGGCCTGATGCCATAACATGCAGTCCTACCTCTAGGGAAGTCTGAACTTTCCTCCTTGTGCTAATACTAACAGAGTCTCTGTTTAAAAAGAGCACCCTGGATGGGAGTTTGTTAATGCAGCCTTGAAGAAAGACCAGAGAATCCACTTGGCATTTGTGTTTCCCAAGACCACCCACACGCTAAATGCTGCCTTACAGCTTCTTGAACTTTCCAGAGGAATTGAAAGACGTCCTGATGAAGCCTTTGTTAGGGAGAAAAATGTTCTAGCCTTGCCACTTGGTCTCTCTCTTGCCACTTTGGTCTCATGTAACCGCAGGATGTTTTGCCACCCAGCTGAGCATAATGGGCTGGCACATGACTATGTGCCTTCTGCCAATGCTGCAACCAGGGGGGATACTGTCTTGGGTTCTCGAGGAAAATGATAGCCTAAAGGTTCAGGCTGATCAATATGATAGTTATACTAATATCCCTGGAACATCTAAAAGATGATCACTCATACTGACGCTCCAAAATAAATGCAATACGTGCAATCAATTAAGCTGTCTGATGATATCTTGCTGCTAGTCATTTTCCTTTATGGATTTTAGAAAATGAGCCCCAAACTGAGATCCTGTTGTTTATTGAGCATGTATTGCAAATCATTTGCAAGTGTAATAACAGACAATGCCAGATCACATCACTGATGTGATTTATAATTCTATAAGCCAGATTTCCAATTAAGTATCTAATGATGCTTTAATTACTGAAATTAATACAGAGGACTAAATTGCATGAATCCAAAGGTTCTCATGCACCCACTTTTAAAAAATTGACCACATTCTGCCATGCCACATCCCCAAATTGTGGCCACATAAGTACACAAACTTGTTATACGCCAAGAGGAAAAAGCAAAACCTTATCTGAATAAAGTAAGTTTTAGAGTGAGCTGGTCTACAGACTTCAGCCACCATGAAGAAGCCACTGTAAACCCCACAGCACGACAGCTCTCATCCTGTGATGAACTGTTCATGTGGAAGAGCACTCTGAAGTTTGTCAACTTTCTGAAACAAAAACTTGGATGGTGAAAACTCCCCAATTCACTCAATATGAATGGTTCTCTGTGTGATGACACACATCATATACATGGATTTACAGTGGCTTCTATATTGTGGCTATACTGCTGGCTCAAGGCACATTTCCATGGAATCAGTGGTATTCAGGCCAGACTCATATGACCAAGATGATGGCTTCTTCTTATTCATATATATATATATATATATATATATATATATATATATATATATGCAGGTTTTGGTGTCTTCGGGTGTCTTCCCGTGTAAGAGTTGGGGTGTCTAGGCGACGTTTCGATGAGGTCTCACTCGTCATCTTCAGGCTGGTGCTTTCGGCTTCTTGTTACTGGAACAGAGCAGGATCTCAGTGTTTGAGTTCCTATAAATACTGTTGAGGGGGTGTGGTGTATAGCCTCCAACGTTCTGGGCAGAGAGGAAGTTCCCAGGTTAGTGTGCCTTTTCTTCTTTTGTTCCTTAATTACTTGAGGGATATCTTGAGTGGTTTCTTGAGTGATATTCTGAGTACCACTTAGGTGGGTCATTAGGTGTGGATTAGTTGCTAAAGCTTTCGTGTCTTGACCTCTTGAGCTTGTGAAGAGTTTTTCTGAGAAGATGGCTGTACTGCACTTAGTTGTGCTCTGGCTTGGCTTCGTGTATAGGGGCGAGCTGTGGTTTTGTGCCCTGTGCCAGCCAGATCTGTGTAGGGATTGCAGGGGGGTGCAGCATCCGGAGGTGCCACTATGGTTTGGCTACTGGATGGTGTCTGTAATTTATCTGTGGAGAGGGTCTGGGTTTGGGTCTGGTGAAGACACCAAAACCTGCATTCCTGTACCCGAAGACACCAAAACCTGCATTCCTGTACCCGTGAAAATCTACGAAAGCAAATATATATATATATATATATATATATATATATATATATATATATATATATTTGCTTTCGTAGGTACAGGAATGCAGGTTTTGGTGTCTTCGGGTGTCTTCCCGTGTAAGAGTTGGGGTGTTATATATAAAAGTTTGTGAGCTAAGAAGCTCACAAAGTATAAAATCCAGTTATAGAAACTTGGTTAGTTCTGCTGTGGCCTGATGATTATTAGCCTGTGGTACTACAGAAGCAGGATTTATCCATCGTGACACCAGTATTGTGGAACACTCTCCCTGACAAAATATGAGAGCCTGCATTAGTATGGACATTCTGCCACACAACTGTTTAGAGACAAACGTACCCCTGATCTCCTTACTTGAACCTCCTGTTTTAACTGTTTTAAATATTTTCCTGTCTGTTCCAGTTTTAAAACAGGCATGTTTTACTGTCTGTTTTTATTGTGAATGTTTAGTTTAACATTTTGATTAAATTGGTTTTATTGTGTATTTTACTTGTAAATGACTTAGAAGCTATTTATGCGGGATATTAATTAAATGATTAATTAATGATAGGAAAATGTGAAAATCCATTCTTAAAATATACAAGAGGACAACGTAGCTATTAAAACAAGAGAATCAGCTGAGAAATCACAGGAATGGCTGAGTAAACAGGTGTGTCTTCAAAAGCCCATGAAATGTCAATATAGATGGGCTTTCTCAAATTTCGGTAGGGAATGTGTTCCATAACACCACCATTATCAATGAAAAAGCTTGCATCCACATTGTCACAAGCCAATAATATTCAAGACTCATCAGGTTCCATTTGCTGGTGCCCTTGGATTCATGTGGTTAGTTCCTTGTTCATAGGCCTCATTGTATGGCACTTCTATTCCAACAGAAACTCTTCTAAATGTGGGTATACAATAGCATAAAGAATGGTCCTGTGTGCTAAGCAGCTGTACAGAAACATATCGCCTCAAAGAGTGGAATTTACAGTAGCCACCATGTAGCCACTTGATTGCAACAATTTGTCTTTGCCTCCAAATAAATTAGCTTAGGATCAGACCATTTAAAATTAAACCCACAAAAGCAGGTTATTAATCACTGTATTTCCTTCCTCCCTTCTAAACGCGGCAGAGCTCCTTGCCTGAGGAAATGCTTCCAAATAGTCATTGTTACCTTGTGGAATGGGAACAGTTATCATTTTTCTTCAAGGAAGCAGCGGTTCATGCAGACTTCTGCCTGTGAATGAATGCAGACCACCATTCTTCAAGTGGCAGCACTGCGGCATTCACAGCAGCAGATGGCACGGTAGGGTGATAGCGCTCACCTGACCTCCAAACAGCTGAGTCGCTGGTGGTTACTGGGAGGGATGGGTGAGGCGGCGGGGAGGTCAGTGCTGTGCAAGTGCACTGACAGATCCAATCTGGGACTCCTGCCAATGCATTTGCACTGTGCCAACTCCCTGCTGCCTTGCTCCTCTGCCTCTCCTTCCTGGTAATCAGTAGAGATCCATCAAGTGGTAATCAAGTGAATGCCACGACTCCACTGTGCTGCCCACTACTGGGCATTTGTGCTCTCCCTTTGGTTTCTGTAGCAACAGGCCAAGTGGGAAGAGTATTGCTGCTTCCTTTCCCAGATTACGAATAATTTATGGAAGGGCGATGAACGTCTCACCAGTTTATTTATATATAAGAAACCCCCTGAGATATTTCTGTACTGCCCTCTGCCAGAAACGGGCACAGGGCAGTTTGCAGCAAAACAAGATACTACAGAACACAATACATATTAAGCAGGAACATAAAAAAAAATTATCAAGAAGTACATAAACAAGAAAATTACCACCTCATAACTTCTAAATGACTACCGATCAAAAAGCCTGACAAAAGGGTGAGTTTTTACCTGGCATCTCCTATCTATCATGAGGGCAAGAGCACATGTGAGTTGGCAGGAAGATCCAGATTACTGTTTTGCTAGGAAATTTACATGCTTACCATGGTAAGTTATCACTTGATGTCAGGGATGGGACTGAGGAGGAATGGTGGGGACTGCCCTCCCCTCTTCCTTAACCTTTCTGAGAAGAGGACAGTATAGATTTAGAACAGTGGTTTGCAGAAGGTCATAGTTCAGGGGCTGTAGAGGGGAGAAGCTGGGAAATATTGAGAGAGGGGCAGGAGGAAGAGGAAGCACCAGGGAAGAGACAGCTAACAGACTCAGTATCTTGGGAAAGCATTCCTGAGCCCCCCTCTCCCAGGACCCGGAGTGCATTGAGAGTAGTAGAACAGAAAGCTCAGAGGCAGAAAGCACAGATCAGTTGGTGCACAGATGACATAGAATAGGAGAGACGTAGGGGGTGGGACTTTACTTGGAGCAATGCCATTATCTAAGAGAGACTGCATTCCTTCTGTGTGAATATTAAATAAAGTAGTTGGTAAGAACTCTTTTTGTTTATCTGCTTCTTGGCTGCCACTGTGGGAGGGATAGGATTCCCTGAAGCCTCACACTTGGTGAATGATTAAATGTATCCATTCTGTGTATATATTTAAACTACAGATATGGATCCTGCAGCCCTCCAGATGTCATTCTGCTCCAGAGCTCATGATCCCTGACCATTGGCTATGCTGGCTGAAGTGATGGATGTCGCAGCCTGGTAAGACCTGGCAGGCCACAGGTTCTCCACCCCTAGTTTTAGCAGGATATCTCAGCTAAGACAGCTGCTTTGAAAATTAGCAAATGTCCACTCCTATATACACACACACACACACCATCTAGGAGAAGTCACTTTGTGTCCTGGCATTCCACAACTAATTGCTCTTCATCATCTTCATCTGCAGGCAACAGACTGGTGATGAGGAAATTGAGATCATTAGGATGCTCTGTTATGATCCAAATTAAATATTACGGATTTGCAGAGGGGACATAAGCTAGTCATGGTAGATTGAGAGATGCAAGAGGCAATATGAAATTATTAAGAATTTTTGTTGAGTTTGGAACTTAACAGGTTAAGTTGTTCCCATGATGCCACACCATTCTGACGTCAGTTTTCGAAGCTGGGAGGAGTTTGGGAGGAGTTTGCTATTCTCACTCTGTGTTGTGAGGGGAAAGGAGCAGTTTTGTAATGGCTGCAAGCAGTCCTGGTTTTTCCGGAGATTTGTTAGAATAAACGACTGTAAATAGACAAACCTGTACTCTGTGTGTTTGTCTGGAAGCTAAGCCAAGCTACGTGACAGTTTTTCACCGCTGTGTTAAACTCTGCTGAGGCGTGACTGAGAGCTGCGGAGCGGAAGTGTGCCGGGCGGCCATAAATCGCTAATTGAGGATCGCAAATCAATTAGCAGGGGTCACGTCAGACCAATAAACTCCAAGAGGTTATGGGTAACCTTAATCACCGATCGTAAAGCTGTCACTGGAGGCTGCCGAAAGCTTTGATCTGCGGTGTAGAGCAGAGAAGCACGGCAGGAGGCTGAGGCCGGAATCTGAGGCAAGCGGCTAGTTGAAAGACGTGAGGGTTTGCCTGTGTTGCTGCGGAGCTGAGAGCTGAGAGCAGCAAGGGATCGTTTCTCCACGCCAGAGGAGCTGGTGATTTTGTGAGTACAGCTTGGGGCATCTTGGGAGAACGGGAGAACATGGCAGATGGCCAGGAGGTGTTTCAAGCTCCGTTTGAACAGCTTGAGAATCTCACCGCCCAAGCGTGGAATACCTGGGCAAGAAGGGTGAGAGCGTGGTTTTTAGCCACGGAAGTTTGGGACATTTCCCAGAGAGAGCCAGTGGAACTGGTGGACAGAGATGACAGAGGTACAGAGATGCTGCAATCTGTTTCTCTGGAGGAGAAAATGCAGAGGGAGAAAGCTATGAGAGCTGAGGTCTGCATGTTGAGAGCAGGTGTTCATACTAGTTTGCAACATCACCTGAAAAGCATTGAATCTGCGTGTGAGGCCTGGCGAGTGCTGAAACGTCTGTGTGAAGACTCAGCAGGGGGCCAAGGGCAGATGGAAGCTGAAAGCCTAGAGATGGCTGGAGCCCCTGTTCCTGATGATTTAGCCTCAAGGAGTGCTAGTGAGCAAGTCGGGGGGGCGGAGAATTCCAAAGGCAAGTTTGAAAAGTTTTCCACTGTGCCTGCTGGAGTGGAGTTCAGGGGGGGCGGATCTGGCAAGGAGTGCTTTTCCGGAAGAAGGAGGGCCAAGCCAGCTGAAAAGAGCCCCAGGCAGTGTTTTTCCACTGGAGTTCGTCGTTGCTACGTGTGTAATGCAACGGAACATCTGCGTCGAGATTGCCCCCACCGGAGCAGAGAGGCAAGACAGGATGTTGCCAAGGTCAACCAGCTGAACTCTCATGGGAACCAGTCGGGTTTCCATGGCAACCAGTCTGGAAAAACAACCAGGCGTGGGACTGAGGCTGGTGGACGTGCCAGGTGCCAGGAAGAGACGTATCAACTCACAGCCAGTCTTGCTTTGTTTGAGCAAGGCTGTGGGACAGGCTCAGAGCTTTGTTTTGTTTTAGACTCTGCAGCTAATTGCAATGTGATTCCAGAGACTCCTGCTGTCGAGATGTGGAATTGCAAGGCAATTCCTGCTGGGAAGACTGTACTTTTCGCAAATTGACAGAAAAGAAATGTGACTAATGCTGTAAATGTGCATTTTTCTATTTTACAGGAGACGTTGGAGTGTTGTACCGTTCCTGGGATGCACCACTGTCTTTTATCTGTGCCTTATTTGCTAAAAAAGGGGTATAAGGTTTGTTTTCAGGATGAAATCTGCACAATCTCCAAAGGAGGGAGGATGCTTGCCAAGGTTAAAAAGGGGCAGAATGATCTCTTCATTCTTAAAACGTCTCTGGAGGGTGAGGGAAAGGTTGAGAAAGCACAAGCACTGCGTGCTACAATTCCCAATCATAAGTCATGTGTCCATGCTTGGCATGCACGAACAGCTCATGGTTCTTTAGAAGAACTACAGGTGCTACCTGAGGTTTCCAAAGGTTGTAAAATCTCAGAATGTGGATATGCTGTAAATTGTGAAACTTGCAAACTGGCAAAGGTAAAAGGATGCAGTTATCCAAAAGTGGAGAGGGTAACCACAAGACCTTTTGAACTGGTCCACATAGATTTGTGGGGTCCTGTAAAGGAACCAAGTCTGGGAGGGGCCAGGTTTCTGCTGACGATGCAGGATAATTTTACGCAGAATTCCTGGACGCACGGTCTCAAATCCAAGGATGATGCAGCACAGCTGATCAAAGGATGGATTGAGGAGGTGGAACAAAGGTTTTCCACCAGAGTGCAAGCTGTCACAAGTGACAGAGGAGCCCAGTTTACAGGTTCTGCTTTGCAGAAATTCTTTCGCAAGAAAGGGATACGTCACACAGTGACTTCACCCAATCAGTGGGGGGTGGCAGGGCTGAGACGTCAGGCTCTGATCCAGGCTGCACAGGTGTTGCTGAAAGATTCTGGGTTGCCACCAAAGTTTTGGCTGGAGGCAATCAAGTATGTGGGCTTCACCTGGAATCGTACCTACAATTCCATGGTAGGTGACACACCCTTTAGGTTGTTGCATGGCAGGAAACCCCAGATTCATTTTTTGCGTATGTTTGGGTCAGGTGCATCTGTGCCAGTACCTACTGCTTTGCAGGGGCCAGATGGATCCAAGTTCCGGAAAATGATCTTCTGCGGGTATGAGCCAGAAGCACGTGCATGGAGGTTTGCATTTCCATCAGGTGATCAGAGTAAGGTGCTGATCAGTAAACACGCTGAGTTCTATGAGCAGGATAAAAGGTCAAAAACTGCTGTCATGCGTGATGTGCTCTCAGAATGTCTATCTGATTCTGAGGAGGAAAGGGAGGAAAGGGAGGCAGAGGCTGATCCCGGTGATGAGGACCAGGTCCAAGATGAGGATTCAGAATCCGATGATGACGATCAGGTCACTGACCAAAGTCAGGAACAGGAGGAGGTATCGGTAGTTTCTCCACAAGATGTTAAGAGAACACCCAAAAGCGAGCCCAGTTCTCCTGTGAGTGTAATGGAGAGGATTCGAAAACGTTTTAAATCAGAGGGGGAATCCCGTGATGCTGAGGACACAGTTCCTGGTGGCAGTGAGTCAGAGGTAACATCTGAGTTTGTGCCCAGAAGGTCTAGTCGCACAACAAAGGGCGTTCCACCTGAAAGATACCAGGCAACAAGTGCGTGGGCGATATTCGCACAGTGTGATTCTGGGAGTGTTGAAGGGGTTCAACAGGTGCCTGGGAAAGATGCCGGAAAGGGGCACAAGGCAAAGGGGAAGGTGTTGAACTCAAAAGGGTCTTGTCAGAATGTGCGGCAAGGGGGGGTGTTGAGTTTGGAACTTAACAGGTTAAGTTGTTCCCATGATGCCACACCATTCTGACGTCAGTTTTCGAAGCTGGGAGGAGTTTGGGAGGAGTTTGCTATTCTCACTCTGTGTTGTGAGGGGAAAGGAGCAGTTTTGTAATGGCTGCAAGCAGTCCTGGATTTTCCGGAGATTTGTTAGAATAAACGACTGTAAATAGACAAACCTGTACTCTGTGTGTTTGTCTGGAAGCTAAGCCAAGCTACGTGACAGTTTTTCACCGCTGTGTTAAACTCTGCTGAGGCGTGACTGAGAGCTGCGGAGCGGAAGTGTGCCGGGCGGCCATAAATCGCTAATTGAGGATCGCAAATCAATTAGCGGGGGTCACGTCAGACCAATAAACTCCAAGAATTTTCTCTCTCTTTTTCATTATGATGGGACTCATGGATGTCCAATGAAGCTGAATGTGGGAAGATTCAGGAAAAATGAATTATTTCTTCACTATGGAATTTGCTCCTACAGAAGTCTGGGATGGTCACCAGCTTGGATGGCTTCAAAAGAGGATAGACAACTTCTTAGAGGATAAGGCTATGTTCTACCTCCACTGTTGTGGCCATTATTATTCTGAATACCTGTTGCTGGAAACTGCAGGAGTGGAGAGTGCTCTTGCATTCAGATCCTGCTTTTTGAGCTGCACATTGGTATCTGTTTAGCCAATGAGAGAACTGTTATGTACTAAGCTTGGATCCTAGAACAATAGGCAAGTAGGATCCTAAAATGCAACAACTGATTGGCTTGCAGGAAAAGACCAATCAGGCTCCAGGAGGAAGTTAATCAGCATATTAGGCTGGTGGGATCGTAGAATGCAACAACTGATTGGCAGGAAAAGACCAATCAGGCTCCAGGAGCGAAGCAGAATCAGCCAATCAGACAGGACTCATTGTGTAAATAATGTATATAAAAGCCTGAGGTTTGTGGGGCAATCAAATCACTGTTTTACAAGCTGCAATAAATAGCATGAAATCACTACAGGACTCCGAGTATATTTCAAGAACGCAATGCCAAACTAGATAGGCCTTTGGTCTGATCCAGTAGGCGCTTCTTATGGGATGTCTTTGGCAATCTTTGCACAGTTCCCATCACATGTAGTTTGGATCTCTGACAGCCTGTCTTTGACCACATCATCTCCCTCTGGCCCTTTTGACCCCCATTTTCTCATCTGTCAGAACTACAAGCAAGCTGCAGCCTGTCTTGGACCTCGGCTGAGGCCTGACATACCTAGACTGGAAAACTAGATACAAAATTCATAATTCTAGATGCTCAGAGATTTCACTAGGGAAGGGGAAATGCCATTTTCTCTCAGATGGGAAAGTATGACTATTGATTTGCTTTGATAAATAGATAGATGATGATGATGATAGATAGATAGATAGATAGATGAATGAACAAGCAAGAAAAGAAACAACAAACAAACAAACAAATCCCAAGTTCACATTTCTGTTGTAAATCAAATCTCCAAAAATGTTCCAAAACCCTGTCTGGGAATAATTGTTAATCAGAGAAAGTAAAAGAATTGTTGCACTTCAGCCATTCTAATTAGAAATGCACAGGTAATGAATGGAATACAGGAACAAACAGCCCATGAAGAATTCAAATGAGCTATTTTAATGATGCCTACCTCTACTAATGATTAAATGAAAAAGTAGAGGTTTTTCTTCGCTTTAAAATAAACAGGCTGATGGGTGGATATTCAATAATACAAGAATCTTGCATCATCTGAGGGCTTGAAGGCATCCGCATAATTCCCAAGTGTGCTATTATAGGCTGTGAAGCTGCCTGGCTCTGCTTCCAGAGTTTTAGACTAGACTTCCTTAACTTGGTGTCATCCAGATACTTTGGACTACAGCATCCACCATCCCCGATTATTGGACATGCTACTTTGGGCTGATGACAGTTGCTGACCAAAACATCAGGAGGGCATCAGGTTTGGGAAAGCTGCTGGAGGCAGTGCCCAAGGGGAGAGGGACTCAACCCATAACCTATAAATGCCTATAAATAATTTTATTTCATACACAGCCTTATGTCATTCATGCCAGATTCAAATGCAGTGGTACCTCGGGTTAAGAACTTTGCTTCAGGATGAGAACAGAAATCGTATGGCGGCAGCGGGAGGCCCCATTAACTAAAGTGGTGCTTCAGGTTAAGAACAGTTTCAGGTTAAGAACAGACCTCTGGAATGGATTAAGTACTTAACCCGAGGTACCACTGTATTTCATGTGCAATATGGTTGCTGGTGAAAAACAGCTGCTGCTGGGTGAAGGCTCCATGCTTCAGCTAAAATGCCTGCTATTGGCTAAGCATTAAGATCACATGGATCACTTGGTGAGTGCTGATGCCATCAGCGCACCTTCCCAGGGGCTGGCATGGCATTCATGATCACTTAACCTGCCTTATCAGTGTAGGAAGGTGACCGCAGCCATTACAACTGTGGCATGGAGTCCATGCTATGCAGAAGTATGTTTTTTACTGGCAACCACAGCAAACTACAGTTCTACTACATATTTCACCAATTTGGGGCACTCCAGATGTGTTAGACTAAAAGCCCATGCAGGCTGGAGCCAGTTAGAGTTGTAGTCCCAAACCTCTGGAGAGCTCCAGGATAGAGAAGGATGTTCTACTAGATGTGGGAGGGTTTAGGTAGGTAAATTCATGGTTGGCATTTCTAGTGACAGCTGCAGGTTTATCCTTAAACTTAACCTGGCCTTCTAATTTAATCCTTACTGTGGAAACAGATTACCATGAGACTTCAAAGGAAAAACCATGGGATTATTTCTGGATTGCAGCTATCATCTTCCCAAGGTCTTGCTAGACCATTAAAGTCTGACAGTCACCATTCTAAGCTATATGGCTATGGATGGCAGGGTCTGTGAACTTTGGATCCCTTAATTTTTCATTTTCCCAGTCTTCATTTCTCAACATTTTGCAACAATTTGTGATTTTTGTTTTTTTAAAAAGAATCTACATGGAAATTAACCAGCATTTTAGTGAGGAATTCTCCTCACTAAATGATGATGATAATGATGATTTTATTTATATTCTGTTCACTTGACTAGGTTGCCCCAGACTCTCTGAGTGGCTTCCAACAAAGTATTTAAAACACAATAGAACACCAACCATTAAAAACTTTCTTGAACAGGGCTGCCTTCAGATATCTTCTAAAAGTCAAATAGTTGTTTATATGTTTGACATCTTCAGGGAGGGCCACTACTGAGAAGGCCCTCTGCTTGGTTCCCTGTAGCTTCACATCTTGCAGTGAGGAAAACACCAGAAAGCTGTCAGAGCTAGACCTCAACCATCTTGTGATGCTATTTGCACTTAGCATCTGGAAGCAAAAACTGTTTTTCCACATATGCTAATTTGTTTTAGGATTTCATTAGAGGTGTATTGGGGGAGGGGAGTTCTGAATTTTTATTTTTCATCTGCAAGCTGATTTATAAAGGGTGAGGCACAGACACAAGAACTTAGCGTTCAATTAAAAAAACAAAAAACACCTCTAGCAAATTTTCAATTAAAAAAATTGTCTGCAAAGAGCCCGTGATTGATTTTGTTGAAAAGAAATTAATTAGTACACTGTGTTCTTGACAAATAATAGATTAGAAGAACAATAGGATGGAAATGTAGGAAGAAAAATAAAAAACAACAACTCAATGAGTGAAGGAAATTTCAGAAGAAACAGAAGACTTGCTGATAAGCCCAAACGGCGACTTCAAAACAACATGGTGGGGAAGTATATTGTCCAGAATAGACGATGCTACGACCGACAGGTATTAAAAATGGCTTTCTATGCATAGTTTCAGTGAAAATATTTTAGAAATTGCACAACTGAGGGATGAGAATAAACTCTTTTTATTAGCATCACCAATCTCTGCATTGCATGCTTCACCTCCCAGATCCCAGGTTTTGTGAGTTATGTCCCCAGGACTCCTTTGAGATACTGCATATAGAGGTGTAATTGTCTCGCTACTTCGCTTGCAGCTTCCACCCGCTTCTCCCCTGTTCTTCATATGGTTTTGCATTTCCCCAGGCAGTAGGAAGTTGCAAGGTGGATTTAAGGATTTTTTTTCAAGTCTTGTGGTATTTTTTTTTTTTTTGTAATATCTGTTTTTTGGTCTGTGTGGTGGTTTTCTTTTTTTAAAAAAATAATATACAAGCTAAGCAAAGGATGGACTACTGACAAGCACGCATGTGGATAATTCTTAACAGTAGCATCAGTTCCACAAAAACCACACTCATGCAGATTTTCAAGGCTGCTTATTGCCAGCCACCTTAAAAAAAACACTATCTCTCCACCGGAAGTAAAAAAGAAGTTACTGTTATTATCATTATCAATTGTCATAACTAATTAATTAAATGCATATACTGCCCTTTGTCAAAAAGACACAGGGCGATTTACAACATAGAAAACAAAATGTCAACATAAAGCATAATAGCTATATCATATGCATATCAAACAGTTAAAGGTAAAGGGACCCCTGACCATTAGGTCCAGTCGTGGCCGATTCTGGGGTTGCGGTGCTCATCTTGCTTTATTGGCCGAGGGAGCCGGGGTACAGCTTCCAGGTCATGTGGCCAGCATGACTAAGCCACTTCTGGCGAACCAGAGCAGCGCACGGAAACACCGTTTATCTTCCCGCTGAAGCAGTACCTATTTATCTACTTGCACTTTGACGTGCTTTCGAACTTCTAGGTTGGCAGGAGCAGGGACCGAGCAACAGGAGCTCACCCCGTGGCGGGTTTTCGAACCGCCGACCTTCTGATCAGCAAGTCCTAGGCTCTGTGGTTTAACCCACAATGCCACCCGCGTTCCCTATCAAACAGTTACACAAATACAATTGTAAGAATAAGAGATAAATAATAATTAAAACAGATCCTCATAGCAGCAACAGCACAAAAATAAGGGAGGAGAAAATCAGCAGCAGGGTATCTAAATAAAAAACAACAACTGTGAACAAATACAAAATCTTCACTCTATCCAACGGTAGCTCTTAACCCCAGCCCTCCCAGAAAATGGCAAACCTTCCAAGTTCTCACCTGGGAGCTTTCCTTTCCTCTCCCAGTCTCCTGAAGATCTTCACTTCCCTGTCTGACTTTCATGTGGATGCAGTCCTTGGACCTCAATGATATTCCAGAAGGCAAGACAGTAGAGAGGATATTCCCTGTGGTGTCTCCCACATGCAGACTAGACAGAGATGATGGAATAATTTAGTAAGTGCTGACAGACTCATGAGTGGGGACACTCCACCGGGTAAAAAAGGCATTTCACAGGCGTAAAATGAACTTTATCACTAACTGAGAGAACTCAGGTTAATGCCAGTAAATACTGTATTGTATGTCTCCAATGGTTTCACTAAAAGTTCTGTGCATTTCAGCAAGTTGCGATGAAATCTTTCAGACTGTTCTATGTTACTTTCAGGGAAAGGAATTTCGGTAGTGCTCCTAGATATTGTACTTTAGTTGAGAATTTTGGATCACATCTCTTTCCTGTGATTTTGTGGTTCACTTTCTGCCAACAAAGATGTGTCAAGATTCAGGCTAAAGTAGCTCTCCATGGATTTGCCCCTGCTCAGCTAAAGCCCTTCAAAAATCACAGCTAATTAAGGACCCAATCATACTGCCTCTTCCTTGATTTCTCTGACCGCAAATTGCTAACTTCATGGTCTTCTGATCAATCCTTGATATGATGACTACATGCTGAGTTCTCCTAGCCTTTTCCGCTGCAGAATTTTAAAATAATTTGAAAAACTCTAGGGAGTGTTTAGACTGTGATTGGGTGAGAAGAACTCTCCTACAACTGACCACAAGACCAAAATAACCAGTCTCTGAGTTCTGATGCACACAGTGTGAGCTCAAACGCTGAAAGCTCAGAATCCACAAACGGGGGTGTAGAAATTGTGCCAAGGCTAAAATTTATGTTTAACAGTTATTATCCCCCTCAAAGAAAAACCTCAGTGTATGCAATCGACGGAAATGTGAGGGGAAGAGAAATGCCCTTTCTGGAGTGAGGGAAATTAAGACACCGTCAGTGCACATACCACACAGAGCACAAATGTAGCCCTCACATTCACGCAAACACATGCAGACACATAGTTCCCCCCACTGTCTCTCCCACACACCCAAGGGACTAGATCGGGATGGGGAGTCTTTTGCCTTTCAGCTGTTGTTGCACTCTCCACTCTTATGATCCCTGATTATTGTCCCGTGCTGGATGGGGCTGATGGGATTTGGAGTCCAGCAATGTCATATGGCTCCCATGCCTGGGCCAGAGCACTGGAAGGGTTTTGTAGAGAGGAAAAGAGATGTGAGTATGAGAGGGGGGAGATCCAGGGGAATATTTGCAGAGCAAGAGCAAAGAGGCAAGGAGTTAGAGCTCTTCACGCCCCCAAACCATGAGAATTTACAGCCATCTGCAAGTAAATCAATAAGTCACAAGAGAGAATGGAGACCCTTCTTTTGCAAAAGGATCCACAAAGTTAGAAGGTGATCCAGTTCTGGGTGATACATTTGGGGAAAGGCATTGTCAGACTGGAACATGTCCAGAGGAGGGAGACCTAGACGGCGAGAGGTTTGGAATCCAAACCTTATGATGAATGGTTGAAAGAGCTGTGTATATTTGATGTGGAAAAGTTTCAGGGGAGACATGTCTTCAAATATCCAAAGGGCTGTTCCCCAAACTATGCTCTCTGTTGTTCCAGAAGGCGTAACTAGAACTAATAGCTTGTAACGGCTGGGAGACAGGTGATGGATAATGAAAATAATAAGAAGTAAAATGTATAAGGAAACTAATATAACTAACAGTAGTTGTAAATGAATACAGACAGACAACAATAATTGTATAAGCATGAGGACTTATTTGTTTATGGATACACTATGGACAAATATGGAAAAAGAATAACAATATACAACATGGAAGAAAATATTGCGATAAAATTATATGTGATATAAAAAAACCGGAAGAAGGAAGGAGGGAAGCCAGCTCTGAAGAGCAAGTATAAATGCAAAATGTAATACAATATGTGTATGTGGAGTATCTAATTGAAAATATTAATTGAAAAGAAAAAATAACTAATAGCTTGTAACTTCTGGGAGACAGGTTTCAGCTAAACAATCAGGGATCCTGTAATTGCATCCTGGATTGGAAATACTGTGTTGAACAGAAGGGTTGGACTAAATGAACTCAAAGGGTCCTTCCAATTCTATAATTCCAAGACTGCCCATGGTTAGTAAGAGCACTTACTGAAGATTAACATTGTGACGATCCACTCCAAAGCCCGCATGCAAGGTTGAGCTTTGGGAGGGGGGAGCATTGTGGGCATCGATTGAAGCAGTATTCTAGGTCACCTGCCTCTTCCTTAGCATAATGCTCTCATTGAAACAGAAGTTACTGTACTGGAGATTTAGAGCAACCTGCATGAAGAGCAGTGCACTCTCCTTTGAGGCATTTGTAGCTGTCATTTTATTGCTCGAGACTTATGAATGGCGGTATTGTTGCAAACAGCTGTAGCATGAAGACGTTTAAGCTAGACATTACTGCCTGTGGCGTTTAGTGCTCAAAATGTTTCAAACACTGAAATTGCAATTTATAGAAGTAATTTTTTTATATATAGAAAAAAAATGCACCATGCATAGCCTATTTAGCTCCCGGTACCTTTCATGGGTTTGAGCCTCCAGTATTATTATTATTACACCGGCTGTGCATTTAACCCCAGCTAGTCAGAATCAAATGCGAAAAGCATGCAATAAATATTGTTTTCATCTTGCAGTTACAGTCTCATAACTTTTGTATCCAGAGAATAAAATGCAATGGCAATTATAGCACTCTCCCCGGAAAGTAATTATTATGGTTCCTCTGCTGGTTGTCATTTCCCCAGTAAAATTAATTGTCTTACATATGCCGACTTAGTGAAACGTAAGTAGAAAGCTCAGTGTGCCACTAATTATTTATACCCTTTGAAATATCTGATTATGTAGATTGCAAACGTTAATATAATTTCTTTTGGATATTTTGGGGTCTAAGGAAAACATAGGAAAACTGGCTCTGAGGGCAAGGGTGCTTTGCTTTCATACAAAAATGGCCTTGTACATCATGACGCTGCTTCTCCAGCCCTCCTTGGAGGCCTTCGGCAGGGTGTGTCGGCACATTGGAAACGATACATGCAGCTCATTAGCACTGTGAGAAGTGGCCTCTTCAAATTATTGCTGTGAGAAAACATGCTCTCCAATATCTCAGACTATTTTCTTTCCCCCACAAAAGAGGCTTTTCTGCCTCATCTGCAGGGTACTTTGCCATCTCTTTAGAAGCTCTTAGAATTTTGCTGAGTATGGGTTTTATTGTTGTTGATGCTGTCAGTATTTTTTATTTATTTTTATTTGTTTATTGAATTTATATACCGCCCTACACCCGGAGGTCTCAGGGCGGTTCACAGAATAAAATCACAATCTATAAAATCAAAATAAGAACAGTAACCCAATAACCCCCCCCAAAAAAAGAACATTTTAAAAGGTTATAGGATGTCCATCAGGTCAACCAAAGGCCTGGTTAAAAAGGAACGTTTTTGCCTGGTGCCTAAAGGTGTACAATGAAGGCACCAGGTGAACTTCCCTGGGGAGAGCATTCCACAGACAGGGAACCACTGCAGAGAAGGGCTGTTCTCATGTTGCCACCCTCCAGACCAGGGGCGTAGGAAGGGGAGGCAGTAGAGGTGGACCTCCCCGGGTGCCCTCACTGAGGGGGTGACATTCAGCGTGCCGCCTGCCCGCGACTCCCAAGCCTACCCCCAGCCATCGGGGTAAGCGGGGGGAGCTTCACCATTTTGCCGGCGGCATTCCCCCCTTCCCCCTTCGTTTTGACAGCTTGGGGGAGGCTTGGAAGTCCTGAGTGGGCAGCGTGCCAAATGTCCGCCATGGGCGGCTTGCTCCACCCCTGTGAGTGGCTTGCTCTGCCCATGGCTGCAGGGCACACATGCCACTCCGGGAACCCAAGCGGCTGTCCCGCACCTGAGACAGCACCCTCCATGCCAAGACCCCCCCGGGAGTGTGCCCTCCCTGGGAAGCATGGGCATATTCTCCACCACTGCTCCAGACCTCTCAAGGAGGAGGCACAGAAGATGATCTCAAGGTCCAGGTAGGTTCCTATGGAAAGAGGTGGTCCTTGAGATATTGTGGTCCTGAGCTGTTTAAGTATGAAGTAACCAAGGGTGGCACTGTGGGTTAAACCACAGAGCGTAGGACTTGTCGATCAGAAGGTCGGCGGTTCGAATCCCCGCAACGGGGTAAGCTCCTGTTGCTCGGTCCCTGCTTCTACCCAATTAACAGTTCAAAAGCACGTCAAAGTGCAAGTAGATAAATAGGTACTGACTGCTCTGGCGGGAAGGTAAACGGCGTTTCCATGCACTGCTCTGGTTCGCCAGAAGCAGCTTAGTCATGCTGGCCACCTGACCCGGAAGCTGTACACCAGCTCCCTTGGCCAATAAAGCGAGATGAGCGCCGCAACCCCAGAGTCGGTCATGACTGGACCTAATGGTCAGGGGTCCCTTTGCCTTTAGCTAACCGAGGACAGTGTGCACATTCTTCTTTCTGTTAACCCTTTCCCTAGCACTCTGTAACTTCCACAGCTGCCCACACTTTCTGATCTAAAAAAAAACCATGGAAGGAGTTCCCCTGTGCTTTAACAGAAGTGTGGGAGGTTGGGGAAGCTGTCTACCAGGTGCATGAGGTCAGTGTGCTTGTGTTTTCTATTTTTAAAGTGAAATCCTCTCTTTTACCTTTTTTCAAAAAGGTCTGCACTGGTTGTTGGGATGTGATTAGATGCTAGGAGAGGATTTATTTATTATCCTTCCTTCCTCGAACTTGCGAGTTCAGCAGAATGCCATCCCTTTGAATCTTAACTAGGCTAGTGTTAGCCTTTTAGTTTTAGTAAACCAGGATACTTTAAGGCTGGCTGGATTTTCCTGGTATTAACCCCTTGGCTCCCCCTTAAAATAACAATCACGTATAAACAGTCTAGTGAATAAAACTTATGCAGAAAACATCTTGAAGAGTAACAGATACAGCAGCTTTGTTTAGGCAGGCTTAAAATGGTAATTGAGTTATCGGTACTAAGGCATACTTAAGTCTAACTTAACAATGGAGTCTGAGCTGGAGCTTTGCAGATGTTCTCACACTGTAGGCATGGTGGAGAAGGGTGGAAAGAGAGTGTGCCCAGGCAGGGAAGAGCATATACATGTACAGTTGTACTTCAGGTTAAGAATTTAATTCGTTCTGGAGGTCTGTTCTTAACCTGAAACTGTTCTTAACCTCAGGTACCACTTTAGCTAATGGGACCTCCTGCTGCCACCACGTCGCCGCTATGTGATTTCTGTTCTCATCCTAAAGCAATGTTCTTAACCTGAGGTACTATTTCTGGGTTAGCGGAGTCTGTAACCTGAAGCATCTGTAACCTGAAGTGTCTGTAACCCGAGGTACCACTGTATAGCTATCCCTTCTTCCTGTCAGGGCACAGAGGAGAGTAATCTCACGGAGTTCTCTCTAGCAAGTTTACAGGAAACCTTTGTGAGCCTCAGCTCCTTCATGCGCTTATCTGGCAAAACATAAATTGTTGGTTTGACTGCATTTAATATCCCACACTGGTTTAGTATGAAGGCTTGACTTTTTTAAAAAGCATGGAATGGTGGTCAACAGCATGAGAGACAACTTCCCACTCTTCCAGTATTTACAGGAAAGCCCAGCCAAGAACTGCCTGGGGTTTTCAGGAAGTGCAGGATTCCAGGAATGCTGAACACCAGATTTGTAGAATCAAGGAAAGGACACTCACAAACCCCTCAGCCACCTCAAAAGTAAGGCAAGCACAACAAAACCCCAACTTTCTACCCATGAGGCTTTCCTCAATAGTTTCTCTTCCCTTTTGAATAATTTTTGAATGCTGTTTCTTTTCTCAAAACAACAACAACAAAAACCCTCAAAATAATTTTGGGCTCACAGTACTTCTTCAGATGCTCCCCTTCCCCATAAAATGCATGCTCCACAGTCTGTGGTGACCCCACAATTGTGCGTGAGTGTGCATGGCAGTGAGACAATTAGTGTAAACTGAGATTCCTGGTGCTTGCTTGTAAGTTTTAAAGAGTCAGTTACACATTAGTTTATTTATTAATTAGACTTGCAGCTTGCTTTGGTTTCACAGAGCTTAGAATGACTTACAGCTGGCTGCCAAGCCGCCTCTCTTCCAGACACTTTTCAGAGCCAGGCTTGCTAAGCTTCAATAGTATAGTTGCAATACGTGTCTTCAAACTGCTGTCTGTACCATTCTCTTGTCACTCCTTTCAAAACTGGCCATTGTAGAGACATGTACTGAATTAGAAGTTCCACATCTTAACACTGCAATGGCCTCCATCTCACTCTATAGCTGAACACTGAGCTGAACATGTGGACGGCATCTGCTATTGAGGCGACATGACCTCACTTTCTTCTCATTCCTGATGTACCAAAAATGCATGTGGGAACTTTCCCTCATTTCAGACCTGATGACAACATACAAAAAGCCAAGCATGCTAGATCCCATTGAAATGAAAGTATATGCGGGGAAAGACAAATCACAAGTCATTTCATACCCACCCCTGGATTTTATTGGGTAAAGCAGCTGTGGGTTGCTTCAGCCTGAGTGGGAAGAAGGAGTGGGGAGGAACATAAGAGCCCTGCTGGATCAGGCCAAAGGCTAATACACAGCCCATCATGACTGTTATCCATTGACAGTCTTATCTTCCATGAGGATGAGGTGTAAACCCATTGCCTCCCACCCATTTGCCCATTCAGAATTGTCCACCTTACACTCAGGTTACCAGATTTTTTTCAATGACTCCAGGGACTCTTTCTTTCTTTCTTTCTTTCTTTCTTTCTTTCTTTCTTTCTTTCTTTCTTTCTTTCTTTCCTACACGTTCGGGACGTTGATGCTGCAGCTATGGCGGTGGCAGAGGGGTGGCTGCCGCCTTGACCTCAACCACCATATTTCCCCTTCCTCCAAGGCTCTATCTCCTTTCTCCATGAGCCTGCGCGGCCCTGAGTTGTTGGTTCTTCGGTGGTGGTGGTGGTGAAGCGGTGCGTGGTGGGTCAGGCATGGAAGGTGGAGAAGGAAGGCCGAGAGTGGTGGCGGCAGCGAGGCTCAGGCAGCGCGGTGCCTCCCTTCCCATCGGAGCAGCCCCAATCCCATTCCTACTTGTGTGCAAGCAGAAGGGGTTGGGGATCCCTCAGCTGGGAAGGGAAGCTTCCCGTTGCCTAACTGAAAGATCCCTGCCCCCTCCTGCTTGCAGGCAAGCTCTGATAGGCAGCGTGAAGCCTCCCTTCACAGCTGAGAGATCCCTGCCCCGCTCCTTACACGGCTCTGCTCTCCAATAGAAAAGAGGTGCAGGGGTCTATCTTAGCTGCTCTTAATTTTCCCTAAGGAGTGACTGGGGGCTGTAATCCAGAACAGCCCCTCCCTCTGAACAAGAGATTGTGCATCTGTGTGCACATGAGATCTGTGTCATTTGCAGGTCAGAGCAGCTGCAAGTTTAAATGTCTAAGGTGTGGGTGGGAAGTGTTTCTGAATTCTAAAGTAGACACCCCCCCCCAAAAAAAAACCCAACAACAACTCGGGTGTGTGCATGAAGATTGTGCCCAGTGTATTTAGAATCCAAGTGATGGGCCGTAATTATGTTGGAACTGCTATGAAAAGAAAAGAAATCTTTATACTGAAGTTGCAAGCTTTAGGCAGAGGAGAAATTATGGATAAAGCAGAAGGGCAGGAAATCAGTGGCAGATGGCACAAAAGGAAAACACGTGGAATTTTCAAAATTACAACCGTTTAACTTTCATCTTCCAAAATACAGCCTGAAATTAATGGGATGAGGGTCAGTTCTTACGCTACATTTGTAGATTCAGGATTCCTTCCTGTACCTGCCTGTACACTCATGCCAAACATTTCTTGCAAGTGAGTAATGTACTAGCCGACTGCAGAACAGACTCATAAACATGCACATGGTTATGCGTCTGCTCAGGAGCTCATCTAGTGAATATAAAGGGTGAGCCATAGGAGGAGGCGCCTCCTATGGGACTCTTTCCATATTTAAAAGGGGAGCAGGGAGAGGATAAGATGAGAATCAGCAACACCAAAGGATGCAGAAAAGTTCCAGTGATTACGTCTATTCAGTCCTGCAAAACTACTAACCGCCTAAGGATATCACATTATAAGGAGACTCCTGAATCGCTAGGCACTGTGCCTTAAAATATGTTATTCTATTCCAAAATGGATTTCCATTTGCAAAAGCCATTCATGGGTTGTAATTATAGCAAAGTTGTCTGATGGGCAGGATGGTCTGCATCTGTCTCCATCGATTTTCTGGCAAATCCACGAGGGATCAATGTGATATTCCTGGCTCCGGTGTCTACCTCCCCTCCCCTCCCCACTTCCTGATTGCAGGCGGCCAGGACCGAAGCTGTAGCCTTCAAGTCTGCTCCTTCAAGTTTCAGGCAGCTGATGATCACAATCACTTTCTCACTTCCTTGCTTACAAAGGGATCAAATAATAACAAAAAAGCATATGGCCCTTTCTTTTGGTAGTTACAGAAAGGTAACTAGGAATTACCAAGGTTCGGCCTCTGTTAAACAGTTTGATCTGTTTGTATTTGCATATTGAAAACTTCTCCCATGCTTTTTCACAATTTCTTCATCAATAAATTGTGGTGAGGGGCTTCTGCAGTTTTTCACACTCACCTGACTTTTGAGGTGGATGTGAACAGTGGTGGAGCTTCATGCTCCGGCACCGGGGGGCAGAGAGCAGGTGGGGGCGAGGCTGGCGCATGTCCTGGGGGCATGGCGCGCCACCTGTAGGGGCGTGGCGCCCAGTGTGTGTGTGTGGGCAGCCGTGATGGCACCCCACTGGGACTGTGCTGCTGGGGGCGCTGCACTCCCCCCCACTCCTCTTCCTCTGCCAGTGGCTGTGAAGTGTTTATGTGAGAGCCAGTGTGGTGTAGTGGTTAAGAGCGGTAGACTCGTAATCTGGGGGACCGGGTTTGCATCTCCACTCCTCCACATGCAGTTGCTGGGTTACCTTGGGCTAGTCACACTTCTCTGAAGTCTCTCAGCCCCACTCACCTCACAGAGTGTTTGTTGTGGGGGAGGAAGGGAAAAGAGAATGTTAGCCACTTTGAGACTCCTTCGAGTAGTGATAAAGCGGGATATCAAATCCAAACTACTACTCCCCTCCTCCTCCTCCTCCTCCTCCTCCTCCTCCTCCTCCTCCTCCTCCTCCTCCTCCTTCTTCTTCTTCTTCTTCTTCTTCTTCTTCTGTGTCGCATTTCCTTCAATCTAGAAAGCATCCATCTGGTGGTCTGTACTCTGCAGCCTTCTCAGGTGTCCCCCCCCCCCCCAGATCAGGAAATGTGAGCAGCTGGGGAGGCTGTGGAGAGCTGGAGAAAAGTTCACTGAACACACACACACACCACCCTCGGCAATGATAAAGCAAACCCATTTAGTTTAGGATTTAGTAAATTCTGGAGAAATTCTTAAACTGCCCTGAGAATGAGGTAGAAAATGGAAGCTTCTTTCACAGGGGAAGGAAACCTTTGGAGGAACAGAAGAGAGATTTCTGCATGATGCTCATTTGCTTCCCATCTCAGTCCACACAGAATGAATAACACCAGGGAGGTTCTTATGGCCTCCCTTGATGCTTTTTAAAAGCCCATAATTTAGCCTTAGCTTTACACCTCACTGGTCCTGTTCATGGCTTTGGGTCTTCTGTGAAGTAGGGCAGGAAGCAAAGAGATCAGCTGCACTGCAAAAATGCATGTGGATGCCTGGGGGACTGATGTGGGAATGATCCAGCTTCACAGCAGGAGTCGTCCCATTATGTTGCTCTCTGAAATTATATGGGGCCTCATTCTGTATCATAAATATATTGCCACAGATAGAAACCAGCTACCACAAAGGATTACAATTTCCCAAAGTCATCGTTTTCACTCTGTACTACTTGGACCATGAGCAATGGACCATTTCTTCTTCTTTTTTAAAAGATAATATTCATTCATTAGCTTGTTACATAGCATTGCTGCATCTAGATATAAAAGTGATACATAAGGGCAGAGCTTTTGAAACTTTCCATGTTAGTGACACACTTTATAGACATGCGTCATTTCGTGACACAGGAATTCAGTTTTGAATCATTTCACAACACAAGGAATTCAGTTTTACTAGCAAACCAGAGGTTAAACTAACGCCTTTCCAGCACCGGGAGGAAAGTGCAGAGGATTTGTGTGACACACCTACACA
This sequence comes from Podarcis liolepis, assembly GCF_965112155.1. Classification (NCBI taxonomy): domain Eukaryota; kingdom Metazoa; phylum Chordata; class Lepidosauria; order Squamata; family Lacertidae; genus Podarcis; species Podarcis liolepis. The sequence continues at coordinate 52,279,151 of NC_139564.1, forward strand.
CTGCAGCTGACACACTAACACAGTGTTGGCCAACTTGGCCCTCCAGCTGTTTTTGGACTACAACTCCCATCATCCATAGCTAACAGGACCAGTGGTCAGGGATGATGGGAATTGTAGTCTCAAAACAGCCGGAGGGCCATGTTTGACCAACACTGCAATAATGTGTCACGACACAGTGGGGAAAGCTCTTCATTAGGATTTTGGCCCACATATGCATGAATGTGCAGATGGCGGGTGCAGAAGTGGCAAGTTCTCCCACTCCTTCACTTGCACATTCAAATGCACATTTTCAATATGTGTCCACATGCTCAAGTCTGTGTATGATGACAAAGTCCCAACATGCTGTTTGAATGGATATATCATTTGTTCATCCACCTTCTGCTCCTAGAACCTGGTCGTGTACAACTTCACCACGTTCTAGTAAAATATTTCTGTCTGGAACAAATAATAATGACTGTAACTCTTTGTTCTGGTTGCATGACAGACTAGCATGGTAGGAATGAGCAGTTTCCCATAGGAAACTGGCTCCTCTAAGAACTGGCACGTGTATTGTACAATCTGTATTTGTTTCACAGGTGGAACAAATGCAGAGCAAGTCTCAAAGTTCCAGATGACAGGCAACAAACCTAAGTGAAGACATTTGCTCCTAATCCCCTCAAGAACACTGTTTGACGTATGGCATTCCTCTGTCCCCCTCCTGCTTTGGAAAAGCTGAAGAAAATTAGAAGAAAACAACCCAGACATTTCATACTATATTTAGCATATCGAATGTCATGGATATTCATGCTATTATAAATGGCTATGCAGATGAGTTTAGGAGTAAAATATAATTTCCTCATTCATCCTCTAAATAGTTTCCTACTGGTGTGTTGTCAACCAGCAGATTATGTGTATCATGTTATGAGAACAGCAGAACACCCTGAGGCTAACGAGGAAAAATTTAGTTAGCTACAGAAATGCTTTGCAAGAATCTGAACTGAAAACTCCAAAACATGCAGCATCATATCCAAAAACATATATCTTTGGCTGTCGAGAAAGACAATATCTGATAGGATAGCTGATGCAGTGGAAGCTTTGCTATTGCAATTAGCAAATCTCCAATCTGTTCAAATAAGTGCTGCAATTCTGTGTTCATTTACCTGGGAACAGGGATTGGGGAGAAATTAAATCACATTTACATTTAAAGACAGACCTAGCACATCCACACTTTCTAAAACAATGCACAAACTGAAACATAGGCATTGGTTTGAATGTGCATTTCTGTAATATTGCAATTCAGTTCTCTGGCCAAGTAATGTGTACAGAAATGCATTTACTAGGATATAATGTGTCACTAAAATTGCATACATTTGTGAAAATGTACACAACTGAATTGTATTAGGAGAAATTTGCACCAAGTTGCCGGTGAATTTTCATACAGATTTTGGAGAGCTGAATTTAAAATTGGATATTTGAGAAACTGAGAGAACTGAAATTGACAGATCCTTCCATCCCTACCTTGGAATAAGCCCTCTTGAACTCAGTGGGGCTTACTTCTCAGGCAGAGTTTGATAGTATTGCACTGTGAGTTTGCATTAGACTTGATCATTGCTCCGAGCCATTTCTAGAGGGTCAATCATCTGATTCACTCACTTCTAATGTTGTTAATAAGTTGCCTTCCTATGATGGCTGCTCTCTTTTCAGTTTCCTCCTTTGAGCAGAGAAGGTTGAGAAGCACTGGCTCACTCCATACTTGATATTCACCAGGCCCCAGATTCACTACCTGTTGTAGACTTCAGTCCTGAGCCAAGTCAGAAAGTGGGGGAATGTGCGGAAGCCAACATTTACAGAAAGAGCGAGATGAACGTGAGCAGGCAAAAGCAACAGTGAGCCCCTGAGCTACTCGCTGCAGGACAGCCTTACAAGGACTGGACCAGGCTACAGTTCCTGACTGAGCCCTGTGCCAATCTATGTGTTTTCCCTCTTCTTCTTCTGCTTCTTCTGTGTTCTTCCTCTTCTTTTACTGACCATGTGAAGGCTGTTAAGTGTAGCCAGCTTAAATTCATCACTGGCCATCTGGGCATGAAAGCAGACAATGCCCGGCCAACCAGTGAGGCACTGACCAGGAATAAGGGGCTCTGACTGACCCACTTGAACTTAAGGTTTTGGAGGGCAATTATTCCAGCAGACCGGCTGGCCAGGGGAATTCACAGATATCTGGCTGGTGATGTGATCTCTAACCACCTGGTGATGGCAGCTAGGAGGAAGGGGAGGCCGCAGCCACCACCCACCCAGGAAAGGGGGTGAGCGGCCATTTTATGAGTCGATGTTTGAGTTGCTTTTTGCGGGGTAAGGAAATTTTCATCTTGACGTTGTTCCTTACAATTGCGTATAGTTTTGATATCTAAATATCCAAGCTTCTGAACACACCCAAGCTTCTGAACAGACATTTGTTGTGTGTGTTTGAAGGGAGGGAGGGTGGGTAGGTCACGGCCTACAATCTGTGCTCACAAAGAAATGCACCTTCAAGTTGGTACATGCAAATGAATTAGCAGTATTCCTTTTTTAAAAAATGATATTTATTGAGAGTTTAAAATTACAAAGAAAAGAAAAACAAAAAAAAAACAAAAAAAGAAGTTAAACAATACAAGTCAATAAAAAGAAAAAGAGAGAACAAAACACACAATACATCAAAACCAAAAACAAAAGCGAACAAAAAATTAAAAACAAATCCAATATTCCCAAATCTTTATCTTTCGTTAACTTGTTTCATCGACCTCCTCACACCTCCCTTTTTGTATTCTAATTATTAATTATCTCAGCAAATCCTTTCCATCTTTCACTATATTCTGTCATTAAATTGTCTTGATTTATTTTAACCTTATCTTACCATAAAAAGCCCTAAAACATAAAACTTATTTGTACATAACTCCTTATAGCATTTCTACTAAAGCCAAATATTTTCATTCCAACATTTTTTTCTAATACTCATTAATTTTACAATAATTCTCTAAATGAATTTTTAAACTTTCTTCCAATCTTCATCCCCCGTCTCTTCTTCCTGGTCTCGGGTTCTGTCAGTCCTTTCTATCCATTCCATCTAGTCCATTAACCTGGTGATCTTCTATCCGAGGCTCTTAACTCTTTTCCATGTCCCTTCTGCAGGTCTTCTTCATATTTATACCTGCACTTTACTTTGTCTTCTGCTGGTCTTGTTATTAATTTCCTTCCTTTATCACTGAGGAGTAGATCTTGGGGAAACTCCAACCTAACAATGTCTTTATCCCTTCTCGACAGGTCAGCTCATTCTCCATAGTCAGCACTAAAATCCAAAAGGTGTTTGAAGGCATGTTTCAAAGTCCCTCCAGAGTTAAAGGCCCCCACAACTCCAGACTCCCCCTGGCCCAAAATCAGATCCCAGAAGCCAGAACATCCCTGCATAGGGGGGTCTATCCAACTTCCCATCTCCAAACCAAACGAGACTCCATCTCTCCAAATCTGACTTTCTCCAGATTCAGTCATCAAAGACAACAGCTTATATTCCTGCTTATAATCCTGCAAGGCCGCGGCTCTTTCCACTTGTATTACTTGAGGTTCAACAACAACCTCCTCCTTTGTCTTCTGCACAACTTGCCCTGTCAAAGCAGATTCCTGGGTCGGTTCCTGAGTGATTTCTATATAGGTATTCACTGTTTGTCCAAAATTATTAACTGCAACAGTCATCAAATCCATCTTCTCATGTAGCTGTTCCAGTAAAGCGCTTGTCTTGCAAAAAGCAATCACTAAGGCTTCTCCTGCACACATTCTTGTTCAAGGTCAATGTCTGGTTCTCACGATCTTTAATCTTTGCAGCTGGAGAATTCCCCAGATCGACTCCAACAACAGTTTCAAAAGCTCCCTCTAGAGGAAAACATTTTCTATTTGTATCCATCCTTTTGAAAGCAGATTCAGCAACAAAGTTACTTTTGTTTTTCAAATATTTTGTTCCTTTTAAGTGCAAAAGGAAACATTGGAATCAATATGTTTCTCTTTTTTAACTATCTGTCAAAAAACGTTTTATTCATAGTCAATGAACATTCTCAAAACGTCTATCTTCCTGGCACCCCGTTCCCAGGTTCAAGACGGTGAAAATTTATCTTTCTTTACTCTCTCTCCTGCAGGCTTAAACAATTTAAGATTTCCCCCCTCTTCTCCTGCTTCCAAGGGGGGTTTAGTAGTTTTAGCCGATGGAGATTTAATCCTTTACAATTAGCACTATTCCTGACTGCCTTCTATATTTTACAGCTCCTGTAGTTGATGATGATATAGCTCTCTAGGCCATTGCTGGATTTGCAGCACTAACAGTATTAAAATTGCTTTAAGTCAGTAAAGAAAGTTTCTATTATTCAGTTGACCCTAAGAACCAATTACAGTTCCATTGAAGTCAGTGAGGCCTTAAGGTACCACTTATGGCAGTGTTTGACTTGTTAAGTTTAACAAGAAACTAAAGAGATCAAAGGTTTCCACGGAACTAGAGACTGAGTCCATGGGACAGCTAATGAGAGAAATCAACTTCTTTGCTAGGACATCAGTTCACCAGCCCAATTGGTTTTAGGATAATAGATAGAACCATGAATATGTTTTGGTTGGACTTTGCATTCAGCTAATGTTTCGATGACTGACACAAGTGCTAATGATGGGTGAAGTAAACAAGAGTGAGGGGAATTAATGTTGGATTCTCTATGTTCACATTTGGAATCTTTCCATTTTTATTATTTCTAATTATTTATTAAAAATGTATACAGCCCTTCATCCATAAATCTTAATAGCTGTTCACAACATAACAATACAATATAAAAAACACAAAATGCACAATGAAACAAAACCAATAATGCCCCCCTTCCACAACTTATTTTCATTGGGAACATGGGAATCTGGGGAGAAACAATAACACCTACATCTGCTCCCACATGTCCCAATAACTCTCACCTAGTTCTAATTATTCTGCTTTCCAACCATCTGCTGTGAGAACTGCTTGGGAGAACAAGGATACCTGAGGACACAATGGAAGCAGTGAAAAATGTCTTCTTAGCTGCCAGTGTGGTATAGTGGTTAAGAGCGGTGGACTCGTAATCTGGTGAACCGGGTTCGCTTCCCCGCTCCTCCACCTGCAGCTGCTGGTTGACCTTGGGCTAGTCACACTTCTGTGAAGTCTCTCAGCCTCACCCCACAGAGTGTTTGTTGTGGGGGAGGAAGGGGAAGGAGAATGTTAGCCTCTTTGAGACTCCTTCAGGTAGTGATAAAGCAGGATATCAAATCCAAACTCCTTCTCCTCCTCCACCATCCTATTAGCTTTCCTTTCTGCACTTGTATAACACCTCTGGATTGCCTGAACCTGCTTTTCTATCAGCCCTTTTGCTTCACCCTTTTGATATCTTTTTCTGGACGAGAGAGAGAGAGAGAGAGAGAGAGAGAGAGAGAGAGAGAGATCACTGAACAGTCAGATAGCATGCTGCCATGAATCAGTGCAGAAGACTGGAACACCAGTACCTCCCATTGCTTAACACTTCAGGCCTGGTTCACACTTAACACTAAACCATGGTTTATTAAACCATGTCTTTTGATTGTAAGTCCAACAGCTTGACTATGGTTTATTAACTATGGTTAAAGGTCACTTAGTAACCAAGGTTTGTAGCTCATTTGCAAAGCTTAGTTAACATTAACATAGCTTAGTGTCCTGTGTGAACCTGGACTACTTCTGTCACTGGGCACATGTCACTGCCCAAAGTTACAGAGGCATGAATGAAGAGTGGCACCTCATTATTTCTGCCTTCTTTAATGAAGGAAGTAGGGGGAATCATCTACTGGATGCTTCAGCTTTAACTATTCTTTATTAAATAGGTTTAACTTCATGGTTAATGTTGATCCTTGCTTAGCATTATGTGAAACCAGACCTTTGATCATTCTAAGCATGACAAAGATTTTTGCGCAATGCTGGATATCTGGTTTGTACCAACAGTAACACAGGAGATTCTATGCCCACATTTGGCAAAATTTAAAGAGAGGAAACCCTTGAAATTGTTAAATCAGCATCTTCTTTGAGCACAATACTCATGTAATTTACCTTGTGCTCATAACTTCTTAGCAAGATATAATGGGCATACTTCAATATTATTGCCCCAATAGTTCAAGTGATTTGTACAACACAAAAGAAGTGGGAAGATTTTACAGACTTGATTCCATTATGACAAAAAGTCGAGGCACAAAAGTGGCGACCTTGCTCTGCTAAAATCAATAAGAGTTTTGTTATTGATGTCAGTAGGAGCAGAATTGCATCCAATATCTCTACTATTTCTAAGGCCTTCGGATCTGCACATCAAATGCATTCTTCCTTTCCCTCCCTCTCTGACTATTTTCCACAACCTTTTTAGCCATTTATCAACAGCTGGTATTTTTGGTACATTCCAGTAATAGCACATAATATTTTGGCAGCAAAAAGTAAATTAATATCATGACCAGGTGTGGATCTTACTGTAAGGACATGTTGGGTCAGCTGGACCAATTCCTTGACAAGAATGAAATCACTTCTTCAGCATATATGGCTGCTTTTTTAAAAATATATTTTAAAGATGTGTTTTCAAAAATAAAAACATATAAACAATACAGTTAATAAGGAAACAAAGAGCATTAACTGTGCTGTACGCATTATTGCAACTGGGATAAAATAAACAGAAGGTTTAGCACTCTTTTGCAGACATGATCAGACATGAGTGGGGTTATCCGGAGTTTTGGAGTACGTTGTCAGCAATATGCGGATGACACATAGCTCTGCTTGTCCTTTATATCTGCAGGTGCGGCAGTGGATGTGATGGACTGGTGTCTTGCCTTGGTAATGGACTGGATGAGAGCCAGCAAACTGAAGCTCAATCCAAATAAACCGAGGAACTGTTAGTGGGTGGTTTCCTAGTCCAGATGTATGGGAAGTTGCTTGCTCTTAATGGGTTACACTCCCTCTGAAGGAGCAGGTACGTAGCTTGTGGGAAGAAGAAGAAGAAGAAGAAGAAGAAGAAGAAGAAGAAGAAGAAGAAGAAGAAGAAGAGTTTGAATTTGATATCTAACAATCTCCTTTCCCTTCCTCCCTCACAACAAACACTCTATGAGGTGAGTGGGGCTGAGAGACTTCAAAGAAGTGTGACTAGCCCAAGGTCACCCAGCAGCTGCATGTGGAGGAGTGGGGACGCAGACCCAGTTCACCAGATTATGAGTCCACCACTCTTAACCACTACACCATGCTGGATCCATTGTTGTTGCTTGAGGCTCAGATGACCTCAATGGCTCAGAGTGCCTTCCATCAGCTTTGGCTGGTGGCCCAGACGTGCCCCTGTCTGGACAGGGATATAATAATAATAATAATAATAATAATAATAATAATAATAATAATAATAATAATTTATACCTCACCCATCTGGCTGGGTAAGGATAGCCTAACTTCTATTGTCTATGTTCCGGTAACCACTAGACTTCATTACTGCAATGTGTTATATGTGGAGCTGCCTCTGAAGATGGTTCAGAAACTTGAGCTGGTGCTGAATTTCGCAGCCAGGTTGCCCACTGAGGCAAGACGGTTTGAGCATATAATGCCAATCCTGGCCTGAATGCACCAGCTGCCAATTAGTTTCTGGGCCCAATTCAAAGTGCTGGTTTAGACCTATAGAGCCTTAAATGGCTCAGGATCACAATACCTCAAAGATTGCCTCTCCCCATATGAACCGATCTGGACCTTACAATCATTGCCTGAGGGCTTTCTTTGTGTGCCTCCCCCCTGAGAGGCCCAGGCAGTGGCAAAATGAGAAAGGGGCTTTTCTGTGGTGGCTCCCCATTTGTGGAATGATCTCCCCAGGGAGGCTTGCCTGGTACCTTTATTACATATATTTAGGCACCAGGGGTGTGCTGATGCATAGCTGCTGTGGCATTTTGAGGGAGCTTGGCCCCCTCCTTAAAAATATTTTTGGGGCCCTCAGCCCCCCCCCAGCCTCCCTAGATGGCACCCCTGATGCAGAGGCTTCCCTCTTGCAGATATCCACAGTTAATATGTGGATATGCTGCCCTGTGATTGTATAGAACCACCCCATTGCAGAAGAAAGGGGCCCCTGAATGTTAATCTTTGTGTCAGGATATGTAATGTGATAATCCACCCTAGTATGCAAATGGAGAATCCCATCTTTTGACACCTTGAATTCTGCAGATAGCAGAATAAAAAAATATGTGGCACATGTCGATGAGTAACATTACCAGTGATGTGATTAACAATGAGGACAGCTTACTCTTCAAGGAAGTGATTGTAAGGAATAGAAAGTGAGCTTATGCACTACTTGAGAAAAGCCATATAAGTGGATTATTTTGACGGTATGGCAACCAGCAAGGAAAAGTGCTCTCTCTGCTCTGAAATGCTCCCAAGTAGCAAGTCAGTTTTTAAAAAATATATAATTCACATTAAAACTTTACAGAGCTTTGGCTTATGGAGCCATCAAGAATGGCATGTGGGAAGAAAAAGGACATTGTTTCTGGGCTATTTTCCAAGGCGTTGTCAGGACATGCTTCTAAACAGGTTGCCTCCATCCTACAAAGGCCCTTGTGCTCTCCACACACATGGAATGCAAAATAATTATAGCCAATCATAATTTGAATGGGTTATCTAAAATTTTTGGATAATGGTTGGAAAACTGAAGACTCCTTTCTATAACCACCCTCAAACATTCCTCCTCCCATGTTAAAGGCACTATTGTGGTAGAGTGCCTTAAGTTATTAAGATCCATCATGATAGTTTGCAGAATTATAGTCTCCATCCTAGTTTCTGCGGGCAGCATTCCGAAAGCGATTCATTGGCTGGATATTTCCACAAGGCAGACCCTTAACCAGTTCTTACAGGTAAGTTATAAACATTCCATCTGTCCTGAAATAACAGTCTTGCTGCCTTGGACAAGACAGGAGTGAGTTGCCTGTTTATCCTTCAAAATCTCATCATTTGATGACATGCACACACACGTCAACTGACTCCACAGAAAAGTATTGTGTCCGAGCTGAAATTTGTAATAGGAATATACTGTCTGTGGTGTTTCAGCTCCTTGGTTGTATCATTTGACTCTCCAGTTATTGTGGGATGCCCATGTCTCCATGAACTTACACTTAAAAGCTGAGAAAATGGCTTCTTCGGTAGGAACCTGACCACTCCACTGGGATAAATGTGTTTCATGGCCCTACTGAGGGTGCTACCCTTGTCAAAAGTAGATGTCATCTACTGGAAATAATACCTTTAACACTGATCCTTCTAATAGGATAGGTAATATTTATTTTAAACATTCTTTTACCGGGGTTTTTGAATTTTATGCAGTGACTCCTCACTGATTTTTTTCCTTTTTTTAAAGTTACACTTCATCACAAAGTCCAACACAAACCTTAGGGCAGCCTTAAGAAAGATCATCAAGACAGGGTGTTTCTGTGTGACTGTTTCTGAAGCATCTTAATTGGCTTCAGCAAAAGGTCATAGTCTTCAGGGTACAAAGGAATGTAAATGACCAATTAATATATCTAAAGCTTTCTCATTACTTACCCGAGAGAGTAGAAGCAAGTTTAAAAGTAGTCAAAAGCAAATTAGTGAAATCTGTTCTTCTGACATTCAGTGTAATCCTAAACATATTTACTCAGAAATATGTCCCATTGAGTTCAATGAGATTTACTTCCTCTGAAATATATTCAAGACTGTTGCCTAAACCATTAAAATCTCTATCTCTCTCCCCCCCCCCTTATTAATACATACAAATGAACATCACTGGAATGATTTAACATGAAATAAAATAATTTAAATATTTCTACACCTTCACTTCCTGCTCGCAGGGAGAGCCAAGTATACGGTCACTTCCATTCAATCCAAACCCGTCACAGCCTAGCTTGCGGGAGGAAAAGCTGGATCGCGCTGCCATTCAGTTAATGATCATACTGGAAAATATTCAGGGCATTTTCCCCTGTGTTATTTATTTGTCTCATTGATAGACCACTCTTCATTCAAACACAGCAACATTCCAAAAGGCAACAGCAAAATGCATTGAAATCCCAATACTACCATTAAAAATCCAATTAAAGACAAATCTACCTGATCTGCACTTTCTGAGACAATATGAGAACGGAAATACAACCATCCTTCAAAATCCACACTACTCTGGAATTTGCAACACACTTCTTGAGTTAATGTATACAAAAATACATATACTGAGGGGAACGTGTCCATAAAAAATGCATATTGTAAATGTGTATATTAGGCAAAATTGCATACAAACAAAATTGCATACAAAGGTAATTCACTTTAAAATGCTGATTAATTTTAATGATTTTTGTGTGTGTTTTTTTTTTTTTAAAAAATGCAAACATATGTGGAAATGTAGAGAACCAAACCTAAGAGTGAAAAAGTGAGAAATCAAGTGAAGCTGAAATTGATATATTCACCCATCCCAATGAGTGGGCAAAGCCTTTTAGGCAGAGTGTTAGTTGAAGGCAGGATATTAAGTTGGAAGCAGCTCAGGAAACATGGGTAGACAAGCTCAACCCCTCAAATCTCCTGACCCTTCTCTATGTTATTTGTGAGCTAGAATTTTCTGGTTAGCAGGCAATCGAAGCTGGTTGATACTTTGTCATCCTGCCAACCATCACTGTTTGCATTTCTCAAAATAAAATCTGAAATGTTGAAAAAGAAAAGAATAAACGTCAGTCTGCCAGCTACAAGATAAAGAACAATTTCTAAAACAAACTCAGGGAATAGTAAATATTCTTAGCGATTATGCCATGTCTTGTGGGTTTGCTCAGTCCATAAAAACAAATACTAAAAGTACACACAGTCAAAATTAAGAGGAAAACACTGGGGAGTCAGTACCCTTGTAAAAGGAGGGCATTAAGAAAAGGATAGATAAATGAAAGTTTAGCAATCATATTACATTCATTGAAGGATAAAAATACATTTAGGTAAGGATCAGTGTGTTAGAAGGTTCTGGTGCCTATCACCAGATAGCTTGAGGAAGGAAGCTGTGGTGATAAAACGGACACAGGAAAATCTGCAAGAAAGAGAAATGATATACCAAATGCATGGAACAAGTTAAATATTTACTGAATGTCAGGCACAGGCAAACAGCCCTCCAGATGTTTTGGGACTACAACTCCCATCATCCCTAGCTAACAAGACCAGTGGTCAGGGATGATCGGAACTGTAGTCTCAAAAACATCTGAAGGATGTTTACCTGACAGGACCCCATGCATATGTGACCAATATATGGAGGTGGGGGTGGTTCACTAACCATCTTTCGGTATTGTGCTGTTATTTAAATGGTATTATTTTTTGAGGTATGCTTTACCCCTCTGGCATTTTATACTATGAGCAGTTTATTAAACTTTAAAAATAAAATAAATAATGTGAGAATTGCTGCCCAAAACATGCCTACAAGTATTTATTTTTAAAAAAGCCTAAAAAACACCTTTGGGCTTGGAATGAACTATATGCTAGCACATGGTGCTTATTTCTCCAATTTCTTCCCCTGCTCGCCAAGACTAAACCAGCTTTCAGTCCTTCCCAGCCCAACCTGAAGCAATAAAAAAACCAATAAAAGGTTAGTTGAAACCAATAAAAGCATTACCAAATCAGGCAAAATTGTGAAGCTTTGGCCCCCCAAATATTCATAGTGAGGAATAGGCAAAAAAGGTGTTTCTTCTAACTTATATAATATAAAATCAAGGTTTATATGTGAACTAGTAACCTTGTGCCCAGCATAACTTTGGGATTCTAAGAGAGAGGGGGGAAATCAGCACAGCTTGAAATCTGTGGTTAAAGTCAGTGTAAAGTTTTGAAAGGCTCAGCCACCATCTTGATTCAAAATGGCACCCTGTTGTATCCAAACATAAACAAAAACTTACTCCTTCATCTTGGGAGCCATGCAAAATCTGGTTGTCATATCTTAAGAGGTGTCCAAATGCTTAGCAAATAAACAAGCAACTTCCCAAAATATATAATAATACAATACACTGTATAAGCTTTCATTTGATGGTCAGAAAATGACCCACCACACATTCACGTGCACACACAAATCAGGGATGGTTAACCACTATCCCCTATTCTGGATTCAGTCCCTAAAGGAACATTATCTGGGCTGCAGAGGCTCTTTCAGATGTTAATGCTAATATTAATTAGTTTTTAATTGAGCTATGAATCAGAATGTCACTGATTTGACTCTCACTTCTGCCATGAACTCACTTCTCTCTCTCTCTCTCTCTCTCTCTCTCTCTCTCTCTCTCTCTCTCTCTCTGCCCATGTACAATATGGGTGATAGACAAGACTGACTTCCCTTACAGGAAATATACTATCTAGGCTGGCAGTTTGGGGAGCAGGAAGAAAGCAATGGCATGGCCTTTGCATTTGTGCATGCATTTACAGATACATGCATGAAAATAGAGACACATCTGCTTTCGGCTTACAGATTTAACTTTCAGAGATATAACAGCTCCCTGGTAGTCAAAGCAGAGACCATGATTTACCAAGGACAGGTACCCAAAACAGAGAGCATCTCTGGTAAATAGGGACAGTTGGAGCATCTGATAGTTGTTGCTATGATAGAAAATTGTTATAATAACATAATAAGAGGGAAAGAATGAATGCAGAGCAATGACATAAACAACCCTCCAGGCTGATGAAAGATAAGTAGAAGTAATAGCGGAATATTATTAAATCAGACAGGAAAACATTTTGATAAAAGATCCTCAGGTTACCAATTGCTAGCCATTATAGAGCTTGAAGACTGGATAATATGACAATTGTGACTCCAAGTCCTGGTTCTCACAAACAGTGGATGAGTTGTCTAGGTGTAGGGATTTGTTTTATTTTTATGGAGGAAGCATCCAGTCATGTGACCAACAACAACACATACATCCCAAACTCTGCTGTCTGAAGGGAGGAAAACCTGACACAGCCTTGCCTCAAAGTGTAGCAGGATTACGACTTCCGGGTCAGCGCCATCGGTGAATGGCGGAGTTCCTCCGTTTGGAGGAACGGGCTCCTTGGAAACTGGGTCTTCCCGCCGCGGGGAAGGTGGGGACCCGCTAGAAATCCCAGGCGGAGGAAGCCTGGGGACGTGGGGTTCGGCAGGGCACCAGGAGCCCCCCTACTCACAGGGAATCCCATTTAGGGGCTCCAGAGCGAAGTGGGGTGAGAAGCGCGGTGCTGCGAACTGACTGCTACTTTCATGGAGTGAAGCCGCACAGCCATTGCTGGAGAGCGCTGACTTTTTCCTGTGGACAATTGGATTCAAAACAAGTACCCGTGAGTAGAAATGGAAAATTGGATCAAGAAATTTCTTAATTTGGTAACGAAGCGGGAAGGTTCAAAACAGGAAGTCTGCCTTACGCTTTTTGTATATAGACTAAAGCAAAAACTTTGTAAGCTAAAGCCTGGAAAGCTGTCAAAAAAAATCTAAATTTCCTTCATTTAGAATTACTGAAACCCCCTTGGAAGCAGGAGAAAAGGGGGGGAACTTTGTTCAACCCTAGCAGGAGAGGGAGTGAAGAAGGATAAGTTTTCACTGTCTCTAACCTAGGAACGCGGTGTCAGAGACAGAAATTGTTGGAGAGGTTCATTGACTGTCAATGGAATATTTTGACAGATAGCTAAAGAAGAGAAACAAGTTGATTCCAATGTTGCCTTTTGCATTTTAAAGAAACAAAATATCAGGAAAATATCTGAAAAATGAAAGTAATTTTCCTTTGTTGGACTTGCCTAAAAAAATGGATACAAATAGAAATTGTCTCCTCTAGAGGGAGCTTGTCAAATTGTTGCTGCAGTACATTTGAGGGCTCAACAGATGTGAGATTAAGACCGTGGGAACAGGCTTTTCTGACCTTGACTAAAGATGAGTTGGAAAGAAGAATGGGTGCTTGCCTTATGCAAGACAAGTGCCCTGCTGGAACAGATGCATGAGAAGATGGACTTGATGAATGAGAAAATGGATTTGACTGTTGCAGTTAATAACTGTGAGCAAATAGGGAATATTGATACAGAAATTATCCAGGGACCAACTCATGAATCTGTACTGACTGGGCAAGTGCAGAAGATAATGGAGGAGGATGCGGTTGCACCCCAAATAATACAAATGGAGAGTCCCGAGGCCCTACAGGAGTATGAGCCGTTGTCATTGAAGATTGAAGTTGGAGTGGGCCAGGGGGCGTCTGGAGTTGAGGAGGTTCCCAACGTTGGAGAGACCTTGGAATATGCTTTTAAATACTTTTTGGACTATATTGAGGATTGTGGGGAGTGGGACTGTGGGGAATGGGCGGGTTTGATGAAGGGAGATGGAGACAAGTTTGGCTTGGAATCCCCCAGAGGCCTACCCCTTAATGAGAAAGGAAAGAAACTAAGAAAGAGACCAACAAAAGACAAGGAAAAGGGCAAGTATAAACAAGAAGAAGAATTGCAGAAGGGACATGGAAGAGACTTAAGGGCCTCGGACATAAGGCTTCCAGGTTGATGGACTGGATGGAATGGACAGTAAGGACTGACACGATCCGAGACCAGGAAGAAGTTGGATGAAGATTGGAAGAAAATTCATAAAGAAAATTTTCTGTTTGGGGAATTGGCTAAAAATTAATGAATATTAGGGAAAATGTTGGAATGAAACTATATGACTTTAGCAGAAATGATATCAGGAGTAATGTATATTTGATAACTAAGATTCAAGCTTTAAGGTGTTTTAGGGTAAGATAAGGTTAAATTAATTAAGGTAATGTGAATAATAGAATATGGGGAAAGATGGAAAGGATTGGTTGAGTTAATTATTAGATTAAATTAGGTTAGGATAAATTTTTTAACAAAAATTGAGAAAGATGGAAAGAATTTGCTGAAATAACTAATTAAACTAGAATACAAAAAGGGAGGTGTGAGGAAGTCAATGAAACAAGCAAATGGAAGTTTTAGATATGTAATCTGGGATTTCTGTTGTTCTCTTTTTTCTCTTTATCTTTTTGCTGTTTTTTTCCTTTTTTCTTGTCTATTACAGTGTTGTTTTTTAATGTTTTTTTCTTCTTATAATTCTGAAAACTACTAATAAATATCATTTAAAAAACAACAACAAAGTGTAGCAGGATTACATGAATTCATATAAATATAGAGCAATGGACTAAAGGTAAAGGTAAAGGGACGCCTGACCATTAGGTCCAGAAGTGGCCGACTCTGGGGCTGTGGCGCTCATCTTGCTTTATTGGCCGAGGAAGCCGGCGTACAGCTTCTGGGTCATGTGGCCAGCAGGACTAAGCCGCTTCTGGCGAACCAGAGCAGCGCATGGAAACGCCATTTACCTTCCTGCCGGAGCGGTACCTATTTATTTACTTGCACTTTGACATGCTTTCAAACTGCTAGGTTGGCAGGAGCTGAGACCAAGCAACGGGAGTTCACCCCGTCACGGGGATTCAAACCGCCGACCTTCTGATCGGCAAGTCCTAGGCTCTGTGGTTTAACCCACAGCGCCATAGTGCAATGGACTAAGTCAGTGTTAAAAACACAGGTGAGTGCTTCTTGGGTTCCTTGTATAGGAAGGTTTGAATCTGATGTTTCTGAGTAATGACGATCATCAAGTGATTCTGCATAGGTTTTGGGACACATCCACACCATACATTTAAAGCACACAACGTCCCCCAAAAGAATTATGGGACGTTTAATTTCCCATTCACACTTAATAGACTACAATTCCCAGGATTCTTGGAGGGGAAGTCATACGCTTTAAATGTACTTTAAATCAAAGTCAGTGATGCAGAATTGAATAATGATTCCACGTTTCCTGCACTACAGAACATGGATTTTCATACATTTCTAGCAATATGATGCCTTAATGAGCCGCTCTTAGAAAAGGTCTTTTTCTCCAGTTCATAACTTAATAGGACTTTTTTTTTTACAAGGCATTTGACTAATTTCTTTTATACACAGTGTTTTATCAAGCCAGATGGAAAGTGCATGCTTCAACTATTCTGCTGCTCTGTACGTCGTTCTTGCCAGACAGTCTGCTTTCGAAAGGACAAGTATGACTCAACAATAATAAAACCGAAAATTGCCATCTAAGAAGATGAAGATAAGTCGGGAAATCTCTTGGGTGCATTTATAAATATCATCTTTGTAAAGTGGTAACATCACACCATAAGAAGAGCCCTGTTGGATTAGACCAAAGGTTCATCTACATCAGTATCCAGATTCCCACAAGAGGCCAGCCAGATGTTTTCCAAAAGCCCACAAGACAAATGGCCCTGTTGGTTGCTGCCCAGGAACTGGCATTTGAGATGCACTAATTTGGACCCAATGCTCCATCTAGCAGAGTATTGTCGACCATGACTAGCAGTGGCTCTCCATGGTTTCAGACATCTCTACTAGGAGAGGCCAAGCATTGAATTTGGGACTTCCTGCATGCAAGACAGATGCTCCACCATGGAGCTCCGAACCTTCCCCTGCCCTCCATGAATGTGTCTAATCCTCTTTTGAAGCTATTAACAACATTGTGCACAGCAGTAGCTAGTGAGAAATGAGGCAGCTCGACCGTTCACTGACACAGCAGCATCACCCTCACCTTATGTCGCTGCTGAAATGACTGCACTGACTGCTGAGTAGCCAGTGGGCTAAGTTCAAGGGTCTGTTTCTGGGGTATATTTTATTCACAATCAAGAGGTATAGAAATATTGTTTAATAAAGACATACATAGTCTTCTTGGTTAAGGAAGTCAGATGACAGTGTACAGCCCATCTGGTGCCCTTGGCTGATTTAAAACTCTCAGATCTGCTCCTGGTCTGAGCAGCTTATTCAGACGTACAGTGCCTCTCATGCTGGAGATTGCATCTAGCCATCTTCGTGATTAGTAGCGCTTGACAGGTGTCCTCCATGAATTTGTCTAATCTCCTTCCGAAGCTGTAAATAAACATCTATGCCTTTGAAAACCATTGGCTCTTCAATGCTCTTCTTTTTTTTGCAGCTGAGGCCTTTCCTCTTTGGGGGTTTGCAATGTCCAGGAGTGATTAGGTGGAGATTGATCCTGCCTGACATTAGCCCAGAGAATCCTTCCAATTAATTCCATGTGCACAAGGCAGCTTTTTCATTGTGGCTCTTGAAGAGCAGATTCCCAGGGTTGAATGGCTAACCCCTTTTGAAAAGCCACTTGTGATATGGTGGGGCAGCTGTGTCAAATGATGTGGGAGATCCTCGATCTCAGAGGACATGCCCCATCTCTTGAACAAGTCCACAGCAGTGACATACATCCTCACCAAGTTTCTACTGCTTGGTTTTCATTGCTTAGCATAGCCGGTAGCAAAGCTTTCTCTGAACCAGAAGAATGATGTTTGCATACAAATACATGGCTCCTAAAATTTGCAGTAATCAGGGATACATTGGGGGGGGGGGGGAATCTGCAGAGCGTTCACAGCTTCCATTTTTGCAGGAGAGATGGTTTATATATAATCAAGAACATACAGTGGTACCTTGGTTTAAGATCAGCTTAGTTTATGAACAACTTGGATTAAGAATGCTGCAAACCCGGAAGTAGGTGTTTTGGTTTTTGAACTTTGCCTTGGAAGCAGAACATGTTGAGAGTGTTCCATTTGTAAATTGAGTCCCCCGCTGCTATGGGAAAGCACACCTTGGTTTAAGAATTGACTTCTGGAACGGATTAAGTTCGTAAACCAAGGTACCATTGTATAATGAAACAGGAGTGGAGTTTGGAGTTTGGATTTGGATTTGATATCCCGCTTTATCACTACCCGAAGGAGTCTCAAAGTGGCTAACATTCTCCTTTCCCTTCCTTCCCCACAACAAACACTCTGTGAGGTGAGTGGGGCTGAGAGACTTCAGAGAAGTGTGACTAGCCCAAGGTCACCCAGCAGCTGCATGTGGAGGAACGGAGACGTGAACCCGGTTCCCCAGATTACGAGACTCTTAACCATTACACCACACTGGCAGTGCAGTCCATATACTTTAAAAAGATGTTGAGGATTGCCTTGCATGTACACCTAGTGGAAATGTGGACATTTTGGTTAACAACATACCATGTACCATATCTGACCCTGCTCTGGATGCACTATTTGATACATTACTGTTTTAAAGGTAATTGCTCATGTAGTGTGGAAGGCTGTTCCTCCAGAAGCATGACTTTGGATTCTCCCCTGGGCAGCCTGGAACTGTCCACACAGTTATTTAGATCTGGGACAGCTCAGTCGGCAGAGCATGAAACTCGTAATCTCTAGGTCATGGGTTTAAGCACCACATTGGGCAAAAGACTCCTGCATTGCAGGTGGGTTTCAGGGGGATTGACTAGATGACCATTGTGGTGCCTTCCAGCTCTAAAATTCTATGATTCTACAGATACAGCTAGCTGTAGGGATCAGAGAGGGATGGCACCAGAAGTCTGCCATGGACCAAACCCTCAGGAAGGCCAACTGCCAGGTTTAGCAACCAAACAGGAGGGGAATAAACCATCACAAAAAGAGTCCCGATTCAAATGTTGTCATTTCTTAATATAACAAAATCACCTTTCTTTCTTTCTTTCTTTCTTTCTTTCTTTCTTTCTTTCTTTCTTTCTTTCTTTCTTTCTTTCTCTCTCTCTCTCTCTCTCTCTCTCTCTCTCTGCATGCTAGTTTTTGTTTGGTGGGCTGTGAGTGGAGGGGAAACCTAGCGGTTTTGAGTCTGCATTAAGGAGATGATAAATATTACAAATAAACATTGATTTGCTTCAAGGAAGAGATTGTAAAATAAGACACTCAAGCATTCCTTTTGTAGACTAACAGGGCAAAATACAGGAGCCATCGATCCCTGCACATAGGTAAGTAATGCAGTGCAAATACAAACTGTTATTTTATAGCAGCTTTCACACAACATGTCCCAAGGTGATTTCCCCCCTGTCAATAAAAGAAACAACAAAGCAGCTATTGAACTAGCTTAGCCAGAGAAAACAGATATTGCTTAAATAGTCTTAAATGCAGACAGCCAAGATCCTTGGGCCCAGCCAAGCATGGTTCAGAAGCTACGGCTGGTGCTGAAGCCTTATAGAAATCACCTTTCACTGTCATGGATCGATCTGGAGGCTAGTTATCTTGAGAAGTCATTGGATGGGATTGCCAACCTTTCTTGGCCCTATAGGAGCCTGATTCTGGAGTTATACCTCCATCATTTGAAGGGAAATGCAGGCTGCATTTGTTGGCCCCATCCCACTGCTGTGACCCCACCACCCAGCCCTGCTTCCTTCAATATGTTGGGTGTTGATGGTATGAACTGGGATGCCTCTTCTAAGCACATAGGCCAGCTGTGCGGTCAGTTTTCTAAATCACACGGGGATGCATGGAACTGGCTTCTTGTTTCAGACCTTCTGGCAGCAATGCATGGAGAAAGGTGGATGCTGGTGACAGGGACACAGGTGTGGGAATGGGATCAGTGAGCACAGGCCTGCTCTTCTCTTACACCAGGGGTGGGACACCTTTGGCCCTCCAGATGTTACTGAACTACAACTTCTATAATCCCTGGCCATTGGTCATGCTTGCAGTTGATGGGAGTTGTAGTTCAGCAACATGTGGAGAACCAAAGATTCTCCGCTCCTGCCATACACAATTAGAGTCATGGGAGAGCTTTGAAGATAGAGATTGGATGAGAGGAAAACTCAGGACTGGAGGCAGGTTGAGGACACATAATAAGAGGCAGGGAGGTTCTCTTGGTACTCTTATATGATTCCACTTCACTTGTCCCCTCCTCAAAATTCACCTTTAGCCTACATCCTTAAATCTTCAGACTAGAATCTTGAAAAAATCTGAACTGAAGCCTGGTCACCTAGAACAGGGGCTTTAATTTATTCCGGTATCAGGTCATACGGTTTGCAAGCTGTGCCACATTCTGAGTGGACTCTGGCATTTGCAAACAAAGAGCTATCAAATACACTCTGGCAAAAAAACCTGCAACAATGCCTTTGCAGTGAAGCAGTGCAATAATTTCACCAGCAGCACAATAGCTTCAGTATCTCCTGCATTAAAATGCAAGATATGAAAAAGGAACATTGTGATTTAAACATATAAGCCAAAAAGAACAACAAATGGCATTAAAAATGCCTAAGCAATAGGAAATGAAGAGCTAGATATTTGAGGTAATTTTTGCATTTAAGAAAAAAAAGTATACATTAAAGATATGCACTTTGATGTAGATTATCATCAAACCCTACGGTATAAAATCAACAGTGGAGACATTCGAAATATGACATATATTTAAATTGCTGTAGAAAGAATGTAGAATGCTAACAGCTGCCTCTACCCTGTCAATCAAAAACAGAGAACCTGTAGCCCTCCAGGTGTTGTCGAACTGCAGCTCCCATCATCCCCCTGACCACGGACCACAGGTTCCCCATCCCTACTGTAAACAGATGGAACAGTGACACTCTAGAGAAGGAAGAGCCCAGTGGTGCACATTTGGGCAAAGGGAGAAAAAGAATCTGAAAGAATGGAGCAAAACTGAGATGGGAAGACAAGAGCAGGGGAAAGGAGACGGAAAAGAAGCCAAACAAGCATTTTCGGAGATGTTTGAAACTGCCGTCTGTTATTCAGGGCTGACTCCATTGGGAGGACAGGTTGCAAGTGATTCAGGCTTTTGAGGACAATTTGGTACCATCTGCTTTTTAAAACAACAACACCACGCGCTCAAGATGCATCACCCGCTGCAGTAACTTGATGCGGACATTATCCTTGCCATCTGATAGTGGATAATCCTGTGCCAATGACAGTTGAAACGTAAAGTCAAAACAAACAAAACCCAACTAGAATAAAAGGAGCGTGGGTAGCTGAGAAGCCGCCCTTTTGTTTTAAGCTGTCATAGCTGGCCTGTGTACATATGTCTGTTTACTCTGCTTCCAGTGTGTTCCCACCACCGATCTGTGAAGCCGTATACAAATGATCTTAGCCACAATCCACATCTGTCCTGTAGTTCCTTGAAAAAATTGCAATTTGATGAACCCTCCCCCCTCCCACAAAAAACCCTTAGCATCAATCTAATTTTGCAAACATATGAAGACATCCACACTCTGCCCACTAGTGTGGACAGAAGGCAGATGACTTGAAAGCACATTTAACTGTACTAATGATTTGCAGATGTCATTTGAGAGGCAGGGTGTGGTGTGGCATGACGTTTTTAATTCTGTGATGTTTCTACAGTCTTGGAAATGGAAAAAGTGGAGTTCAAAAAGGCAGATCAGACACCAAATTTTGCGATGCTACCCTTTCACGCCAGCTTCCCTCTAAACGTCTGTAGCCAGCTGTCTTTGATAATCGTTTAGGAATGGTACAAATAAATCACAGCCAGGTGACAATAGCAACATCATCCAAGCTGTTGTCATTTATCAAGAAAATAAAAATTCCCTTCCTATTAGATAAGCAATTCTGTGTGCATGTTTATCCCATAGCATTTCTCTTATAGAGCTCAGAAGGTCTAGACTATAAGTGTAATGTATACAGATTTAGTAAAAGTGCAGATTTCGGAAATCTGATTTTTCACTCTCATATTTGACTCAGCACAGCATAATTTTAGATAAGCACACATCTGACGGGTATATCTTTCCTATGTTGGGCATATTCATCTTGAATTTCAATGCTCTATTCTGTACAAGTTTTCACTCCTCAGCATCTTTCCGGAATAGCATTTCTTTCCCCCTTTTTTGCCAGTTTTCAATGTCGTTATCTCATTTTCAAAGTTAGTCTTCAAAATCTCGAGACTCAAAGTGAAATTCAAATTACAAAGTTGTGTGTGTGTTTAGAAAACCCAGCACAGTAGCATTTTGGTTATATGTATCATAACTTTAAGCACATCATTATGGCTACATTTGAAAATTATTTTGCTGGAGGCCAGGAGGATGCAAAACAATTTTAAAAGGACCTGTCTGAACAGGAGATCCTTGCCTTTACGATATATTTTGGAAGATCTAATGAAATTCTAAAAGAAATATTTCCCTCTCTTTTTTGCCCTTTCCTTTGATATTGTTAGCAGTAGCATTACTCTTTGTGGTGACTATATACAGGAGTTTTAATAGTAGTGTTGCCAAAGTTTCTTCTGGAAGAAATCCTCTGCTTTTAAAACGTACATAAAACGCAACATTTCAACCACAAACACTTCCCCTTGACTGCATCTCTGTGGCAGGACAATGTTCAACTTTTGCATTTGAGCCTGTCAGGAAGTTTAGGAATGATCTCTCTGGGCTGCATGTTTACTAAACCGGAGGGCCAGCATATTTCTGCTAGGTCTCCTTTACCTCCCTAGCGCTGGAATTTCCCAGACATAGACAGGATTTGGATGCCAGAAATAGTGCCCAAAAGTGCTTTAATGTCCAGGAAAATCAAGACGTATAGCAACCCGTGTCAGAAGTGTAGATTTTGGTGGATTTCCTTTAAAATAAGCTCAAAATGTCTTCCTTTTTTGAGATTTTGGAACACATACACATTTAATTTGGGCAGTGGCGTAGCGTGGGGGGTGCCAGGGGTGCCAGCCGCACCGGGCGCAACATTTGGGGGGGGCGCGAGTCCAGAGGGAAGGGACAAGCAATCGAGGCTTGGTTGGGGTGGGGGGTCGTCGTCTCCGCCACTGCTTCTGTTTTCTGCTGGGCTGAGGCGAGCTGGGCGCGGCCAGGCATGCAAGCGCAGCGCCTGGCCAAGCGCTGCAGCCTGGGGAGCCGGCGCCTTAGCGCCTCGCCGTCGGCCATGCAGCTGTTGCCCAAGCTCGACAACTCGTGGAGGGCGCCTCTCTCTCTCTCTCTCTGCCTGGAGGGGAGGGGCTTTCCCTGCTCTTTGTTCCGTTTGAACAAACCCAGCAACGAAACAGAGCAGGGTGGGCAGTAAGACCCTGAGGCAGAATGCAGGAAAGCAGCCGCTTCCTCTTTTCAGGTTTCCCTTCTCCGGTACCTACCCACCCACGTTTATTGCGAGGGAAATCTAGCTGACTGCAGGGAAGGGGTTGGGTGCATGTAATGTGTGACAAAGGCATCAGGTGTACGTCTTGGGTGGAAAGGGTATAAGGGTGGGGAGGTAGAGTGCATTTAAAAAAACCAAAACATTGTGGATTTAAACAAGGAAAATGTAGCATAATCTACTGTCTGTAAGGGCCCTTTGGGATTGGTTTTACCCATCTCAGACAGTTAGCTCATAGTGTAAATAAAGATGGCTGTTGTTTACATTTTTTTAATAAAAGCATCAACAACGATCCTTTTGCACGGTCTGTTGTGCTGTGTTGCAGAACTTTTTGCAGTTGCAGGATTAGGGTTGGTGTTCTGTGCTACAGTGGCGTAGCGTGGGGGGTGCAGGCTGGGCCGGCCACACCGGGCGCAACATCTGGGGGGCCGCGCTCCACGGGTTAGGGGGCGCAAAATCCACGGGTTAGGGGGCGCAAATTACTTGCCTTGCCCCGGGTGCTGACAACCCACGCTACGCCACTGAATTTGGGTACCTCCAGACTGTCAGTATTTTGCAGGAGGGATTCCAGTGCAGACTGGAAAAATTAGCTTTGTACAATTAAAGTGCCCAAGTGTAACAAACCCACTTTTAAAAAAGAAAGCATTTTGTGGTTAGGAAAGTGAAATGGAAAGGCTTGGAACAGTGTAGATTGACCAAATAATAATAATACAATTTATTATTTATATGCCGCCCATCTGTCTGGATGCCTCAACCACTCTGGGTGGCTTGCAGTAAATTAAAACATCCAACGCAGGAAAACATCAAACATTAAAATCTTCCCTAAACAGGGCTGCATTCAGATGTCTTCTACAAGTCAGATAGTTGTATATTTTCTTGACATCTGGTGGGAGGGTGTTCCACAGGCTGGGCATGACCCCTGAGAAGGCTCTGGGAAGATGTATAAAGTAGGGCTGTGCACATGTTTTGGTTGAATCCCAGATCCTGAATCAAATTGGGTTTTTTCAGATTGACCCGGGATTCAGCCAGAGTGGAAGGAGGCAGTCATGGATTGCCCTGGTTTGGGTCCACCTAGAACTTAACTTGAAAACTGTGGAATCCTAGTGGAAGTGAAAAATGGAGACCTGTCTTTCCCAACCAATGTTTATTGAACAGGTATGTAGGAAGGAGTGGGACTACTGTGAAGGGTCCTGTCCCTGGTCTACACACACACATTCCTTTCAGGGTCTGAATAACACCTACACACATGGAATTAAATGAGCAAAGTCCTTACTCTGGTGTCATTAGGAATTATGATTCCTCATGGTGTGAAGAGACCTTCATGTGCAAACATTTCTACGCACATAGGATATATGTAGACCTTCAAATGAAAGTGCATGTTTTGATGAACCTGCAACCTGATCTATTCACAAGAATTCATTTGAACTCATTCAATCTGAAAGAGGCTAGAGAGTATCGCTGTTTAGTAGGGCATCTTGGAATCTCCATGGTAAATTTTGCTACTCTTACAGTATACCAAAAGTCTTCTTTCTTCTAGAAATGCATTGGATAGTCTTTCTTCCCCCAAGCAACAACTGCTTTCCACTCACATTTTGTTTTAGCTAAAACTGTAATGGCAACCCAGGGATGTCATCTCATGCCGTAGGAAACTTCACTAGTCTTTTTGAAGCTCTTGGCGTTCCTTGCCATTTCTCATGTGCTTGCTCTGAGCAGGGTATTCCAACATGTGATCTGATCCAAATGTCTCCCATTGGTTTTGCATCTGTCAAATTTAGCAGAGTAATCTGGTCTGCATCCAGGTCTAATGCCTTCGATTTTGAGCATTTCACAATAAATATTTTTGGACAGAATGGCAGACTTAAAAATATATATTGAAATACAAATTCTAGCTACATAGTACTTATTTATTTCAGAGCAATTTTCCCCCATCTTGCACATCACCCACAGATGTCAGGGCAGGTTACATTAAAAGGAAATGGAAATCAACTTTGAGTATATAGTGCCCTACCAGATATATGATAAACCTGAAGGAGTTCTCAGTCTTTTAGAATGCAAATACTACTTATGAATTCAAAAACCTTCTTTATTTTCCATGCAGTATAGAGGGAAATTGTTGTTTCATCACATGAATGAGGCTATCAGTAAATAGTCCTGTTTATCATTTTGCATTTTGTGTGGGAATCATGCATATTGAAGGGCTCACTTGAAGTCCCTCCACAGAAATGAGCAACAACAAGGGAACTCTATTGTTCAGCCCCTGGTTTCTTTTTATGCACACAATGAACTTTATAAAATGAAGAGGACCGTGCTGAAGAATATGCTGTGGCAACTATATTTTCTTTCCAAAACTGTTTGTAGACAATCAAATTCAAAGGATGCAGTGATATTAGAAAGATTAAATGGTGGGATGAGGAGAGCAAAGAGCTGAGTGAAGCCATGAGATTATTGGAAAAGTGAAAGAGTAAAGTTGTTCACATTTCAAATCAAAGTATAGCTAACATTCTTTGTAGCTAGCTTATTCTTCTGTTCTGAATGTAAATCTGCAATATCAGAGAGAATGCGAGAGAGATTTTGAGTAGAGGAGTTTGGGTTTTGTTTATGGGCGATTTGAAGGATTCATAACCACACACTGAAGTCGGCAATAATTTGAAAAGTGAAGTAGCCAATCTCCAGAAACTCTGAAGACAAACCCCCCTTCCCCTCCCCTCAGCCATACAGAAAGATTTTAACCTTGCAAAACTGAGAATGAAAAGAGGCTGCTTGGCGGGTAAAAGAAATTGGTCATTACAAACTGGATGGACAGATTTATACACCCTCTGTGGCTTTCTTTTTCATCAGCCGTGCCTTTTATGTTGAATATACATGTGTAATAAGCTTTCCCAAGCAACCCATATCTGTACTTAAGACTATATGATTTAGTCTAAAAAGGCCCTAGGAATATAAACACATTCTAGAGCATGCAAAGAACTCCTGCCGTGTAAATAAAATGTTAGCGATTAACTCGGTTTCCCCACCCAGCAACCAGACCACCCATACGAGTATAAATGACCACAGTAAGAGGAAAGTCTCCTTTGAAGTTCATTCTATCTTTAATGGCTGATTTATTTATTTGTTTATTTGGTCTTACGCAGCAGCCAACCAGGTGTTTCAGTGTAGTTCAAAATATATGTTTACTTTTTTCTTTTAGCTGTTTCTCTGCCACGCTTCTTTCAAGGGAAGCTGGTAATTTTCAGACGCTGACTTCAATAGTGGTGTTAAAGGCAAGTCCATTGACAAACATTTCCACCAGCAACAACTGAAGTCGGAAAGAAAGTTGTAAGCCCAACCAAAAACTTCAGGGTTCTCTTATCACACCGTCACACTCCACATAAAGATAGAAAAGCATTCACGGTCCAGCCACTGGAATCCCATGAAACAACCCTTCAATCATTTTTTAACTGCATAGCTTGATACTACACTACATTTCATCTCTTTTAACATGTACCTGCTTGCCAGTACTGTATGATGTAGCCTTAGGCACATGCTATGAAGAGGAACAGGGCGGCAGGTGGCGGGTTGGAGAGAGAGAGAGATGAATGATCTATATCCGCTTGCCCTTACTCACAGCAATAGTATTTAGAGAAATGTTACACTGGGTTGAGATCTGACTTGTCCAAGTCTCCGGCCTCCTCCCTCCTCCCTCAAATTAACACTGTGGGAAAAGAATACTTGCAGCGCCCTACTTCAGAAAATGCAACGCCAGATCTTAGGGAAATGTTAACGTTGCTCAATACATAGAGGAAAGCCAACGGCAACCAAAAGCAACCAAGGCCCATGGCAATATGCTCCGAGGGCAATTGGTTGACCATCATTGCAGCAATCAAAAATACGATTTCACAAGATTCTTCTTTGGCACTGTTTTCTGAACTTAGCAAGTGGCTGATCCATACTACCGAGGAGGAATATTGTGAAAAATACTTTACCTGTAAACTGATCCGTATCAGCACTCTCTGACCACGTTCCTCTGCAAACACTAGCACAGTTGTTGCATATACTGAAAGCCTCAACTTTAGCATATATGAAAATACATATAAATAAATTCTACATCTAAAGCCACAGGCAGCATGCCTTTGAATATCAGTTGTTGTGGTGTAGAGTTGCAAGTGTGGAGAACACTCAGGTTCTGTTTGCAGGCTTTCCATAGGCATGTGGCTGGCCACTGTGAAAACAGGATACTGGGCTAGAAAGCCCCTGGCCTCGCCCAGCAGGACTCTTCTTATTCCCTTACGGATATATGTCCGTGACACATTTCCATGGATATGGAGAGCTGGATAGGAGTGGGCAGGAGGATGGATGGGATTGCATCTGATGGCTCCATCATTTACATGTTCAACAGAAAGTCTGGAAGCAGCCTACAACTGTCATTGCTTTCTGGCCACATTCAGAAAGCTTGCAGGGCATCGATGGAATTCTATCTCACAGTGGGTGGACGGTTGTTCGAACCTGTGTTTAAAATCATTATTAGTAAAGTGGTGTCTCAGATGGTGCAGAGGTGGGGGTATTGATATAAATGCCAGCAAAGTACTTTCCCTTCCTACCAGGACATCAGCTGCCATCCTCCATGTGGGATTTGTTGTGACAATGATACATGCTAGAAAAAGAAGAAGAAGAAGAGTTTGGATTTGATATCCCGCTTTATCACTACCCGAAGGAGTCTCAAAGCGGCTAACATTCTCCTTTCCCTTCCTCCCCCACAACAAACACTCTGTGAGGTGAGTGGGGCTGAGAGACTTCAAAGAAGTGTGACTAGCCCAAGGTCACCCAGGGAGGCATGTGGAGGAGCGGAGACGCGAACCCGGTTCACCAGATTACGAGTCTACTGCTCTTAACCACTACACTACACTGGCTAAATTGACTATTTGTGCCTAAATTATATCAAAAGCCTCAGATGAGAGATTTCCCACCTTGTGACACAGAGAAATGGAACAAACTCGCCACTGGAAAGGTGGTATCCAATGTTCCCTGACCCAATATCACCTACAAGAGCTTCATGTCTCCCTGAACATGAATTGTCCCTGGATAAGGGACAATTAAGGGATTGGCTCTTTGGGACTAAGTGGAAAGAGACTTAACTACAATTACTTCCTCAAAGTGTTCACCACAGTTTCCGCTTATTAAATCAGTGCACTTTCGCAACTTCCATTTGCCTCATTAAGATTCTCCTCCAAAGAACTACGCTTCCAATTGATATGCTTCTTAGCGGTTCTAGATGGATGGTACAATAAAATACCCTATGACAAAATTGTCTGTGTGGGCACCCATCTGTAGAAGACATACCATTACTTACTGCAATGTCCACTATATACAGACCCAAGAAATCGATTTATAAAACCTCTAATCGTGAAGGAAACCAATTTAACCAGGGCAGAGAAGGTGGAATGGCTGCTGAGCGATGCTGATGACTCTGTAACTTATAAAGTGGCTCTCTAGGCGTTAGTAGCTAGGAAGATTAGGGTGAAAGTGCTAGATAAACTTATGGTCAGCTGCAAAGGGGACTTGGAGATTTAATCTGTACATTTTATAGGAGGACTACCTTTTATTTTATGTGACAAAGAATTTTAGTTGATTTGACTATGGTTTTACTACATATGTGGTGACTAGGGATGTTTTTGGATGGTGCCATGACCTTTGGCTAGTGCAATAAAAGTTTATGGTGATGATGACAATCAAATGTTAGCTTAATAAGCCAAGATAGGTGTGTACTTCATGCAGTTGCTTTACTTCTTCCTGCATCTATGCAGGGAAACAAGGCAGAAAGGACAGCGTCCCATGACATCAGAACCAGGAACTGCTTCAAGATGCCTGTTGGCTACTGTGTTAAACCGTAAGGCCCCTGCAACTCTGATCATAGCTGGCATTTAGATATGAGTTAAGGGCACCAAAATACTACCTTTGTCAAATTCGAGCTTTAACAGGTGAATTTCAAACGAACTCCCAAACATGTTGCCTGTGTTGGGAGACTGATATAGCAGGGATGGATTGGGATGGTGGTTGAGGAGAGGAAGGAAAGAGGATAAATCATGGCTGCCGGACTGCCTGCTTCATCAGAGAATTTAAAGCCATTGCGTCAATTTCAAAGTAGCAGCTTTGCCAGCCTAATTAAGCAGGTGAACCTTTGTTTAAAAAAGTGGAAATGTTTCCATGTCAGACTGCTGCTAAAAGTGCAGGCCCAGCTCCAGGGGAAAGAGATGGGCAACTCTACAGGCAAGGGAGTTTTGGAAGCCAGAGGACTATAGGCGAGAGTGCCAAAGGCCTGTGGGGTTGCCAAGTCCAAGCCTATTTTAAGTGATGCATAGATGAGGGAGTCCTGCCAGGAACAGCTGCTCCCGACACTTATGGCACTACAGTGAGAAAAGCCGCACTTGGTGAAATGTTCGCTTCCAGGCAGCTCTTCTAAAGGCAGCGTCTGGGCTTGGAAATCCTACAGAGGCATCAATGTCCAACAGGCTATGTGAAGGGGAAATGAATGTTAATAAGAGCAACAGCAATCTCAGGCATCATGGTCATCATTTATATGGTGTTTCAAAGCATCTTCTTTCTTGACAATAATTTTGTAAGGTAGGTCAGTATCAGGGGTATTCAGTGAGTGTAGGAGGGAGTTCACAGGTTAACATTCAATATAGGTACAGAAACAGTTGTTGTTAATTTAATTTATGAATTGCTTCCTACAAGGCATTCCAAAGTGATTTACAAGATAATAAAAAACATATATAAAACATTTACAGATATAAAAACAGTTAAAACGAACATGCATATATACATAAAATCAATTCAAATCTTTTACAGATAACAACAGGGACACATATGAAGTTGAACTGTACACTTGTACTTTTATTCACCTGTGACAGTTAATTGAACTGCCATTGAACACAATCAGCATACAATCTTTCACACAAACACTTGTGCATGGGTAGAGACAGTTTGTACCATGGTTAGTGTAATAGGTATATGCAAATAGTTGAGTTGTACGGTAATGTTCGGTGACTGCAGAGTCTGTACCTAAGTGCACACTAATAGATCTGCGCACTATCAACAAAGTGTACCTGTGCTCAGTGTAATGTGTGAACTAGCCCATTGCCATCCTCAGATGCAGTAATAGGAAGCTGATGCCCCTAACTAGCCAACAGTGCAAGTACCGAGAAGTATACTCTGCTGAATTTGGCAGGACTTAATCCCAGGTTGGTGTGCATTGGATTGAATCCTAGGCTGGTGCCCCAGGGGCCATAGGGTTTTGTGGATCTCCCTCTATACAGATGGATCAAAGCAAGAATGTTTTTCCAAGGGGGGAAAGGGGAGATGCAATCCTATATTTTATCCTGCTGGTGTGAGCTGGGTGGCATGCTGATGTGGATGGTCCTTCCACCTCAAATTCCTCCCCCAACTGTGTAAAATGGCTATACACATCTGTTGTGATGGCAGGAAAGGCAAACGCTAAGACCAGCTCCCTCCAGGAAGGGCATGAAAGCTGTGCAGCAGCTCTTGGTTTCCCCATTCTCCTCCTGTCTGTGAGCTGCTCTGAAGACAATGCACGATGTGTTTCCCACTTTATTTAATCCCTATGCTTTACACTGAGCATTTACTCTGGCACTCAGCACACCTGCATGGTGAGACTGGGGTTTTCTGTGGAGAAAAGTGGATAGGGCAAGGAGGGCCTTTGCAAAAACCACTTTTGGGGACACTGCAGTGGGAGCGCCTGCCTCCCAAAAGAAAACAAAAGAAACAGCTTATAGTGCTGCTGACTCAGTAACAATCAGAAAGACAAAGCAGTTAGCATTAGCTGTGCAACTTCTGCAAAATCTCTTTTTGCTGACCTTCCCTCTCCCCTTACCAATTTCCACTCCAAATCCATCCACTTACCATATCACCAGGGCTAGCGCAAGACATTTTTCTGCCTGAGGCAATGAGCAAGATAAAGCATCCCTCCCTAATTCTGTGTAGAATCCTTGATGAGGCTGGTGGCTGGATCTCATTTTACCAGTGGTGTGATTGAACAGTGGCCTGCACTGTACCTGAGGGGAGCAAGCTAGCAGTAGTTGCAGGGCAGGTCATATGGCACACTCCACTCTCTCCACCCACATCTTGCCACTGCTGCCCATTCCCAGCAACTGCTGCCTGAGGCAGCTGCTTCACTCTCCCCAACGATAGGGCTGGCCGCGCATATCACTCTGAATGACTGGTTGAAGCAGAGGTGGAATGTGATTATGAGCTCTGAAAAAGGCAAATCAACAATGCGTTGGTATAGTTGAGGCCGGAACTGTTGAATATGTATGGAGCGAAACTCAACTCCTTTCTTCTGAATCACTAATACATAACTGACTGAATAGGGAAAATGGATGTCTCTGTTTCATGGATGCTT
The DNA here is from genome assembly GCF_965112155.1 of Podarcis liolepis. Lineage (NCBI taxonomy): Eukaryota > Metazoa > Chordata > Lepidosauria > Squamata > Lacertidae > Podarcis > Podarcis liolepis. The sequence goes on from NC_139564.1 coordinate 52,310,487, forward strand.
CCAGATAACAAACCCTTTTTAACAGTTTGCCTTCATTAAAAATGTCACAGTTGCCCCCAATCGGATATTTATAAAGAAGCTAAAAATAGTGCCACAAACTAACGACCTTTTAATGAACAATTAACAATTAGCTCCCTTTGGTGACATGAGGCTCTTTCTGTTTGATGTTCCACAGCAGAAAGCATAGGAATAGTCTGAGATTGTGGATGTGGTGTTGTTCTTCCTTTAATAAGAAACAGAAAGTATGGATGCTCAGGAAGAAATAGTAACTTAGAAGGATACAGTTGTAAATGGAAGGGAACAAGTGCGTGGATGCTATTTCAGATTTATATGGGAGGTGGAAGACTAATCTTGGAAGGAAAGGAGGATTTACAGTGGTACCTCAGGTTGCAGACGCTTCAGGTTAGGGACACTTCAGGTTACAGACTCCGCTAAGATATAAATAGTACCTTGGGTTAAGAACTTTGATTCAGGATGAGAACAGAAATCACGCACAGCGGCAGCGGGAGGCCCCGTTAGCTAAAGTGGTACCTCAGGTTAAGAACACTTTCAGGTTAAGAACAAACCTCCAGAATGAATTAAGTTCTTAACCCAAGGGACCACTGTACTATAAAAGGTTCAAAGGCTTGATCTTAAATATACTCAGGATTAAGATTGTTTAAATACAATAAAACAGTAAACAGGGAATCACTGATCTGAAGTAACAAGGTCCAGTCAATGCTGGGGAGAACAGAAAGGTTTTTAATTGCTGGTGATGACCCCTGCTTGGTGGCTGAAAACATTTCCAACTGTTGCATCCTCTCACTACTGCTTATCACTGCAGGACTTGCCCTGTCAGGTTTTCACCTAGCTGTATCTGCTTGCTTTTGATCACATTTCAGAAGGAAAATTGCTCTTTGGCATCTTACAGCAAGTCTGCAGTCTCAGTGACTGTAGAACCATCCACCCTGTTTAGTCACTGCCATCTGACTCATCAGACTCCCTGCTCCCATTTCCTCTGTTAACTTTTATGCCATTGCTTGTTGCTGGCAAGCTTTACAGTCACTGAAATTCTTTGATTTCCAAACTTTCTGATGATCAAGTTAAAAACTTGCCAGCGTATCAGGGGAGGTAGAAGGATCTAGCTCAATAGTCAGGAATGATAGGAGTTGTAGTCTAGCAACATCTAGAGACAGTGGTTGCTCACCTCTGCTCCAGTAAGTTTTTCCATCCTCTAAACTGCCATGTTTGGAGCTGAACCATTTCACTACTCTTTTTTTTCTTCTTTTGTAGACAAGAATAAAAATGTTTATACTGAATGTCCTGAAGCTTTGCTTTTCTGCTGTTTTGCTTCACCCATAATCACATGGGACCACTGAAATGAAACTCCTATGTTGAAATGGATACCACTGGAATGCAGAAATTATCTATGGTTATACTGAGTACAAAATGGCTGGCAAATGCTATATTTGGGCTGAATGTGCAATATATAGTCTCTCTTTTCCCTTGTCTTCAAAAGGAAATTCAAAGTCCAAAAAAAGGAAATATGTTATTAACAGACTGTCCTTTTGTTTATAAGCTAGGCTGCCCACTGTAATTTAGGAGGAAAACAGAAAATTACTTAAGATGTAAAGGTTTAGAATATATTTACACCCCCCCCCCAAAAAAAAAATCCTAGCAGACATGAATGAACAGTCTGAGATTCAGTTTCACTAACGAGCCCTGAGGATAGGATAGGACAGGACACAAAAGATAGGTAAACTAATTTACTCTGACTAGAGAACAAACAATATTTTTCTCAATGAGTACTGACATCTGCAGTCACTGAGTGGTGGAGATCAAATAGCACTCAATTATCTGACATGCAAGATACTCTATGCTCCATGTTGTAAAAGCTAGCCACGAATTCAGCAATAAACCAACAACAGACAATTTGTAAAAATGTCAACTTGTCCAAGGAGTGGAGGTTGTGGAGACCATCCCTCAGTGAACCATTCAGAGCACTTTGTAGTTTTCTAACACTTGGTGATTCACAAAGGCATTCCTTCATTTATTTAACAATTTCTTACCTGTGTCTGAGGGACGCGGGTGGCACTGTGGGTTAAACCACAGAGCCTAGGACTTGCCGATCAGAAGGTCGGCAGTTCGAATCCCTGCGATGGGGTGAGCTCCCGTTGCTCGGTCCCAGCTCCTGCCAACCTAGCAGTTCGAAAGCACGTCAAGTGCAAGTAGATAAATAGGTACCGCTCCAGCGGGAAGGTAAATGGTGTTTCCGTGTACTGCTCTGGTTCGCCAGAAGCGGCTTAGTCATGCTGGCCACATGATCCGGAAGCTGTACACTGGCTCCCTTGGCCAATAAAGTGAGATAAGTGCCGCAACCACAGAGTTGGCCACGACTGGACCTAATGGTCGGGGGGGGTCCTTTACCTGCTGTTTAGCACAAGGTCCATGGGCAATATTCAGCTGTATGAACCAGTAAACTAGTATAGAACCATTCAAATCAGAATAGTATTGAGTTGATAAAAGAGGTCGGTCCAACAATATAAAATATCATAACTGTCAAAGGGCAGGGTAAAGAGGTGCATCTTCAATGTACAGTGGAAGCCATGCAACGAAGATGCCAGAGACATCTTTGTGGGGAAGGAGTGCCACCAATTTAATGGCTGCCACAGGGAAAGCCCCCTCTCTCTGTCTCTTTGTGGTTGTTTGTGTGGACCTGTTTGTGGATTTCAGAATGAAATCCACCTTTAAAGGGGAAACACACACTTTACACAATTAAGTAGGAGAAGATATTTAGTGACATATGACATGCCCTTCTAGGGTGTGCTGGCTACAATATTGCCCTAAATCAGTAAATGCTGCAGTGTGAACACCTGACTTCTTACCCAGCCAACTTACAAATACTTACCCTCCCTCCCTTTCCTCCATATCTCTTGTTTCCTTTTTGTATTATTCTATCTTTATTTATTTTTTACTGAAAATGAAGGCTAGAATTTAAACAATTCTGCAGAGGCCCAATACTGTAATAACAGGGAAATTATTTAATTATTCAAAGCCCTTTTTGTTTCCAACAGTTTTGTACCAGCCAAAGAGAAGACATACCTGTTTTCCCCAAAATAAAATAAAATAAAATAAAATTGGTTTTCTGCTTTTGTTTCTAATCCCTTTCTTTCATTGCTGTGTTTCATAAATCATGAACAATATTTAAGTAAATAAATAAAAATCTAAATAAATTATTGACTAAAGATAAAAGTCTCTTTCAATATTCACTATACAATACTGTACTGTATGCATATTCTGACAATAGGAACATCGATCTGGGAAACTACAGTGGAAACTATGTTGCTCTGAGCTGACCAGAAGCTCTGAGCTGCTCCAGTTAGAAGGATTAGGTTACAAATGTTACAAAAGACCTCTGCTTGATACCCAGGGAAATCTCTGCCTGTCAAAGTAGACAGTTCTGGGTGAAATGGACAAATAATCTGATCAGGTATGAGGTACTCTATGTTTGCATTTTCTACAAGAGGTGTTTGTATTGTGGTTTGGTGAAATTAGAAAGCTGAGTTACCAGGTCTTCTTTTGTTCGACTCTTCTGTTATTGATTATCTCTTCATCTAGATCAGCAGCAATGGAGAACCCCCAGTCTCCAGGCATAACTAGGCCAATCAGACCTCGGCCTATGATACCATTTTGGGCAAACCACTCCCACCTGCCAGTCACCTGATGTCAGGTGCAGAGATCTGTTATTGCCGTTAGTGTTTAAAACAGCAACATAAGTCTTAAATTTGGAGATAAGGGATCTCTCCACTCTGGTGCTTAGCAGTGTAATCTGAAATAAACCTCTTTTTGCTCTTTGATGCTCAAAACAGACAATTGGTGTCAAACAGCAGGCAACAGTCCTCTTATTGCTGACCACAGCTCTAAGATCGAAGATAGGTTTCTGCATCATCTTTAAAGGACAACAAACAGAATCCTGCTCTCCGACTGAAAAAGCTTCCCCACTTCTGATCCATATATTTAGTATGTTGTTGTTTAGTCGTTTAGTCGTGTCCGACTCTTCATGACCTCATGGACCAGAGCACGCCAGGCACTCCTGTCTTCCACTGCCTCCTGCAGTTTGGTCAAACTCATGCCGGTAGCTTCAAGAACACTGTCCAACCCTCTCGTCCTCTGTCGTCCCCTTCTCCTTGTGCCCTCAATCTTTCCCAACATCAGGGTCTTTTCCAGCGAGTCTTCTCTTCTCATGAGGTGGCCAAAGTATTGGGGCCTCAGCTTCAGGATCTGTCCTTCCAGTGAGCACTCAGGGCTGATTTCCTTCAGAATGGATAGGTTTGATCTTCTTGCAGTCCATGGGACTCTTAAGAGTCCCCTTCAGCACCATAATTCAAATTCAAACCTGGAGGAGGAACCGGCAAGCCACTCCAGTATCCCTGCCAAGAAAACTCCATGGACAAAGACAACAGGCATATTTAGTATGTTAGGAACTTCCATTATGAGAGGCAAGGTTTCTTCTGTCCCCAAATGATAGACCTGGTGATGGACTAGCATTTAAACATTCAGCATCATGCTGGAATCCTCCCTTCTTCCTCCTTCTTGGTGGGAACTTGATTGTGATGTAATGGGAATAAAGTCGTCAGTTTAGGTTGAGCAAGCTGGAGTGAACGAGAAAAATCATATCGCTGAGGAGACTTGCTGGCATCGCTTGCTGGCATCCGTTTGCAATCCAGAAGATCATGCAAATATTTGTGTCAGATTCATAGGGCCATCTGACACACTGCATGGCAGCCAACAACGACTCGCCTCAGAGAAAGATGCACTCATTCTTGGTTCTCTCACAAGTGTCTCTTTTGTGATATATGTGCTTGTAAACATGCATTCTTCCCATCAGGAATGTAATTTCACTCCAGGTGAAGGAGCAGAGGTGGGGGGGGGGGAGCAAGATTCCCAGCCAGTTCAGAGGCTTTCAATATTTTCAGCCAGAAACATAGATGAGGCGAGAGAGGTGAATAATCATATTATCTCCCTTCCTATATGGATGACATCTGCTATTAAGTCAGCTATCTCAGAAAAGAATTGTGTGATAGGGGCAACCCTGCCGCCCTTTCCTGCCACCGGTTGTGTTCCCATATCTGAACTTTAGGGGTCGCAGGAGTTTCCCCAAGAAATGGAGCTACTCTCTTAGACAGCCAGTATCTGTATAGATAGACTATATAACTGTGTTATATAGAATTTTCAGAACTGCTGTCTGAGTTTGCCACTTCCCTCTTCCGTCCCATACCTTTTTCCTTGCATGCTATGACTTCTTCTTCTTCTTCTTCTTCTTTTTGGTAAGCCTAAGGGCAAGGACTATCTTGCTGCTGATTTTTTGTAAGGTGCTGTTGGAGAGCCTTGGGCTACAGGTTGAGGTATAAATTCTATTTAAAAAAATAGTCCTGGATGGCAGGGGAGGAAGTATGTGTGCATTAATGTGTGACTAAAAGAGAGAGTACTTTCCCCAAATGCTGTTCCTGAACTGATTATTATTTTTTTTGCTTTGTGAACAGGGCTGGTGCTTCCCTTTTCAGAATTCCTTTTCAAGGCTAGACAATTATCCTCATCTCTCCGTGTTGTTTTAAAATTCTTGCATAATTCATAGACTGGGGGACAGCACTACAGTCGCTAAAGGTTTTATAAGTCATCTTCGGCACGTATTCAGCTCAGATCTATTTCAGGTTCCAAACATTTATAAATATGGAGAGGATAAGCCAGAATTCCATCCCGAGAGCTTTTCTGTAATGAAGCTTTTATGTAATTTGAATAGCTTCTGTGCAGCTAAGAGAAAAGCATAATGGGCATTCCTGTGGCTTTCTTCTTTTATTTCCCCTGCACCCATTTTAATGTTGTATTATTATTATTATTATTATTATTATTATTATTATTATTATTTGGTTAGACAGTGTTTTCGAAGCTACAAGCATGAGTCTGACCAAACTGCGGGAGGCAGTGGAAGACAGGAGTGCCTGGCGTGCTCTGGTCCATGGGGTCACGAAGAGTCGGACACGACTAAATGACTAAACAACAACTATTATTATTATTATTATTATTATTATTATTATTATTATTATTATTATTATTTTCTGGGGGGAGGTTAGGGAAATCAGGTGGGCCTAAAAAAGAGAGGATATCTTTCTGTGGCTCTCCAACGCCACACCACGCTGTTATGTCTCCCCACTACTATGTTGCAATGACCAAAGACAAACACCTTTGAGATACCCCAGTAATAAATTTTCAGTGTTTAGTTAACCATCCGAGTAAAGAAAACACTGCAAATGAAAGAGGGCACAGCATCTCGGCCTCTGGGTGTTTCAACCATGATTTGTTTATAGTGGGACTGTCAAGTTGAATTTCTAAAGCGGGGACTATCTGCCATGCTTCCTGCTACTTAGAAGAAAAGGTGGGGAAGAAAAACAAAAATCTCTATTCATGAAATCACTTGCGTTTAATGTAAAAAGAAATGTATTTCTAATTCATTGTATTCCCAGCTCCTTTCTGGCTAAAACTCTCCAGTCCCCTTTTTATTGGTGTCTCTAATTCTGAACAAACCCAAGTTGCTCACACTATCCTGTAATTTTACATTCTGAGTCATTCCACATTCCTTCTCTCTCTTTTATATACACACACATGATTATATATTGCAAGAATGGATATGCTAATTTCTCGACTTTGGTTTTCTATGGTAGCTGTCCGGCCACTATTTTAATGGTACAGCCATAGCAACAGACACCAGTAAGCAAACTGCAACCGAGTCATTATACATGACGGGGCCAATGTCTGCCACAGCTGTGGCTGAGACGGGCACAATGGAATCTTGGTGGTTGATCTGCAAGTTGCTGGAGTAATCCAATTCCATCCCCACTGTCATTCCTCTAAAACAATACTTATAATAATAAAGTACCAGTAATTCCATTATCTTCCAGAATTACGGGAACTGAGAATAAAGATTTGCTCCACGTTTTTAAATTTTGCTCTGCAGCAAACAAGCCTTTCCTTTAGGAAAGAACCATGATTGTACTGTATATGTTCACTCCGGAGCAAAGAGACCCCCTCCCTTCTCATGAAAAACGAGCTCAGAACATCGTTGCGCCATGTATTATTCATCAGCCAGGAATTCTCATGTCTGAATACGGCTTGAGTAGATTGTGAGAGCTGAATCGTGACTGTAAATGTCAACACACTGTTTCTTACAGGGCAAGGCAGTTTTGCATTAAGGCTTGGAAAGCAGCTGGGAAACGGAACGGTTTTCTTGCTGCTGCTGCTGCTGCTGCCAGGTGTTTTGCATGTGTGAGCAAATTCAGGTGAGCTGCTCCGATATCTGTAATGTGCACATAGCATATGTGGCTCTGCATGACCAGAGACCCCTCCACATTGCCTTCAGTGCTGCTGAATGTTCCACCACAGATCCAGACTCTGGCACTAGTTACAACTGATTCTCTTATAGTGGAAAAAGCAAAGAAACCGTAGTTGCCACTCAAGTTCATCGTGCTAGTATCAATATCTGAGAAAAATGGGCATAGGTGAGTGTGGGTGTGGGAAACCTTTCTCAACTTGAGGGCTGCAACCCTCTGGAGGGCAGATGCCAGCAGTCAGCAGGGCCAGAAGCAAAACTCAGAGCAAATATTAATTGTACAATGGTACCTCGGGTTACATACGCTTCAGGTTACATACGCTTCAGGTTACAGACTCCTCTAACCCAGAAAAAGTGCTTCAGGTTAAGAACTTTGCTTCAGGATGAGAACAGAAATCGTGCTCCAGCGGTGCAGCAGCAGTGGGAGGCCCCATTAGGTAAAGTGGTGCTTCAGGTTAAGAACAGTTTCAGGTTATGTACGGACCTCCGGAACGAATTAAGTATTTAACCTGAGGTACCACTGTATCTTGGTACAGTAGGCTTGTTTCTACACCCACTCAAGCATCCCTCTCCTGGGCAAGCAGGAAGAATGATTGGAGTTCAAGGACACATTCTAACCGGGCCAAAGACACCAGGTTGTTCACCAAATTGAGGAGGCCTGATGTGCATTGCTTGCTTTTGATGTCATTCGCATGATGTGTTTTGTGGCGTCTGGAGGAGGCCAAACATACGTGAGGAGCTGGCCACTGATGCTGAGACATGTGATGCATGTGACACAATGTGTGTGCAATTCGCGACAGGCCCCCTCAACACTGAGGAGGCTCGGCCCCATTCCAACAAATATTCAGGAGGTCTAAGACACCTCAGTCCCCTAGAGTTGGCGCCTGATAATAATAATTTCTATGGAACCTGTTTGAAATGCTTGGCAGTCTTTATTTCGCCTCTGAGGATGGGAGCTGTAATCTAAAACATTCAGGGGGCACTATGTTAGGGGAGGCTGTTCTGTTCACACTTGCCTGAGGGCAAGTCCCATTGAGCTCAGTAGGATTTGCTTCTGAGTAAATGCATAGAAGAATGTGCTTTTATGTATACTAGAAGAGTGCATGTATTAGATAGGAAAAATTACAGGCTATAGCATAGGATTTGCACATCCCCCAAGCCCCAATATATGACAAGCCAACAAAGAAAGGTCTACAGAGAACCTATAGGATGACCCTATGGATATTCTGGAAAATTCAAGATAAGCTTGCCAGAAAAATAATGGATGACGGCTTTCTGTCAGTCATTCAGACAGCCCGACAGGGATCCTTTGACTGGAGAGGGCATCATTTATCTACTGAGTTCCTTCCATATTCAAAGGCAGCAGAATCCCTTTAGTGTGAAGCAATGAGAGAGAAGCAGTAGACCTATTCAAGTATTGATGAACATGAGAGTGACCAAAGCAGAGTGAGGAGGGTTAAGATCATCCAAACCATGCTGTCATGTCATGTTCAGTTCCTGGCAGTAGCCTTAGCAGGCTGGGATTCTTGGAAACCTGCTCTCAACCTGTGAGGAGCCTTTGGGACACATTGGCATGAGGTGGGGATAGGGTGAGCTCACATGCCCCTGCCCTTATCACATATGCTGTCATACCTTTATCCATGGCTGATCAGGCCTTATAGCTTTCTCTCTCTGTGTGTTCCTAGGCTTGAAAACAAACCAACCAACCACCAGGCCCCTTGTTATTTCTTGAATGTTGGAAGCTTTTCCATTGGTGTTATTTTAAAGGGATTGTATTTTTTAATTCTACTTTTAATTATATTCACAGTGGCTAATAAGAAGAAATACGGAAATGGTTTAGACCCTGCCATTAATCATTGAGACGTTAGGGGAGGGGGAAACACCCAATAACCACAAAAAATAAACAAGCAAATGCAAACCATGTGCTTACAAGACCTCAATCTTGCAAAGAAAAAGAAAAAGATTCATATTCAGAAAACCTAATTAGTTTTGTTTGGGCTCTTTCATGCAAGCAAAATTATTCAGGGGACCCCCGTCTCATTCTTTCTTACTGATAAAGGTTGGTGGTTTGGTCCAGGGAATCCTATAATTGCTTATCATGGGTTTCTTAATGGTAGGATAATAGGATAAGCAATGGCAGAAATCATGGCGGCAGTTATTTATAATCTAGAGCAGTTTCCTCCAAGCTGTTGCCCTTCAGAATTCCCTGCAACTCCCACTACCCACAAACTATTAGCCATGATAACGGAGACTGATGAGACTGGTAGCCCAAAATATCTGGAGAAAACCTGATTAGGGAAGACCGATCAAGAGGCATTCCTTCTATGAGACAGTGGCCAACCCTGTTTTAGAAATGGTGACTTGTGTACATACCCTGAGGTCACATGGGGTGGCTGCTGAGCATACGAAGGCTTGAGGCTTCTGTAGTACAGGGGTGGGCAGAAGACTCTAGTTGCTTGAAAATTGAAACAATCAAAATGGCATTCCCCTCCTGTTTCTAAACGAGGTTAGGGGAAAACTAGGAACAGATTTTTGTAGGAACGGATTGTGAGTTGAGTTCCAGTACGAAGAAGAAAACCCTGTACTGAGTGTGACTCTGCTAACCCCAAAACTCAGAGGTCACTCTTCCATACTTTCTGTAGCGTAAACGAGTTTTGTATCACTCTGTTGTCTATACAGTGGTACCTCAGGTTAAGTACTTAATTCGTTCTGGAGGTCCGTTCTTAACCTGAAACTGTTCTTAACCTGAAGCACCACTTTAGCTAATGGGGCCTCCTGCTGCTGCCGCACCGCCAGAGCACGATTTCTGTTCTCATCCTGAAGCAAAGTTTTTAACCTGAAGCACGATTTCTGGGTTAGTGGAGTCTGTTACCTGAAGCGTATGTAACCTGAGGTACCACTGTATTCCTTGGCCTCCAAGCATTACAGACATACTTCTCTGAAATACAGTTTGCACACCGCTTTCCATTTTCCATGTGGTGTGCTGTTGACAGAGAGGCCTTGGTGTGTTGTCAGGCACACAGAGGCCCAACAGGCCTGGCCTTACATGAATAGTGATGAATTGTCTACGGAGCTTCCAAATCAACATGGATTTCCTGAAGGTGGAAAGTTAGAAAACCTAATAGATTAGAAAAGTGTTTATTCTTCGCCATTTTTGCATTCTCAACCTTCTCTTTTCTCACTTGTCATTGCCCGTCGTCACCTTTGGAACATGTTGTACGTTCCTGCCACTTGTACATTTCTTACTGTAGTTTTCACTTCTGAAGTTTGGTGGAGGGGAATCATTATGGTCTCACTTGTCTAATAGAAAATGTCACCAACACTACAATTTGCAGTTACTCTGACACTTGGCTAAGCACAGCTTCTGGCTACCTACCCCAGATTTACATCGGCACCATTTTGCTGATCATCTTGTGCCTGACACATGAAAAGAACGCTCTTGCTGAAATTCACACCAGATTTGAAGTGTATGAAATCTAACTATGCTGTGATTAAACAGAGAAGTCACTCACCAAAATATAAGAATGAAATGAGAGGAAGAAATTGTGTTCATTGAATAGCCAAGGGTGAGAGAGTATGTGAAAAAGTATGGGGTCCAGGGGTTAGCCATTTTTTAAAAAGTCAAGGTTATATGCATAAAAGTTGGCCATTAAAAAAACATGTTTGCATGCTCAGGGGTGATCCTGAAGCTGAGGCTCCAATACTTTGGCCACCTCATTAGAAGGGAAGACTCCCTGGAAAAGACCCTGATGTTGGGAAAGATTGAGAGCACAAGGAGAAGGGGACGACAGAGGACGAGATGGTTGGACAGTGTTCTCGAAGCTATGAACATGAGTTTGATTAAACTGCGGGAGGCAATGGAAGACAGGAGTGCCTGGCATGCTCTGGTCCATCGGGTCATGAAGAGTCGGACACGACTAAATGACTAAACAACAATAACAAAAATCAGTTATTGCCACCCTCTCAAATTCTATCTGGCTTGGAACAGTTGGTTGGCATTTTGCTGAAATATGGTGGGTAGTTGGCATCCCTATTGGTTGGGCTGCCAGCCTGTTAATTTTGGATTCTTATGTTTTCTGTTCACCCCATTTCTGCATCAGTTTGCTTTTCAAAAAGTCTTTATGAATATTCATCACATCAACACTTTTGTCTGGATTTAATATGCACATTTTTTCCTAGGCATTTTCACCCAATATACAAATGTTTTCAACCAGTTTGCCCTACCATAATGTATTTTTGCATGTCATGTTCCAATATATTTATTTTTATGCACAATTTCCCTAAATATACATGCTTTGTTTTTTGTTTTGAATTAATTTTATTAGGGTTTATAGAGAAAACTACAAAACCTAATATCAAAAATATTTCCCCCTTTTTTTGTCCAAACTAAGACTTTGATGTAAATACAATAAAAACATAGAGATTTAATTGGGGTTGGAGAACAGCATTGCAAGATCCAGAGAAGGACACACATGTCAAAGGAAAGCTGCAATTCGGTTTGCAGGTCATTCCTGGAAATGCATTTAAAGAACCGTCCTAATTTCCTTTCTGTCCCTATGATATCCTGTGCATATTTACATGGAGGCAACCCCCTTTGAACACATGGGGATTCACAACTGAATAGAGACTGATAGGCTAGGTCACAAGAGTGGTAATTTACTCTTCTAAATACAGGCTCCCAGGAAAGCTTGCTCCTGGGAGCCCTATATGAGAAAGGAAGCCTGTTGGATGTAATTGAGAAGCAGAACATGCCTGCTATTGCCGGCGAGTGAGAACATGTGCCGCGCTTTGAGAGGCAAGATCGCAACAGGTCAGATGATGGATTGTCAGCCTTATGCTGTGCTGTTAATCAGTGTGTCATTATTCTTAATGGGCCAACTGCTCCTTTTCCTTTAGCAAATGAAGGCAAGCCTGCACCTGCGGGTGCCAGATCAAGGGTGCAGATGTTCGCAGGGCTGTAAAGCGCGAAGGAGCTCAAAGATGCACTGTTGTCTTTTACACATAAAAGTGGAACGTGGTGCAGACAACATAATGCACTCGCATGTGCAAGGAATAATAGCTGAGATTGGAGGTTTAATGTCCACAAGAATTCCCAACTTTTCTTGATGGCCCTCATGTAGGCATATTCACATATATATTACACTTGATTGCTTCAATCTGGCTAGAGGTTTTGCAGGCAGGGAAGCAGGCTTCTGCATATTTGTCTCCAATTGGGAAGGGCTGAAGTTCAGTGGTTAGAACACAGGCCTTGGTGCCAAAGGTCTTAGGTGCAATCGCTAGCATCTCCCTGTCGGACTAGGAAAGGGCGGAGAGCCACTGCCACCCAGTATGGACATTACTGACCTAGATGCTCAGTGACCTAACTCAGTATGAGGCAACTTCCTAACTGTACATGTAAATTGCTGCTACATGTGTGATCTCTAAGTCTGATATCTGGAATATCTGGAACAAGGAAACAAGGGGAAAAGAAATCTATTTATTTGAAACATTTCTATTCTGCATTTCTGCTTGGAATGAGCATCCCAAGTAGCTTACACTCAGTGCTTTAGAAAAAGAGGGGCCGGGACTCACCATGAATACCTCCTTGTTCTCTTAGAATGGCAATGCAGCTCATCTGAGAGGGGCCAGAACTGACATCAGAACTGACCTGGTGAGTTTTGGTTGAAAAAAAGAGCCCTGCTTTACACTATGAGGAGACACAGAGGCAGGGGTGCCTCACACCATCAATCAGGATATAGAATTGTAGGCCAGGCCTATGACCCTTGTCCAGGGTGAGAACCTGGCTGAGGGGAAGTTTGGCTTGACAGGGTCCCCCTTCAGTGAGAGGCAGGGAGAGGAGAGATGCTCAGGGAGTTACCATCTACTTTCTGATAGTGTGGGTTACACATACTGTAGGGCCTTAGCTTATCTAGACATGTAGAAGTTTTCATGTGTTTTAATCTAGTTTTGGCTCAGTATTGATTTCAGTTACTTGGTTTCAACAGTTTTTTTACTGATAATTATTTTGTTCAATGCAGTCCATGCATTGTTTCAGAAAGTGCAAGTTAGGTGGCTTTGCCTTTTTGCAAATTGATTCAGATTTCTTCCCCATCCCTAACCGAGAGTAATTTGACCAAGGACCCCACAATCTGGAGCAGACCTTGTCTCTGAGTTTAAGAGGACCTACTTCCAAGTAAGTGTGACTAGGACTGCCCTGGCTGAAGTTACTTAAGGGAACGATTTCTTCCCTTCAGCACTAAAAATCCATTCATTTCAATGAACACAATAGATTGCGGCACATAGGCAAGACAAATGGAATCACTTGTAGAAATGCCCCAGCTTTGGGCTCTCCTCTTTGTCTTAGAAGGCCAAAGATTAATAATCTGTTTAACTTTCCCATGGAGAGGATACAGTGTCCATTATGGAGAAGCAAAAAAGTGTAAAAAGAAAAAAGCTTGGTTTTCAACTGTTTATCACTTCTAATTTAGCTTGCTAAAATGTTCTTGGGAAAACATTCATTTTATGTTTTATTCATGAGCTAAATTTTTATAAACGTGTTGCTCTGATAATATAGCCATATAATCTTCTGCTGACTTCCATGGAATTCAGATAATTATATTAATGAAAGGTAATAACGTGTAAAGATGCAAATATGTATGGGTGATACAGATAAGATGTGGAATCCAATCAAATAGTCTCTTCAGTCTCTTCAAATAGTCTCTTCAGAAATGTTCACTGTCCTGTCCTGATTTTTTTATATTGCAATTAACTGACAGCTCTGGATTGCCAGCACACCAGGAAGAAGAGTCAAGACAACCAAATGTGGATAATAGGCTATTTTTATTAAATACAACAACTTGAGGACCTGCAAAACAAACTAACTAGTCATATTCAACCAATGAATCAACTTAAGTCCAGGCAGGTGGGGATGATTTCTACTCCCATCATCTGGGCAAGTTAACAGCCGCACACTGTGTTCACGCAGCAAGGTTTCCTAAGATTCCTCCTTCCCCACTGCATGGACCTTTGGTGTAAGAGCCCAATAGGCACAAGGTGGCCCCATTGGCTAACATTCACCTCGATATGTCTGTCAGGCCAAAGGGCACCTGCAGGCCATGCCTGACAACAGTGACTAAGGGATGCCCTCAACCCAACACTGCCTAGGTAAGTGTTCCATTATATCTGAAATCCACTCACCTGCCCGGACCACACACCAATTAGCCAAATGGAAGGAACACCACTCTAACAAACATCACCCAACAGTATGGAGTAGGCAGAAAAGAGAAGACCCAGAGCTAGTTAGGGTCTCCCCCCAAAATTCCTACTCAGCCCCTGAAAGCAGATGGCTATCTTGCAGGCCTACACTGCAAAAGGGCAGGAGGGTAGCTTTGTTATGGGTTCCATTTTTATGAGAAAATTATACTTAATGTTTCCTTCTCCAGTGTTAATACCATCAATTAAGTGCAAGATTTTTTGTACCCTTTGACTGATTGCAGGCATTCAAGAGATAACCCCGAAGGTCTTTTTTAGGGAATTAAATATTTGGGCTGGCAGCTACCCTCCGGGTTTCTTTAACCTCATGGAAGTCAATAGATTTTAAGCCCATCAGTGTCCAGGTTTGCAGCCTTTGCTTCCTGCCATGCCTCACTTCATATTGTCAAATATTTTGTTCTTTTCACACATTTTGTATGTGAACAGAACTATGAATCTGAATAGACTAAAACATTCACCGATATTTGATTAAAGATGTTATATCTACTGAATCCAACAAGAGAATTACTGGAATACAAAGTCAACAAGATCCCATTTTATTTCAAGGCTGGCCTCAGGAAAAGAGTCAGAATAGTCTTGGCATTGAATAGATCCAAAAAAATGCATGTGCTAACATGCGCATAACAGTACATATATCAGTGAAAATAGCATGCAACAGGGAATTGGACTAGATGATCCTTTGTATCCTTTGATTGAACGATTCTATGAAAAATGCATTACATTAGGGAAAGAAGTTTCTCAATAATGTGTGTGCTAGACAAAACTGAATGCAAAAATGTGTCTCTTTGGAGAAATACACACTCAAATGCTGATGAAGTTTCACAATGACTTTAAAATAATAATTGCAAACTGACGTGGAAATGTGGAGAACCAAACTTAAGAATGGAAAAAATAAGAAACTGATAAACGGAAAGTGGTGTAATTCCCCACTTCTTATTATTTTTTTGTAATAGTGAAAGCAAAGTCAAACACAAACTGATCATCTTGACTCAGGCTCTAATTGTGTTTTCCTACTTTCAGAGGAGCAGAGAGGCAGCTGATGTTCCAGGCAGGAGATCAGGGTGTGCAGAAATTTCTCTTTATCCAGAAGAGAGGCACAAATGCATTTCTCTCTTTTTACCCTGAACTGAAGAAGTAGTTTATATATCATCAGTGTGGTACACTGGCAGTGGAGAGCTTTTAGAAAAGCAGCATTTCCCCCCCTCTAGAGTGAGATAATTTTGCCGGCATATATATTTCTTCTTCTTTTATCAGTAGTGGGAAGGGGGTGGGGGAATATAATAGGAATATAGCAAGTGTGATGATAGAAATTTCAGCTTCAGGTTTTTCCCCCACAACACAGCGGGGGACTATTCATGTTTAAAAGAGGGGGGGGGGGAATGAAATATCTGTTTTTGCCCTTTAATTATGCCAGAGTGAAAATAACGGGTTCCTTTTTCTTGCCTGTGTTCTGCCTAAGAGTGAGGTCTGTCTTAAGCTGAACACCATAAATCAGCTGTTGCTGTGGTCATCTACAGTCATTAGAGAGGGTGTCACAAAGAATCAGTCCTGTTTTGCCCTATTTCTTTCAGTTGTCCAGTTTAAATGAAAATGTAGCTGTGAGGGATGATCCTTAGCAAATGTTGCGTTGTCCTCATGCAAACTGTTGTGACTGAACACGGACTTTGTGAGCTCATACAGATACCAAAGTGGCTCGTTTCAAGATCCAGGCTGGCTATCATTGGCAGTTTGCATGTATTTCTTCATTTTGGGGCTAAAATTCTGTGATCGGGAACATGTTAGAAATTTCCCCATGGAATAAATGGAAATTGTTGATTTGTTTTCTGAACTTCCAGCTCTTGAAAGTCGGCCTCGTCTGACTCATGTGTTTAGTTTCCTCCAACTCTGGCGCACGATTTGAAAGCCATTGTTGAAAACCATCAAACTCTATTCTTGAAGTTTCACAGCTTAGCTTCCACCCAACTGTCCTGTGAACTACAGTTGCTGAGCTGCTAACAAACGAAATGCCAGCTTGCCAAATTAGTCTTTTACAGGAACAATGCATGTAAGACAGAAAAAGTTTATTTAAAGATAGATAAAGTGAAGCTGTCCAACGCGAACTGTGATGAAAGCATAATTTGTGAAAATGAACATCCACTGGCAAAAGGGTCCCTTTTCCCCTTTCTTTGGCAGTACAGCCCCTCTTTTGTTCTCTGGATTCATTATTTCACCTGGCTCAAATTCAAGCAGCTTCTTCGGCACTTAGTGCTTTTAAATATCCTGCCTTTGCAGGTAAGAACAATTGAAGCCTGGTCTTCTGCCAAAGAGCCCGAGCGAAGAAAGGCCGAAAGAAAGTACATACCTATTTTCCTTACTCTGCTTTGAACAACAGGCCAGCATTATTGCATTGAATATTCATTCATGAATTGCACATGAATATTATTGATCCACTTTGGAGCAAAGAGGAGTTCTCAGGGGTCTGAAATAATTCCCCTAAAACTGTTTGGGTTTGATCCAGAACAGCTTTTCCTTGAATAGAAGGAGTCTTTCAGTTTTACAGACTTTTCAACTTGCAGAAGGGGCTGGGATCCAGTGGAGATTTCTCTCCACAGAAAGAAAGGAAGACAATTTCTACCTCTTTCTCTGCGAGACAGTGGTTTTCCACCGCATCAGAGCATCAGGCTAGGAAGTTTAAAACCATAACAGTACTGCAGATGAGTCTGTTGTATGCCTCTCTCTATCTCCCTCTGTCTCTCCCTGTGTGTGTAAAAACACAGAGAGAAAGACAGAGCAAGAGAGCACTGTGTCGCTGCATGTTTGCATGTGAGCGATAGTTGTGTGGTGAATTTGTTTGATATATGGGTGGTATCAGTGGGTTTGTGTGTTTTATATGTGTGGTGTGTTTGTGTATGTGTGGTGTGTATGCATTAGTGAGAACAGGTAAGGTAAAAGGACCCCTGGACAGTTAAGTCCAGTCAAAGGTGACTAAGGGGTTGCGGCGCTCATCTTGCTTTTCAGGCTGAAGGAGCTGGCGTTTGTCCACAGACAGCTTTCCAGGTCATGTGGCCAGCATGACTAAACTGCTTCTGGCGCAACGGGACACCATGATGGAAACTAGAGCACACAGAAACACTGTTTACCTTCCCAGCACAGCGGCACCTATTTATCTACTTGCACTGGTATGCTTTCGAACTGCTTGGTTGGTAGGAGCTGGGACAGAGCAACGGGAGCTCATCCCGTTGTGGGGATTCGAACCACCTTCTGATCGGCAAGCCCAAGAGGCCAAGTGGTTCAAAAGCACACCAGTTTAAAAGCTCACTGGTGTGAGTAGATAAATAGGTGCCACTGTGGCAGGAAGGTAAATGGCGTTTCTGTGCACTCTGGCACTCATCACAGTGTCCCGTTGTGCCAGAAGTGGTTTAGTCATGCTGGCCACATGACCCAGAAAGCTGTTTGCAGACAAACGCCAGATCCCTTAGCCTGAAGCGAGATGGGCACCACACCCCACAGTCACCTTTGAATGGACTTAACCGTCCAGCGGTCATTTACCATGCCTTAGGATGGAAGGCAAGACTGAGGGCAGACTAAAGTTGGTGGTACAGTGCCCCATTCACTCTAATGGACCAGTCTCCACTTTGGGTTACTTCCAAAAAGAAGGTGGATTGAACAAGTGAACTAATGGTTCATGAATGACATGTAATCCTTTCTTTTGCTTTGATGAATATTCAGAACTGTTACTTCCACCTTCCAGAACTGTTCATTTCAGCAGCATGGATATTAACTCTCTTGCATTCAAACTAATTCCACTGTGATTTCCCACCATTTGTATTTAGTCATTGAGCAGATGACTGGAGACTTTTCTTCTAAAGCAGCTCTCCACCACTCCATACAACGCGCCCCCCTCCAAACCGCCCGATGCCAATTGCCAGCAAGGATTTGGCCTCTTGCACAACACATTTCCCCCCACAGGTACAGGGAGAAGAACAGAAAAAGGATGTGGGTTTAGTAAGCATGTTTGGAACAGCCTTGCCTCTCACAACAGAAGGGTGTGTTTTAATGTGTGCCTTTGCAGAACTGGAATGCTTGTGAAATGACTGTAAGCTGGTAGAGAGCAATTAGTGAATGCTAGAGGAGGTCTGCATCTGAGAACAGCATCTTGAGCAGTAGAAAAGCACATGCATGTTCTTTTATTTCCTAATATTAATGGGCTGCTTTTGGGTCAAGGCCTTTAAAAGCGTATCTCAAAGCCCAGTTCTTAAAAAACAGGGTACCAAACAAAACATGCAATACTGTCAGGAGCTGTTTCAAGTGCTGTTAGTGAATAATCAAGCAGAAGTAACAGAAAATGAAGAGTTTGATTCAAACTAGCTTACATTCAACTCCTAACCATCCTGCTCTGTGTCTGTACTCTTTGTGCTGAGACACTTCCTAGTAGCTGTCCCTTAATCTGTGCCTTCCCTCTGGGTCATGAAATTTCTCTCATTCTCTGCTGTCCTAACCCTCTTACTTAAATATTGAGATATAAGTATATTTATACAGGAGCAGCTGGTGCAGCAGCTCCTGGCTCATGCTGTCAACCCAACAGTAAGCTGAGGAAGTGAGTGGAACAGACAGGAAGAGGGCTGGAAGGAGGAGGAGAGGCGCTGGACCAGATGGAGGATAAAGGTATGGCGTGTGGCACATTTAGAGGAGGCTCTGTGCAGGGAGGGAGCATAGGTGTCAACTCCCTGGGGCCCTGGGGGCCTGAGCAGCCACAAAATTCCCCATGAAGGGATCAAGCACCCACAAATTTTGGTGCCAGGGCCATGCATGCTGCATGGCACCCACAGTCCTGGGCGCCCATGGTCGTGGGGCCAAGTTGGCACCCCTGGAAGGGAACAAGGATGGAACAGGTGGGAAAAGAGTAAAGAGTTAGGCCTTGCCTATTCCAGCACTCTAACCACTACACCACTGAGGTGTACTGTGCTGTGTGTGCTCTTTCACACAAACACTTGTACATGCGTAGAGATAGCTTGCACTTCTGGTCCATGCAATGTGTGAATGACCTGATTAATTAAACTGTATTCAGACACTGAAATCCCCCATGTGATTAGAATTTGCATGAGGGAAAGCTGGGCTGAGAATTATTATTATTGTTGTTGTTGTTGTTGTTGTTGTTAATGTTTGTTAGTCACATTTTACAAACAAAAAAGTCTCAAAGTGACTTAACAAAGGGGTGGTCATCTATTGCTATCATTATTACTCTCTACAAGCTGGAGTCAAATATCTGAATATCTGACTGATGTAAATTGCTTTTCCTGTGATCAAGATAATTTTTAATACGATTGATCCAGTACTCATTCATTGAACTTCTGGGGCAGAAGAAAACTGGAAGGAGAAGAAAAAGAAGAGGACATGCCAAACTGTTTTCATTTACAGTCGTATAAAAACATGCTTAAAGTAAAACTGGATTAAGTTTGGAAAATAGCCACTCTGGAATCTGTAAATCATGATATATAGATGGCGAGGATTGGGTGGGTCAGCATGCACAATATGTTCTCTATACCTTGGTCCCTGTACATCAGTCATAATATAACTGATCCCTGAATCTAATAATGCTTGCCCTGTTATTATTGGGCTGGGATTTTTCCAATGCCCATTCCGAATTTCAGGAGGAGAGGGGGTTGCGGGCAAACGACCCCGCCCACTCTCACTCCCGCGAGGCTGGCGCCAGCCTCGCGGAGTTAGGGAATTCCCTTAATTTACATTCCCCGCAACGTCAGCCAATCGGCTGGCGGCAGGGGCGGGGCCTCCCAGAGGCCACTTAAGGTCGGGGCAGCCCCCAGCTCGCCCCTTTTCTCCCTTGCAGCTGGCGCGGTTTCCCACCCACCCGCCCTTTAGGTTTTGCCACTGACCTTGCTATGGGCTTCGGCTGGTCGCCGCAAGGGGCCTGGTAGGAGTTTTTCCATTTGGCGAATTGGCTGGTTTTGGCGCCACTTGGTTTTTTCGCCTACCTCGTAGCAAATCGTCACAACTCCCTTGGTTTTGGCGGTAGGCATTGGCCGGGGTATTGTAGTATATTGTCATGCAAATGAGGTTGGTGGGGGAGGAACGCCATCACCTCCCCCAATGCTTGAAGGGTAGTTCGTTAAAGGACTCCGAGGGGCGTCGCCTCGTCCGAAACCTACGGAGGCTAGGGCCTAAAGCGTGCCCCCGAGCGGTAACCCCTCGGGGAGCGCCTAGGGATACGCATCTCGGGTGGCTCCCCCTGTTGGTGTTTAACCCTTCCCGGTCAGACCGGATAGTCTGTTAGGGGCCAATGCCTAAAGCCAATACCCTTCTTACCTGTAATCAATAAAGTTGTGGCCATTTACGCCCATTAACTTAAATTCTGTGTCCTTGTCTTTATTTATTCTACAGTGGGGGGGGGGGGGAGGGATTAGCCACGCAATCATCTCCTGCAAGAAAGGGGACATTAAAAATGTTTCCAGGCTGGTAAATACTCATGTGGCAATTGTGCAAGGTTCTCAGGTTTTGTAAACTGAGAGCAGAACAATCCGTGATCGGAATTAGAACTTCAAGAGACAACAAATTTGAAACAAGGTGAACCTTTTCATGAACACTGTTTGATAGTTTTTGTTGTTGGAGCCAGCCTGTTCTCTTGGAGTTCTCTTTTCTAAAAAAAATACATTTGTGCCTCCATGAAGCATTCTTCTGCAAAGCAGAAGATGCACTTTTCATGCTCCCTAGGATATATCTTTATCAAAATGAAAGAGAAACACCTGCCTTTATTAATTTTATCTCTGCTCTTGCGATGGAACAAATGCGTAAGCTAAGAGCTTTGCTTAACTGAGACTCATTTTCTCCAGAGCTGTGAGTGGTTTTTTATTATTGTTATTGTTTCATGTTTTAATCAGATTTTAGTTTTATGCATTTTGCTCAATTGATTTGTCATGGCATTTCAGAAAAATATCCTAACACACTGATTACTGTAAAACATCAAGCACCAGATGGATAAATAATAACAGTAATAAAAAAATCACTATTAACACAATTTCATATTAAACAAATTGGGTGGCAATTGCTCAATTTTGAGTGTAATTGGACCGTTGACTTGTCAAAGAAAAATGCTTCTCAGATGCCTGCTGTTAGAATTATAGTGTAACATAGCTGGCACTTCAAAGTGTGAGTGTTGAATATAGAACATAATTTCCATTATCCAACAGTATCAGGACTGCTTTTGATTTGTGCTTTTTACTAACATTGTTCTTGGGTCTCATTCATCTTAATATATGTCCACTGAAGCAGACAAATGTAACCATCTACCATCACATTGTGATGAATCCACTGACATGTCATATGCTCCAACATTTCTCCCATGAAAATAGGGATGTCCAAATCCATAATGATAATTTTACTATTTATACCCCACGAATCTTACTGGGTTGCCCCAACCACTCTTGGCAGCTTTCAACATATATAAAAACATAATAAAACATTAAAAAAACCACTTCCCTATACAGGATTGCCTTTGGATGGCTCGGGGCTGGATAACCCTTCAGTATTTCTCTAATGAAAATAGGGACATCCTAAGGAAAAGTAGGACATTCTGGGATCAAATCAGAAACCACGATGGCTTCTCTAAATCAGGGACGTCCTTGGAGAGTAGGGACACTTGGAGGGTCTGACATGTCACAAAACATAGATGTGAATGTATATGCTTCTTAGAGGCAAACTAAACATTGTAGGAATAAGGCAATGCAGCTTTTCAAATAGTTATCCATCTCAAATGGAGGGTGATGACAAGGTCATGTCTACTGGCCCTGACTTGAGGTGAGTATGAAAGGTCCAACATAAATGCATAGAGTTCCTTCACAGGAAGAAAGTTCATGAACCAATCAGTACCTTTCCAGAGCCACTTTTCATGATCACTGAATGGCTGGCTGGAAGGGGACATGACCAGCACATCTGCCCTAGAAACTCCCCACTTGTTTTGTACAGCATGTGAGGAGGATTCACTTCCCTAGTTCCTTTGACACATCTCTGTGAGTAGAGATTTGTCTGCCACCCCTTCCTCCCGCCAGTTCCAGCACAATAAAGAGAGCTGCTGATTTCAATGCTTTTCATTCTTTAGTGTCGTTTGGTTTGCTGGAACAGTTCACGGGAGAGGGAATGAGAGGAGTACTCCCTGCTACACACACACACACACTGACAAATGGTCACTATCACTCTAAGCCAATCTGTCAACAAAGCTGGCTGCTTGAATGCATTAGAAAAGGCATTGCATAGATTACCTTTGTGAGTTTCTATAAACATCTGGTCCTGTTCTGCATGCAGAAGGCCTCAGATTCAACCCCTGCTTTCTCCAGGTAGGACTAGAAAAGACTGTAGAGAAACCCTCCAGGAACCCTAGAGACCCTCTGTCACTCAGTGTAGACAATGCTGAGCTAGATTGACCAGTGGTCTGATTCAATATAAAACACCTTCCTGTGTTCCTCTCAGCAGTGGATGACAAAGGTTGAAATGTATCAAATCTGTATTCATGCTAAAGGCCTTTAATATCTATTTTAACTGCCTGTCTGGAAACTTGTCTTACAACAACAGTGTTGGACATCAGATACTATGGTTCAGTGAGATATGAATGAACCTTCTCCTGGGTTTGCTGTCTGGCCATTCCTTTTCCTTCTTCTGCATGTCATAGGCTTTCGTTTTTGCTTTTTGTTAACCACTGTTTGCTGCATTGTCTGACTCTGGACTGTGGTTAACATAAACTGTGGTTAGTGTGAACGAATCAGCTACAGAAAATATGCCTTAAAATTGTCTTGTTTTAAACTAACCATAGATGATGATGAATCACCTTTTCAAATAAGTATCAAGCAATGTACAATCATACAAGAAAAACAGCTAAAATAGGTTTTAAAACAATACAAATGAACACCTTGTAGAAACAAAAATGCATTCTACTTTTAACCACAGTTTGTCAGTAACTCTAGATGATACAGTACACAATGGTTAACTAAAAGTGGAAGCTAAAACTTTCATGCTCTTCTGAGAGGACTGGAGAAGGGAGTGGGGAGCATATGAGCCCAGGGGGCAGCTAAGTTTGTGTAGACCTTGCTAAACCCTCATTTTGCATGATGTTTGAACACAGCTAATGACATGCCCTAGGCTGCCCAATGAGCTTCAGTCCAGTTTTTCTACATCTAAGAGCCGAACCAGACATGACACAATGTGCACATTTCTGGTGATGAAAATAGCATTTGATGGGAACCCTGTACAGCTCTGGAGGAATGGAGGGTAGGAAGAGGAATACTTTCTCCCCGTCCCATAACGCTGACAATTGCCACCTCTCCGAAGTGAAACCAGGTTCTGGTGCCAATAGGAAATCCCCTTGGAACACAAATATAGCAGCTGCAGAGAACCACAGCAGGGAGCTCCAAGCTCTCCTCCTCTTCATCCTGATGCTTCTTAGACTCTTAAGAATACCTGAGCATATAACAAAAATTGTGTATATTAATTACATTAACACAATTAAAATCACCTTTAGCTTGGCCCTAGGACTGCTCTATATGCACCGCAGCATCCCAGTTAACATCTTTGGATTGTAGACAATGCAAAGCAATTAGCACTTTTACTTGCCTTTCTTCCGCTGGCACACCCAAGCAATTACACCAACTTCTGCAAAATCCCTTGAGCCTTCCTGTCACTGCTGCCCTCACTTCAGGATAAAGATCCATCATCAAGGCCTTTAGCGTTGCAGGATCTGAAATCAAAGGCTCTCATAACTTTTTTTTTGTGATGCCCTAGGATTCCAGAGTTAGGGGCGGGAGAGTGAGATCATCTGACACTCATACCACTTAGTAGCAAAGAAAGACTGACTGTCCCAGACTGCAAAGGAATTCTTAGCATGTTGTGTTAAGGGATCAATGAGAATTTAGCACCTCTATAAATTCCTGAACTTCCAAGTTGTCAGTTTTGAAATATAATTGTTATTATAATTCTGGCTTTGTGGATGTAAGTGCACATTATGAACACAACAATTTGGCTATTTGAACACTTTGGTCTTTGCCAAAGAGAAAATAAAAAAAAGCTGTCTTGCTATTAACAAGATATCCCCAAAGCATTTAAAATCCTTCTCAAACCATTAAAAAGTGTGATTCAGTTATGGCTAATTTGTTAGAACATGTACTGAATGATTTTAGATGAGACTTGCTAGGAATCTAATGATGGCTTTTACCTGCCATTCCAAGCTTTTCATTGATGTGGCATCTTGCAGGAAGTGGTTATGAATACTCCGATCCTGGTGCCAAATTTAATTGGCAGAAGAAAGAAGCTCATTGTCATTAATTACTCAATGGCATTCCATTTTGCTTAGCATCCAGATAGGTGGCAGAAAAAAATGGGAGCAGGTAATTTCCTCACACCATATGCCAGTAATGATGAAATGTCTGAACACTCCTATTGTTTTTGCCTATGGGTAAGGTAAAGGTAAAGGACCCCTGGATGTTTAAGTCCAGTCCAAGGTGACTATGGGGTGCATCACTCATCTTGCTTTCATGCTGAGAGAGCTGGTGTTTGTCCATACACAGCTTTCCAGGTCGTGTGGCCAGCATGACTAAACCACTTCTGGCGCAATGGAACACCGTGAAGGAAACCGGAGCACACGGAAACATCATTTACCTTCCCACCACAGCAGTACCTATTTATCTACTTACACTGGTGTGCTTTCGAAGTGCTAGGTTGGCAGGAGCTGGGACAAAGCAACGGGAGCTCACCCCATCGTGGGAATTTGAACCACCAACCTTCTGATCGGCAAGCCCAAGTGGCTCAGTGGTTTAGACTACAGCGCCACCTGTGTCCCTTGCCTATGTGTAATGGTGATGTGTCGTGCTGAATAGCATCAATGTCACAGCTCCTACCCCCCACACCTAGATTCTTGTTCATTTTTCACCATTATTTCCTGACATTTTCTGTTAGGTGCACATCAGACGCAACATGACAGTTTTTCAAATTCCATTGTGCTGGTGTTGAGACTGCCATTAACTAGTAGTTTTCACACTGTGTTCTGAGGAGCACCAGAGTTCCTTGGAAACTTATCAGGGGTTTTCTGAATGCGAAGATCAGTAAAAGTGAACAAGCCTCCATGAAAAACAGCTTGCCTACTATTACCAATCTTCTCCTTCAATGAACAGCAGCAGGAGAATATTGTGTTTGTACTAGAATATACTCTCAATTTACAGAGGGCAACCATGTAGCCAAATGAGCCTGGCCTGAACTCCATGTCAATTGACTCTAGAATATCTTTTGTAATCCTCAGGTTTTTGTGGTAGATGCAGGGGTATCCCTCAGTGTGTAAAGCAAGATGGGAATCTTTCCTTGAAGGTAAGAAGTTTGCAAACCACAGATCCAAAGCAACTGATACCTCATCAATTTTACATGAAAGTGTCCTAATCTGTTATTAATACATATTCCAGCCTTATTGTTTTGAGTCAAAGCTGTTATACGTATTTTTGATGTGGCTGCTAATTGTATGGTTGCCAGTCTTGCATGATATTCTATACTGGTTCATTATGCACCACAACTTACGGGAGGAAAGGAAGAACTTACTGGATGCCCCAATAAGAATAAAAGTGAATGGTCAGATAAGGAAGCAAATTAATCATAGAAGTGATCAGATAGCAGTCAGGGTTAGGTTTGTTTATTTTATCATGCTCATTATGGTATTAAAAGCCACTGAGAAGACTAGGAATATCAATAGGTCAATCTCCCCCTGTCTTTTTCCAGGCAAAGAAACTCCATGTGGGAAACCAAAGCCAGGCTTGAGGCCAGACTGAGACGGATCCAGCAACCCAGTCTCATCTGTTATCTTGTCCTCAGAAGCATCACCAAGATCTATTGCAAGATCAAGTGTTTCTACCAACTGGATTGAGAAAAGAATGGATCAAAAGTTGCATCAGTGACAGACACAAATGTCTAGGTTCACTGGGTACAAACTAGACCAATTTGTACCCAGGTTTGTACATTGATACAAATCTGACAATAAAATGACCACATTGGTAAAAACAACTAGATTGCCTGGTAGGGAAAGTCCATTTAATCCACGAATAAAATAACCCTTGCTAGTTTTCTAATTATTTACTTGCATGCCTGGGAAATAAATCCAATACCTTTTGGTCTCCAGCCTCCATTCATTCCTTCTTATTAGCTCAACTTGCTGGAAAGTGCAGTGAAACCTGTGTTAAAGTGACCACCCGAGGGGGGGGGGACAGGGAAAAAAATCAATTGCCTTGCAGAGAAAGGCATTTGCAGAAGGTCATAAAAGGTTGTACCAGGGACCTCAGGGATTCTTTAAAATAGTTATGTGAGCAAGACAGTCACCTCTCAGAGCTATGGCTTATTGCAGGTTTGAGGCTTCTGCTGACAAGAGCAGCCCTGGTATTGTAAGAAACGTGTACCAAAAGCTTGAGCAGAAGGTCATTCACATACTGTTTAGGACTAATGGACAGCCATTTGCTCTCAGAGGGTGGCTGACCTTCGTGAAATCAAAACCAAGGATCCATCAGGTAAAATCTTAAGAGGTTAAGCATTAAAACTTTATTCAAACAATAATTTTATAAACCCCTCCAGCACCTCATCTTTCCAGTCTAGTCAATTTAGCAACTGAATATATATAAACAAATTGCGGGGTTAGAGGAAAATGACTTTTGCTCACAAAGGAGATGACTATGTAACCCAGTTCTCCAAACTTGCTTTAGCTTCATAGGTTTGTTAAACACATGCACAATCATTTTTGGTTGAAATTGGTGCTGTGGTGTATGTGTGTGAGATATTTTCCTCAGCACCTTAAAGCGAGAGTGTTCTTTTTCTACAGCTATTTGCTGCCTTCATTTTCTTTATCTGTGGCTGCTTCAGCACATTTCCCCCAGTGAGATTGTCTTCTTCCTTTCTAGAGTGATCCACAATGACCGCGATAACATCACAATGTGATGTAATGGTTGGAGTGTCAGCCAAACATAGAAACTCAGATTCAAGAGACTCGGGTTCACATTCCTGCTCAGCTATTAAAGGTAGTTGGTGACCTTGGGCCAATCAGAGCGAGATAAAACAAATAAATATATTTGGCTTCTTGATGATATCTCTGAGGACAAATGAAGCTGATTCAATGTGGTTACTAAGGGTGATCCTAGCCAATTAGGGATCATGAAGTGAATGTGATGATATCACAGAGTGCAAACCAGGTCCATTGTTAAGGGAAATGTTTTCTGAAAACAGCAATACTTTGTTCAGCGTTTTCATCAGTCACCGAAAAAGCCACTGATGGGTGGGAAGGCTTTAGACACTGATAGAAATGTTCTGAAAATGTTCCCATTAGCACTAAGATTGATGCACATGTGCAGTTTATCATAGGCAGCTTCAGCACTAGATGAGAAGGGGCAATATTTTTGTGAGAAGTATGGGGTACATGTGCCTGAAGAAAACTCAGAATTATTTGAATCAAAGTTAGAAGATATTAACATCAGGCTTTAGGTTTCCTCATTTTTTTTTCTTGATGAGGAAATTCACAAACTTGCTTTGCAAAAACTCTAGCAGGTGACTTTGCAGAAACTCTAGCAAGATGCGGAATACTCTACTCCCGAAAGATGCTGCTTCACAAAGAACAGATGGACTGACCACTAAGTTACTTTAGCTGCCTGTGGTAGCTGATAAAAGAACCCACTTCAGTTCAGTGACATTTTGATTCGGTGCCATTTAACAAGATTCTGGTTAATATGTCCCATTTTATAAAGCACAAATCTTACTCATAAGACTCATTATTTTTGTCCCTCAATTTAGTCTGAATCATGAAGTGCTGATAAAACAGGTTTAGAAGCCCAGTCACCAGGCAATTTTCAAATTACTAAAATAAATTACCATCGTTAGTAATGCTTTTCTCATTTTGGGATCTGGTAAGAAAAGGCAACTTTCTTTTCGTTACATCTCCACTTGAAATCTGAATGGAGAGCGTTGCTTGGATTATCTGGGTACTTTTGTGCACAATTACAGCCACATCCTGACATCTTGTCTTTTAGCCTTCACATTGTATCAAACATTGCCCAAGGGCACATTGACCTTGCTTTGCATGTCTTCAATATTTCACAATGACTTTTCAAAGTATTAAGGAAGTATCCCCCCCCCCCGAAGCATCAGCAGTTGATACTGATCAGCCTACAGTTATTTCAGTCTTTAGCTATAACAGTGAAAGGAAATACGTTTTCTGCAAGAAAGCTAAGGAAGCCATGTTGGTCCAGAAGAAAACACTTGAAAACTCAGATGGGCAATATTGTTACCTGGACCAACCAAAATGTCACAAAATAGTGGGAAGCTTTTGGGTGCTTTAGAGCTCTTGCTCAGGAAAAAGGATAATGAAAGTATTGTTCCACAGTGGATTCTGGAATTTTGATGTTTTCAGACGTTGCATAGGTAAGAATAGGATTTCTTCTTAGGACACCTCCAGACTGTCAGCATTTTGTGGGAGGGATCCAAGTGCATAGCTGAATTTTACGCTTGCACAATTAAAGTGAATTAAAGGGTTTTGTTGCTCTACTGCAACAAATCCATTGAAGAAAAGAATTCTGGAATTTTGGAGGTGCTCAAAGTGACAGGAAAATGAACTGAAAAACATGGAATGAACAAATGGCTGACAGAAAGCCATATAAACACCCCATTAGCAACTTAGCATGAATGCTGGATAAAGGCTTATGATTGTACAACTCCCCCACAAACAAATCAGAACAAATGCTCAATGAAGTTATAATCTAACCACCATGTAAACTTCATGCAAGCAAATCGAGATGAATGTGTAACGTGTTGGAGCCTCTAATCTCCCAAACTCTGGAGGGCAGCTGGTGCAACAAACTTCTCATAGCTCTGCAAAGTACTGCTGCATGTTTCTAGTTTCTATTTAGATGGTGCCTGAAATGGTCTTCTATGTGAGAAAACCGGGTGTACTACATTTGAATTTAATATTATGTTACATGCCACCCCAATCTCCAGCAGCAGCTACATGTGATTCAACAGATTCCAGGTGCTCACCCAAGGTTGCGTTTTTGCTAGGAAATCAAATTAGCGAAGACTAATGTCTTTAAGAAAAATGGTTTATTGTACATGCATTTATACCTGGGTCTACTTTGGAGAGAGTTCAGAGCATTAGGCCTACATCTCAAGAGCAGCTTGTTCCCCAATGCATCCTTGGAGTCCAAGGCATCCTACATACCATCTCCAGGCCATCTGTCATGGATGCTTTAGCTGAGATTCCTGCGTTGCAGGAGATTGGACTACAGATGACTCTTGGGTGCCTTCCAACTCTAAGATTCTATGATCCCAGCCTGCCAATATGGTTCTGCCCCACATGGCCTCTGCTTGGAGTTCTGGCTCCATCCTTCTCCTTCCCATAGACCCTTGCCAGAAAAAAACCCCCAACCATTGTGTAAAATAACACTTCTCCCCCCTGTGGGCACAGCCTGCCCCCTCCACTGTTTTCCAATGTCATGGAAGCTGCAGTGCTAAACCTTTGTCCACCCACAGTCACCATGGTAGAGAATCTCTTGCCCTGGTGATGGTTTTCATTGATGAGTCATTACTCTGGTTTGTTTCTTAATTCTTATTTATTAAATTTCAACACAGATCTCAGGACTGTTCACAATAGCTACACTCAGCCAGCCTTGCCAGGCTGGCCTGGCTCATTAGCATTAGGCTAAGTCCAGGAATTTCTGCATTTGGCACAGTTTAGTCAAATCTTCGTTAATTCTAACTTTTGCTAAAAAGGTAAATCACCCTGACAGTTAAGTCCAGTCACAGACGACTCTAGGGTTGCGGCGCTCATCTCACTTTACAGGCCAAGGGAGCCAGTGTTTGTCTGCTTCTGGCGCAACGGAACACCGAAACCAGAGCAGCGCATGGAAACACCATTTACCTTCCCGCTGGAGAGGTACCTATTTACCTACTTGCACTTTGACGTGCTTTCGAACTGCTAGGTTGGCAGGAGCTGGGACTGAGCAATGGGAGCTCACCCCGTCACGGGGATTCGAACCACCGACCTTCTGATTGGCAAGCCCTAGGCTCGGTGGTTTAGACCACAGCGCCACCCGCGTCCCTTAACTTTTGCTAATTCTACCCAAATCTATAACAATTAGGCTATTTAAGAGATGGTGCTGCCTAATAATGTTCTCCGTGCGTTTGACAGAATGCATATTTTGTATGCCACAGGACTGATTGTTCTGCAATCTGAGTAAGGGGACGAAGGTTGAGTTCACACATACATGCATATCTCACGTCACTCAATTACTCAGAAACAGTGAGGGATGGACATGCATGAATGAACTAGCCCTGCCACTGGGACTTTTCCCTGTCAAAGAGCTAGGCGGACTTTCTTCCTCACTAGAGCCTCTTCCTTCAAAGTCAATTGACCCATAGCTGGTGCACAGCCTGCCTGTTGTTGTTGTTGTTTTCGCAACCTGCAGTTTTGGGTTGGGACTTAACTGCCTCCTGTGACCCTGTCATTCTTACTCCTTTGGAAATAGATGTGGAACAGCAACAGGAGCTTCCTGGTCTAACGTTGTTCCAGGTCTTTCACGGGCAACACATTCCAGGATCAAACAGACAAGGAAGCCTCTGCACCAAAGTCTTGCACCAAGACTGTTTGAAGACAGGCATGCCTCATGAACAAGCACAATAAAGCATGTGTTCTGGGTCCGTGTGTTGCTAGGAAAGGGGCAGAAAGCAAAGCAAAATAGCTTCAAGTGCTAGTATTTAGGAATTCAGGGCTCATCCAAATCTTACAGTTCCCAGCACTTCCTAGTGATCAAAGAAACACAGTTTATCTGTACGTAGAAATGAAAGGCTCCTCATTATAGCATGAACAGAGCTCTGGGTAATGTGGTTGGTGTGATGTGATTAAGAAAAGCCTCACTCTGGAGATTTTTTAAATTAACAGCTTGACTGACACTAAACTTCTCAGGTAGTTTGGGTTGCTGAGCACTAAGTGCTAATATTTCATTAATTATAATAATAACTGGGGCAGCACAGTAGGTGAAATAAGCAGAAATTAAAAGTGTTGTTAAGAAAATATCTCAGGCACCTGTTTTTCAAATACATCTCTTCCCTGTATTTTGATCCTCCCTTTTCCTTCCCTAACGATGCTTTATTTATTGATTGCTTAAGTAATAATTATTATAATATTTTTTATTTATACCCCACCCATCTGGCTGGGTTTCCCCAGCCACTCTTGGCGGCTCCCAACAGAATATTAAAAACACGATAAAACATCAAACATTAAAAATTTCCCTAAACAGGGCTGCCTTCACATGTCTTCTAAAAGTCAGGTAGTTGTTTATTTCCTTGACATCTGATGGGAGGGTGTTTCAGAGGGCGGGCACCACCAGCAAGATGGCCCTCTGCCTGTTTCCCTGTAACCTCACTTCTCGCAGGGAGGGAACTGCCAGAAGGCCCTTGGAGCTGGACCTCAGTGTCCAGGCTGAATGACGGGGGTGGAGACGCTTCTTCACTTGTAAGTTGATTCCCCCCCCCCCACGAAGATTGTCCCTGATGCATCTCCGTTAGCATTGTTTACATGGACAAAGAGTGAAACCCAACACCAGAGAACTCATTCTTAGTGGAATGGATTCCTTCTCATCCTTTAGACCCTTGTCCATACCCCAAATCTGTCCCAGATAGTCGGGGGGACCTCTGGAGCAGATCTTAAATGGGTAGAGGGAACTGAGTGGGCAAACATAAGAAGGATATCTTCACTCCCAGGACATTGGATATCACCTCTAAACAACATATGATCAGTCCTCGGGTTTGGCCTGAAGACTCTGGTCAGTGCTTGGAAAGGTAACTGCTTTGCAAACTCATGTTCACCCCTTTGGGTCTCATGATGGAAGATAGGTGGGATTTAAATGTAAGAAAAGAAATAAATAATTATAAAAAAGAAACATTTAAGTCATTTCCAAGCTTTATAATGTCCCAATAGGAAGCTTTTTATTATTATTTATACTTGCATATATTATAAAAGCTTGGGGAAGTCATTCCTTGTGAGTTTGTATACAAACTGGTTTGAAACTGCTCAGTTATCCTGCAGATTTCATACTTTGATTTTTGTGATACAGTTCTGGATTAAAAGCTAGCAAAATGCATATTAAAGTGTGTTTTTAAAGGATAAAATACATTTAGTAATAAGTATTTGTGAGAAGACATTCTTGTAAACTGCTTAGAAGTCTATTTTGTGATTATGCAGCATACAAATTAATTAACTACAGTGGTACCTTGGGTTAAGTACTTAATTCGTTCCGGAGGTCCGTTCTTAACCTGAAACTGTTCTTAACCTGAAGCACCACTTTAGCTAATGGGGCCTCCTGCTGCTGCTGCGCCGCCGGAGCACGATTTCTGTTCTCATCCTGAAGCAAAGTTCTTAACCTGAAGCACTATTTCTGGGTTAGAGGAGTCTGTAACCTGAAGCGTATGTAACCTGAAGCGTATGTAACCCGAGGTACCACTGTAATAATAAAAATGCTAACCAGTATTGTCTAGTCCAATGGGCAGTTGTTATCCAAAATCTCATGTGATGGCTTTTCTCCCCTCCCAGTAGGCTGAGATATCCGGGATGATCCTGGAACCTTTTAGCTATAAGCTATGCATTATCTTAATATGCTACAGGCTGTTCTACATATTTCAATAGTTAGATATGAACTTTCCGTTTCAGACTTTTTTAGCAGCTGAGGCTCTGTTGTCCCATATGTGTTGGTGCGTGTCAGATTTCACCTGAGTCTGCATGCAAATTTCCCAAACAATGTTGAGACCCCCATGAGTAGACCTGGGAGTCAATGATGCCCAAATGTATTCCACACACATCTTTACAAGTACGTATTTGTGAACCTAATTTTCCTCACTCTGCTGGTGAACTTAAAGTTTCCTTCTTCTTTATAGACTGATCCTAGTTCTACATATTGTTATTTTTTTCACCGAAAAAAATGTGTTTCAGTTTCACATTTGAGAGAGGGAATGTTTTTCTGAGGCTTCTCAGACATTATGAAACCCAACCTGAATATGTATTCAAAGACAATTTTCTTTTCCCCTGATTTCTGTCTCGAAGGATGTGTGGGTGGACTCGTGGGGGAGCAACAGATATCTCAGTTTCTTCTTGTTCTCTGGTTAGGAGTGGGGAGGGGAGAGCAGCACCATGCTGACTGTCCCCAAACATCCCATGTTGCAAGACACGGAGAGGAATCACTCTGACCATTTGTCTCTTTAAAGAAGAATTTTTTCCCCTTAAACAACAACAACAAAAATCTCCTTGTATTTTTGGATATATAGCTCTCACCATAACCTCTCATCGAGCAGCCCAGGAAAGCCACTGCTGTGAAATCAAATGTTCCCATATCTCTGCCTGAAGCTCTGTTGCCTTTGCACTTTCCACGCACCCCCTTAAAATGGGAAAGCGTACAACAGATGCCTTATGCATTATGTATGTCACATAACAGAAGCCAATTGCCACATGTGTATTTTGATACTGAATAATTCATGGCTAATCTGCTACAACTGCAGTGGGACTGCTCCACCCAGCATTGTAAAAGTCATTTAGATGAACCGAGTTAATTTTGGTTTGCCCTTGGAGATCTCGAAGCACAAACCGCACTTGGAATGCCATGCAAACCACGCGGAAACGCCACTGGCTTTTTGCAGTCATTGGGGACGCTTGAAATCAGGAGGGTCTAGGTATTTGACAAGTGGCTGATGGATGTGAAGGAGTTGTCTCTGCAGGAAAATATTGGGCTGCATGCAAAGATTTCTGCTCCATGAACAGAAGATTTGTGGTCATGCAAGGCATCCATGGGTGAAAACGTTGGATCCAACCAGAGGCGTTGAGTGACATGAACGTTCTACCCACACCATTACATCTGAGGTGGCTCATTCATGCACACAAGCTAGCTTGCATGGCGTCAGCCACACCAATGGAACCAGGGAAGTAGCACATAGCCTTCTTGGTGGTGGCGCCCACCCTGTGGAATGTCTTCCCATCAGATGTCAAGGAAATAAACAACTACCTGGCTTTTAGAAGACATCTGAAGGCAGCCCTGTTTAGGGTTTTTAATATTTGATGTTTTCAGTTTTTAATCTGTTGGGAGCCACCCAGAGTTGCTGGGGAAACCCCCACGGATGGGTGGGGTATATATCTATTATTATTATTATTATTATTATTATTATTATTATTATTATTATTATTAAAGCTGTGAGTGACCATCCCAATGTTCTGATAGCAGAGGCACAGTTTCTCCTCTGAATTCAACTTAGAGGTATACAATAAGTAGTTAGCCTTGCAGAGAACCAGCAGGTGACCTCCTCTGAGGGCAGGCAATTCTTTCAGATCCCTGCAGTGGGGGTTTGAATGGATAATTCAATTACTCTTGCTGCCCAGAGACCATGGCCTTACCTGGCCTTAAAGGAGGCTTGATTGGAATCAAGCATGCCCAGAGGCTCAGAAGAACTTCCAACTATTCAATTCGCCTTTTTCTCAAGGTACACAAGCTGTTCTCTCAGTCACTCTAGCATCAGCCCGGTCAGTTTGAGAATGACTTCATGGAGCTAAAGGCACATGAAATCCTGGACCAAAAAGACTTGTTGCAGCCTCACATCAACACCGCCACTCACTCATTCACCCTCCACAGCACAGGGATTCTTGCTGCGACTCTAAAGCATAGCTATCAACGTTTCCCCTTTTTAAAGGGAAATTCCCTTATTCCGAATAGGATTCCTCGCAAGAAAAGGGAAAAGTTGACTGCTATGCTCCAAAGAGGAACAGGAAGGACGCAGTGGTGAAATCTGGTGTCTTCCTTCTTTGCAAAGAGCTGCAGCTTTGCTACAGGGTCAATGGGCAAGTGGACACTTCAAAATACAGAGCACTAGAATGGGACTTTCTGAATGATGGGAGCAACTGTCAGAATCAATAGCTGCTATCGCAGAGGTTCCTGACGATGGGGTTTTGCCCAGGGCTGCTACGCAACCTGCACTCTGGGAATGAGGCTTTCATCATGGCAGGTTTGGCAATGGCATCCAGCACCTATCAGATGTCTCTTAAGCTGCTGAGGCCCAATCTGCTTTTTATACGTATTTCTGTAGCAATAATAGGCAATGTAAGAGACTGCAGAATCCTCACACTAAAAGGGAAGGCCAAATTGTTCGATTCCAACTGCTGCATGGAAGGACTCTTCAATTTACCCAAACTCAACAAGTCAGCGAGTGCGGTGCAATAGAGGTCACAGGAACTCTCAGAGAGCAGATGAATT
This sequence comes from Podarcis liolepis, assembly GCF_965112155.1. NCBI lineage: Eukaryota > Metazoa > Chordata > Lepidosauria > Squamata > Lacertidae > Podarcis > Podarcis liolepis. The sequence goes on from NC_139564.1 coordinate 52,346,379, forward strand.
CAGAAATGTGCTTAAGGAGACTAGCCACATACTTAAAGCTCTGAAACAAAAAACGAGACTGAACTTTGTCTCGTGCAAAAATCCAACCTGCTGCTGTAATGCGCGGAAGTTGTCCTGCAGCTGTGGTTGCTGAATAAGCTGCTTTGGTCTAAAAACATAAAAGGATATAATTAAATGCACTCCTTCCCATCCACCGATATATAGTAACATTTGAAATCAATTTCTCCCAATGTAATTAGATATTAACTGCAATAATAAAGGTAAAATACATTTCGGATGTATTTTAAATGTACATCAGATGTACGGATGAAATCGGTGGGTATTTCCCTCTGTTCTTGTACATCTCAAACACATAATGAAGCACATATCTAAAAAGATTCATTACTAGCCAGCTGAAAAGGAAAGGATTTCTTGTATTAAAGTTTTCAGAACTGCTTGAAATTAAATTCATTTTTAAATTATAAAAGTACCCATGAACTTTAAGAAAGTTATTTTTTTAAAAAAATCATCTCCACTTTTTCATCTTTGTTCTTTTTAGTGTGTGATGAATACAAACTCTCCTAATGCCATTTGGAGTTCCTGGGCATAAGAATTCTGAGTCCTCATCCAAATAAAGAGATCTACAGAGAAGTAGCTAGCAGAGCAGGGAATGGAATCCTTGTGGGAGAACCCTCTGCAACAATGTCAGATGAATTCAAAGGCTCTGTCGTTTTTAAGTGCCTTTGAAATAAAAAGAACACACTCATTTTCCAGGCTGGTGCGTGATTACATAACCTTAATAAAATATAAGAGCCTGTTTCATTAATCAGTAACACACTCAGCACTGTACACATATTATAAATGGCATTTCCTCTCATAGGGTTAAGAATGAAGTAATGCTAAACAAGTCCAGTGGGCCTGCTGTCCTTGAAAGCACCCTACAATGTTGGTTTATTTTCAATGGAATCCCCTAAAGGACTACTTATTCAAAAAGGGTTGATTTCCCAAAGTGTTTCTTTTTTTCCAGATTCAAAGCAAACATCTCACAAAACTAATATGCATTTTTAAAAAAGAGAGTACAGCACTGCTTTCATCTGCCGATTGCTCAAACACTAGATTTGGTAGCTTGCAGAACAGGCTAATACAACTTGGATTCTTGCAATACGCCTATCCAACAAAAATCGCTACCTGGGACACACACACACAGAGAGAGAGAGAGATAGAGATAGAGAGAGAGAGAGAGAGAGAGTCTTAAACTGAATTCCATTTACATCAGCATATCAAAGCAGGCTGTTTATGACATGGTGTCTTAGGAGTGCAAGCTTATTCCATTACATCAGCAGGGGGAACTTGTAGTCATACAGAAGGGGCTGGAGTATGACCCCCATCACCCACCATTGGCCATGCTGGCTGGGACTGATGGGAGTTGGGAATCCAAGACCAGGAAGGTCACAGGTTCCCTACCTCTGCTTTATATGAAAATGTTCTAGATCAGAGGAAGTCAGTGTGGTGCCTTCTAGACGTTATTGAACTCCAACCCCTGTCAGCCCCAGCCAGCATGGAACTGCCAATATAGTAAGGTGCACTCCCAAAAACATTTAATGTCGAAGTCAGAAAAAAATATGAGAACATTACATCACATGTCAAAAAAAGTTAGATTTAAATAATATAATAAAATTATGTTACGAGCTGTTAAGGACACAAAATGCAGTAGAACAGAAAAGGTGGCCACACATCACAGAATAGAGTGGCTGGGGCAACCTAGTCAGATGGGTGGGGTACTACTACTACTAATGGATTAACCCTCTCATCCCCAGTATGAATTAAGCATGCTCGGTGTCCATAGAATGTCAGGTGTCAGGAAAGTAAAGGTAAAACCATAATGGAAGAAGTCATAGCTAACAGGAATATGGAACAACGGCCCCACATAACCCCACATTTTCTCCTATTCCTACTTGTACAAGAGAGGCATGGGTTGTTGTTTTTTAGCAATACAGACTGCTTCCCTTCCCTTGATTTGGAAGAGGCTTGTTAATTCTCAGATAATGCCAAGGTTTTTAATGAGAATCCTCTGGAAACTTGTAAGCTTCACCACCAGAAAGTTCCTAGCACAATGGTCTCTGGGAGTTGCTGTTTACTGGGTATTCTGGATCTTCAGTGCTTGATAAAGTATAGTCTTTAGGGATATTTGCAGTGGGAACTGCCTGGTGGTAAGTCTCCCACTTTATATATTTGGTCCATCATGGTCAAAACAATTTATCTTGAAGAATCCCAGCCCCTATGATTATTCACAAGGTGTTGGCCTTGGTAAAGGACTTGGTTGTCTTCAACCTTCAAATGTAAAAACACAACCCACAAACCTAGACCTAGGGACAGAATGTTCATTATAAAACCTGGATGCTGAGTGCATTTGAAGCAGAACCATGTAGCCAATCAGCTGTACAAGAATCCTGCCATTTGAATGGAGCACCTTAAACAAATTAGGCTGGATTCAAATTTAGTTAGCTGCACTTAGGTCTCATTGACAAGACTAAGTGAAGCCCCTTTCCTTTCCATGGGACCTAATTGTACCTAATCCTGTCTGGATCCAACCTGTGAAACTAAAGGTAAATGGAATGTGCCTTGCTGTCGTTTTGGGAGGTATGGCCAACAAATATTTGGCAAGTTTCCATTTGCTCATTTCAGCAAACAAGGGCAAATTGATTGCCAAAATCCCATAGCTCTTGACGTGGCTATATGGATTGACATGGCTATATGGAATGACAGATTGGTTTTGATCCCAAAAGCCATCAACACTTTATCAAGACTAATAGTATGTTTTCACTGGTCTCATGTGACAAATACTTGGTAGGGTTGAGTCTTTCTTTCTGAATTTCATAGTGGATGATTTGTACTGTATGTTATGAAAAACGACATGACTCTGGATAGATCAAGATTAGTTTGTTTCCACAACCCAATTTTTTTTTTTTGTTTCCCAGGTCTATATAATTTCCTGCTGCCTTGAGGGTTGAATGACAAAGTAGGTGATCTTTCTCAGTTATTTTCTATGTGTATGTGTGATACATTGTTTATGATGCTTTCATGATATTTAGAAGGTTGTAAACTATCAGTAGTCATAACGAAGCCTCCGTATAAAAATAATTTATGATGGAGCAAAGCTTTTAGATGGTACTCAATTATAAATTAGATAAAACTGGTAAGGTTCATATTGACCTAGACTTCTTGAAAACATGTTTGGCATTGACTTTATTTTCAATTTTTATATCTGTGTTAAAGGCCTATAGCAAAAATAGATTTTTTTATGTCTTTAGTTCTGAGCATACTTTGCCAGGAACAAATTGCTTTTAACTTGCTTATATTATGAAAAACGATTATTGCACATCAAACCCAAACATTAAAAATGCAGACATTTTATTGTCAATTTAGTGGCCTCGATGTAAACCAAAATATTTCAGGCTGTCTATTGCTCTGAATTAATTCTGTGCTTGTTTAGTTGGAAGTGTATTCCTCTGAGTTCAGTGGGGCTTACTCCCATGCATAGGACTTCAGCTTTAACATGCATGATTCTGCATAATGAGGAATTTACCGAGATGGAATCTGTTCACAGGGCAAAGAAGTTCATTTGGTCCATTCTGGGAAATATATATGATGAAGAGGCAAATGATAACAGACTTGGGCACATGGATCACAGCCAACAGAGAACAAGCATCCAATCACCATGCACTGTGCATAACACTCATTAAATTGTGCTTGGGGATTAGCTTTCGGTCTCACTGAATTGCACTTCAATGGAATCTGACTTATGGTTTGCTGACAATGTATGGCCTCAGAGAGCGGGGCTTTGATGTGTTCTCTAGGAAGTCTAGGTTGAACTGAACTGTTTCTATTTTTACATTACATTTTCTGACAGGATTCGTGCTCATTTTTTAAGACGGGGTGATTAATACACCAACTGTTCAGTATGGCAGTATGTGATGAGTAAAAGGTAAAGGTCCAGTCGTGGCCGACTCTGGGGTCGTGGCGCTCATCTCACTTTATTGGCTGAGGGAGCCAGCGTACAGCTTTTGGGTCATGTGGCCAGCATGACTAAGCCGCTTCTGACGAATGCAGAGCAGCGCATGGAAATGCCGGAGTGGTACCTATTTATCTACTTGCACTTTGACGCTCTTTCGAACTGCTACATTGGCAGGAGCAGGGACCGAGCAACGAGAGCTCACCCTGTCGCAGGGATTTGAACCACTGACCTTCTGATCAGCAAGTCCTAGGCTCTGTGGTTTAACCCACAGTGCCACCCGCGTACCTTATGTGATGAGTATGGTAAAGGTAAAGGGACCCCTGACCAATAGGTCCAGTCGTGGCCGACTCTGGGGTTGCGGCGCTCATCTCGCTTTATTGGCCGAGGGAGCTGGCATACAGCTTCTGGGTCATGTGGCCAGCATGACTAAGCCGCTTCTGGCGAACCAGAGCAGTGCACGGAAACGCCGTTTACCTTCCCACCGGCGTGGTACCTATTTATCTACTTGCACTTTGACGTGCTTTCGAACTACTAGGTGGGCAGGAGCAGGGACTGAACACAGGAGCTCACCCTGTCACGGGTCGAACCGCCGACCTTCTGGTCAGCAAGTCCTAGGCTCTGTGGTTTAACCCACAGCGCCACCCGCGTCCCTATGTGATGAGTACAGTTGGTTAAATCTGTGTTTCCATTCCAAAGTGGCAGCAGTCATGAGACCGCACCCTCCAAGTGTCCCTATTTTCCAGAGACAGTTCTAGAATTAGGAAAGCCATTCTGGCTCCTGATTTGATGCCAGAATGTTCCTATTTCTCTCACCAATGCCAGCACCACTAAGCTCAGGGAGGAGGATGAGCCTGCGCTTGGCCTGAGCGATAGCTGTGGCTGCAGCTGTGAGAGAGCATCCTGTTGCCTCTCCATAGCCTCTCCATGGCTGCTGCTGGCCTTCCCCCTTGGGCAGCCTCAGCCCAGCTGAAGAGTGGACAAGGAGGAGAAGAGGCCCAGCCTCATGAAACGCTGCTCTGATGGGCAGGCAGAGGGCAGGGCCACCCCAGACAGGAAGAAATGGGGAGCATAGGGGAGCACAGCACAAGGAGTGTGTGTGTGTGTGTGTGTGTGTGTGTGTGTGTGTGCCTGCTGTGTCCCATTGGTGAAGTGGTCATGGGAAGGTTTCTCTGATGTTTCCTAGTTCACTTCCCACAAATAAAAGAGCAACACTCTAAAGTCAGCACAATTTTATTTTTTTTCGTTGTTTCTTTCTGCTCACTGATTCCTCCAGCCAATTCTATTCTGAAAAGGTATCCAGAATGTTATAAAGCAGGGGTCAGCAAACTTTTTCAGCAGGGGGCCGATCCACTGTCCCTCAGACCCACTGTCCCTCAGACTATATTTTTTTGGGGGAAATGAACAAATTCCTATGCCCCACAAATAACCCAGAGATGCATTTTAAATAAAAGCACACATTCTACTCATGTAAAAACATGCTGATTCTGGGACTGCCCGTGGGTCTGATTTAGAAGGCGATTGGGCCGGATCCGGCCCATGGGCCTTAGGTTGCCTACCCATGTTATAAAGCTTCTTATCATGACCATCACTACTATCTCCCCCCTTCTGAAGACCTTGTGATCAAACCCCACCAGTAACACCTGCTTATTTAAATAAAAGGAGCAGATATGTATACCCACTGGACTGAAGCAATTGTCAAAATGGCTGTGTAAATGCAGCATACAGGCAAAGGGCTTCATTGTTCGTTTGGTGACAGAGCAACATTAAGACTGCAATTCTGCACCTGGAAGTAAGTCCCACCGAAGTCCATGGGACTTCCTTTTGACCAGACATGCCTTGTAAGTAGAGCATTTTTTTTAAAGTTGATTCAGAGTTCCATTTCTTCTTCTCTTAACGTGATTATTATTTGATCGACTGTTTCTCCACACCCTCTGCCTAGATTATTATTTGATGCAAATTAATAAAGTGAAACAGAATCATTTTCATCATTTTACTCAGAAGAAGAGATAGCATGTAGACGCAGTTAACAGCACCCTGACGACACTTCTCCAGCTAATTACCTGAGGAGCCAAATGAATTTCCTCTTTGATATCAAAACCTGAAAGAAATTCCAGATCCTCGCAGGCTCCTCAATCAGCCTGTAAAATGCAGCAGTATAGAACGGCAGGAAATAAGGTTATTGAACAACTGAAGCTCGTCGGCGACCGGAGTCTATCAGTAGCCACACAAAAGAACTTTTCAATCCCACAAAAAGTCTGGCTGATCATTTAATGTCTCTGGGGATTATTTGCAGAGACAGGAACCTTATGGTAAATGTGAAAAAAGTTTCCTCAGACACCCTTCAGAGTCAGAAAATTCAAAGGCCAGCTAAATCTCACATCGGTAGCCAACTGCATCACCTTAAATTTGATCTGTGACATAAATGGAAGACTACGGGCTATCTACAAAGGCATGTTTTATCATTACTGCTAAAGATAGTCTGACTTTATCCTGCCGCAGCTGTGGCAGCACAAACAGATGTTTTCTCCACAACAGGCTCTATGGCACCCAGGGGGAAGCAAATGGTCTTACCATAAAGCAATCACCTCAAGCTTCAAGTTACAGAGGGGGTGCCATTTTCCAGCTACCTCCAAACACCATGTCTGCCTGCCATTTTTTTTTAAAAAAATCATTTTCTTTTTAAAAAAGAAAATGTGTGCAAAGAAGTGGGGACTATTTTGATTTCAAGGGAATAAACCCTTGAATATATACATATAGCTGTTATGCAAATGACTATTGCATGTTATTAATGTGCACAAAACTCATATAGGCAGGGAGTGTGTAGAAACAGTTGCTCAAGTGATCCTCAGCCATTATGAAACCCCTCACTTTTCTATGAAGCCTTTGACGTATCTCCATAGTCTTCGCCCCCAATCAAAACATGGAACTTCCTCCATCACCTGTTGCCTTTCACTTTCTCCCTGCCGCTGTTGCCTCCAACATAAACTTAAATCACAAGCTCCTAGGGGCAGAGATTTCCCAGTAGTTTTCCCAGTAGTGATGTATGGAAGTGAGAGCTGGACCATAAAGAAGGCTGATCGCCAAAGAAATGATGCTTTTGAATTATGGTGCTGGAGGAGACTCTTGAGAGTCCCATGGACTGCGAGAGGATCAAACCTATCCATTCTTAAGGAAATCAGCCCTGAGTGCTCACTGGAAGGACAGATCCTGAAGCTAAGGCTCCAATACTTTGGCCACCTCATGAGAAGTGAAGACTTCCTGGAAAAGACCCTGATGTTGGGAAAGATGGAGGGCACAAGGAGAAGGGGGCGACAGAGGACAAGATGGTTGGACAGTGTTCTTGAAGCTACCAGCATGAGTTTGACCAAACTGTTGGAGGCAGTGGAAGACAGGAGTGCCTGGCGTGATCTGGTCCATGGGGTCACAAAGAGTCGGAAACGACTAAACGACTAAACAACAACAAAGGGGCAGAGATTTGTCTTTTTGATGTTGCTGCTTTTGCTACTCTGCAATGCACCATCTTTGCTGATGACCTTGTTATAGCAAACCCAGGAGGTGAGGGCTGACAGGAATGTAGCCAATTGGGACCACTGGGGAACAACATGCTCAGGGGAACTCCAACGTTTGCAATAAGAGCAGCTGGAGCAGTCGGAAAGGCAGTCAGAAAGTTTGCGAACTGGGAGGAAGGCATCTTTGCTCCCTCAGCACCTCCAGTGCCAGGGCTGTGAGAGACACTTAAAGGTGAAAGAGCTTTTAAGCTCTCTGCCTTCCTTACTGGGCTCTGGGAAGCTCTCACACGGGCTCTGGGAGGCTCCTGTGAGATCTAAGATAGATCAGGAGATCTTGTGAGGGCCTCCCAAAGCCCAGTAAGCAAGGGAGAGAGCTTAGAAGGTGGTGGAGCTTTGCCTAGTGGGCAAAGCCCTCCTGGCATGCTGGCTTCCAATAGGTAGGGATGCTCACAAAGGGGCAGTTTTAGGGTGGTTCGACTATATGTGGCTTCAGCCTTTTGCAGAATCCCCAGAATGTCACTCCCTGCACATGTTGTGAGTCAACAGTGTTCATAGATATATCCCCAAATAACTTCTTGAAAACGTTAACTATATTGCTAATTTAATTCTGATGAGGAAATGGGAGATGACTAATTGCTAAGCACTTATCAGTTAACAGGCACTAAAACCCATAGTCCATCTTTCAACGTCTGTTGATTTTTCACTGTCTTTTCATTGTGAGATAATGTGGCGGTAGATCAGCGAGTCAATAGAAAACTGGTCACTAGATCTATGTACTTGGAATGAAAATGTTTGAGAGGTGCCGTTGATGCCCAAATGCAAAATGCTTGCAAAATGTATGCATAGTTTGCACTTATATGCCTGCAAATGCAGAACTGACAACAGATAAAAGTTCATATTTGATGTACAGCAATAGTTAACAGGAACACTCATGTTCAGAAGCACTTCACATATAAATATCATAAGCTGGGGATAAACAGTGCTGGAGGGCTGTTCCTTTAATGCTGTGCCTCTAAACTCCAAAGAAACATCTGGCTAGCCCGTGTCGGAAATAGAATCTGAGCTCCACAATGCTTGCATTCTAAATGTTGCCTTTGTAAAATGAATCTAACCAGTGTGAAAAGTATCACTGAAGTACTAGCAAACTCTTGCTTTCCTTTTTTGCCAACCTTTTGATACAGAGTTCTAATGACGGCATGCTTCTAGTCTGAAAGAACCTTTATTTAGATTTTTGTTGTGTTTCTCCATCCCATATAAGGCTTTAAGATTTGGAAATATGCATTGCTGTCATCAGATAACTTACGAAAAGGCGCACCCTGTTGCTTGCATGAATCACATGACGAGAGAAAGTTATTTGAAATGCAAGTTAGATCTGCTCAGCAACAGCATTCTGGGATTTCCCTTTCTCTACTCAGTTAAAATCCTGGGACGCGTGCCAGGAAAACAACACATTTTATGCATCGTTTTGCTTGCACTGGACTGTCTTCAAACTGTTGAATCTTTCCCTGCTTTTCTTTCCCATTTTTAATTCATTCCACTGTAGCTGTCGATTTCTGTGTCACCCTTGCAGCTTCACCTTGGGTTTTTCATGGTTCCTTTCTTCTCTTTTGAATTTTCTGGCTTTGCTTTCTTGTACAGAACTTTTTTTTTTTTAAGAAGTCCCCCTTCCCCTTCTTCTTGTTTACTTTCTTAAAGAGAAATTTGTTCTTTGCTTTGTGTACATAAACGGGATGAAACAAGCTTTTCTTTTTATCTCTGGAGTGCTTTTTATCCAATACATCCCTGGGCCTATGTTGTTATCTCTTTTCTTGGCCTTTCCCCTTGTTACAGTGTTGTTTGGCCCACTTCTGGCTTGGCTCCTTCTTGTGCCATTTCAATCCTTCTCTCTCCCTTATAGTTGTTTTCCTCTTTCATGCTGCCTGGCTTCAAAAGAGCAACCTCACAGTGGTCGGCTGTTCCAGCACATCCATTCCTGGCTCCAGAGCGAGAGAGACTGCTTGGCATATGTGCAGAGGGATGGCCAGAAATTACTAGTTGGGCAGTGTCGTCAACCAAACATAGCTACAAACTATTAAGAAAAGGTGGGTCAGGCTCTTTATCGAGGTTTCCTAATTCTTGTGATATAACAAACAATACGGTGCAGTTGGCTCTGAAAAACTCTTGATGGCTGTGAACAAAAGACAGTCTGCTAGGTATTTGTAAAAGATGCCTTGACATTGTGCATCTGACTTTAAAAAAAACAACAAAACCCAACCCTGTCCAAGTGTTATAGAAGGAAACTAAAAGAAAAAGTGTGACTTGCAAGGGAAAGAGATATTTGAGGGGCATTTGATAACAGTGTTCCTATGGTGGAGGGTTTCTTTGTAGTAGTTCATCATGCCGAGAGACCAAAAAAGAACTTTTGTCTCATTCTTTCACTGCTAACAAAGCCAAGGCTTCTGTTCCTACTGAGGATGCCCACAATCTTGACTTTGCCAAGAAGAATTCTCCACATGAGGAAGCCAAAGAAAGAAAAGAGAAGAAAAGAAAGCACACACAAAAAGCCATGTTGGTCACAGAAACTAAGGACTCACATTTAGCACAAAAATAACCTATCGACTCCTGGCAGAAGTAAAAAGTGGGAGATTGACTTTGAGTGTCATGAGAATGGAAGAGGAAGGGGAGGTGTTGAAAGGGCTCCTCTGAAAAAACATGGAAGAGCGTCCAAAGGAGGAGCACAGGGACCCCAAGTGATGGGCAAAATAAGCCCAACCAAAGTGACTCATCTGATCAAACTGCATTGTGCAATGCACAATAAGCCTTGGCAGTCAACCAAAAGCTTGTCAGAGAGAGATTCAACCGATCTGACAGTCAACTGCCATGGACATAGTGGTATTACTTTAGCACAGGAAAAGCAACAGAGATGACAACTTGCAAGTGGGCAGACAAGCAATGCACAGTGATTTGTCAAAAACTGCATTTGATGTGGCCTGATGGTGAAATATGCATTGAGAAAGCTAACCTGTCCTCCCTACAAATAGGTATTCAGAAACAATGGAGGTTCTGGCTGCTATCCAAAAAGACTCTATAGGCATGCTCAAGAGCTTAGATGTGCTGTTGAGGAGTTTTGCTTCTGAATGGCAGACTGTTGTGCACCTAGAAAAAAAGAGAGAGGCTATGGCTCAGTGGTCATGTGAAAGGAAGATCGCAGGTTCAATCCCCAGTATCCCTAGGTAGGGATGAAGCCTTGCAGAGCTGTAGCCAATTAGAGTAGACCAGTGTTTCCCAAACTCTAGCTGTTTTTTGGACTACAGTTCTCATCATTCTAGCTAGGGGTGATGGGAGTTGCAGTCCAAAAACAGCTGAGCTTTGCACAGTGTTTGGGAAACACTGGTGTAGACCATACTGGTCTATCTCAGTACAGTCCGTTCCTAACCTGAAGCTGTTCTTAACCTGAGGTACCACTTTAGCTAACGGGGCCTCCCGCTGCCACGCGATTTCTGTTCTCATCCTGAAGCAAAGTTCTTAACCCGAGATACTATTTCTGGGTTAGCGGAGTCTGTAGCCTGAAGTGTATGTAACCTGAAGTACCACTGTATAAAGCAGCTTGCTATATATAGTGGTACCTCTAGTTAAGAACTTAATTCATTCCGGAGGTTCGTTCTTAACCTGAAACTGTTCTTAACCTGAAGCACCACTTTAGCTAATGGTGCCTCCCATTAGCTAAACCCTCTCAGATGATTTTTTTTGGGGGGCAGGTGGGCATGCAGCAGCAGGACTGTGAGAAAAACAAGCACAATGCCACTCTGGACACCTGGAACTAATTGCAGATTTCTTTGGGCCCAGCACATTACTGCAAAACTGTTAGCCTGGCAAACTTTAATGCATTATGTAAGTGCCAACCAATGCCTTTGAGAACAGAGCAGAAACAAGCCATACAGAATACCCAGATGCCCAAGCCCATTCTGCCAGCTCCTTGAAACCAGCACAAGACACATGTCATGACTCAATTAAAATGCTTCACTGAGAAGAGGGCTGCCCCTTGGAGTAGTCAAAATAAACAGTGTGCAAATTGGCCTCCCATCAATCATAGCTCAGTTCCGTCCTCTGAAACCTTTGGAATAGAATCTGCCAGACCAGTCAACCACACAGAAACCTCTTCTGTTATCTTCTCGCTTGCTTGCTGCTGCTCCTTACTTGCTGTTATCACCTCATTCTGTTGCAAGTTTAAAATCTTAATTAAATTGCAGAACTTCTCCAAAGTAGATCATTTTGTTCAGACTCAAAACATCTTCTGTGCAATCTTCTTTCCAATTCTGGGAATCCTTTGAAAAGAAAACAACAGCAGCAGCAGCAACAACAACAACAACAAGAAAGCCTTTGGGTGGGGGGTTCATATTTGTGTAGGGCACTGTAACCTGCCAGCAGGCAAACTTGAAATGATTTTGTCGAAGCAGAGGAAATGAGAGGCTGGAATTTTCAAATGGGAAGCGACAACTGTATGGTTTTTTGGGGTTTTGGGTGTGGTTTTTTTTTGAAAACTCAGAGCTCAGGCTTGGAGTGCAGAAACATTATTCCTGACTCTGCCTTCAGTGCATTTTCACCCTTGATCTTTGAATCCATGTACACATGAGGTTACCCACAATTCACTGGTTCCTTCTGAAATATTGTGTTGTGATATGGTTTCCCCAATGCCAGCTTTACTCTGACTTCAAAACTCTTTTAGTGGTGAATCCCAGGGGTATACAGTGCAAAATCAAATTGAAATGCAGCAAGCAAAAACAGCCTTGGTTCATTTTAAGCCTATAAGGTGTACATACGTCTTACTTCCTACTCATACCTTCTTCCTGACTCTTTTCATAACCCCAGTCAGCCATTGAGCCTAACAATTGATGCCTGGACTTTTTATTTCCTCCAGCCTGAACCATTAATCCAATCTAATGCTGAATCTGGCAGACTGGTAATTCATTGGCCTGTCATTAATGACCAATGAGTAGAGACTGAATGTTTACTTCTGGATTTATCAGTGCCTGGCCCTTTTTGATGCCCCTGTTCTGTATAAAATGAGAGAACTCATTTGCATGAAGGGGGGCAGCGGCTAAAAGTAGGGATAAAGGCATGTTGAGAGGGAAGGTCTGAAGTGGGGTTGTTAGGGAACCATTTCAGGGTTCTGTATTGTGAGGACAATTTCTGCTTCAGACCTTCCCACTCAGTGTGGGAAGTTCTGAATGTGTGGGGATGGTGGGAGATGACTTGTATGTGCCCCTTTGTCCACTTCCACCTTTAAGGCCATATGTGTTAATGCAGAGGTGGTTTTAGGGTAGCGAAATTGGTGTGGTTGCACTGGGTGCTGCCCTGCAGGGGTGTCAGGGACCTTGATGAGGAGGGCTGCACTGAGGAAGAATTGTGGGGGCCACCCCTCCCCGTGATCCTGAATCTTCCCAGGAGCAGGAGGACAGTATAGATTTGGAACAGTGGTTTGCAGAGGGGCATAGTTCAGAAGGCAGAAGCTGGGAGGGGGAACAGCTAGGAGAAGAAACACTAGAAGAGAGAGAGAGTTAATAGATTCACAGTCTCCAAAGTCCCATCTCCCCCGTCTCCAAAGTCACAGAGAGCTCAGAAAGAGTCAGAACAGAAAGCGCAGAGGTTACAAGCTCAGATTACAAGTAGGAGTGATGTAGATTAATAGGGATGGAGAGGGGAGTGTCCCTTAATTGGGAGCACCACCATTTCTAGGAGATGTGTTCTTTGTTCTCTTGCTGTGATTATTAAAGATTCTAACTGGTAAGGTGTTCCTTTGTTTGATAGTTTTATCCAGTGCCATGGGGAAGAAAGCCGATTCCCCAAAGCCTGCCAGGGGGGCACCAAAACAATGCTGTAGAATGGAGCCCGAGAGGCAGATGGGTGCCAGATTTTAGTGTTGCGCAGGGCACAGCTGAAATTTGAGAGCCCAAGTCTGGCACTGGTTCACACCAAACACACGAAGAGCACTCTAGGCATTCAGACATAGCTGCAAATCTGTCAAGTGATAGCTACGTCTAGGGCTGGAATGATTGGTCAATCTAGCTTCTTTCAGTTTTTCATTTTTCCATTGTCACATTCAGTTCCCCACATTTACCGGCAAGTTGTGGTTTTTATTTAGTTATTAATCCCTGCCCTGACTCTTTCTATCAGATTCAGAACTTCAACTATCATATGGTTTAAAGGTTTAAAGCTTTTATTCAAGAATTAAGTACAGTAGCAAGGGAATGTATAACCTCTTTTGTTCTTTAAGGGGATAGGTTACTGTTATGTAAATATACAAACAGGAATTGATAATTTGATAGCTGATGGGTAATGGGAAAATTAAAAAATAATAATGGTAAATTGAATATAAGGAATGAAATGTGAATTAGAAATAAATATGTAATGTTAACCAGCAATGGGGGAAAGTAGGGGCACATCTAGCACAAAGTGTAGGAAGTCAACTTTTTTGGGGGGAAATGATTTAAATCGGATGTTATTTAGTATTGATTTGTTAAAAATTTGGAAAACTAATAAATATTATTTAGCAACAACAACAACAAAGAATTCAGTATAGCGTCCCAACATGAATTACAAGTTCAAAAGACACTTCAGAGCTCTATGAGACAAGGCTAGGCATGTGCTAAGACATTGTTGCAACAACTGACATGTCTCCTGAGTGCAGCTTTGAAGAGCGGGTCAGGCACAGCTATTTGCCCTGTAGACATCTGGAGTCTTGGGACTCTGCAAGTACTCCATGATGGCTGTATGCCAAGTCTATTTGCACCAGCTCAGTCATCTCCATGTCCTTGAAGATGAAGGTGGAGCAGTGGCGGACCTTGGCACCTCAAATTTCTGTGGTGCCCTGTGCAATGCCAAAATCTGGTATCCCCGGCCCCTCGCCTTCCATTGTGGTAATGGTGGCAGTGCCTGCTTTGATGCCCCGAAAGCTCTGTGCTTGGTGTGATTGCACCAGTCACACTTCCCAGAGCCAGCTCTGGGTGGAGTTGGCAGGGCACTGTCAGATTTCTCCCTAGGTGCCTCCTTCAAAAGTGATGTCTCCTTGCTAACAGGGAAAGGTATCTGAGCCACCTTGGCTGGTGGCAACATTGTGGGTTATCTGGTGACACCATAGTGGACCAGTCTCCTGAGAACCCGCTTGGTCCTTCCTCTGGATCTAAGTATCCACCTCCCAAACTACTGGAGAGCCACAGCTTCCCCACCCATCATGAGCACTGATACTTAGCATGTATCTTACTTACATATTCTGTTGAAAAATATCAGCTGATGAATACTATTATGAAACAGTAGTATCATTCCAGAGACACTGTCCTTTTGAGGCTTTTGAGACGTCTTCCATTGAAACTTTTGAAAAACTATTGAGAGACTTTACTTTTGAAACTTTTGAGTCGTCTTCTGTTGATACTTTTGAAAGACTATTGTGAGGCTGTCCTTAGACGGCTTGGCGGTCCTCGCTACCACTCTGTTATATTGTACATATGAACTTTGATTAGCTTACTCCTATAATTTGTATGATATCATTATTCTATTATATATTTTCTACTAACTATTAGCTTACGTGTTGTGTTTGTATTGTCGTGATTAGTTCTTTATGCAACACAGGGGTTTGTTTTCAGCAAGGCTAATGGTCAGAGATGATAGAACTGCAGTGCAACAACATCTGAAGGACAGCACTCCCCGGACTTATTTAGTATATTGGCCCGCACCAACCCTAAATTATCATTAATATCTGCAAGTTGCACTCAGGCTCATGCACGCATTCTGCCAGGCATTAGAATTCTTTCTTCTTCAGACTTAATGGACACATGCAGTCACACTTGCCACTACTGATCATCTGTCAGCACAAACTTAGCAGTATGGTACCACATGAAACCTTGTGGTATTGGTTGTACGTCTTCTCCAGCCCCTTTCCAGAAAGGTAAGCCACATATTGAAGTCTGTGACTTTGTCTGCTGTGCTCATTCTTGCTAGATCAAGTTGAATATATAATCAGAAAAGCACTGCTGAACTGAATACCCACACTGGGCATTCAGAGGTGGTGTAATTGAATGTGGAAGTTTAATAAATAATAATATTAATACTAATAATAATTTATTATTTATACCCCGTCCGTCTGGCTGGGTTTCCCCAGCCACTCTGGGTGGCTTCCAACAAAATATTAAAGTACAATAGTCTGTCAAACATTAAAAGCTCCCCTAAGCTTAGCTACTTAGCTATCATGTCTATGATCACATATTGATTAGCTAGGACTAGAATTCCTGCTGTATTTGGAGTCCCCCCTCCATCAAAAAATTGCTTTCATTTATTATTTTGATTTGTTTTAATTAGGTTTCCATGTAGCTCTTCTCTGTCACCATCTGGCTCTTTACTTTCCCCCATACTTCTTGAATGGATTACCCACGTAAACTTTTCAGTGTAATGAAATCATTGCGCAGATTTTCATTTCTAGGCGAGATCGGCATTCTTCCCATTTTTGTACCAATTCTAATGTTTGAACTCCAGCCTCTTTCTCAATGTGCTTAGCATATGCTGCATCATCTACATAGTCATGCCCTAAAAGAAAACAGAACTGAGTATAACTTACAACTGTTAAAAGCACATTCATTTATATAGCAGAAATCATCTTGCAACCCAATGCAGGGTTGCAAAGAGAGGATTGTAACGCAGTCAGCAGAGCAATTGTGCTACGTTACTGATTATCTGTTCCGTGTCAACCTGTCTGATTAATGGATGAGTGTTTGAGTAGAAAAGGGGTGACAGAGGCTTGTGTGTGCTTTTAGAAATGTATATTAACTGTGTCAGCTACTCCATCAGTTATGTTATAATGATCATAATGATGTTTGTACTGATTAATGGCTAACGGGGAGGATTCATGGCCTTGGGTAAATAGGAAGGTTGCTAACCCAAACTAGTCATTAGTTCACTAAGAAATGTGCTGAATGAAATTGTTATTGATCTTAATGACAAACATTTCACTTAATATACCCTGGCCTCCCCCTCTCTCTCGGCAACGAATGGACAACATGTGTGTTTTCATGAGGCATTTAGGTTATATCACTGCTGAAGTTTTCAATATTCTGTTTCAACATTTTGAACACTCTGTACCTTTTTATTCCCATACAGACCTGGGGGCCATTATTCCTGCCTTTATAACTTTGTGGCTAAACTTCTCTAATGTGCTCTACGTCAGGCTGCCATTGATAGCAGTCCCAGAAGGCTCAGTAGATAAGGAGACCAGTTTCCCCAGAGGAATGGGTCCTTAAGAGGATAATAAATTAGAGTCTGGCTTCCTATTGCCCTTAGCAAGGAAGGAAGAAACTGAAATGATTTCTAATCATCATCTTGAACTGCAGTTCTGTTTGAACAAAAATCATGCTCTATTCATTCAACAGGTCTTTAACATCCTGATTCCGTGAATTGGCTTTAGCTACCAGGTTACAAACAGTTGTTTGAACTATGATGATAGCTAGAGCTACATTCTGAGTGAAGGAAGTGGGAGCAGAGGGAGCCAATGTATTGTAATGGGCAGTGTAGCATACTCAGATGAGGGGAATCACCTTGCCCACAAAACTCACTGTTTTTCAGTCTAGCCAACTTGATAGAGATGTTTTAATAAAATGGAATCAGCCTATGTACCCTGTTTTGAAATATATGGAGGAAGGGTGAGGCATGAGTGCCTTTTATTACAGCCCTGCCTACTAGTGAGGAATAACATGAAAACAGGTGTTTGTGTTGCATCATGGGATTCTGCTGCCCTCCATCCCTACTGTTGCTCCACTGCCAGGGTATGGCTTCATACAATACAGCAATATTTTAAAGGGGCAATAAATGAAGTGCAGTGCCATCCAATAAACAGCTGTTGGAAAATTAGAGCTCTACTAGGACCTGAAAAGATCACTAGCTCTGCGATTAAAGCATTTTAAGGATTTGGGGCATGATGAAAAGATATGGAAACTCTGATGTTTAGAGATGGTACAAGACACAGGTCAGAAAATGTATGACGAGTTAAGGAAAAGGAAGCCTGATTGAAGACATTGGACCCTGAGGAGCTTGACTCAAAATGTTGATTGGACGGTTGTGATGTTACATGAATTATTTCAGCTGTACAACCAGCCTTCATTGGCTAAATTAGATGTAGTTTGATCTTGGTTCATTCACTAAAGTTCCCTTTACACATACATTGTGTGAAGGGGGCATAGTGTGATTATAAGAAACAGGACTGTACTGTTGTCAACACATTGCTATCCCATAAACATCCATGTGGGGGTCCCAATGGCATAGGAACCTATATTGCAGAAGATATTCATGAGTAGGCTTCTTCAGTACAGACATCCACACCAATGCAGCAAATTTCTCCCACCAATTTCGCAAACATGTCTGTGGAGAGCTTATGTTGACCATCACTGCCTTAAGATCATGTAAAATGAAGTTATGCTATGTTTATTATTTTTGGTTTATTAAATTTTATTTAATAAAGGAAAGGAAAGGAAACCAAAGCAACAAAGTCCCCTTCTCCTCACTAATCATATGATGTTCCTTTTACATGATTCATAAGTGAAGCTGGCTTAAGAGCTTTTCACTAGACATTTTCCCCCTCCTCCAGAAATTATTCTTTGGCATCATTTACTTTGTTTGGTGGTTTTAGTTACTGTAGTTATGTATACACTTTTACATAGGATGCGCAATTGATTTGGAAAGTACTGTAAGAATTTTAGAGGCAATGAGCATTTTACGACTCTGACTGTGTGCCTACATATAATAAAAATGTAAGGGTGTCACCATACAGCTCCCATCCAACCCTTAAAAGCAAAATCATGACAGAATGGTTTCAACAAACTTTTAGCAAATATATTCTACTACAGACTTCACCAAACTGGGACCCAAATATGTTGTTGGCGTCCTACTCTCATCAGCCCCAGACAGCATGGCTGATGGTCCGGGATGATGGGAGTTGTAGTCCAAAACACCTGAAAGGCACCAATAGGGTTTTATAATGTATTACCTATTCTGAAAGGGGCTCCCATGGAATGTGACCATTTAAGCCCAGTAAAGGAAATTTCCAGTTCTGAACATTAGACAGCTTTGCAATTCTGGATGCTAACTAACAGGCAACACATGAGCTGGCTCCATTCTTGTTCTATATAAGTTGGAGCTAATTTTTTCCAGATTTGATATGGCCAGACATGGGACTAGGCACCTAAATTTAGTTTGTAAGTTCTGGAGTCTTTTAGTTTAAGCTGAAATATGGTACAAATTATTATATGTACAACTAAAGCTATGTTTATTTATACCTTTGCAATTTATCACATGCAGCTAAATATATATTTATTCAGAGGCTCTAATTAGTAACAGACTTGCTGCATGAGCATTTACACTTTGGCTCAGGTCAGATATAACAAACCAGGATGATCAAACCAGGATTGGTCCAGGGATAATTATTTGCCTAGGAAGAACTAGTGTGCCTCTTTCTTGCAGTTTCCTATATTTGATATCTATTCAGACCTTTAGAGGACATCTATCAATCTGTATGTGTAAATTAATACGAATGCATTCGTGTTTATTGTACCGTGGATGCAAGCTGACAATTTTGTTTTCATTTTGTCATTTTCCTTTGTTTTGTTCCGCCCTTTTCTTTCCTTAATACATTTGCAAAAGTAAAAAAATAATACTACTTTTTTAAAAAAAGAAATTGGATTGGTGGTCAGACTTGTTTCATTGTTTAGGAAATATATGTAGTATCTGTAGGAAACATGATTTAAATCAGCCTACTTTTCTGATTTAAATCATTGATTTAAATTGCCTCGATGTAAATCCATTTACCTTGTTCCCTATGGTCTATTACTTCAGGGCAGCACACTGGGAATGATCACTTCTGAACCAACGGCTGTCAGTGATCTATCCACTACACTGCACTGCCAAGAAAGCACTTCTTTCCATTATTCACACAGCCATAGATACATGATGAGTCAGCTAGGAAAACAAACAAGAGGATAAAAATAGTACGCTTTCATTTTCCATAGAGGAAGACAAGGCACCCAGACAAGCAGACAGATCCACATATCTTGTAAGTAGCTGCTATATTTTGGGTGATGAATGAAGTAAGTATTTTCTCCAAGTCTCAAGGAAGCAGAGAAACTGAATGCAAAACTACTCCATTTTTCAATGCTAACAAACTATTTGAAAGACCAGGGAGGAAAAAATAGGCTTTAGATATATCATTGGTTATCTCAGATCTGAGCTTACCATTCCTTTCAGCTTTGGAACATTTAAATACACTTCTACTCTTGTTTTCCCCTCCACTGAAGTATTGCACCATCATTCTAGAAGGGCATTATCACAGAACACATGTTTCTACTGTAGCTCCAAACACAACACAATTGCAGGGTAGTTACATGTACAAAGGTTGCTTAGCAGCAACGGTTGGTAGATGCCTCCCACCAAGAGGACACTGTGGAAAGATATTGATGACTTCTTTAGGGAGGGACAAATGGAAAGAAATCCAGTTCATCCCAACTCTAGAGGTCTGTCTTATTCCATTTCTGTACTAATTTAAAAGATTAAATCCTTGAAATGTGCACAGAAAGACCAACTTTAAATACACAAATACAATATATTTCGCTCTTTAAGACGCACCAGACCATAAGACGCGCCTAGTTTTTGGAGGAGGAAAACAAGAAAAAAAATATTCTGAATCCCAGAAGCCAGAACAGCAAGAGGGATCGCTGCGCAGCGAAAGCAGTAATCCCTCTTGCTGTTCTGGCTTCTGAGATAGCTGCGCTCTCACTTATGGAGCATTCACTCCATAAGACACACACACACATTTCCCCTTACTTTTTAGGAGGGAAAAAGTGAGTCTTATAGAGCAAAAAATACGGTAATGTATTTGTGAGGCAGGCAGTAAAACTTCAATGTAAGCCATGCCAGTTGCTTGCCCCAAAGTGCTTTCCTCTCCTCAAGCAGATGCACACGAATTTTGTAAATTATTGTATGGCACTAGGAACCCACTGTAAGGAAATTCTTCATGGGACACTGAGCGAAGCTGTAAGGGCATCATGAGAAGCGGCTTATTGTGTGACCAGGCTGCGACAGCCCCAGCCCCAGGGTTCATAAGAAAGGAATAAAACTCTGACATGTTATGGAATTAAAATTAGGCCACAACTTTATTAAACTTCCGAAGGTAGGAAGACCTTGGCCTTGGGTGTGTATCTCTCCCAGCCCCCCAGTCGGGGAACTGGGGCACATCAGAGTAAATGGGATATGGGGGTGCACTGCGAGACTTATGTGTACGTAGGCAGCCCAGCCCATATCCCCACACGCAGGGTAGTTCACTAAGAACCTTTCAGTCTATGGCCAGTGACACCCGTTATATAACCCCTTTTAAGAGGGGACCCTGGAATCGCCGCCGCAGGGGGGGTGAGTCACCACTTCGCACACACCGCCCCCATTATAGGGAAGAAAAGACTAAAGGATTCCACCCAAGGCCATAAACCGCCAAAGTTGTGGCGAATTGCTACGGGGAAGACAAAAGCTGCCGATGCAGGAAAATTTCTTCCCGGTCCTTCAACAGCAACCAGTCAAAGACTGTAGCAGCGCCCTCTAAATAGGAAGAAAAAGTCAACCTGCAAACAAGAAAACATTAAACTAAGGGAGGGGAGGGTGGGTGAATCTCCTACGTTGACTGCCTGGCTACTGTTGGCTCCACCCCCTATATATAAATGGGACTGGCCCCACCTCCCAGCAATGAAACTTGACTACAGAGGCTTGGTGTGAACCTCCAATGATAACACTGAGAGGCAAACCAGACCCTGTTTGCCAGTAAGTTCCCTGGGAACTGTAGCACCACGCGCAATCCCAGACAGGGCACTCACAATGTAAAGTATGAGTGCTCATTCCATGCCCAAAAGCAAGGGTAGTGTTCTTAAAGGTAAGATTTGAATAAAATCCAAGCCGCTGGTGTTACGTCAGTCACAACAGATGCAGGGACCTTCAAAAGCGTCTTTGGTCAATGCCCCGCTGTCATGGAAAGTTAAACATTAACTACAGCTGCAGTGGTTGTCTTTCTGAACTGCAATTGCAGGGGCTTGTTTGTTGTGCTGCTTTCATAACCCCTGAAACAGAAAGACCACAATGCATTTTTAGATATCGGAGAGAGAGAGAGAGAGGAGAAAACCATGCCCACAGGACGCAAGCCAAAGACAGTAAAACTATAAGTAAGGTGCATCTTGGAAAACAATATAATCTTAACAGTCTGTAGAAAACATCAAATTAGACCAGCTAATTTCATATGTTTGCAATTTGCTGTCTTTCTTCCAAAAGAGAAAAAATACCATTCACAGCATGTTTCTTCTGTCTCTGGAGTGAGCAAGAGATTGGCTTGGGTTTTTTTTCGTTACCCCTCCCCCCTTTTTAATGGCACCATGTACTTGGAAAGGTGCCAGTTTCAAAAGAAGCCGATAACGTGCTCCCCTGAACTACTGCTGTTAGAAAGCAGCACTCAAGGGGCTTGTGATTCCAAACACAAGATTCAGGTCAAATGTCTGCAGGTCTTCAAATTAAATTGGAAAGGGCTTTTGTGTGTGTGTGTGTGTGTGTGGGCGCGAGTCTTCTGCCTCCATGAAGAGAAATGAAGGCAACTCAGGCTGGTTAATCTTACTGACACTCACCTCTTCCCCTTAGAAAACAAAGTAAAACCTTTCTATTTTTCTCTCATGACTTAATTCAGGTTCTGTTTCGTCTGTCTTTGTAGTACATTGCTGACTAAAAGTGCTTTGAAAATGTACTGGATTAAGAAAAGGGCAACCCCCAGCTCAAGACTATGATAAGGCCCTCCCATCTCCAAAAAAAGTATTAATGGAAAAATAATTAAGAACTGCGACTAGAAGAGAATCATATAATATATACAAAGTTGACCAAAGTTCAGAAAACTGACACCAGTGTCTATCTCTCTCTCTCTCTCTCTCTCTCTCTCTCTCCATACATACATATATATATATATATGAATGAACCGCCCTGAGACCTGCGGATATAGGGTGGTATACAAATTGTTGTTGTTGTTGTTGTTGTTGTTGTTGTTGTTGTTGTTGTTGTTGTTGTTGTTGTTGTTGTTGTTGTTAAAGGGTCCTGAATCAATGCACCCATTAGAATCAACATAACCTTCCATTCTGCACTGATGGATGGCATTTCTGGAAAACTCTTATCTTTGTGGGCGGAGGAATCCCTGGAAATAGAAAACTAAAAGAGCATGGAGAGGACTACAACGTTTTTTCTTTGTTCTGCTTGTTTTTGTTTTAATTTGTAGAAAAGTTGGTGGCAGTGCCAGGGAGAGGTGTATCATGAGTTTATCTCCTACCTTAACATTATATTCTCTACCTGTAGCTATCGTCTTTTTGCCATATGTCGTGCAATTCAGGCAGCCATTTCTTTCTGGCTGCCTTCTTTATCAGTCTTTTCAGATGGCCCAAGCAGGCCTTGACTTCTTTCAACACAAAGCCATCTGAGGATCGATTTCATACAATTGGTATTTAAGTATCCTCGGGCAGAAATGGGTGCTCACCACTTCCCGGGGGGGGGGGGGATGCAGCCCTTCATTCTCCTCCTCCTTCCTGGCTAGCTGGAACTGTTATGTACTGAAGTTCTCACCCTGAGCCAGCAGGGGGATACTGTAGATAGTTATGCAAATGAAGGATTGAAAGTGACGTTCAGTGATTGGATGGATACTGTAGATAGTTATGCAAATGAAGGATCGAAAGTGACATTCAGTGATTGGATAGTTTTAGAAAGTTGTTACAGTAACGTGGTACTGGAGCTCTATATAAGCAGGCTGACTGAGCCCTTCAGCTCAGTTCTGTCCTGGCCTGTGAATAAACAAGAGCTGCTTGAAGAATTGCTGTGTCATCTGATATGTTCACCCACAACTTAACTGGAACTACATGGTCAATGGCCAAGGGGCAGTTCCCCATAGCCATCGCAACCATGGGGGTATTGCCTCCAGGCAAGCAGCCAGGTTCAAATGGGTCAATCAGGTCCCAGAGCTTAAGGAATTCCTTTGTTGACTGGCTAGGTATTGGCCACATCCCTGACCAGCCAGGCAGCAACATGTGGCCTCTCGGCTCAGCCTGCTGAAGAAGCAAACCCTCCCACCTGTAACCATTATGTCATTTCATGTCGAAAGTTTAAAAGTGCAACTTAACTGGAGAGCAGAGTTTAGTCAATTCTCAGTTAAATTGTCCCATTGTTTGACTTTGTATAATAAAGCAACTTCCTATGTGCTGTGTGCAGCACAATCCTATTCATGTACCCCTGCAGCATACAAAGAGATTTATTCCTCTGCAAGCAGGAATAGGATTTTGCAGTCTTAGTTTCTCGTTATTACTAGGTGCTTGTGCACATGATTGCTATTGCAATACATTGATCATGCTGCAGCAAGTTAAGTGTGAGGTGCGGGATAATTGAAGAGCCTTTCTCTGTCTGCATTTTCATCTCAGGATTAAGTGATGGTATAAACAGTTTTACAGTCAATGCCATTAGGAGACAGAGTAAGGAAAACAGAGTTCATGGAAAAAACATATTGAGCCAAGAAAGACAATGACATATTTCCCTAGCCATATAAGCAGTTTAAAAGTTAGAGTGTTAACTCCACTCGACTTGAACTATTTCTAATAACTAGTGGTTTTAAACTATGCTAACTTCTTATCACCTATCAAGGCTAGTGTGGCCTAAACACTATTTTTTTTTAAAAAAAAATCACTTCTGTCTGCTCCAAGTCTGACCCAAGCAAACACAGCTGAGAGTTTCTCAGTGTAACAAAAACATTTTTAAAAATTGCAAATGAACTTTTGGCTTGATTTATGCATTTTTGTTCCTATAACATTTATTTTTTCCCATTTATTGTATTCGGAAAAAGAACTATTATCAAGGTTATTGCAGCTTGCTAACCATTCCTTTCTGGGGCTGATTGCTGGCTAATAAATAGTTCAGGATAATTGGTTGATGAATAATTTCAGGGAAGCTAGTGATAGGAGATCTTAATGCTGAGTATCTCTCCAGTTTTTGGAATAAGATATCCATCCAAGCTTGGAGTTTCAAGCTTGGAGAAGGTGAAACTCCCTTAGTTGAGGGAAGGGAGCAGAGAGTTTGAACAGAATGGGTTTGGGGGTGGGGGGAGCACTGCAATTTTTGTACCTAGATTTTGCCAGAAGCTGGTGTGTGGGCTGCTGGGGAGCTGGAGTCTTGAAATATGATGCAGGCTGTTCTCTTATACGGTTGTATTTACTTTTCACTATGTTAAGCAAATATTACAAATGCGCCATCCATTTCAAGCATTCTTGAATCCAACAAAGAAAATAAACATTACAGGACTACCCCTAGAACCTCTCACCACTTCCAAGTAGGGAGTCTACAACAGTATAAAAGGAGCAGAAATTAGGGCATGACACCTCGCACTGTGTGATACAATAGATGTAATTTCATAGAAAGGAAAGCTGTAATGCTGTTGAACTATTAACTGGCTAATAGCATTTTTAATGACGATCAGATAATAAGACTCTGTGACATTTTCTCTAAATGTAGCCTCCTGTTGCTTCTTTATGTAAATCATTAGTTGTGAACTGAGGAGCTAAATGGCAACAGCCAAGTATTTTGTATAAGTTAAATGTTAAGTGATTCCCCCCTCTTTAATATAAACGAAGCAATTTACAAGGGAAAGTAAAGCCATAAATACAAGGCTCGCACATAGATCTTAGGCTGTCTGCTTACATAGTTTGAACTGCATTTTAATTGTACAATATTTCTTACTTGCATTAACAGTACAGGCCTAGACTGATGCCTCAGAAGGTCTCACAACTTGGATCCTACATGGGCGGGGGGGGGGGGATGCCATGATCAGTCCTAGATGGTGGGATCCATAAGTCCTATTTAGATTGCTATCAAGAATTGACTTGTTCATTCGCATGGTCTGGGGGCATGGCACAAATCACAATGGCAGCTCATATCATACTGGCTTCACTTAGGTGATGCAAATTAAGGTAGCTTTGCAATGATGGGCAAAATTTGTCCACTGGTAAAGGGATCTGTGAACTATGTAAAGATTTGGATCTTTGTAACACAGGAGATTCTGGTGAGTTACCTATGGTGTCAAAGTCATTCAGCTTTTTAGCATGAATAAATCTTCCAAATCAGGATTTTTAAAAGGCTTGAAAATAGAAATTTCTTAGAGGCATAGAATTGGATGACGTCTTATAGGCCATGAAGTGCAGCCCTCTGCTCAGTGCAGCCGATTCACAGTTAGGACACCCCCTCCACAAATGGCTCTCCAGCCTCTGCTTCATTCTGTCCTCTGAGTGAAAGAAAGCTTAACCTCCCACCAGGTAGGGATATCAGAGAATTCTGCCCAAAACAGAAATGGGACCAAAGAATGTCTGCATTGGGCTATCCATCCCATGTTTGAAAGGGACATCAATCCAGTGAACATGATTGGTATTCACTGTTACTGCTGCTTTCAGTTGCAAATGATATGTGATTAATTATATCATTTCCTCATTTGCTTTTGTGTTTCCTTTGCATTGAAATGAATGGGGTGGAATAATGCAATAGGCAAGGTAACTTACATAATTATTATATAATTTTGTCACAGTGAACAGCCAAATATGTATTGTAGTTTTTAGCGGAAGGTGAACTGCAGTGGAACAGAAACAGTGCTGCATGCAACAACTACAGGGCAGTACAGGAAAAGTTGCCTTCTTATATCCATACCTTCTTCCCAGGTAATTGGTTCCAGTGTAAAACTGCTCTTGCCATGGAGTCTTTCTTAATGTTAAACCAAAATTTATCCTCTTATAACTTAAGCCCATCTGATCTAATATTGCCTACTGGATCAGCAGAAACAAATTTTTCACCCCCTCTATGTGACAGCCCATCTGGTGCTAGAATAGTGTGTTTAAGTGTCTACCCCTGCCTGTAGCCTTCTCAACTCCAGACTAACCACCACCAGTTCCTTCAATCTTACCTCCCAGGACTTGTTTCACATACACCTGGCCATCTTTGAAAAAGGGATTGCACACTTCTGGAATAAAGAAAAAACACTTGCTTCTTGGAGACTATGCATACTGACCAGAGAATGTGCATATTGCAACAAGAATGTACAAAGTGACATTAAAATATGCATGTTCCCCAAGGCTTTCCCCACTCCACAATGTGTTTTTGAAAACCCCAGCAAACAAAACGTAAAGGGGAGGTTTGCCAAGCTTTGGCTGTGGGCTGCCTACACTAGCAGAATATTTGAATTGCACCTGATACTTCTGTAAGAAGGCATTTTCCCCAGTGTCATTTTAATTTTACAGCTCTGTTTGAATTAGGTAAATTTCCTGCAATTCTTCAGAAAATGTACACATTATGTATATAATTCTTATCAGTGCTTTTTCTGGGCATACTCAGGGTATGCAATACCAGCACCCCCCCATGTTAAAAGTGTGGCATTTACTATAACAACTTCATGAGTACTGGCACCCTTTCCCCCCTAAAAACACCCCCCATTGTTATATAGCTCATTAGAATAGACAAATAGCAATATAATAAATTAGCCATTAAGAGTGCAATCCAAACTGTGTCTGCTCAGGAGTAAATCCTATGGAATTACCTGTAAATATGGTTTACTTCTAGGTAAATGGAATTAGGACTGCAGCCTAAATTTGCAAGATAAATTGACATTGTAAAGATTTCCTTGGCTCTCACAGATCTTCTTGTACTTGGTTTGGGCATGAAAATACAGTAGCTACCTGCAGGGTGGTCCTGCCTGCTTGCAAGGGCCTGACATTTAGCTGTTGCTTAGCATTTCTCAAGGCTAAGTTTAAATAATATTCCAAGTGCTTTGAAAGCCACACTGTATGCACACGCATTCCTCATGAAATTCAAGCCTCTAGGAACCACATAGGAGCAGATGGAATTAGAAACCATCTGCCCATCCTCCCCCTGTCCTATAGAAAAACAGGGTGCACATAATTCTTTCGATTTCTGTATATCATAATGTGTGGTCTCTTCTTCTTTAGTGATCCCTCATAGCTGAGTAAGATTGTCTTCCATGAACACAGTCTTAACAGTGAGTCCGTAAGTGACTGTGGAGGCCAATTCAGGATCCACACGTCCTTCCACAGTGGGGACATTGGTTTCCAGGCAGAAGTTGACCATGGTGAGGGTTTGTGAAGTGTGCCTTCCTCTTGGCACACTTCTCCCTTTCAGATGTGGTAAGGCATAAGTAATAGGTAAAGTAAGGACAGTAAAGTAAAAGGAAGCTCAGACGTGTGTGTGTGTGTGTGTGTGTGTGTGTGTGTGTGTGAATGAATGAAACTCCTGAGCATCCTCTGACTCATCTGCTATGCAAACAGTTTAAAGCTGAAATCATGTACACCCACCCACTCAGAGAAAGTACTACTAAACTTAGTAGAGCTCGTTTCTGAGTAAACATGTCTGGGCTTGTCCTCCTACTTTATTGTTCTGACAATATGGAAGTTACCTTATGATCTCTCACTGGGGTCATCATAAACCCTAATCAGCAATTCCCAGCTCTGTGATTTCTACTGAATGAAGGGTAGACCCAGGCTGAGCTCACTGGCCCCTACCCTCCTGCAAATCTCCCCATTGCTATTCTTGCACTGAATCCCAGTTTCCCCACCCCTCAGGCCATAGGGCAGGGACCCTCCAGCTCCAGCATTTGCCCAAATATGCTTCGATTGGTGGAACTGGCATTACTTCAGGAGCAACTTAATACCTGTTCTGCACTTGTAGGAACTCAATCTTATAATGTGGCAGCACAAATAATTTGGAACTTTCTGCCTATTGATAACAAGCAGGTGCTGTCACTGTATTCCTTTTGGCACCTGTTAAAAACATTGTTCTTTAGACAAGCCTATCCAGATGCTTAGAAAGTTGATGTGAATTTTAATTTGTTTTAGTATTTTATAATTTTGTATGTTTAAAACCATTGTTATATATTTTTTTCTTGTTTTTCTTGTTTTATCTTTTTGTAAACTGCTTTGTGTCTCCCCCATCAAGCAGCATATTAATCTTATGAAATAAATAAATAAAATAAAAAATGAAGCCTGGCTAAGACATACTTTACTGTATCCTTGGCAATGGAGACAAAGTGTCATAGTTAAAATATAGCATTTCTTAATATAACAAGCAAACAATAGATGATGATGATGATGATGATGATAAGTAGTAGCAGTTTATTATTTATACCCCGCCCATGTGGCTAGGTTGCCCCAGCCACTCTGGGAGACTTACATAACTATGTAATATTCTTAATTCTTTTTATTGACAATGTTATTGTTTTATTATCCTAAACATTATCCAACAATGTTTATTTTTTTTATAAACTGCTTTAATTTTTTTTAACAATCAAGTGGTGTATACATTTTACATACATAAACACATACACACATACATAAACACATGCACATCTATTGGCCATATTTAAAAGGAACCCATTTCTTTTTCTAATTAGGACTCTACACAACAGCAGGTGATTTCCTTTGTATGAAATTTAAGGCAAACAAGAATTGTGTTTTCCCAAATGAACTGAAAATGAAGAATTTTCCATATTTGCATATTTTTCAACTCATAAGGAAAATGAGTCACCTGTTTGTTTAAATTCACTTTCAATATATGTTGAAAAGACAATGGAGGCATTTCTGAGATGTTTGATTCTGGGTTACATACCATATAATGAAGAAATACAAGAACAGAAGAATCCAAGAACTGAAATTATTTCTATATGAAAAGAATTT
Source organism: Podarcis liolepis (assembly GCF_965112155.1). Taxonomy (NCBI): domain Eukaryota; kingdom Metazoa; phylum Chordata; class Lepidosauria; order Squamata; family Lacertidae; genus Podarcis; species Podarcis liolepis. The sequence goes on from NC_139564.1 coordinate 52,375,667, forward strand.
ACTCACCCCCCTGGACTTCTTACACAATGCTGCAGTAGAAATTGTGATGCTCTTGAATTGAGTGTTTTCCCTAGGAACACCTGTGTTGTAACATATATTCCTCATAGTTCAGAAAACATTTCAACAGCTGCACTTTGGAATTCCCTGTGTGACAACAACAGGCAAAGTTGTGCTTACACACTCACACCCACGGAGGCGCAAAGATACGCCAGTTTATTTGAGATCAACCAATTCCTTACCCACAGATGCTAACTTCTAGGTGCATCCTTTCTCAATTACATCACCCAAATTTAAAAATGCTAATGGCAAGTATCTGTTTGATTAACAGCTTAGTCAGACAATGTTCCTTGAACCTTGGATGTTGTGAGTGGTGACAGACAGGGAAGGGGGCATTAAACCCAGAGATCCAAATCATGGCACAGCCCTTAGCTAGCTCAACTAAAGCCACATTGTATTCTGTTCCAGCACTCCAGGTTGCTGAAAATGCCTTTATTTTGCTCTCCGCCCTTCCTAAGGTTGAAACTTTCAGCAGTCACCGGCTTGAATGTAACTGCGTATCTGAGATAGGTGAATTTACTACCGGCATCAGAACTGTGTTGTCTCAATGATATGCTGGATATAAAGCAGCCAAAGAACATTTTATTAGGCACAGTAAATTCTACACCAACCAGTCCTAAGCATGCTGTGTCACCCTGCTGACAACTTTAAGATGCTGGGACGCCACTTGAATAGAATAAGGCACCACGATGCTAAGTTAACCTTTATGTGGATTTAAAGTATATTCAGAATTCATGTCACTTAGTAGGAGCATTGCTCTTCCAGTAATTATATTTCAAGGAAAACATACTTTCTTCTTTTTCAAACCTAACTATGGCACAGGTTTCTTTTTAAAAGGAAAGTTAAGCCAGTGCACATCAAAAGGAGAAGGCTGAAATGAGAGCAGATTTTCGTAGCTTTCCATAAGAGAAGTTGTTAAGAAGAGAAACACTTGGAACTTTCACTGATCTCAATGGGAGTTTCACAGCAGAATTGAGAATAACGCAACTCACTGTGAAGCCCTTGGGCCTTCTTTGTGTTCCTAATGTTCCTATTTATCCGTAACCCACAGAAACTTCTTCCACTCTGGAAATGTTCCTTACAGCGAGAGTGCTGAACAATGGGACATCATTGACATCAAAACAACTACAACACCTGCCAATTCCATCACCTGGTTCGCTGCAGGGATATGCTGCTAGGGTTCCCTGTTTACATGTCGAGCACTTTTTGACAGTAGGGACTGGGGAAGAGGATAGACTTTCCAGGCTAACTAACTCCAGAGGACATTGGAAATATGGGCTTTGCATATGCAGACCTTCCAAGTTCCCCTATTTTCCAAGGACAGTCCTGGATTTACAGAAGCCATCCCAGTTTCTGATTTGATCCCATCCCACTTTTCCTTAGGACGTCCTTGTTTTCATCAGAGAAATGTTGGAGAGCATGGTAGGATGTCCATATTTTCATGGGAGAAATGTTGAAGGGTTTGGAGTTATGCAACCCACTGAGTCAAGGAGATAAGTATGCAACCTTTAGAAGTCATCTAAAGGCAACCCTGTATATGGAAGTTCCTTAATGTTTAATGTTTTATTATGTTTTTATGTATGTTGGTAGCCACCCAGAGTGACTGGGCCAACCCAGTCTAATGGACGGGGTATAAATAATAAACATTACTACTACTACTACTACTACTGAATAGGATGCCCCTATTTTCATCGGAGAAATGTTGGTGGGTATACACATGTATGCAGCCCACATTCATTGCACAAGGGCTCACGTGATTGGTGTCCAGCCATGCACATATCATTGGAAGCACACAAACGTTAGCTGTCCCTGTGGATATATACAGCCTTGCACTCCTATAAATAAAATAAAACACTCTGCAGTGTTAATACAATTCAGCCTGATAGTCTATTTCTTGCTTGACTGATCTCACATCGAGAGACCACTCACTGCCTTTAGAAAGTGAGGCACTTCTAGGTACATGTGGTGCTTACTCATAAACTAGCAATGGTTCTCTTTTCCAGTTATATCAAATTTAGTATGGCTGCATCTGGATGTTAATGAATGTGAGCTGTCCTACTAAGCTTTACTTAGAAGACAGTGGACCCATTGATATCAGTGTAAATGACTAACTTAATTTCAATGGGTCTACTCTGATTTAGCTGGATACAATCCTGTATCTTGTAAATCAACATTTGCTACTGCTCTGGAAAAGAAGCATTTCCCTCTACCTTTGGTTTGTCCTTGAGGACCAAGTAAATGTACATTTTGCCTCACTGGTGGTCCATGGACCATGTTTGATGAATCAATGTCATTGATGTTTATATCAGGAGCTTTTTCGAGCTAGTTTGGTTTTAGTAAGTTTTGTTTCTCTAGGATACTCAGCTCAATAAATAGTGCATTCCGGCACAGACTATTTTAAGCGTTCCAAGGGAAATATTTCACATACTTTTCCCATAGCATGGTCTCAGTCATCTGAGAGAGGGAAATTATTTTCTTGGGAAAGGAACAGTGCTAAAATAGTTCATCCACATCACATCCTGAGAGTTTTATGCACTAAATCTTGTTTCCAACATACAAGCTATTTAATATGGTTTGTACTCTGAACAAAGACTAGTGGCAGAAAGTTTATCTCAGCCATCATATCCATATGTACTGAGCAAGTTTTCATACAGCCACAAGGCAAGGATTTGGATTAGTGGGAGTGTATCTATAAACTGTTTTATATGGGAAGAAAACATAATGCTCAAAATCCTTCCTGTGCTTTTGTGTGATTTCACAACACAGCAAGATGATGACTTACCTGTTATGCTCCACTATGCCTTGTGCCATAAAATCTGCTTGGCTAGTTCATAGTCTGGGTAGAATGCTCAAGAACTGGACCACCCAACCACACCATCATGGCCAAGTCAGATGCAGGAATGGAACGGAAGTGGAGGGATTGCCATGAGGGGTGGGACCTTAGCTCTGATGTGAATGCAATGCAGTGCCCAAGCATGGTGTGCGTGTGTGTCAGAGAGAGAGAGAGAGAGAGAGGATGAGGGTGCACATGTGGGGTCTAGCCTGAGCTTCAAAGCCATTACATTAATGGGGAAATGAAGCTTTGAAGAGCACATGTGTGTATCTATATCAAATCAGTGACATCGCTTATGATAAGGAGGTGGGACATGGATGGAAGAAGAAAAAATGAAATGGAGGGAATCTAAAAATGGGAAACAGCATTAACAAAATAATCTTTGAACTCTACAGCAGGGTTTTTTTTAAAGACTTGATTGTATAGTTTAGAAATTTATACCCTTGTCTTATCAAAAAGTTTGTGTGTGTTCAGGACATGTGGGCTTGAGACCCAGCTCATAGTTTGTGCAGAGTCTGCTGCGATGTAGAGATGATTCTTCATTTTTAACAACAGTGAAAGAAAGATAGTAAAGGAAATCTATTAAAGTCTGCCTTGAGCAAAACCAGAAGGCAGTATTTTAACAACAATCTGTTTGATCATAATCACACTTCAAATTCTTCCTTTCCCCCTTTTTTAGTATACCAGAATAGATTCCAGGCTCTTATGTTCTGAGGTAGTGGAATCCCTCAAATGATTTGTTTACCTCCTGCTAATCTGATGGTTTGGAGTGTGTTTTGTAGTCTGTACCTCTGGCTACTTAAAGCAATACTATTTTTCTCATGAGTGAGCCCTGGATAAAACTAAAGCTAAGAAAAACAGAAAATTGCCTCTGAAATGAATGTAATTTCATTACTAACATTTTTAGATATAACACCAAGTTTTAAAGCTTTACTTCCAACCACTTCCATTAGTGGGTGTTTTTAAAACCACAGATATCAACCTTTCTGAATGAAGTTGCAACAGCTGTATCCAGTACTTTCCTTTGCCTACACGTATTGAAATACTGTCCCTCAATGAAACCAAACTTTGATTCACAAAATGTTTAGAGGTATGTGTACCCCTGCGTACCTCCATAAAAAGCACTGGCTGTATCTATGAAGCAGGTCTCTGGAATGAAGCAGCAGCATAATGGCAGACCAATCTTTTGTGACAGTGGCCGCAAATGATTCATATGTGAAAGGAGAACTTGTACTGGGATCATCACTATGAAACCATAGAACAAGGAAGAAATTGTTGGTACTGATCACTCCCCATGCCTCTGATCCCATGAGCTAAGCAGTAATGCCAACCTCACAATGCAAGGTCTCCAAACAGCAGCTTAGTGGAGGAGTTTGAGGGGGAAATCCAGAGTGCTGTCTCACGGTGTCTGTAGAACCAAGAGACCTGGATGGCAAAGGACCTGCTGCAGCACTTGTGTCATGGATGTCTTCCTGACTGAGAAGGTGGAAAACTACACCTGCAGCAAATGCAAGCTGGTTGCCTTGCTGGAAGAGATTGTAGAGCAACTTGAAGCCCTGCTATCAACAAATCATTTTATTGGGCAAGATGAGGAAATTCTCACTAGATCAGAGTGGACTGTCCTGGAACAGAGATGAGTAGGGAAATAGACCCAAGAATGTGCAATGTTGGAAAGACTGGGGGATCAATTGACTTAGAACGGCCCGATTCTGGCTTTTGAGTTTTGCCTTTGCTTTTACCCTGCACCTACCTGCCCTGCACTCCAAAGTAAGAAAATAACAGCAAACATTTGATTCCCTCTCCGCAGCTCTCACCAATTCCAGGAGAAAAGTGGGCAAGGTCTATTGCTGTCTGAATAGCTTTGTTAACCATCCAACCATCTTTGGGTCCTTGACAACAGCCAACTCTTGCTGGGACTGATTCCAGTCATATATGTAAACTGTCACTATGAGCCTTCTTGGTTTAAGTTGTTTTCTAACTCCCATCTACTGTTATTCTTATGAAGATAAAATGCTGCCATGTGTCGAGTGAAGCTGATGTAAACATTCATTAAAAGATGGTCCACAGATCACTAGTGATACAAGATGTACATTCAGGTAGTCCTCTACACCAGTCCAATCTGCTCTAATTGGCTATCCAAGGTCTCAAGACAAAGCTCTTCTCCAATCTTTCTACCAAAAACACTGTCCTCCCCTCCACCTGAATCATCAGCATACCCAACATGTGCTCTTCCAACCAGATCCAGTTCAACTTGCAGCTCAGAAATGTTAGTTTCCTTACTACCTGCCATGATCTAATCATTTTCTGTCATTAAATACTGTTTAGGTAAAGGGGGAAAAAATGGTTAGAATTTCCAATATTTTATAACTCAGACTCAAGATGTTTTAACTTGAAATGCTTTAAAAACACACCCCCCCCAAATCATTAACATCTCCAGTGAAGTCTTATTCGCCATATGCTTCATTCATTCTGAACTCATATTATTTCACTCAACCCACTGGTCACAATCCAGCAGGGAGTAAGCATGGCATGGGCAGAATGTAGATCAGGATCTGCTGGGAGACCTACGAGTGATTTGGAGTAGATTAGCATTTGTGATTCACAGTTCACAATAGCAACAGCAAAGCAACACTGCACCTAAATTGGGCAGCTGAAATGAGGAAGGCTCGAGAGGATTGTGAGCTCAGTTCAGTTGTGGTACTGTAAAAGAAACTAGGGGCTTGAATGTCCTCAGAGGCACTCAGTTCTTTCATTTTAACTACAGTGGTACCTCGGGTTAAGTACTTAATTCGTTCCGGAGGTCTGTTCTTAACCTGAAACTATTCTTAACCTGAAGCACCACTTTAGCTAATGGGGCCTCCTGCTGCCACCGCGCCACCGGAGCCCGATTTCTGTTCTCATCCTGAAGCAAAGTTCTTAACCTGAAGCACTATTTCTGGGTTAGCAGAGTCTGTAACCTGAAGCATATGTAACCTGAAGCGTATGTAACCCGAGGTACCACTGTACTTAGATCAGGAATGTGGAATCTCAGGCCTGGAGGCCAGATATGGTTCTCCTTCCAAGTCCTCTCTAGTCAACCCTTGGGACTGTCCCTAGGTTATGCCTCTCCTGCAACCACAACACTCATAGCCTATAGGCTCTGCACTCCTCAAATGCTTTTGCTTGGTTAGAGTGTGTCCTAGAAAGACGATTATGCTTCTTCCTTACCTGGATGGAGGACGATAATGTGTGTGAAGAAACCTCTGACTCATGTATATCTAGAGTGCATATCCCCCAACATTTGAGTCACAAAACTTGTGGGACATGCATCTTCCAGCTCTTGCTCCCACATGAGTCATGTGACCTTTGCAAGATAACAGAGCCCAAAAGACACACTTTTTTCAGGGACATGCTCACACAATACTCAAAAACACACGTTTGGGGGTACCTCCATGTTTTCATGACCACTTTACTCTTGTGTGAGAAAATGGGACATCCCATGTTTTTCGGGACACTTGCAGGGTTTGAGAATGTAGACTGGAAGTTAAGAGTCATATCCAGTACTCCACCTGCTTTTTATCTGGCCACACCCACCAATGGTAAGGTTCCCCAAAAGCGAATGTGGCTCTCAGGCTAAAACACATTCCCCACCCTTGACTTAGATATTGGTGTCCTAGTAAAAAAATTAAAGTAGAACTAGAAAGCCTGAAGTCTTCCCACCTATGGAGTAAGGCATGCTTAGATGATATGTATTCCTTTCAATGGGAGTTTGAATTGGATTGTGATACCGCTTAAATATCATGTACTTCCTTTGTTTATGTGAGATATGGTAAGAAATGAAAACTCACCCCACTGTATACCAATATAAAAATGCCCCTGAGGTACTGTTAAATTGTCAAAGTGACATCACATTTACATAATCTTCTTCTTAGATTAGGCAAATCGCATATAATCCAATTATCGGTTTTGGGTTTTTTGCCCAAGGATGTCATTTTTTTCAGGGCAATGAAATGGCAGGTCAACAACAATCTTAGACATACAAATTCATGCTGCTTTATTTTATTGCTCTGCTAGTAACATCTTTTTTCTGATGCAAAACCTTTAAGAGTATTTTTAAGCCACCTGCATTGGGGCAGTAAAATATACCTTTACATACTTTTCTTACCAAATCTGTTGGACCAGAATATCTACTCCAGTCTCACCCTTGTTCCTTCCTTCATGCGCACTTATAATTATAAAGTCTAATTCATTCATAACATTATGGAATCCACTTCCCTACACTTTCTTCCCTCACCACTGGTGATGTGTAGATAGAGATTTCATGTAAGTAATGCAAATGAGGCTGTTTCTTCGTATATCAGATGTGGGGGACCTGTCACCCTCCAGATGATTTCTGACACTGACTCCCATCATTCCCAGCCAGCATGGCCAAATGGTCAGAGATGATGGGAGTTCTGGTCCAACAGCATCTGGAGAGCCGCCAAAGGTTCCCTATTCCTGTTTTTTAGGAACTTTGTCTGGCTTCAAAAGAGGTAAAGAGTGGTATGATCTATAACAGGAGTGAGGAGTCCTTTTCAACCCGATGGCCATAGTCCCTTATGGGCAAGTGTATGAGGGCTACATGCTATGGGCAAGCAACAATGTATGCTTGTAAGAAGGGGTTAAGACTCACAGAGTTCCTGATTTGCAGAGAAGACACTGTCTGATGTCACTTCCCTTGAAGTCTCTGGTGGGAAAAAGACAAGAGCGTTTATTTTTCTCCTACTTCCCTTGCCTCAGAACTCATTCTCTTTTCCACCATGCTTCTGAGGCAGATGGACATCTGTCTGGTCTCTGCTCCAGACAGCAGAGTTCTAAGGGGGTAGCATTTACCAGGGTTTCATTTTCTTTGGAGGGTGGTCACTAGAGGATTATGGTGGTTTGTACTATTTGAGTTTCTTATTTGCCTATCATAGGTGAAGGCACAGATTAAATATGCCAACAGACTGTTAACCCCACTTGCTCTACATATCATCTGAAGGCAGCCCTGTTTAGGGAAGCTTTTAATGTTTAACAGACCACTGTATTTTAATACTTTGTTGGAAGCCACCCAGAGTGGCTGGGGAAACCCAGCCAGAAGGGCGGGGTATAAATAATATTATATTATTATTATTATTATTATTATTATTATTATTATTATTATTATTATTATTATATTTCCAATGATAGAAGCAACCTGTTGGGAATCTGAGGTGAGATACCCAAGTAGTGGAAGTTGTTCCCAGTTCCATTCACCGCACAGAGGCAGGTTAAAGTTCAAAATAGTTTACTGCTGCAGAAGATTAGGCTTCAGTAATACAGTTCTGGATGCTGATTTATACATACAGCTTGTAGGCTATACAGATACAGATATATACAAGCACATAGTATCTTTGTTGTTCCAGCTTCAAGACATAACACAGACTCCAACACATGGATGGATTCACTAACTGACTACTGAGCTGACATGCCTTAATTACTTATAATTAGCACTGGGCTGTAACCATAGCAACTGACTTGGCTGACCTTACACCTGTTGCTTATCTCATACATGGGGTGATTTGTGTCCTCCATGTTCACTTCCTCCAACACCACCCTCCCTCCAGATCCTATAGCCTGACCTGGTCCCACTCCAAAACTACAAAGCGTCTCATTTGTTTCTTTCACATATGCCTAGATTGCATCATCCTTTGTTGGGGTGTGGGAAGGTTTGTCTTCTCTATTCAGAAGACTTCAGGAAGATCGTCCAACAATTGGTTCCCATGGAGATACATCACCTGCAATGTCTCTAGCAGAAATGCATGCTTTTGAAAGAACTTTCTGAGTCAATTGGTCCTCTTCTCTCCAACCCCTTCTCATTTTAAAAATACAGTGCATGGTAGCTACCAAGCCATCAGTTCTTGCTGAGGATTTCAGCATGCCAATAGAGTCGTTCCAGTAGACCACCCACCTCAACTAAGTTATGTGCAGTGGGAGAGGGTTCAATTTGCACATGGATGTCTTAGTAAGGTCCAATACTTCCATATCCTGGTATGTGACTATGATATCATCATAGGATAACAAGGCGTAGGGCCCTGATCCAAACCCAATCCAAATAGATTTTTCAGTCATCCAGAGAACGTTCAGGAAATTTATCCAAGATTCCAAGTGGAGTTTGAGAAGGAGCATCTCCCATGCATGAATCTGGTGCAAGAATGTAAAGCTGTGTGTGGTTTTGTATACATGTGTGCTCGTACACATATAAGTCCAAGTGTGTACAATAGATGAATCTATGAATACAATAAATTCTTCAGTGAAGCACTGAAGGCTCATTGTTCAATAATAATGCTGCCAACAATTGCTGCAGTCATATGATTACTCACTGAGAACCATGCTTTTAAAAGCCAGGAAGCATCTCTCAAAAGTCTCTACCAGCGTAAAGAACCGTTGACTACTAACAGATTTTAAAATTCTCCCCACTACTTTCCCCCTTGGAAAACCCTGTAGTTTCTAGAGAATAGTGCCTAGGGGTTATTTCAGAATTCATAACCACCTCTATTCAGATTGCATTGAACATTTCTCCCTCTTATTTCTACATCCCCTTATTCCTTTCTTATTTAAATTTATTTTGTGATGGAATCAATTTGTTCAGCCGAAGTGTGGCTGGATGTGTTACAGACATGACTGAGATAGCAAACTGTACAGGTTGACTCTCTGTTATCTTAGGTGCACGATTGAGAATCAACTCAGGTTATGGTTTCAGGTAAGTTTGTTGTTGCTCCGTGATAGATAAAAGTGTTACAGTCCGTCGGTTGCGTTGGAGCATAGCAAACAGCAAAGGCACTTCCCTGATGCCACAGGTAAGAACCATGCCCCTGGTTCTTAATTTGACTGCCTCTTTCCTCCCTAGATTCCTCAGGGATGGTGACTGCTCTTGAATATTTTCTGCTGAGACCAGTTCAGCTGAAACAAATCCAATTTGAAACACTGTAAAACTGGCCACTCTTTTAAAGTTACTTTAAAATGTCATTTGGGGTGAAAGGGTTGAAAGGCAGCAGATTCTCCTTCAGTTTCTTCTCACATGTAGCATATCGATGAATGTGAAAAAAAATCTCTTTTCTTATCCAAGGGATGAATATTTCAACTCAAATTAAGGCACAGTTGGGCAGTAGGTCTCCTTGCATTATTTAGGGAGGATTTTTGGTTTTCCTGAAAGAATGCTGCTGTAGTCTGCCCCTAAGGCATATCTAAGAAGCAAGGCATTTTCCCCTCCAGAACTCGATGGAACTCGGTTCTGGCATATCTTAGGTGGTCCCATTGCCATTATAAGAGAACAATTCATGGTGAGTTCCGGAACCTCTTTCTCTAGAAAAATAGCATTGCTAAGAAGCAGGACAAATACCGTATTTTCGCTCTATAAGATGCACCAGACCACAAGACGCACCTAGTTTTTGGAGGAGGAAAACAAGAAAAAAAATATTCTGAATCTCAGAAGCCAGAACAGCAAGAGGGATCGCTGCGCAGTGAAAGCAGCAATCCCTCTTGCTGTTCTGGCTTCTAGGATAGCTGGCAGCCTGCATTCGCTCCATAAGACGCACACACATTTCCCCTTACTTTTTAGGAGGGAAAAAGTGAGTCTTATAGAGCAAAAAATACGGTATATGCTTTAGGGTAAGTAGAAATGGAATGAAGAGCACTGCAAGGGGATTGAATAGAAAGTAGAAGACAGTCTCTGAGGAGCTGGAAGCCTTCAGCTCATCTGTGATGGAATGGATAAGTAGACAGTCCTATCAGTAAAGAATACCCACAAGGAAATTATGTGGAATAATCTGCTCTGTGAGAGTTTTTTTAAACACAGTCTATCTGGTGGAATTTGGACCAGTGGGATCCCAGAAGGAAAACAGGGAGGTACATACTGGTATTTGTGGGGTTCCCAAAAACATTTGCTTGCTTTTGTGTATTTAAGTGGATGACTGTCATTCAGTCTCATGCAGAAAAATAGTGAAAAAGTTGAGGAACCACTCTGGTTTGGGCCAAACCTGCTCATGACATGGTACGGATGTAGCACTGTCACTGCAGGAGTGTGTATGAGAGGAGGACTAGGACTGAGCAATTGGACAGAATGACCGCTCCTATCATCAAATGGGGGACACCTTTTGCGTGGTCGCACGCAGCCCCCCCAATCCCACACGGCTCCTGGCAGTAGCCTGGATTAAACCCCACCCCCCAGGCTGGACACCTGGGGGTTGCCTCCTACCTCTACGAGTTATCCTATCCCAGCTGGGTGGGTGTTGCCAGGAGAGAGTTGGCCAGGTAAGGGGAGGGACCTCCCTGCCCACACATAGAGGGTGGAACTTACCTGGGAGTTCTCAGTTGGCTCCAGCCTAAGCCAAGGTCTCCCTACATCTGATGCTTTAATAAAGTTGTGGCTAATTTTAATCCCATAACACGTTGTCTCAAGTCATTATTCTACTCGGGTGTCGCCTGGGGTTGGGGGGGGGGTCCACGCAAACATAGGAATCTGCCTTATATGGAATCAGACATATGGCCCATCTAACTTGCCTTGCTGGCCGCACCTCTCCAGGGTTTCAAATAGAGATGCTTCCCAGCCCCATTCATGTGTAGGAAGGTTTGACCACTGAATTATGTTCCCTCTCCTTATCTAGGTAAGTACAGGGAGGAATGAAAATGAATGAGCCAAAGGAGAGGTGACTGTAGCTAACAGATTTTTAAAAAAGTCCATTTCATTTTGCAAACAAATCATCCTACAAATGTCAGCAAGTCAGCTCATCGGTGCATCTTCTGCCCTACTTTGAAAATGCCTATATTTAAAAAGGACCAAACAAGAACCACAACAAGAAAGACAAGCGACTAACTGCAGATCCACACCAAACATTTAAAGCGCATTCTCTGCACATTTAAAACACACGACTTCTCCCAAAGAATCCTGGGAATAAAATAAGGAAAATAAAAATGAGTCCCTTACACATGTATCTGAGGCACACAGTTATATGCAGAATCTCTGTGCATTCACCCACTAATCAGAGATTGCCATCATGTCTTATTTAAGTCCATTGATTTCAATGGGTCTGCTCTGCATAAGACATACCACCCGCCTGTGGCTCTTCATGCCCTCTGCCACTCACTCAAATCTGCTGACATTTCTGGGGGAGGGGTGAAGCACAGTGTGGTCTTTCACCACACGATCTGTGTGGCAAACTGGCCATGATTTAGACTTGATAGTTTGCTTTCAGAACTCATCCCCCTTCTAATTTGAAACTTGTACAGACTCCAAAATATATAATGCAAAGAAAGAATACACTGGGTCTGGGCTAAGAGGCACAATAAACTTAAAGACATGCAGGCGTCAAAGAAGGAGCTCAAGTTCCTTGGCAGGGAAACGATGACATTTCAGAAACCACCGAACTTGAAAATACTAATTTTTACATTAAATGACCAGAGAATCCAAACCAACAGTTTCAAGCTGTGGCTTTATCTACTATTAAAAGCTCTATAATAAGCAACTTCTAAAAGCAGCATGAAACCTAATTATAGCAGGCTCTTTGCAACAACAGCTTCTATTTGCATGTCCCAAACCACAAAAGCAGATAATCCACACCATCCTACAATATCAGCATGCTCTCGCCCTGTGTCTTACTTTCTTGATGATCCCTTTCAAATACATTGTTAATTCTCTGGGCCTGTCAGGCTTGCAATGGAGCCTGTATCAAATCAACTCCACGGGAGAAAGACCAACACCTTTATTTATAGTATTGTTTGCAAGCTATTAGAAGAGCAAGTGCAGTGGGTGGGGGGTGTTTTGTGTGTGTGTGTGGCTACACCTTACTATTATGCACTAGAACAGATCCCTTGTGCTTAAAGGAGACAATAGCTTTCTCAACAGGACTTGGAAAACGTACACAGGTTTTGTCTCTTTGACACTTGGCATGGTTGCCAAACCAATTACTAGAATTTTACAGGTGCAGACAGAATTTTATTCACGTGGCCCACTGCCAGGATGGAAGGACGTAAAACCATTAATGCTGCTAAGTGCAGGTGTCTGAACTGTCACAGCTCACTGTTGCACATTAGGTTATCACATGGAATACATGAACATGTATGTAGTATAATGTCTGTGCGAATCCACATGAACATGGCATCAACATGTGGAAATCTGCTTCTTATTAAGAGGTACCCATTTTACTGGGTATCTTTGTGTGTGGATTAGATCAAACATAAAGTGGCAAAACTCATGGTAAAGAAGCAAACCCCAGTTAGGCAGTTGTTAGATATAGAGAGACCTTCTGATCATCAAGCCCAAGAGGCTCAGTGGTTTAGACCACAGCGCCATCCTTTGAATCCCTGTGATGGGGTGAGTTCCCATTGCTCTGTCGCCAGCTCCTGCAAACCTAGCAGTTCAAAAGCACGCCAGTGCAAGTAGATAAATAGGTACCGCTTCAGCAGGAAGGTACATGGTGTTTCCGTGCATTCTGGTTTCCGTCACAGTGTTCTGCTGCACCAAAAGTGGTTTAGTCATGCTGGACACATGACCTGGAAAGCTGTATTTGGACAAATGTCGCCTCCCTTGGCCTGAAGCAAGATGAGTGCCACAACCCCATAGTTGCCTTTGACTGGACTTAAATGCCATGGAGTCCTTTACCTTTTTACTTAGATATAGAGAGTAAAGCTGCAATCCCATATACACTTACTTTGGAATAAGTTCCATTGAACTCAGTGGGGGTGACTTCTTAGTAGAGATGTACAAGATTGCACTCTTAGTAACAGAACAAGTCAGTTCTACAGCAAATAGGCTAGAACCTCCAAGCTATGATCTGCAACAGGTTGGAATGAAAAAATGACACCATGTGGTTTGAGATCCTCATCAGCGGAAGATTCATTCTTCATTGGCTGAAGGTTGCACATGGTATCAGTATTCTGATTAATGCTTTTCAGTTCACCTTTGAATAGTGCCCAACCATGCCATTAATCCTGCTTTTCCTGCAGGCATTGCATTTTTCTAATAATCCTCTATGTACTTATCTCTTCAGTATTACAGAATTTACTTTGCTGAAAATCAGTGTCTTAGCATATTAGCCTTCCCCTGAGCTGAATATTGGATTTGTAGGATTTCTTCTCACCGACTGAACACATGACTTGTTTTGCTTGTTTTTTGTATTACTTTCTAGAAATATCCCACAACAAAGCAACCAAACCATTAGATATATCAAAGTTATGCTAAATATGTTGAGCCAGACACTCTAAGGCTGTGATTTTCGACATACTTCCCTAGGAGTAAACCCTATTGAACATAGTGGGACTCCCTTCTGTATAAACATGCACAGAGAGGGGTGCTGTAAATCTGCCAATATCCCCAAAACAGGTCTCAGTTATCTGAAGGGCCATTTTCTACCATGTGAACTTGCTCATTTGGTGAGATCCTTAGCTGAGCCCAAGTTTCATGTTCCCCCACTAACCAGGGATAGGTGAAAGGAGGCCTCAATGTGGTACTGAGCTATACATACAAATATTAATAAAAAATAGCATATGTCTTAACAGTATTTCAGTGGGACATCATGCCTCAAAGGTCTTGTTGAATGTTTACATGGAGCTGCTATGAGGGATTATCCATGTTGACACCTAGCTCTGCATATCAGTTACTGCCATCTGTGATCTGAAGCAGTGTCTGGAAATTGCAGTCTGGTAGATGTTGGGAAGTCAAAGATGGTGCTGGTAGGATCCTTGGGGTCTGCAATTGATGGTGTTGTAATATTTTCAGTGGAACAGGACCAGTCTGTGAGTAGCTTTTGATCTAGCCTTGATTTTTTTTTTACAAGCGGGATGTAGTAGCTAAGATATGTTGTAAAGCCTTGGCACCCTATTGAACAGAGAAGATGCTGCAGTGAAAAATCTGCATTCATAGCCTCCAGGCTTGATTGTAGTACAGCACTCTTTGTGTACCTTCCCTTGAAGACAACTTGGAAGCTTCAGCTACTGAAATATGCTGCTGTGTGCCTCCTCAAAGCTCCTAACAACACGCCCAAGGCCTTTTCTCTTCATGATTGGAAGTCCACATTTGGGATTTGCTGTTGTTTTAGAATGGATTGATATTGTATTTGGCTTTGTGTTGTAATAATAACAATAAGTTTGCTATTGTGAATTGATTGTGTTCAGCAAGTGGTTTCTAAACCTTTCAAATAAAATACACATTCTGCACTGGATATCACATAGGCCATTTCCATACACCAGACAAGAGGCATCTAAAAAGAGAAAACAGTGATCTAATCAAAGCAGCAACAGAGCGCAAGTACCTGTCCGAGAAGATTTAAAGATATACATAGCAAGCATTTTCCAATTCAATATGTTCTTTAACCTTGTATGGAATACATGACTATGGAAACCCTTATGAATTACAAATGGTGTTCTAAATCTTACTGTTCTGTTTTAGCAGTGAATGCAACTTATGGGAAATTGGAGGGTGGTTTTTGGCAAAGGACCTCAGGAAAGAACTGCCAGCAGGCTAGTCACTCAACAGCTTGCACATGGAGTTCTTTGGCTGTGCCACCTCCTATGCTTCTATCCCTAAACCAGAATTTATTTATTTATTATTGCATTTATATGCCTCCCTTCATCTTAAGATCTCAGGGTAGTTCACAGAAAAAAATACAAGATAAAAACACAAGTAAAGCATGGTTGGGTGTTTTTTTTCCCTTATTTGCCTTGCTCTGTCCTTTCAGTCCACTTTCCCCAAGCCTGTTATTTGCTTTGAATTCTGTTCAAGTCTTGCCTGCCTCTTCTCTGTCAGAATTGCCTGACCCAGACTTCTCGCCTGTCTCCTAATCCAGCTGCTCTGCCCATGTCCAGCTTGCTTCCTCCTGATAGGAGACTGGAAGGTCGGGACCTAATTGCATCTGGTGGAGCTACATCAACAGTTGAGGTGGTCACACCCAACTCACTGTATAAACATGGAGCTACATGGGTCTGAGGAAACTGGCCATAGACTTCCTGGCATCCACAACACAAGTCCAAACTAGACATTATGTTATTGAGGTTATCTGTGCTGTTATTTCTACAAAAATAGCCAGTTGGGGTAACTTTTTGGATCGGAATGATAGCATATGGATAGGGGGATCTACTTCTTTGTCCTCTGCTGTGGCCCCAATCTGGACCAGCACCTTTCCACAGACACACACACTTGCAACCATGAAAGGGTGAATCTGCATTGAGATCACAGCAGGGGGGTAGGCCCCTCACCCTTGACCAAGACCACTACCACTCACAGTGACAATATATTGAAAAACAAGAGTGCTCAAATTAAAAAGCAACAGTAGTTAAAATAACATGTAGTTTTACCTTCAGTCCAGCTCCTCCCTTCACCCTGGCATGGGTGGAGTAACGTTTTCATGCCAGGGTGGCATCATGATCACCCCAGGCCTACTGACCAATCATTTTTGAGCGGGGGAATCGTGGGGGGTTTAAAAGCAGCAGCACGATGTGGGTTGTCCACTTGCTTCGCGCTGCCAAACTCCCACCCACCCTCCCAGTAATTTATGTGTTCTCTGGCCTTGCTTTGGATGTTGGTTGGTCGCCTGTCTTGGGACAGGGGCTAGGTAGGAATTTTTCCATTTCGCAAATTGGCACTGGCCACTTGGTTTTTGCCTACCTCTTAGCAATCGTCACAACTTTGTAATGTTTGGTGGTTAGGCATTGGCTCATTGATTTGTGGGGGAGGGAGGTCAGTCTTCACCTGCCCCTCTATTGACCAAGGGTATTCTGTTAAAGGAATCCAGGGCCTTGTCATGCAACTACAGTATGTATGCAGACCTTTAGAGTCTGACAGTAATATTGGACCCAACAGCTCCCTTGAGGTTACCATTTTGAACTGATTTGGGGCCTATCACAAAACATGAAGATACCATTTTTAAATAGTGGAAAGCACAGAATTGTCTAAATATTTCTGAGGCAAGCTCATTGTGATGAATGAACATACTGAGTTACTCTGATAAGGAACTGGTCTTTTCCATTCTTTTCTCCCTGTAATACTTAGCTATAAATTATAGCATCAGTCAACTACGGACTGATTCCCATGTTCCACAGAACAATTATGTGTTACATTTCATTAAAATAAATAACTGAGTTGTTCCTCGTGGAGTTTCACAGTCAAGGGCATGGTAATAACTGCAGATTGTACAATATAATGAACTGTCACTTTTTTCTAACCATGTTCATTCAAAGCAATTTCAAATTAATCTAACTCACAGCCATCCAGCTTTTATATCTGAAGTGAATAAACTCTTTGGAATTTAACAAGTTACTTTTTTGAAGTTTGCAGATGTTCTGTGCTGTACACTTCGTTACATACATACTATGTTTAACTTGGCCTTATAAATTACGCCCCCCCTCCCACCTCCATGTTGCTAGCCTGCCAAAAAAGAAGAAGTTAACATTATTTTTACTAAGAAAAACTGAACGTTTTCCTATGGAGGCACCCTTCTCTAGTACACTTTTAGTGTCCTGTGTCTTCTTGTTTGATGTTTGTTTTGGTTGGAGGGCTTTATAGGGTTGTAATCCTTTGCTCAGTTACCAGGGAGTAAATCCTATCAAACTCAATGGGACTTACATCTAAGTTGACATGTAGAGGATTGTGCTGCAGGATCCTTCTTTGTCCCCACTAATGCTAGAAATACAGCATGGCATTATTCAGTTAATTATTTTCCCCTCTTATTCTTATTTCCTCTTGTCATATGGAAGCCATCGCTGTCACAAAATTAAACGCATGTTCAAACCACCAGACAAACTGACTCCAGCCTTAGTTTGGAAATTGTTATATTTGACACGCTTACTGAAACAACAAAAGTCCATACATTTTAATTGAAATCAACAGCGATGATTAAGACAAATGACTCTGCTAATAATAGGAACACAAATTACACCAAGGACAGCTCCATTTAAAGCCCATCCAATGCACATGTAAAACACATGGCATCTCACAAAGAATCATGGGAACTGCAGTTTCTCCCCCCTCACAGGGTTACAGTTCCCAGCACCCTGAACAAACTGCACTTTCTGCTGCAATTTGTATTTTTATCCTTATCAAAATTAATCTGCATTTTAATGCACAATTAGTACACATTTTTTGCAAGCAAATTATTTGTTCAGTATGTTATTTAACCAATATATTTATTGTTATGCACTCTTTACCTCAGTTTAGGCATATAATAATAATAATAATAATAATAATAATAATAATAATAATAATTGTTTGGTTGGAGAACTTCATCACTAAATTCAGGTAAGTGCAATTTTTGAAGGATGGTAGCTCTTTAGTTCTCACATTTTTTTCAGAAAGTGAAAATTTGATAGACCTGCTGACACCTCTAATAAAACTATATGATTAAACACCTTTAATTGTTGTGCCTCCAGGGGCTAGGGTTTCAGTCCAATGTGAGATTAAATGTTCTAATTTTGTTTTGGGTGTAACATTGCAGAAAAATGGGACAGGAGGATGGACGAACTGGTGGGTGGATAGATCGATTGATATCACAAGAAATATTAGTTAACACGAGAAATCTGTTTTAATCAGATTGTATATATGTATATAGTTTTAATTCTACCAATGTTATTTTTTTTAAAAAAATGTTGTTAGCAATTCTTGTCCCGCCCCCCCGTCCCGCCCCCTGGTAGGCTGCCCTAAGTCCTGTCAGGGGAAAAGGCAGGGCATTCCTCCTCCTCCTCCTCCTCTTCTTCTTTCTTCTTCTTCTTCTTCTTCTTCTTCTTCTTCTTCTTCTTCTTCTTCTTCTTCTTCTTCTTCCTCCCCAAACTGAAACTCTAACCCTATACATTAATGGACTGCTTTTCATAGGTTGAGGATTCAGAATGGTTATGGATGAGGTTGTAGATCATATCATTCACAATAATCCCAGAGACGTATACAATGAAGGGATTGTATGAGAGAGTACTGCCCATCTCATAATTATAAATATTTAGCTCCTTCCTTTAGGAAACTATGTGGCTCTTACACCCAAATTATAGTGCACTGTTTCTAAAAAATTAAATCATCACCTACTAGAAGGTGTTATGGGGTAGCAAGTGCAACCACATTGTAAATAAATAAATTCAGCTTTATAGCTTCGCACTACTAGATTATATGGGCACGATTTCTTCCCACCCCCTGCCTCTGCAGACTGTGTTTCCACCTCTTTGTGTCAACATATGACTGTAATTATGAATATATTATGAGCATAGCAATGCTTTCAATATTTTGTCTGCATGCACTTGACTGTTCTTGGCCACTAGAATTTCCTTGTCAGCAGTCCTAGAGTACAATTAGATTTTTAAACACACTCCCCCCCCCCTTTCATACGTGTTTCCAGATGGTTTGTCATCCAAAATATAGAAAAGAATATGTGACTTAACTAAATAGTTAGTAGGACCGCGGGGCCAACCCCCACACTATGTAATTTGCTCCCAGTTGTGCTGGTAAAGTGATATGACCATATAGCACTTATCTAAATGTACAATAAGGGATTATTATTCATGCAACAGCCATGTGAATTTTGTTATGGTGACAAACACCTGCTCATGATCACTGAGTCATCAAAGCAGAGTGAAGTTTTGAAACTGGGCTGCTGACATCCAAACCCATACTCAGGATCCAAGTCACAGACAAGTTCACAAATTGAGGTAAATTAAGTCTTAGAGAAAGCAATTCAAAAGTGGAAAAGCTTCCACCAGGGCTTCCTCTACCAATTTTCTACTTAGCGTGGCTGCCCCACAACCATTGATGCTGACCCATCTTTGACATATCCCTGTTGACTGTATTTTCTAAATCAATGAAAAAAGACCTCCTGGGTGAATAAAGAGGAAGTTGATTTAATACAGGGGTCAGCAACCTTTTTTCAGCCATGGGCCGGTCTACCATCCCTCAGAGCATGTGGTGGGCTGGACTATATTTTTTGGGGGGAAATGAACAAATTCCTATGTCCCACAAATAACCCAGAGATGCATTTTAAATAAAAGCACACATTCTACTCATGTAAAAACATCAAGAAGGCCCCACAAATAACCCAGAGATGCATTTTAAATAAAAGGACACATTCTACTCATGTAAAAACATGCTGATTCCTGGACCGTCCGCGGGCTAGATTGAGAAGGCGATTGGGCCGCA
Organism: Podarcis liolepis; assembly: GCF_965112155.1. Classification (NCBI taxonomy): domain Eukaryota; kingdom Metazoa; phylum Chordata; class Lepidosauria; order Squamata; family Lacertidae; genus Podarcis; species Podarcis liolepis. Next base: position 52,395,697 of record NC_139564.1, read on the forward strand.
TCCGACCCATGGACCTTAGGTTGCCTACCCCTGATTTAATACCATCTCCTACCTCTAGTTAGGGTTGAAATTACTGCTGCTGCTGCTGCTACTACTACATTAAACATCATGGAGTAACTCAATGGAGTTTACAAAAGGATGAATATAACTCAGACAGTTACCTCAGTCCCTTTGTGAATTCTATCTTAGCACAGGTTAACAATTGGGGGGGGGGGGCAGAAATGATACCCCAGAAATGGTGTTTCCTTGTGTTCCTTTCCTCAAAAATGTTTCAACTGAGGTTGTATCTCTAAATATTGCTTCGAAATTTCACTTTAGCCAAAATTTCAATGGCATGCTATAGGGAAACCTAGTTGGAGACCATGGATTGGGTGAAACGTCCCTCTATACATAGACATATTGCTGGGATAGTAATAAATGGTAACCTACTTATACCTTGCTAAATTAAGCTTTGCAACTTGCTGCACAACCAATGAAAAAGAAAACTTCATTAACCAGCAAGTGGTTAACTGACAGCAGAGTGTAATCTATTAAATACTGTCCAAAGTTATACAGTTACCTGTGCTGAGATTGTTAATTCTTAAGTCAACAAATAACAATGAGTTTGTTTAACTGTTTCTCCTTTCCCTCAGCCACCCAGTGACACTTTAAAATGAAATTCAGGGTGGGAAGGAATCTTTTTGCCCTGATAACAAAAAACCAATGAGTTACAAATACATTCCAGGGGGAAAAAATACTCTAATCATATCTTGACTGTTTGGAAAAACATTTCACTGTGAATTCATTCAGCTGCATCACTGATATAGCAATGCTATATAGGACAAAACAAACTACATTCCAGATTTAAAGGAAACCTGGACACAGCCCAAATGATGTATAATTGAAAGGCTGTAAAGATGGAAACATCCCAAGAGCCAGTGAAATTCTCAAAAAAAGGTCCCATGAGGAGTAGAAATACTTTTAGCAATATGCCTTTCAAACAATCCATCATATTGTTATTTCTGTTTATGGTTTTATTGAGTTTTGTTTTATTTTTAGTGTCACTCATTCTACGAGAAAAATTAGTGTCTGCATGTGAACGGGCCCGTTTAGCTTAATCCAAGTGAACCTAAGCCCAGGGGTGGAGAGCCTCTGGTCCTCCAGATGTTGTAGGATACAACACCTTTCATCTTGACCACTAACCATACTGGTTGGAGCTGACAGAAGCAGGAATCCAACGACATCTGAAGGGTCACAGATTCCCCATCCGTACTGTAAATAAATGAAGAGGGAAGGAAGAAATCTCTAGAAAGAGAGAAAAAGAGTCTGAAAGAATGGAGAGAAAGTGAGAGGGTAGGAAGACAAGCTCAAGACAGAAAAGAAGTCAATCTTGCATTTTCAGAGATGTTTGAAACTATCATCTGTTATCCAGGGCTGACTGTTTGGGATGACAGGTTGTAAGTGATTCACGCTTTTCAGGATGATATGGGGCCATCATATATTTTTTTAAAACACCCCTAACACTCAGGTAGGGATGCGGGTGGCACTGTGGGTTAAACCACAGAGCCCAGGACTTGCCAATCAGAAGGTCGGCGGTTCGAATCCCCGTGACGGGGTGAGCTCCCGTTGCTCGGTCCCTGCTCCTGCCAACCTAGCAGTTAGAAAGTACGTCAAGTGCAAGTAGATAAATAGGTACTGCTGCAGCGGGAAGGTAAACGGCGTTTCCGTGCACTGCTCTGGTTCGCCAGAAGCGGCTTAGTCATGCTGGCCACATGACCCGGAAGCTGTACGCCGGCTCCCTCGGCCAATAAAGCGAGATGAGCACCGCAACCCCAGAATCGGCCATGAATGGACCTAATGGTCAGGGGTCCCTTTACCTTTTAACACTCAGGTGTATTTAACCTGCTGCAGTGGGGAATATCAGGGCCCTGAACATGGTTTTTCTATATGATAGAAGATAATCCTGTGCCAATATCAGCCTGAATTGAACTTAAGAGCCCCAAGTTTTTCTGGTTCTGTGTCTTCTAATTTCAAAACTTGCTTTGGCACTCTGCTGCAAGTTGCACGCATATCTCTGTGCATTGGGCCTGATTTCTGTTCTATTCCACTATATCATTGCATTACAGGTAGTAGGAGTCACCTTTGCAGTTATTAGAAGATTGTAGTTTTATTGAAGAACAAATCGCTAAACAAATAGGGGTTTCCACTGGATAATCTTGTCTAATTTTCTAAGTCTTTTACTTTATAACACTAATTATTACATGATGACTCATTTATCTGCTGAGAGTAATTTGCACCATAATTATTTTTGTCAAAATTAATCAGCAGTGAGGCACAGACTGTTCTTACAACTCAAGATGATGAAAACCTTTCTCCAATCATTTCATTTAGGAATCCAAGAATATTAGGTGCACAAGTTGTAGTTTTCAGCTATACTTCACAAAGATGCTCTATAGGCCTTTTTAGGATTAAGACAATATTCTTGTTGGGACAGGTACATAAGCAAAAGCCAAGTGACTTTTTCTCCTAATGATTTTTCCTGTAATTTTTTTGCCCTTCCTCCAAAAAAAGCCCAGCTCAGTAAATCACAAATCAGCAGAACAATGCAATTAAATGTAATAATAAAAATGTTCAAAACACTAAAAAACATTAAAAACCTATGCACTATAATAATGACAACTTGGTTGGCTACCTGCATTTTGTTTAAAAGATTACTTTATTTTATTTATTGACTATTTCACTTTCAAACAATTAGGTAAAAGGTAAAGGGCCAGACTGATTAAGTCCAGTCAAAGGTGACTATGGGGTGTGGCACTTATCTTGCTTCAAGCCAAGGGAGCCAGTGTTTGTCCACAGAGAGCTTTCTGGGTCATGTGGCCAGAATGACTAAACCGCTTCTGGTGCAATGGAACACTGACAGAAGCCAGAGCGTACAGAAACACCATTTAACTTCCTGCTACAGCAGTACCTATTTATCTACTTGCACTGGTATGCTTTCAAACTGCTAGGTTGAAAGAAGCTGGGACAGAGCAACGGGAGCTCACCCAGTCACATGGATTCAAAGTGCTGACCTTCCGATCGGCTAGCCCAAGAGGCTCAGTGGTTTAGACCACAGTGCCACCTGCATCCCTTACCTTATCTTTATCTTTGAACAATTATGACTTCTCAAAGTAAATCATACCAATTAAAGAAACAAAAACAGACACACAGACGTCTGCCAGCAAGCTTACAAATAAAAATAAAGGGTATGAATGGAAGTAGAGTGAAAGGAAAAGGCAGAGGAAGGAGATCAGTTCTTTAAGATCAGAATGTAATGGTAAGCAATAAATGGACATTATTTCTTCCAGTTTGGACCAGGCTGATCTTCCCTTGCATCCTCACGTTTGTCATTGGATGCCCCATCCTTCCTCTTCTTTTTCATATGTTTTACTTTCATGCTAAGACCTTGCTATTGAGTTTGTTGGCCCCATATTCAGGGTGGAATTCGGGAAATTTTTCCACTTGGCAAATTGGCACCGGCCATTTGATTGCCTTCCTCATAGCAATCACCACAACGTTATGAGGTTAGGCATTGGGTAAGTCTTAGCTGTAGGGGAGCTTGTAGCACCTGTCTGCCCCTACTTGGTTAAGAGTATCCCATTAAAGGGATTGTCAATGGGTTCCTTCTGTTCAGATGCCCAGGTGGAGGCTAGGGCCGTAGAACACCTCCAATGGGCACCTCTCAAGGGTACCCCTATTTGATGTAGGTCATAGGGCCCCCCAGATGTGGTTTACCCTTAGATGAACTCCCAGCAGCGCATCTAAGGGACTGAGTTGGAATAAATGACTATACCCAATGCCTACACCAAACCATTCAAATCTATAATAAAGTTGTGGCCTATTTGAACACAATTTTATGTTGTTGTCTTGTCTGGTTATTCATCACTTAGGGATTGATGGGGTCATGGGGCCTTGGCATACAATAAAATCTCAGGCACTCAGTAATATAATACAAGCCAAACTAAAGACTCAAAAACCATAGTCTCTGAAGGCTGGAGAAAATGAGTAAGTTGTTGTTGTTGTTTAGTCATTTAGTCATGTCCAACTCTTCGTGACCCCATGGACCAGAGCACGCCAGGCACACCTGTCTTCCACTGCCTCCCACAGTTTGGTCAAACTCATGTTGGTAGCTTCAAGAACACTGTCCAACCATCCCATCCTCTGTCATCCCCTTCTCCTTATGCCCTCAATCTTTCCCAACATCAGGGTCTTTTTCAGGGAGCCTTCTCTTCTCATGAGGTGGCCAAAGTATTGGAGCCTCAGCTTCAGGATCTGTCCTTCCAGTGAGCACTCAGGGCTGATTTCCTTGAGAATGGATAGGTTTGATCTTCTTGCAGTCCATGGGATTCTCAAGAGTCTCCTCCAGCTCTAGAGTAAGTTTTACCAAGTGGCAAAATCCCTATCAATGATGTGGCCATTGGAGAGAATTCCAGAGCTGGGGCACTACTACCATGCTGGCACCATTTGGCTGCTCCTTTATGAACTGATTTAGCTCTAGTGATAGAGATCATCAGAAAGAATGACTTTCCTTGTGTTTCCATACACCCAGGCTAACTGGAACATGGAGCCGAGTGTTCCTTGCATTGGCGAGTAAGAACCAAGCTCCCCGTTTGTTCTCTAGCTGTTGGAGGGCACCAAGGTAGTCACCTGGCCACAATGTTCATCCCCTTACATCAGAGTTTATTTCCCTTTAGCAGTCATAGGGCATCTGGAGGTTGGAGCAGAGTGCTCTGTTGCTTGTACGTGGCTCAGGAATAAGCTGGACTCCCTGTCTGCTGTACGTGAATAAAGCTGTTCGTGTCTGAGTTTACCTGAAGTGCCTGGAGTCTGGTTCTAAGAAAAGCAGCCCAGCTGGGCAACAACACAAAGAGAATGAAGAGGGAAGAAAGAGAATGGTGAATAGCTATCAGAAGCCTTGGCAACCACCTGCCTTTGTAAAACAATGGCTTTGCAGAATTCCTCTGCGTACAACTACGAGGTGATGTGTCTTTGCGGTGTGATGCAAAATCTTGAGTAGCAGTGTGCTGAAACGAAGGCTTGCCTAGCATACAAGCCTCTCCTGTCAACCTCACAAACCTACTACAGAGGAAAGAAAACAACACACAAACCTGTAAATTGGTTGCAGGACTTTCTGCTGAGACTCTAGTTTTGTTCCCAACATGCATTTCCTTAGCCATTGGCTCTTCTTAGTTCCTGTCCCCAATCCAAGACACTGAAGGTGTTGTTTTTTTAAATGGTGATTTGCACACACAGGGTTATATGGATGCTTCATGAAGACGGTGACACTGGTCATCACTCGGCAATGATCACTTGGGGACTTCCACTGTGGGTAACATTTCTGCTTGTTCTTGGGGCTTACCCTCGTATTTCACATGCCATTGTCTGTTTTCAGTGGACATTCTTTCTAGTGGTACAGATCTGCCTTAAGCAACAAGGTGATGAAAAAAGAAACAAAGTTTGTGTTTAAACACTGGCAAGTGCCTCTCCTGCCTGAAGGAAGATGTATGGAGAGCTAACCAGATGACCATGGGAAGTCCAACAGCAGGCAAACATGTTTTGTGTTTTGCCTGGCTAAAGAAGAACCCCAGAATCCAGTGACATCAAAAAGTGTTTAAAAAGCAGGGGGAAATGGGGAAAAGTCCCATAGGTTCAGAGAAATATCTTCTCCCCGCACACACCCTGTGATTTTTGGGAGGGCTTTGTTTTATCCCCATCCAGAGAGTGAAGAAATTATTTCTTCGGCAAAGCACTGACTTAAATCTATATCTTCATTAAAACATATGTATTTAATTAAGCATTTCTTTTTTAATAAATAAATATATACATATTTAAGGCATACTTTATGGGGAGTGAGCCCCACGGAATGTTTGCTGGGTACAATTGTGTACTAAATGTTACATAGAAACTGAAATCCCAGGCATAAATACCACTGCGGTCAATGGGATTTGCTTATCAGTATAAGTGATTAGGATTAGAGTGTTTGTGGTTTCTTTGATGTTCAATATTTCTCCAGGAATGAATTTGCAGCATATATTTATTAAGAAATAAGCTACTTTGTATGGCAGTGGAAGAGGATCCCCTTGCCCATCACACACAACACATTTGTAGACATCACAAAGTGCTTGCCTTAACTAAGGGCAAGATTTGTGTTGATAGTATTGCTCAGAAGTGCTAGACAAAAAAAATACATTTTTTTAATAGAAAAAAAATGCCAAATGTGTTCCAAAAGATAATTTCCATATCTCTTCATGAGATCCAAGTCTTAAGTGTTGTAGCACCCAACTGTTAACTTTGATCTCTGAGTGCTGAGGATTATGAAGCACTGAAGTGGAAGACAGCCCTGTGATGGCTGCTAATTACAAAGAATAAAAGAATAAAAACAGGTTCACCATAAATTACACACAGAAGCTGGCTTTTTACCCATTTGTACTGATTTAACTTGTTGAAATATGTTCACAGAAGCCTAATTACAAATGCACAGATAATATTGTTGTCAAACTGCACTGACTTGATTTACAGTTCTCTTAAAAGATAGGAGTACATAAAAATCCAAGCTGTTAGCTATTATTTTGAGGTACTCAGAGTAATGTGCATGCTCAATTAAGGAGAACACCACACTTGGTAGACCACTGTAAGTCCCCAGCTGCACTATATTTTTCAGGCAGTGTCATACCATTTTCAAACAATTATGGCTTCCCCCAAAGGAATGCTGGAAACTGTAGTTTGCTATGGGGCTGAGAGTTGTTAGGAGACACCTTTTCCCCTCACAGAGCTACAATTCTCAGAGTTGTTCAACACCCTGTCCTTTGGGGAACTCTGGGAATTTGAACTCTTTGAGGACAATCCAAACACCTAACAAACACCCTTAACAAACTACAGTTGCCAGGATTCTTTGGAGACTGTTTACAGTGGTGTGATGGTGCTTTAAATGTATAGGTTCCTAAGTCCATTGCTCCACTTTCCTACAGCTTTTTCATTTTTAAATACAAACCAAAAAAAAATCAACAGCTTACCTCTAGATAAGTGTTCATATTTATATAGCTTGGCTACCTTCACATTTCTTCACTTGACCAATGCTTCTGCCTGAATAGCCAATGCTGTAACTTTAGCTGCATCTCCAATAGGGAGGTCAAAGATGAGAATTGATTTCTGTCTCCAGGAAATTGGAGCTGGAGCACACTGATTTCCATAGGGATTCTGCCACACATTATTCCTTTATATGTTTCTTCACCTTTTATCTGTAACCTTTTGAGTGTCTCACTGTGTGGATAAGTCACCTTGCCACAGAAGAAACTAGGGCTGAGTGCAAGAAGATTCTCCATTTTATGGCATCCATCCATTTGGTGAAACATTCTAAACAATACAGCTTGATGTGTGGGGGTCTAAGTGCATGTGTACACACAGATACCATTCATTCAGAATTTGCCATGTTTTTAGTAGCATCACACATCCTGTTCTCCCATTGACCAGCCAGATGCTTATGAGAACTTTGCAAGCAAAAATTGTATTCTCCATTGCTAGCTATTAGATAGACCTACTTTCCATGATTTCTTTTCATCTCCTTTAAAGATATCTTAGCTAGTGGCAGTCACATCTTATGGCAGTGAATCCCACACATTAATGATGTTCTGAGTGCAGAAATACTTCCTTTTATAAGTCCTGAACTTCCTGTCAATCAGTTCCACGGTGTGGGCCCCAGTTACTGTTTATAAACTATCACCCAGTCATTTGACTTTTAACTAGGGCCATATATCACGGTCATATCCTAGTCTGTATCTGTGTCCATATAAAGTTAATAGTGTTTTAATATATTTTTACTGTATTTTAAATTGTGTGTTATGAATGCTTTTAGTCACTTGGGGATATTTTATGTAGCGAGCCACAAATAAATGCAACACCAGTCTTCGTCTTCATCCCCAGGGCCAGGGAACCTTTTTTTCTGAACTAAAAACCTTTCCTCATATTCCTTTCCCCTGGTCGTTTCTGTCGCTATCTTATGCATATTTTCCAACTCTACAATATTCCTTTTCAGCTGGAGCAGCCAGAACTACACAGTGAGCCAGCTGTAGCCACACCGTAGAGCTGTATAACAGGAAATGGACACTTTTATAGAAAAGTAGTAGCTGTGTCCATGATCCTGAAATGACTCTGAGTTTAAACCAAACCTCCATTCTCCAATTCAAAAATGCCCTAAGGCTGCAATCCTACACCCACTTACTTGGAATATGTCCCGTTGAACTCAATAGTACTGACAACTGAGTAAACATGGATAAGACTGGGGCAGTAATTCTTCCATTTCCATTCCCTGACGTGCAGGCAAGTTTAGACAATAATTTATGACAGGAAAGAGCATTCTGGGGATTTGCCTCTGCATTGTCAGATGTATATATCACTGTATTGTTTCAGCCAGAATCTCATGGCTCAGAGACTGATATGGAAGCAAGTGATGCAGTTAAACAGGCTTGGCGATATAAGCTGTCTGTCTGGGTGGGTGTCTGGCTGCAAAGCATGCATAAGCCTCTGTGAGCTCTTCGGACATATCAGTTTAACGACAAATATATGAAACAGCCCCATCCTACCTGACAGCAGGCTGAGAGTTCAAAAATAATTTTGGCAGACCTGCCTTTAAGCCAGAATAACAATTACTTTTATTTCTCCCACCCCACCCCTTCTGATATAACTACTATGAAAGTGAAGGACCATATCAGCCTCCCCTTTGATTCTCTGCCTCGTGCCAATCGTGACACAATCTTGCTTATGTTTCTTAATTTTTCTAGCCAGACAAAAATGTGTTCCATGTGGCCTTAGCAAGTGTTGAGGCAAGAGGAGTGTAAGGTTATTGATGATGATGACAAGCTTTGTTGCAGATTTCATCTCATTCTCCTTCAAGCATTTTCATCTGTGTACTGCTCCTTTAATCAGAACCTTCTGAATCTCAAGGCAGCTGCACCAGAAGCGATTATTACTATTATTATTTTAAAAAATCTATGGTGGAATGCATCTTCAGAGATAAAACGGTGAAACAAAGCAATAAAAAAATGGCAAATCATATTTAGATGAATGAGAACTGAGGGCCATTTGGCTAAAGGGGGGTCATTTTCAGTGTAATGTGAATTCATCCCCACACATCAACTTGAATCAGAGCTTGTGTCACTCTACTGTCTAACTACGGAGTGTCACAAGTAAGGATGGAAGAATCTCTGTAAATTGTGGTTTATCTCAGCTTCTCATTTCCCCCAGTTTTAAGTTCAGCTCTCTACACTTCCCCTTCACTTTGCAGAGTTTTTTAAAGCCCTTGTGAAAATTCATCAGTTTTTCAGCATCCATTTCCCCTAATACTCACATGTGCAGGCAATTTTGTCGAAATAGACACCGTTTCCCACCACCCCCAAGCACTGACCCCTATAACAATGTGTTTTTGTATATTATCATCCCCAATAACTGCATCTTTGTACACATTATTCGGCTGGAGAATTGCACCACAAAACTTGGAGAAGTGCGGATTTTGAAGGATAGTCAAGGTTCAGTTTGCACACCAGTATGGTAAATGTGAATTAGGAAGGTTGGCATTAAAATATGAACCAACCTGTTCGCTGTCTTTAATCACAAATTGGCGCAGTCCATTGTGCAAACCCCACTGACATGGATGAAAACTGAGCAAAAGCAGAAGGTACTTTTGTGCAGTTCCCATTCAGTTAGTGGGAGCTTGTACAATATTCAATGGCTACCAGCCTTAAGGTGTTTCTTTTCCTGCCTCTACTGTTGGAGACAGTATGCCTCTGCATGTCAACTACTGGGAATCACAGGTCTAGAGTGCTGTTGTGCTCAGATCCTGGTTTGGGGCTCCCCATAAGAACTGGATGATAGACCATATGGGCCACTGCAAAGTTCCCAGAGTATTATATTGCAATCTGGTGCATGTTTACTCAGAAGTAAGTCCAAATGTTTTCAATAGGGTCTGTTCCCAGTTTACGTATGCACTGGATTGGTTTGTCAGCTTACAACATTTTTATTTGTGAGGCTAAAATGTCTTTGATCCTCCCTCACAGTGTAGCTGGAATCTTAGCTGTGATTCCTTATTAATGCAAAACACCACAATCAAAACATGTAATGTGCATCAGGATTCTGGCTAATGTAAGCTTTCTATTCACAGTTAAAACCTAAAACTTCATTAAAGCAAAACTTGAAAGACTTGTGTGTAACACACACAAATCGAATGGTACAATTCTCCCATACCTAATATTAGCCGAAATGCCACTTCTGCACTGCAAAGCGTCTTTGGGAGTAGACAATTTTCAATGGAGGAGAAATGGAGAGGTGACATGCCTCTTGTTCCAGAATACCCAGAAATAATCTAGGAGCCATTTTCTTAAAAAGGCAAGCAATTCTATGCCCTTTTAAAATATGTGTTTAGTGGTTTTTATTTTATTTTATGTACTTTGTAGTTTTCTATTCTGATTATATCCTGTGAATCGCCCTGAGACCTGCAGGTATAGGGCGGTGTAATAAATAAATAAATAAATAGGATTCTTTCCCCTCTTTTCCCCTGTCATATTGGACTTCGAGGATCGTTCTAGTCTCTGCTATACTGGTAAAATTAGTTGCTATTAATAGTCATTCTGTAATGCTGGAGTAAAACTGGTGGCATAAGATGAATTATTTGTGTAGACCAATATAAATTTACAACTTGTATCACAAAGAAGTTGTAATTCACTTTCCACGAAGGTCTGAAATGTCAATAATCTGGTCACTTGTATTGACAAGGCCATCTACATTTGATCTATCTACTTTTAATTGTGGTTGGCTTGGCCTGAAAATCTTGGCTGGAGATTTTGGTCGAACATTTGTTCTTCATTGCCATGAGAAGGCAAAGCAGTGGACTTTTAACCCCATGGTGGGGAATCTCTGGCACACAGTCCTTATTAGCCTTCCCCGTTTGGCTCCCCAGGCTGTTCTGGCCAAGCCATACCCACCTGCCATATCCCTGATCTCATAAGATGTCAGGTGCGTCGAAAGTAAAGTCACAGGCCAAAAAGGGACTTGCAGGCATTGCCAACCCCCTGATCAGTGTTACTTTGACTCTCTGGTAATCATCTCTGCATCATCTCTCTGCTATTAGTCTGTGACTGGATTCCTTACTAAGGAGGTCTGGACAAGACACATTCTTTCTCAGTTTCTTCCCAGATATTGCCCATTAAAATTATGAAATGATTTCCCTATAGCAACAGTATTTTTGAATAGTACAATGATATGGCATGCAACCCCTTTGTTAATTGTCATTCTTTCGAGAACAGCATACAGTTTCTGGAACTAAAATGCAGTCATTTTAACCTTTGAGTTCTACGGTGGATTCTCTGTGAAGGTAATTACAGCCATTCAGTGGGTTATGATGTTACTTTCAGCTGAGAATTCATTTCTAACATTCTCTCACCTTTTCATAGCAGATCAGATGTTCTTCCACAGCAGGAACCTGCATATGCAGGATGTTATTTTATACATGTCTTCTTCCCTAGTTAGAAGTCAAAATGAGTCACACATATCATCATTCCTTAGGCTTTCTGCTAAAATTACTTAACTGAAAAAGGAAGATTCGAAACAGCCCAATGCTACTGTTTTATTTAGAAGCAGAAGAGGTTTACATTTCCTCCTTACAGTCTTTTTAAAAATACGTTTTTACCTTCAGGAAGCACTTTTCACAACATTTTTTTACCTGCAGAAGAATCACTATGTGTTGCAGTTACATTCTGCAATGCATTGTATGGTGCACTCTGAAATCATGAATAGCACCCCAGGCATCAAAAAGAACCATACAGTACATATTATTTAAGAATTAAAGGAGTGCCCTTAGATCATTCTGAACACTTCCAATTGATTATTCATTGAAACTTAAATTGGTAGTGGTGGATAAACTGCCATTCAGGAAAGCTGCTCTGCCAGTAATGATCTTCTCAGTGAATAACCCCTGATGGTCTTATGAGGAACTCCAAGGTTTCCCCAGAACAATGGAACAATGACATTACAGGAATGCTAACCTTTCAAGCATGATAGCCTTTTCAAAAAATATATGAGACAAGTCAAAAATATCTACCTTGAAATCTGGACTAGTTTCTTGCTATGCTAAAGAAATTGTCCACTGCAATATCCACTTGCTTTTGGAAAGTCTCTTCAAAGGACTACATGAGAACTTCAATATGTAGGTCAGGTATCAGTACTTTAGGTGCTATATCCAATGATGTCACTCAGTGGACAGTAAGGATTCTATTACTGTTGCCCTAAATCTACTTGGAAAGTCCTTGAACCCTTTGGAGCAGATTAAATGGGGATTGGGGTCTGGAGGGGGAAGAGTTGGACCTTGTTTTCTTCACTGTTCAGCTGACAGAAGTTTTACCATCTGCTAAGGATGGTCAAATTTGGCTTTTCGCATTTCCATAGCATTTTCTAATTTTTTTATCTTCCTGAAAATTCACCAGAATTTTGGTGTGAATTTCTCTTAATATACACAATTTTGTACACAGTTTTGACTAATATACACTGTTTTGACTAGCAAGTTCCCCTAATCTAATTTTTTATTATAATTTTCACTAATACGTGCATTTTTGTGCACATTTCTCTTTAGTATATGCATTTTTTTGCACACATTGTACAGGGAACTGCATTACAAAATTCAGATAAGTGAAAATTTCAAAGGATAGTTGTGTTCGGGTTTGTGATTAGTTCAAGATGTACAAATCAGGTGGTTCCTCATTAAAATGCATAGAAAATATGAAATTTCCCCCTTTCTCTACTATCAGCTGAGCAACACTGTTGTATCTAACCCCAAACAAATATTCTACATCAATAAAAGCCAATTTGCAGCCCTGATGTCTTAAAGATTGTGCATGGTTCTCCTTTGCTGCCCAAGCATAGACTCATGGAATTTTTTTTGGGGGGAGGCTATTGGGTTACTGCTTTTGGTTTGAATTCATATGTTGTGGTCTTGTTGGGAACTGCCCCGAGACCTCTGGGTATAGGGTGGTGTATAAGTTAAATAAATAATAAATAATAATAATAATCCTTAATGCACCATCCATTGGTCAGTGAAGGAGCAGCTGTTCTAAGGCTTGCTTTCATCTTCCCTCCCCATTCCCTTTTCCTTTAGTATTATAAGATTACAAACTGGTAGGCAGGACTTATCTTATGGTATTTATTGCATTTATATCATATCCTTTCCTCCATGGAGAAATACATGCTTCTCTCCCTCAATTAATCCCCACAACAAACCTTTGAGGTGGGGTAGGCTAAGAAGTAGAAACTGTCTGAAGGTCACGATATGAGCTTCATAGCAAATTGGGATTTCAGCTGTGGTATCCCAGGTCCTAGTCCAACACTCTAGCTACTGCAACACACTGACTTTCTATAGCCACTTTAAATATAAATTATGCAGTGCTTAGAAAAGTTTTGGTGCTTTATTATTAATAATAACAATAATAATCCCCAAACCACAGCAGTTTCACTTTTGCATTTATCTACAATGGTAAAAACAGTCCTGGGGAATGTGAGGGTTATTGCTGTTATTCTAGCATTATTATTGCTGTTATATTGCAATTTACTTTTAATAATGAAAAAAGAGGATTGACTCGGTCCACTCCAACCTACAAACCGTCCACATCAATCTCACGCATCAGCTTTAGCTGTAGAAATCAGGGCAAACCAGTGCTAGCCAAATGGGGCATAACTGATTGGCTCTGCTCAGCTTGCAAGGAACTAAGCCTCACTTCTTATTATGACCAGCTTGGAAGTGTGCAAGGCGAGTCATAATACAGCATACATAATGGCTGTAATATTCATATGCCTCACCATGTGGATGATTCCTTTTCTCCATGCAGAATTTCTACGCCACCGGTAGCTGTTATCAAGAATGTCTGCTGGTGTTGTGGATACTGTCTGTGCGCTGTGGGTGATCCACCTGGCAAGCTGTTTTATATCTTGCACTTGTTGCATAGAGCGGTGATTTCTCCCACCAGGCCCTTTTAAAGATGAGAACACCTTTCGTACTAGTCCAGGCACAAGCCAAGAAGATCAAATAATTGATTGAGATGCATGCCAAAAAGTTGAGTAAATTATCCCTGTAACTTGATGACAATGGACACTGCCCAACTAATACTGATAAAACTTTGTCGTCGAGTCTTGTTTTGTTTTAGGGCCAAGAAACAGTGGCTTATCTACTATTCCCTGTAATGAGGTTTTCCTCTGGTGACAGCTTGAAACAAACCCTGCTTTATGAAGCTAAACAAGCATCTGTTAAATGCCTGCAGCGCTAGCTAATTCAGGTAGCTGATTTTCATAGTATTCTAAATATAAATGTGTCGAGTAGTCAGCAAGTTGGAAGAATCAGTTCCTGTGACTTCTGTGTGCCTGTGCATGGTTTAGAAGCACTGAGAATTTGAAACAGTTGGCAGAAAATGCAGAATCCACATTCAGTTTAGACCGAAGTCCATCTATGAATTGAAATGCTGCTGCTGTTGTTAGTGGGGATGAGGAAATAACAAAATGAGCAGTGCAGGCTCTGCCCTCAGGCTTTCAAAGCAAAATGAGATCAGAGGCATTGCCAGGTTTTAGAGGGCCCTGGGCATGGTGCCTTTGAGGGTGAGGGCACTTTCTTGGCCATGGCAGCCTTGCTAACTTGGCCACTCCTTCTCCCACCTTGCTACTGCTCTGTATTTTCAAAACTTTGGTGGTCAGCAGGGATGGAGTGGGCAGGTGAACAAGCAAGTGGGGAAGGCTGCCTGTCAGGGCAGAATAGGAAAGGTAGTGCTGTTCAGGTAGACAGGGTTCCAGCAAGATGCCTGCCTTTTTGAATTAGTGTGGTACCTTGGGTTAAGAACTTAATTTCTGGAGGTCCGTTCTTAACCTGAAACTGTTCTTAACCTAAGGTACCACTTTAGCTAATGGGGTCTTATGCTGCCACCGCGCCACCGCACGATTTCTGTTCTCATCCTGAAGCAAAGTTCTTAACACGAGGTACTATTTCTGGGTTAGCGGAGTCTGTAACCTGAAGCGTATGTAACCCGAGGTACCACTGTAAATCATTTCCCAGGGTGAGAACAGCAGTGGACAACAGGAACGGCTGCCCTTTGCTGCTCCAGTACAGTTATTGGCCCTACAAAACCAAAAGCTTCCTGCTCACCCAGCCTTGGGTTAGAGCCTTCACTGAACAATTTTGGGTCTCTGGTTGACAGGGCCAGAAAGGATATTTTTCTCTTAACCTGATTGGCACTTGGGGTTTTCTTAGCCTTTCCCTTAGTGAAATTACGTCATTCCTTTGTTAGGAGGAAGAACATTGTTTGCATGGGGGCAGAAATGGCACTGGGCAGGATCAACATAGAATATGGGGGCCTGAGGGTAGGATTGACCGCAGCACCCCCAAGGTTGGATAGGGGTATCTGCCTGGTTAGAATCTGCACCCTAGTGGCCCAGTGAGACCTTGCTTGCTTGGCTTGCACCACAGAAAGGTTCAAACCCAATGGATCCATTCCATCAACATGGGGCTTGTGGAATGATGAACTGATCCTGGACCCAGTACCATGCCAACCCTTCCCCTTGCCTGATGCTGTCAATAAAGATTTGGCCTGGTTTTATCCCACCACCATTCTACAGTCTGGTTATTTGCTTCTCTCATGGGTCACATAATGCACCTGCCTGGGCAAGTATGCGCATCATCTGTCTTTCTACGCCTAAAGGAAAAGGTGCGTGGTAAATCAACCTCTGAAATCAGTTACTGTGGAAGACAGGCATATGTATCTCCAAGGAGTGGTAATTCCACTTCTGAGGAATGTAACAGAGAAGGTTCTGCTCCACAGTTTCATACCTTGCGTTGCAGCTGCTGAACTCTAGCAGATCTTAAGCCACGTGGCTCTAGGCTGTTACTTGATTAAGGTCTTGGATATATTCCTTAAAAGAGCTTGCAATACAAAAAGAAATAAAGACTTTTTCTTTCTGTAGGCAATTGCCCAGTTATTTTGAGTCGGTTTCACTATAAGGAATGCAAACTTGTTTTCCCAACGAAAGGAACATTTCCTCACCAATAAGAAGGTGACTAATGTGAAGGGTTGATGTTTAAGGTCATAGGACAAGTTCCACTAAGCTTTGCTGCATGGAGCCAGAGACATACAGCTTTGTGCTGTACTTTAAAAACACTGCCTTTTTTTTTCTTTTTTTCTTTGCCTATATCTCTAAAAAAGTAAAGATAGGCTCTTTACTATGTAATCCAATAGTTTAAATGGAAAGAGACATTTTCAGCATGATTTCTGACCTGCAGTGCATTGGATCAGCATATCTCAAACTCAAGGAATTATAATGAAGAGGGCCAACCATCCAGACTTTAGCAAGACGGGCTTGGTGCCAGGAGTCTAATATTCAAACCCTGCCTTTCTCAGCCCCCTTGGTACAATTTAACCTGAGTCCCCAGCCTTTGACACAGGCCTGTTCCTTGTCCAAGATGGCAGAGGTCAGGGTTGAGTTTATTAGTTTCACATGGCATTGCCCATCTAACCATCCCAATATTTTTTACCTTTATTCTGCAAGCATTATTTCAGGCATAATGTGCCACAAAACAAGAAAGCAAATATAGCATCAGCTTAAAGAGATAAAAGGGTTTTTGGAATGACAAATGGATTTTTGCAACACTAATACAGTGGTACCTCAGGTTAAGAACCTAATTCATTCTGTTCTTAACCTGAAACTGTTCTTAACCTGAAGCACCACTTTAGCTAATGAGACCTCCTGTTGCCACTGCGCCGCTGCTGAATGATTTCTCTTCTCAGCCTGAAGCAAAGTTCTTAACCCAAGGTAATATTTCTGGGTTAGTGGAGTATGTAACCTCAAGTGTATGTAACCTGAAGCGTATGTAACCCGAGGGACCACTGTATCCTAATATTAAACATTTGGACTGAGATATCAGCCTGCAGCCCATGTATAATGTTTCACCAGCACTGATGTCCCATAATGTTTTGTGAAGTTTCAGTAGCCCAGTGTTAAAGATGCCTCATATGATTAGATGTATGCTACAATTCTGCACACATTTACATGGGAGTAAATTCCCGTGAACTCGGGGACTTGCTTCTTTGTAAATATGCATGAGATTGTGCTACCCAATTTTCTCCAGTCAGGGCAGCTTCGCACATTCATTGCTGAGCTTATATCCTCTCTTCATGGTGTTTCCCACCATGTAGAGAGGCATGCAGGAGAAACCTAGACGTTATGCCAGAGTGTGTGAAACATGCTTCTGCATAACAGGCTGCTATTTTGTGCCAGTGATATTAACCAGAAGTGTGTTGGCAAAAATAAAAGTGTCCCAGACGTCATAACAGCTCTACTTTGAATAATCTCCATATTGCCATGTTGGGGAGCTCCACACAAGGAGAAATTGCAATAAAAAAAATGAATGTATGGAAAACTGTCCCAAAAGTCACACTATAAAATACTTGTTTAAATAAATAAGGATTATATAAGAGGAACCTATTGGATCTGGTCAATGGCCCATCTAGTTCAGTATGCTGTTATCACGATCAGATGCTATCTGCTCCAAGTGGCTTATTGTCTTTCTGTCTGTCTGTAAAGGAAGAGACCAGGCAGCACTGCAGCCCTCAAAATGCCTTGTAAAGAGACCCACAGAACTCTGGATTCTGATGAGGATTCATGATCTGAACGACTTTGTGAATGGATCAAGTTGAATCAGCTTTTCTACTTTGGAATACCAGGTGGGTAGATTCCTTCTTCATTCCAGTATGTACTGTAAAAACATTGCTACAAAAGCAGCCCTTAATAACAGATTAAGCTGGATCATACAATCAACTTGGTGATATCTATCTCTATCATCTCTATCTCTATCTATCTATCTATCATCTATCTACCTATCTATCTATCTATCTATCTATCTATCTATCTATCTATCTATCCATCTATCTATCTATCATCTATCATCTGTCTATCATCTATCTATCATCTATCTATCTATCTATCTATCTATCTATCTATCTATCTATCTATCTATCATCTATCTATCTATCATCTATCATCTATCATCTATCATCTATCATCTATCATCTATCTATCATCTGTCTATCCTCTATCTATCTATCTATCTATCTATCTATCTATCTATCATCTATCTAGCTATCTCGATCCATCCATCTATCTATCTATCATCTATCTCTATCTATCTATCATCTATCTATCTATCTATCTATCTATCTATCTATCTATCTATCTATCTATTATCTATCTATCTATCATCATCATCTATCTATTATCTATCATCTATCTATCTATCTATCTATCTATATCTATCTATCTATCTATCTATCTATCTATCTATCTATCTATCATCTCTCTCTCTCTCTCTCTATCTATCTATCTATCTATCTACCTACCTATCTGTCATCTATCTATCTATCATCTATCTATTTCAATTAGTCTAAGCTAATACCTGGTGGTACATTGCTTCTTCCACCAGCAACTTGTGTCTACTTTTACTTACCCTAGAAACCCCAGTTCCCACTTTCAGCATAACTGCTCATTCCCCATTATAAAAGCTTTTCATTCCCTTGGCTCCCTTGCCTTCCATCACTAGACAATTTTTTTAAATTTTCATTAAGGTTTTCCCTCCCTGGCCTGTATTTGAAGATACAATCAATAACATGCAAGGAATCGCCAGAACCATTTATTTGTAAAAACCCTTGTAATGAAGAGACACTTCCTTTATGAGGTAAACAGGCTGCAAGGTGACCTTTCATAAACTCATTAACCAGTTTCCACAATCTTCCTCCTTTTTTGCTCCCAAGCTAGTACACACTTGAGAGCTACAGAAATTAATCTGAGGACAGGGGAGCACTCATAGCAAGCCTTCCGGTTTTCCAGGGAAGTGCCCAATCCATGCAATAACACATCGTAAAAGCTGGGGGCATGAGAGATCCTGAGCAAGCAGAATGTTGACCACAGAGCTTGAATCAAAGCCTTTTAGAAAAGTACCCAAGATAAAGTGAGCTAAGAGAGATAGGAGGTTGCATCCCAATGAAAATAAACAGCTATTTCCAGACTTCATACCATGAGTGTTTTTAAGGAACAACAGCATCCTTATTTGGGAACCCTCTGGAGGATGAAGCCAGCACGCTGTGATCTTTAGGTGTTGCATAAACAGAAGGTGGAAGCATTTAATCAGCCAGGGTCACATGGATGACAATCTTAGCACCTTGTTTTGCACATGGAAACAATTTTAAGAGGTGTAAACTAGAAGAAATGTTACTCTTCACTTTCTGCTAAATGGATTAACATGGGAAAACGTTATCTTGTTGCGGTTTTTTTGGGGGGGGGTATTTTTGCAAAAGCTCTGATTAGGCTACCTAGTTAGCCATCTTTCTTCTGCTTAAGGATAGGGTCTTTGGTAGATAGAGTGGTTTTTAAGAAGAAAACAGGGTTGAAGCTTTGGATTCCATTGCAACACCTAATATGGAGATGGGGGAATCTATCGCTACACTGGATGGTGTGGGACTCTGGCTTTCATCAGCCCCAGCCAGCATGGTTAATGGTCATGGTTAAAGAGGCTGGGTTCTATAGCCTCTCTCTGTAAATACTGAATAAAAAGCAGATGGTAAGAAACATTTCCTTGTCTTTGTATGTTCTTGGGCAACCGGCCGGGAGTTGCTGGCAGCAGCCTGACAGCACAACATTCACTACTAAAGGTGTAGACAACAACTGAGTTAGCTGTATGAGGTTCTTTCCTGTGTGGAGGTCTACTCTGGCTCTTGAACTTGGCAAGTGGTCTGGAGATGTGTGCACTTGAGGATTAGGAAATAGATCCTTGCTCAGGAACACTATAGAATCCTCATTGGCAAAAGAGAGAGAGAAAGAAATCCATCTACTCTCAAGTGAATGAAGAGTGCAGAGGACTAGACGCTCACACAGGCAGAATTTTACAAAGCAGTTGATGGGAGTTGATGTGCAAAATGTCTGGAGGGTCTCAAGTTGGGATTAGATACCCTAGAAAGTTACTGTAAATTATGAATCCAGATAAATTGCAGATATCAGATTGGATCCAGGCTGTCCTACCTGTAAGTCCCACTGAATTCAATGAGACTCCTCAGAGTAGCTGTAGTTTGAATTGCAGCCTTAGTCACAACTGAGGTCCCATTGACTTCAATGGGTCTACTCTAAGCATGGCCAAGGCTGGATCCAACCCATCCATATCCATAGAGATATTTTTGTAATTATGAAATAGTCATGCCCTTTTGCAGTCTACATTTGAGGAGGGGAGAGGAACCTGTGAAACAGCCAGATCCAGTTTTAAAATACTGAGATGCTCTCCCATGGAATCACACAGTTTTAAATGGCTGACTTACTGCTAGCAGCAAGTGTAGGCTTGCATAAAAGGATTTAATTTATCAAGTGCTTGGGGACATTATCCAATTGCTTAATACCTCCTTGACTGACGGTCAAACAAGATAATTGTAACGCTGTATTTGCAAATATCTGAATCTTACTAGAAGTGTGATGCGTAATCCCTTAATCTGAGGGGAAAGGTACCATAATGATTAAGATAACTGCCTGACAGCCCTTGAACATTCCTTATGTTTTTAAAACATAAAGTAAACACTTCTATTGAACTGGGCTGTGCTCAGCATGGATTACTTGAGCTTTGAGAACAGCAATAGAGAACAATAAAACAAGGCTTGCTTGGAACACGCTCTGTTTATCAGATGCAGTCCACACAACTTCAGTTTTGGAACATCACCTGTTGAATATCAATAAAATGTTTACTCAGATGCTGAAAACACATTTTCAGTCATGCTGAGTGCCATAAGCCTTGCCTTTGAAAGCTGGTAAAAATATATAAAACATTTTTGGAATCAATTGTCTTGTAGCTCACAGTCCTTGTTCTTATGATGTGAAAATATTTTTCCCCAGCTCTTTTTCAAATCTGTTTGCAAATGATTAATGTCATTTTCAAAAATGTGTTAGATAATGAGCCATATTAGAACGGCACTTTAAGACTTGTCCTACATTTCCCCCCAGCTGTACCGATGGTACAATATGTTCAAATTGTTAACAACAACAACAACAACAACAACAACAACAAATTTTATTTGTATCCTGCCCTACCCTTATTGGAGCTGGGCTCAGAGTAGCTAATATAATATAAAAACACAATATACATAAAATCAATCAATCAATTAAAATACATCCCAAAATTAATTCAAATAATTAATTCAAATAAATTAAAATGATGGTGAAATTATGATGGGATTACTTTGAATGTATGGGGTGTTTTATGAAATGGTGAAAGCAGAATTTTTTTGCCATTTATATTCTGACCATTAGATCTTTCAGTGAAAGCGGACTTTGAACAGTAGTAGTAGTGGTAGTAGTGGTAAGAATAAAGCTGGCCCCAGATGGTGTTTGATGTTGTTGGGTCCAGTGATTGTGATGTCTGGCTGTATGTGGCAGCAAAGTTGGCATCTGGGTTTATTGCTACTTTTGTTACTAGAATTGCTCTTTCAAAACTCCACCAATAGGTACAAGTGCCAGTAAAGATAAAGGGACCCCTGACCATTAGCCAGGTGTTAAACTGAGGGACGCGGGTGGCGCTGTGGGTAAAACCTCAGTGCCTAGGACTTGCCGATCGTATGGTCAGCAGTTCGAATCCCTGCGGTGGGGTGAGCTCCTGTCGTTCGGTCCCAGCTCCTGCCCACCTAGCAGTTCGAAAGCACTCTTAAGTGCAAGTAGATAAATAGGGACCGCTTTATAGCAGGAAGGTAAACGGCGTTTCCGTGTGCTGCGCTGGTGCTGGCTCGCCAGCTGCAGCTTCGTCACGCTGGCCACGTGACCCGGAAGTGTCTTCGGATGGCGCCGGCTCACGGCCTCTAGAGCGAGATGAGCACGCAACCCTAGAGTCGGACACGACTGGCCTGTACGGGCAGGGGTACCTTTACCTTTAAACTGAGAATCAATTACAGTCAGTTCATCATTTGAAAAATAAGACTTTAGAGCAGTCTTGCCCCCAAATAGCAACTAGGCATTCCATTTTGGCAACTGTAAGGTAAAGGTAAAGTGACCCCTGGCTATTAGGTCCAGTCGTGGCCGACTCTGGGGCACTCATCTCGCTTTATTGGCCAAGGGAGCCGGCGTACAGCTTCCGGGTCATGTGGCCAGCATGACTAAGCCGCTTCTGGCGGACCAGAGCAGCGCACGGAAACGCCGTTTACCTTCCTGCCAGAGTGGTACCTATTTATCTACTTGCACTTTGACGTGCTTTCGAACTGCTAGGTTGGCAGGAGCAGGGACCAATCAACATTGTGGGGATTCGAACTGCTGACCTTCTGATCGGCAAGCCCTAGGCTCTGTGGTTTAACCCGTGTCCCTTACAAGTGCCAGTACATAGTTTCAAAAAACTAATTTTGTAACGGAGAAAATAGAGGAAGTAAAAAACAAGCAATATAATATCCAAGAAACCAATGTTTCCCCCTGCCTTTCTTCTCTTCTCTCCCTCTTTACTGATTTTCTCTTTCCTGATGTGTGCAGAAACTGACACACTATTCCTAATGAAACACTCTTCACATGCCATAGAGAGGCAGTGGCTCCTCTCTACTTCACATCAGGATTCTTTTATCTTGTCAGCTGTTATGTGACATAAAGGAGGTGGGGGAACCTTTCCCCCCCAACACTAGATATTTTTCAACATCTACAGTTTATGAGTTTCTCTCCATAGTTTGAGCTGGCAGATGTCGCTCATTGCTTTCCTGGCAATTAGCTTTCAGCAGGAGGACATTCATAATAGATAGACAGCCTGGAAAGCAGACGACACAGTATTGACATTGCATGGACTTTTAGATACTATTTGGTTTTATTTATTTATTTTATAAAAAATGATGTTGTTTTGGCCTGTCAGAAAAAGCCCAAAATGCATTACTGGATAATGCATTTATCAGCTTAATTAAAATGTCACAAATGAGTGAGCAAGCTTTTGAATTCTCCATGACCCTTCGTCAAATATTTGATGAAGAACTCTGGAGAACTTGACCATGATTTGGTGATATTTTATTGGGCTACTGATGGCATTGCCCCATTATGGAGTTTGGTTTCTTGTGTGTCTATGGCAGCGTTTGTATTTTTCTCAAGCCATTTCACTCCAGGGAAGACTAATTCCTGGATTGTGACACAAAGTGAAGGAACTTAGATAATAAACATGCTATGATTTGTAACATCCACAGTGTAAGGGTTGCCCACCAGCAATCAGCAAGTGAGAGTGCAGGAGTGTATCCTTACTCCCTAAGAGATGTGTTCCTTTTCATGTCACCAGACACTCTTTGGAGAGTGAGCTTCAGGCATGGTTGTAAACTCGGGGTTCTAAAATGCACAAGGAGCCTCCACAAGCACAGGAGGTTCCCCGCTGCCCAAACGGCTGTTGCGATGGATGTGGACACACCGAGTGGGACCAAAAGTGGTGCCGGCAAGAAGCGCTTTGAAGTAAAGAAGTGGAATGCAGTTGCACTCTGGGCTTGGGACATCGTGGTTAATAACTGTGCCATTTGCAGAAACCATACAGTGGTACCTTGGGTTACATACGCTTCAGGTTACAGACTCCGCTAACCCAGAAATAGTGCCTCAGGTTAAGAACTTTGCTTCAGGGTGAGAACAGAAATCGTGCTCTGGCGATGCGGCAGCAGCAGGAGGCCCCATTAGCTAAAGTGGTGCTTCAGGTTAAGAACAGTTTCAGGTTAAGTACGGACCTCCGGAACGAATTAAGTACTTAACCCAAGGTACCACTGTATTATGGATCAAGCTAGCCAAGCATCAGATACCTCTGAAGAATGCACTGTTGTCAACACACTGTCAGCAGGTGTGTACATTAGACAATCGAGAATGGGAATTCCAGAAATATGGGTACTAGTAGGAGAGAGAAGACCACCAAGTTTATTGTTCTGTCCTCAGATAAGCCTTTCACCTTGCAAGCAGGTTGATGAAGTCTCTGTAACTTAATGGACACTTACCCTGCTATTTGTTTTCACCTTAAAATAGTTATTGTGAATAGTAATAAACATGTTTGTCTCCTGTCAGGAGGTTCCCCACTGCCCAAGTTCACCCTCCACCTCTAGGAAGGCTATCAAAATACAGTGGTACCTCGGGTTAAGAACTTAATTCTTTCCGGAGGTCTGTTCTTAACCTGAAACTGTTCGTAACCTGAAGCACCACTTTAGCTAATGGGGCCTCCCGCTGCTGCCGCACCGCTGGAGCATGATTTCTGTTCTCATTCTGAAGCAAAGTTCTTAACCTGAGGTAATATTTCTGGGTTAGCGGAGTCTGTAACCTGAAGCATCTGTAACCTGAAGCGTTTGTAACCCAAGGTACCTCTGTAGTGAAGACAACATGCCAGCAGTGCGGTCTCCTCTCCTGCTTCCTGTGAATAAAGAATAAATTTATTCCTGCAAATAAACTGGTTCCAGCATATTAAGAAGTCATTAGGATTACAATTGCATTATGTCTCATTGATTTCAATCGGACCAAAGCATACTCATTTAGACTAGATCCAACCTGTTTAGATTTTCTCTTGCAAAAACTAACATATTGGCTGAGTGAAACACTTATGACTGACCAGCATCAGCTTTATATAACACCAAGAGCAATGTTGGAACTAACCTCCTTATCAGTTTAGCCTGCCTACGATTTCTTAATTAAGCATATCACATCTGCGACGTGCAGAGCCGGTTTATAAAAATGGCTTCAGGTTCTGGGGATGGTGGAATTATTCTAATCTCATCTGAACAAAACTCTTCAAGATTATTCTACTCAGAGTTTTCTAGGACAGAGATATGATTCTGAAACTATATTTGCTTGTCTGGCTGAAAGCTGCTTGTTTGGAGATTATTTTTTGAAGTACAGCTGCATGTTTCATTGTCAGATTAAAATGACCACTGTAGGGGTGGGTGGGTTAATAAATAAATAAATCTCAATCAAAATGGGTGAAATTTGTTTCTGTGGTGGGGTGAGGAATGCTCAGTTGAACCTGCATGGCAGCAAGTTTTCTTCTTTTTTAATCACTGCCTATGAAGTTCTGAAGAGACTCATTCTGGAACCCATAATTGCTAATTTAGTGAGGTCTACAGCCACTCATCACCACCATGTGGAGGAAAGCTATCTATAGAAAAAAATGTCAAACCATTTGTATGGGATGCCAGCTTTTCAAAACACAGCATTCTTAAACATATGCTTTGTCTTATTCTTTCCCAAAATAGTACTTTGGAGCCACACTTAAAAGAATGCTGTAAACTTTGGTGGACCAAAAATTGGGCACATCTTGTTTCGTTCTTTATAAACATCTGTTGACGGCTGCCATATTTATTGTTCACATGGCATATTATGCAGGCGAGTCTTACGATGTGCAAATCCTTTTCATCTATTGGCTGATGGAAAAATATTACAGAAAAGATTTTAAATTTCGTGTGAATAAATTAGTCTCCCACCTTCTTCTTTTTCAGAATGCCTCTTGAATGATATGAAAACGGAACTGGGGGATTGGCCAGTTAACTTATCTCTGTAGTGAGGTCCCAAATGTTTTTGAGGATGCAAGCCTGCAACTCGCTCTACCTTCTTCTGAAGCACGGCAATAGTCCCAGCTTGTGCAAAACTTTTAAGACTCCTTCCAATTACCTATTTATTGCACATTAATCCTGATTTGCTTGCAGGGGGATTAGATCATATTCAGTCTTTAATGAGCACTCATGGTGATTTGGTTTCAGGGAAGTTATACAACAAGGAGGGTTGGTCCTGCATTCACTCTTTTCAGTAATTTTCCTAACCATAAAAAGTCTGCTTCTTTTTAAAACTGGATTTGTTGCATTAGGATGACCGAGTACTTTAATCCATCATCATCATCATCATCATGATAGTCCAGCATTCTAGATTCATAGAATTGTAGAGTTCTAAGGGACCACAAGGGTCATCTAGTCCAACCCCCTGCAATACAGAATTTTTTCACCCAACATGGGGCTTGAACCCTGAGATTAAGAACCAACTGAACTATCCCAAGTTGCTCTAATTGTGCAAACTTAAATTTCCCAGGATGCATGTAAATCCCTCCCACAAAATACCAACGGTTTACAGGTACTATTAGATAGTGGGGAGGGATTAGAATAGGGTTTCCAAAACTTTGGTCTCCAGCAGTTTTTAGACTACAACTCCCATCATCCCTAGCTATCAGGACCAGTGGTCAGGGATGGTGGGAATTGTGGTTCATAAACAACTGGAGGCTGAATTCTGGGACACCCTGAACTAAAATATAACATACTGTGTAAGTATACTTACTTAGACTTCTCAATTAATACATCCTCCTGCAATGCCCATCAAATCTAGGGATGTCCGCCCCCCTCAAATATTTTGTTAGGGGACCCCTAGAAGTTGGCTCCGATGATGCCAAGTTAATGTAATCATTATTAGTCTAATGGGGGCTTGTCTTGTTCATGCACTGGGCTTCTTGCATGGGGAACGGACCCTTGGCCAACCAGTGTTCCCATCCCTCTATTGGAAACCCTATGCATAAGTAAAGCAGCCTTCCTCAGCCTAACACCAATAATGCATTATCTAGGGAGGGACAGAAGGAGCATGGACCTCCAAAAGATGAAAGCAGAAGCCAGACCAGGCTGCAGGTCAAGGGAAGCAGGAATAGTTAAAAAGAAAAAAAAGAAGAAGTGGAAGAGAGAGGGAGGCTCCACAAATGAGGGGGGAGGAGTTGGAACATAGGAAGCCAGCCCATTCAGTACTGTCTACACCAGGGATGTCCAACAGGTCGATCACAATCTACTGGTAGATCCCCGGGAGGTTTTGGTAGATCATGGTTGATCGCTGGGTCCCTTTCCTTAGGGTTGGTGAAATAGAATCCTGCCCCGCCCCTTTGCCCCAACCTCCATTGTTGCACGATCCACAAAATAGAAGATGGAGTTTACTCAGTGAGGCTGTTTGTTTCCCCAGTGATCTGTTGGTGAGTGGCTGTTCCCCTTTCTCCCTAGAGCTTAGGCTTGAACCCCAAAGAACTGGGGCTTTCCTCCCCCCCAAAAAAGCTCAGCAACTTTGACCTGAACCCCCCAAAAGGGGGTAGATCACTGCCAGTCTTTAATTCTGTCAGTAGATCACAGTCTCTTGGGAGTTGGCCAGCCCTGGTCTACACTAACTATGGCGGCTGTCCAAGGTTTCAGACAGGAGTGTCTTCAAGCCTTAAAGGGGATGCTGGAGATTTCACCCGGGACTTTCTGGATGCAAAGCAGATGCTCTACCATTAAGCTACTGCCACGAAGGAAAATTGGAACAAGCAAAGAGGAGAGATGGACATGACTACAGATGAGAGAGGTTGAAGTTTCTATATGGTTTTGTAATAACAGCCACATTTTTGGCTTCAGGCTTGCGGTATTTATGCATTGTATGATAATACAATCTGACAATAAAACAGTGTTGTAGCCCAGCAGGGATGATAACTCTGGAATTACAGCTACTGTCTCAAAATGGCATAATTCATGGAGGAGGGGGACCACTTTGTATCATTGAAGACATATTTGCAACGGAGGCGTCATTGTTAAAGTAGGTTTATGAGATTTTTATATATATATATAATACTTCTCTGCATCTTCCTTTCAGGAGAATCTGCTCAGTTTTTCTCTCTTTCCATAACTGCATTGTCAGAAGAAAGACAGCAATTGTCGCTTCTCCATTTTTCATACCTGGCTGGCTGGCATAATTGTAGCTGAAAAGGAGAATGAAGTTTGAAAAAGAAAAAGAAAAACTAGTATAGTCAAACGATCAGCAGTTTGATATTGTCTTATTTGAAGGGTGCTTGCTTTTCAGTGGAAATAATCTCTTGGCAAACTACCTAAATAAAACTTCAGAAATGTAGAAAAGTGTCTTGTGTTACTTTAAAGACTAAGGACAAATTCAACATAGTGCTAAAGTTATTGTTGCATGAGTGCAAGCATTTCTGTGATAGAACAATCTCCCTTTCCTCCTCTGAATGCTCTTCTGGTGTTATCCCCAACACCACCCAAACTGATTTGAGGGTCCCAGGGGCACACAGGAGGAGAAGAGGGGGTGAAAACCCAATTGCACTAGTTGAACCCAGTCCTCACCTATTTATTATGGCATAGCCTTCCTTTGAGCACTGTCCTTTTCATCAGATGTATAATGTGTTGTTCTCGTAGATATACAAATGGTGTGTGTGTGTGTGTGTGTGTGTGTGTGTGTGTGAGCTCTCAGACTCAGAGGGAAATGAAGCATAGAAAGTACATACAGTGATATCATCATCGTCGTCGTCATCAGTGCTTTTCTTCTAAAAAATGTTTAGGGGTACTCTCATTTTGACTCAAGAAAATCACTATTTTATAGTTCAAATTGGGAAAAATAAATACAGTAAATGGTCAAAAGTACAAAGAATCACAAAATGTTTAGGATATGTGTACCCCTGCATCCCCCCAGAAAAAAGCACTGATGATGATGACGACGATAATAATAATAATAATAATAATAATAATAATAATAATAATATACTTATTTATTTATACCCCACCCAGCTGGCTGGACTTCCCCAGCCACTCTGGGCGGCTCCCAAAACACGATTCCAACATATCATTCCAACACTTCTTGCATTAGCACAGATATCCTGCCATTGGTAAGCCAAATAACAAATACAGTGGTACCTCGGCTTACGTACGCTTCAGGTTACAGACTCCACTACCCCAGAAATAGTACCTCTGGTTAAGAACTTTGCTTCAGGATGAGAACAGAAATCGGGCTCCGGCGGTGCGGCGGCAGCAGGAGGCCCCATTAGCTAAAGTGGTGCTTCAGGTTAAGAACAGTTTCAGGTTAAGAATGGACCTCTGGAATGAATTAAGTACTTAACCCGAGGTACCACTGTAATCTGTAATGTGCCACCCCAGATTCCTTTGAGAGGAAGGGTGGGATACAAATTTAATGAATTATTCATCATCATCATCATCCTGAAACTTGGTTCAGCCCACAAGAGATCCTGTTGATGTATTGTTATTGAATGGGTTTATGGTGCAGTTTCCCATTGAATTTCCTAGGTCTGGAAATGTATAGCAAGTCTTCACTTTTATGTAAGGCTGCTTTACCTTACATATCTCCAGTGCCCTTGTTTAATGGTACTTTTTTATAGTGTGGCAGAACTCAATTATATGTTGTCACGAGAGAGCAAGCAGGGACTTGCACTCCTAATGACAAGGTGGCATCTAATGTAACACAAATAGAACAGGGTAGCATCTTTCCTCCAGTAGCTTTTGAAGAAGCCATACAAACAGTTATTCCCAAGCTGTTTGCTAAGTCACACTTGAATGCTGTAAGATGAGCTGAAGTGTGCCCTGGAGAATGAAGCCATATTACCAAGCACATATTACAGGAGGAGCCAATGAGATGCTCTGCAGACATTATTGGGCTACAATTCCCCATCACCCCTGACTATTGGCCATGCAGGCTGGAGCTGATGGGAGTCCAACACAATGGTCGAAGGACCCCAAATTGGTTGTCCTTGCTCTATTCTATGACTGCAGTCCTTGAGCAGCACTGAACTTTATTTTCTCTCACAGTATATGAACCATGACATCCTCCTGAGAAGGGATGCTGTAGGATCCCCTGGTGCTGACAGATACCTGGTAAACTGAGAAGCACCCCTTTGATGAAGTTTGCAACCTTGGGTGTCTTGTAGATAAGGCAGAAAAGGCAAGATATAATAAAAGAATGTACAATTCCAAAACATGCAGTCAAAAAATTTAAGGACCCCTGAATCTTAAGTCCAGTCGCGGACGACTCTGGGGTTGCAGCGCTCATCTCACTTTACTGGCCGAGGGAGCTGGCGTTTGTCCACAGACAGTTTTTCCGGGTCATGTGGCCAGCGTGACTAAGCTGCTTCTGGCAAACCAGAGAAGCACAGGGAAACGCCGTTTACCTTCCCGCCAGAAGGTATTTATCTATTTATCTACTTGCACTTTGACATGCTTTCGAACTGCTAGGTTGGCAGGAGCAGGGACCGAGCAACAGGAGCTCACCTCGTCATGGGGATTCGAACCACCAACCTTCTGATCAGCAAGTCCTAGGCTCTGTGGTTTAACCCACAGCGCCACCCGCGTCCCTAGTCAAAAAATAGGGTGGCAAAATTCCACAGTGGTGTACACAATTAATAAAAGCATGCAATATATAAGCAGCAGAAAATTCAAATTCAAAACCTGCTTGATAAAAAGAAAAGTAAAGTATTAGGGTGATCCTGATCCATGTATACAAGGCTCACATTGGTGTGTATGTGCACTCAGTGGCGTAGCGTGGGGGTGTAGGGGGGGCCGGCCGCACCGGCCGCAACATCGTGGGGGGGGCGCTCGCACTCGCAGCTGTCTGCCCCTACCTGGCTCACTCACTCTCTCTCACTGCAGTGCTGGCTGTGCGAATCCGATCCGAGCCGCTGGGTCGCCGCCCACTGTGGAGGGGGTGGGTGCCAGGCGTGTGGTGCGGAGAGAGAGCAAGGGGCTATCTGGGGGAGGGACAGTGCAGCGACCGCCCAGCGCAGTGCTGAGCGCGGGAGAGAACCACACCAGACCAGACCAGGCAGCAGCAAGAAGAAGCTGGCAGTGGCGGCAGGTTAAGGGTTAGGGGGCGCAAATTATTTGCCTTGCCCCGGGTGCTGACAACCCACGCTACGCCGCTGTGTGCACTGATGCATATGTAGGTTCCCTTTCCTCAAACATAAACAAGGTCAGTGCCTGCATTGACAATGAGGTGATGTGGAAGTTTCACCAGCTCTGTGGTGCTATATCAGAAAGTGGCCCATTCACACATGCAAACCATTACTTTGCATTATAATTACTGAATAGTGAGCCTTTGCAAACCATCCCCAGGAACACAGTAAATCAGCTGTCAAAACATTTTGGGATGCATGTGTTTGTGTGAACCCGTCCCCTTCAAAAGGTGTAAGGCAGAGTCAAGTTAGGAATGACTGTTTGTTCAATATATATTGTGGCCAAAAACAAATAGCCATTAGCAAATGGGACAGTTTTTGACTTGTAGCCATGAAAACACCTTTGGCTATCACCAAAAATTTCATTCCTCACGCAGATTAATATCTAGAAAGAGCAGGGGATGAAGTACAATAACGATAACATTGTACCAATTTATAATGTTTATCAAATAAGTATTGAGTTTTCCTTCCAAATGCTGGGATTGATTTTTAACCTCCTCCCCTTTCCACTTTTACAGCTAGGGCAACTATAAATAAGTTGCAGGAAAATTACTTCTCCACTGTTTCACAATGCTTTTCTTATCTAACAGGCACAGCTGTCACAAACCTAAATGCTTTTATTTACAATATCTATTGCTGAAAAATGGTAGAGACGGTGTCCTTTAATCAAGGGAGTTAGCATTATCAAAAGTACTTTATGAATTTTAACTAACTTGCCAATTTGGAACTTATTACAGTGCCCTGTGCCTGTTTATCTTATCCAACTCAAAATATTTCATCTTTCCCCCCTTTCTTGGCATAGTAGTTTTCTGGTGGCTGTATCAGGATTAAGCAACTGAAGTGTTAAGTCTCTCATTTCTGTCTATATTAAAGGTCAACCTCTATCTCTGGTTCTTCACCTTTAACAAAAACTGGACCAGGGAAAGCCAAAATGAAGTGTAAAGTGGTGCTAAGTAAATATGCTCTGTGAAGCCCACAGCTATACAGGGTTTGGAAGAACTAAAAAGGAAAAAGTCACCCCGAAAAGAAGCAACAAAATTTACCTTTCACAATTTGTCTTCCTTATTGATATTTGCATTGAATCCAGATAAAACCTGACACCAGCAAAGTTCATTCAGTTTATGACTATTATAAGTAAATTTGCTCTGCAATGTCCGGTTCACGCATTTACACAAAGTGTGATCTAGAACAAGGGAAATGCTTTTTAAGTCTCATTGATTTCAGTGTGAGAGATGTTTCTTTCAAGTTTAGTTTCAGTGCTAGGAAGGGCTCTGTGGGCACCAGGAAAGGGAATGTGACAACTCCTGGTGACATGCAATTATTCTGCGGTATAAAAATGGCAACCACAAAAAAGGCTCTTCAAGTACACTGACCGCAATACAGCACAGAGTTCCAAATGACTAAATCTATTGAAATAAATAGGTCTGCACATGCCTAACTTTGTGTTGATTGACTCCACTGCTTTTTTGCAGTTGAATATTGAATGTATCCAAAAGAGCAAGTGAGCGCACACACACACGTAAAACGGCTATCCTGTCCCATTGATCGCTATAGGTTTTATTCTATTGTAGCCAATAGAATAGGTATGGGTGGGTGTGGGAGAGAAAGAGAAAGAGAAAGAGAAAGAGAAAGAGAAGAGGTCCACGAGTTTCTTCTCTTTACAAAAATGCCCATGAGCCAAAAAGAGATTGGCAAACCCAGATTGTGTACCTAGTACCCAGGCCTACATAATCCTTTATAATGAAGTTCACTATGTGTCAGAAAGACCAAGGATTAATGCAAATTCTGTCATGCTGGCTCTGTGATGGCTCCAATTCCAACATCACTGAAGAGGGGGGTACCAAGGAAAAACTATACACACCCTTCTTTTTCACATGCACCTGGGTCTTCATGGGAATAAATCTGGCCAATAGTTTCATCCACTCCTTACATTTGAAGGGAATGAAAGGTATCTGTGATGGGATCTGTCAAGCCATTAGGATTTGTTTTTTTAGAAAGAGATGCTTGATGGGTTCCAATGGGTCTTATTTACCATAAATATGCAATAATGAACATGTTCGCATCTGCAGCCTTATTGATCTCCAGAAGCCTTACCTACTCCACCTGGACTGTGTGAGAGATTGTTTCTTGAATTATTTGTGAATTTCCACAAGCACGCAGCTGGTAACTAGCATATGCAGCTGAAAACGTCATTTTATCTTACCCCTTCAGGTTCCTTTAATGGTAATGTTTTCAAATGCTCTGTGAACATCATTTTTCTATCTCTTGTTATATTTCAGTACCAGGGCAATATTTTCTAGTGTCCAGGCCATCAGATTTCCCCCCCCCACACACACACACTTTCTTGCGAATTCATGAGGGTGGCCACACCTTACAAACTGGATGGGCTACTATTCTCTGATAACTATGCCATCAAATTCCATTATCTGTCCAAATCCATTACTCTGCTTCCTGTATGTGGAAGGAGACAGTTGAATGGCACTGTGACAAAAAGCTTGAAAGGCAGGAATAAAAAAAGGATTTCCTGATTCATAGTCCTTGATTCTATCCTACACAAAATCGTCACTTATATATGGTATCAAGTGAAACAAAACAAATGACATACTACAGGTAGATTCCATCAGTAGTCTTTACAAATGAGATTTTAAAAGCAAGTAAAAAATAAAGGGTTGTATCCAATGGTGTCCATGCACAGGACCGTCTAGAGCAGATTTGGGTCCACAAAAAAGGGTCTTCCTCTTCATAACAGGGAAAAAAACCTTCTGTGTACATTTATTCTCATATCAATCCTGCCTTCTCCCCCATCATAGAACTCAGGTTAGTGTACACATGGCTCCAAAGTGATATCCCATCCAGGCAGTTAACCAGACTCAGACCTGCTTAGATTCAACAAGGTGATGGCCCCATGTGCCTTCAGGCCACTCACTGGTGTGAGAGTTAGATTATCCAGCTGTAGATGTGAAAATGTATTAGATACTGGTAATAGAAAGGAATTTGGAATGGTAAAAGAATCGCCAGCTAAAAACAAACATTTCTTGCTACTTCTGGGAAGCATACATGGGAAGCATGCAAGGTGCAAATGCTCTGGCAGAAGCACTGGTGTTTCAGCATGCTAACCGGCACACCGCCTCACTCCTCTGCTTCCCAGTATTCAACGGCGACCCACCTGCCAGGAAGCTAGGCTTTCCCCAACCCAACAAGCCACTTGATGAGGCTAATTTATTATTATCGTTATGTTTTGCTACTATTATTTTGTCGTCCCCTAAAATGTATTTTATATAATTGACTTTTTAGTTTTATTCTTTGTGTGTCGTATTGTTGTTTTATTACTATGGCCGATGGCTGACACAAATAAAGATTCTTATCTATCTATGAGGCTAATTTTAAGAGGAAAAAATATAATCCCTGTGACCCACACATGTGGGGTAAAAAACAAAAGAATTGGCTGGGTGCCTGGGTTCAAACTGTGGGGCTAAGCTTACTCTCCAGCAGGAGAGAGCCACCAGAAGCAGAATTTAAACTCACAAAAGTCAAGCAGCAGTATAGTGTTAGGAATATAAGTTGTTAGAACCCTTTATCCCATTTAGTCCAATTGCAAACAGTAATCCTCTTTCTACCCCTCTTGCAATGAACTAACCACCCACTGTTAAGTAAGTTTAAAATGCTTTACTTACAAAATGTTACAAAGGTCAAATAGATGCATTTATCCAAGCAGTGGCAAAGAGAACATAGGCATTTTCATAGAAAATACAGAAAGATAGCTTCAAACATGTGCTCTAAGCTTTGAACTTTCTTAGGCACATCTTCCTTGGTCAGTTATATGTCACAGAGAGAGTGAGAAAGAGAATGCTTCACTTCCTCCCTCATCAGAGAAGAAGGAGCACAACCAAGTCTAGGAATCTAACTCTGTGGTTTTAACCCCTTCATGCACTAACTAGCACTCACACACAGTTATGTTTGACTGCAATTTCCCACAAGTACAACAAAGAGTAGACCCAAGTCCAATTTCTCACTCTCTGTGGCTGTGTGAGTTCACCTTTCCCCCAACCTAATGCTATTACTGTGCATGTTTTTGTGTCCTGCTCATAGTATTGGTTGCTGCTTACAGGAGTGGGGGTGTACTCAATTTAATGTCACCAGGATCTGAGGTATAGTGAACTCACAGCTACAGAGAGGAAGGGGAAAATCAATATGAGGCTGCTTTTCTGCAGCACCAGGCCAATAGTTTTGTAATGTCTTGCTCTGCTCTCAGCTTTTGAAATAATGAGATTATACATTTTTAAAAGAATGAGTTTATTCGACCAATTAAAGTTTTATGAATTATCATAAGAATTTGTGATCCTTCTCAATGTTCCATTTATTGCTCCCTTAACATGAAAGAAGCATGTGTGTGTGTGTGTGTGTGAGAGAGAGAGTGAGAGAGAGAGAGAGAGAGAGAGAGAGAATGCAAGTGCTACAGACTCCTATCATAATTCATACTGCAGATCAAACATTCAGAACTCACCTGAAAAACATGAAATAGAAAATGACACACCGTTAAACTGTTCTCATAACAAAATCTCTCAAGAGATTGCAGGAAATATCACATTAAAAAAGGAATGCTCTTACACTCTCATTTAACCCGCCTGCTAGTAATTCAATACCACAACATGTTGGGCAGAAATGATCACAGGACTTTATTTACAATACCTAATGCATAGCCAGGGGGTGGCGGTAAGCAATAATTCTGCAGAATGCACTTGACTTGCAGGAAAACCACCATAGCAATTATAGGAAAGCGGCCTTTTCATAAAGGAGGATGGCATCTCACTGAAAAGCTGGGCCTCCTACACAATGCACAACGGATACGTTTCATTTCATCCATATTGCAACATGCCAGTTCCCCAAATGTAATGGAGATAAAAACATACACAAATCCATCATTTAACCTACTTATGCTAGAGATTTCCAAAGGCCTGATTTCCAAAGTCAGTGCAATTGTCACCTGAGCAAAAAAGAATTAAATATAAAATCTTCTCAGCCAGTGTAATTCTCAGTTGGAATTGCCATGCCACTGTTACTGGTCCATTAAGCAGCTCCAGTGCAGTGTGGTGTGCTACCCAGGCCCAAAGGAGTTGGTAGAACTGATGGTAGCTTTCTGCAACTTTTTTGCAAAGCATTCAGAGGATAATATTGCTTGCATCCGCTGAGACCTTGACTCCACTGTTACAGCAGATGAATTTTGAGAGGTGTCCAGAACACTGTGTAAAACTGTTGTGTTGCATGAGTTTCAGTAAGCGGGGCCTGAGTACGGTGTATGGACAAGATGCTTGGATTGGTCCATGCAACTGCCTGTGTCCTTGCCCACTTGACTGATAAAAACTAGCAGGGAGGGGACAGCTGGCTGGGCCAGGGAGGTAATTGATGCCTCCTTGTAAGAAGGAGTGGTCCCTGCTTGCTTGAAAGAGGCAGTGGAAAAACTACTCCTCAATAAAGGCTTACTGGATAGTTGTCAATCTCCCCTTCTTCCCCTTCTTGGGAAAAGTTCTGGACCAAATCCAGGAGTTCTTGGAGGAAACTGATTTTCTTGATTCATTTCAATCAGGGTTTAGGCCTGGTTTTAGCACAGAAACTGCTTTGTTGGGAGGGAGACAAGGGAAATGTTTCCAAGTTAATCAGTCCTTTTGTTGGGGGGGGCATAG
This sequence comes from Podarcis liolepis, assembly GCF_965112155.1. Classification (NCBI taxonomy): domain Eukaryota; kingdom Metazoa; phylum Chordata; class Lepidosauria; order Squamata; family Lacertidae; genus Podarcis; species Podarcis liolepis. Next base: position 52,432,150 of record NC_139564.1, read on the forward strand.
GGGTTCGCATGCTCCTAAATATTTTGTGAATCTAAGTTTGGCCTCACTGAGGGGCGGTATCTCAAAATGAGTAAGAAAATGAGAGTATCCCTAAACATTTTTTTAGGGGGGAAAGCACTGTTGTTAATTCTCTTTGAGCTCTTATTGGCTTTTGATACCATGGACCTGTTAGAATTCCTGCTCCATGATTGCAGTCATGGGATTTTTGTCTATCACATGACGGTGTATGTTTTGACTCCACAGAGTGGGAAGTGACGGAGACAGGATGTTTGTGTTACTGTGTTCCGTGAAGTGGAACTATTGTCCTTTGTTTTTTCACTTTGCTGCCTGATGCTAGGGAGAGAGGGAGCCATGTTGCAGTGCTCCGTGTGTGTTTATATGTAAAAAAAGTAGATTAGCCCAAATGCTGAGTTGCTGAGGTCTGCAACACAAGCTGTGAAGACTCTGCGGATCCCTAAGTATGCCGATGTCTGTTGGCATCGGTTGCTGTGATGTTCGGGCTGAAGAAAGCTTTTGAAGCTCCCGAACGATTGACCAGGAGGGAGGGAACATGCCAGTCGGGCATGTGTCTCTGCCAGGGTCCTACTCAAGTGTAGGACAAGCTCCTGACAGTACCATGCTATTCTGTTGTCTGAGTTAGGGATGGGTGGCCCTGCTTTGCGGCAGTTCTGTTCAAACTGGGATGGTTGTTTCCAGAGGCTGATGGTTCGGGGGTGCTCTTCAGCCCCATGCAGCCTTCAGTGCGCACATCCTCAGAGTTAAATTTTACTCCCCATGCTGTTTAACATCTATATGAAATTGCTGAGTAGGGTCATCCAGAGTTTTGGAGTACATTGTCAGTAATATGCCTGTGCCACATAGCTCTAGTTCTCCTTTACATCTGCAGGTGTGGCAGTGGATGTGCTGGACCGAAGTCCTGCTTCAGTAATGACTGGATGAGAGCCAATAAACTGAAGCTCAAGCCAGATAAGACTGAAGCACCATCCCGAGACTGGATGGATGGGAGGTGGCCTATTTGGACAGGGGTAGCTTAACTTCTGTTGTCTGTGCTCTGGTAACCTCTAGGTTAGATTACAGCAATACATTAAATGTGGTGCTATTTCTGAAGATGGTTTGGAAACTTCAGCTGGTGCAAAATTCAGTGGCCAGGTTGCCACTGGGGCAGAACAGTTTGAGCATATAATGCCAATGCTGGCCCCACTGAACTGGCTGCCAAATAAAAGTGCTAGTTTTGACCTATAAAGACATAAAGGCTCAGAACTACAATACCTCAAGGACCACCTCTCCCCAAGCCCTGCAATCATAATAGGAGGTACAAGAGGTCCGGAGGGCGCCAACATGGGAACAAACCTTTTCTGTGGTGACTCCCCATTTGTGGAATGCTCTCCCTATCTTGATGCCAGCCTTTAACTATCTGTGGCCTTTTAGAAGTTGATGAGGTGTTTTTAATGTATCTCTGTGTGGTTTGTTTTGCCTGTTCTGTCTTATATTTGTTATTTATATGCCGCCCTTCTGACTGGGTTGCCCCAGCCACTATGGGCAGCACCCAACAAAATATTAAGAACACAATAAAATACCAAACATAAAAACCTTCCCTATACAGGGCTTCCTTCAGATGTCTTCTTAAAGTCAAATAGTTGTTTATTTCCTTGACATCTAATGGGATGTCTGCTTGTTTGTAACAACAACAACAATTTTATTATTTGTACTCTGCTCATCTGACTGGTTTGTCTGGGCAGCGTTGGGTCACTTTAGGTTGCCCTGGGCAAGATGAAGCAACTAACAAGTTTAATCAACAACAACAACTTATTCACCCTTTGGACACAAGCACTTCAGTCTACTCCATTTACAGCACAGTGAGAGGATGGCAAGAGATGGTCATAGTAGATACTGGACATTTTCTAATGAGCAGGAATAATTTTATGAGCCATCCCTCAGTTGGGGAATCATGTTCTCTGCTATCAAATTGGATGGGCTGGCTTCCATTCCAGAAACAGCAGTAAATGTTGTTCATTAATGTGCTGTAATGCATTTTCATTCAATTAGTCAGTGTTAATTGATATTTTGTTGGTAAGCATTGTTGTCTTTACAAGGTACTGGGAGAGTTCCACCAGCGTATTTGTCATGGTGGAGGTGTACCTGCTGTTACACTGGCATAGCTTGCTTCTGTCAGATCCTAAATCCCTCAAGTCATTGCAGGAAGGGTGCCTAATGGACACATTCCCTTCCAGGGGCAACATGCCAATAGTGGGCGAGACCAGAGGCAAACATAGGCAGGGCAACAAATATAAATATTACCTTTGTACAGTAGGCTAGCTTCTTCATACTCATACATCCACCTCTGTGCACCATCCAGAGAAGCAAGAGGCATTATCAGAGTTGAAGGACACATTTCAGTAATGCAAAAGCACATGAGGATGTCGTGCAGTTCTGGAGAGGGGTGTGGCTTGGGGAGAGTCCCAAGGGCCAGATAGAAAGGCCTAGGGGCCACATTTGTCCACTGTGCTTCAGGTTCCCCATTATAGAATAGCACCTTAAACTAGAATCACCATATTTCAAAAAGTAAAAACTAGGACACCCAAAAATTGTCGAGCTTTTTTTTTTTTTTAAACAAAAAATCATGACAAAGTGCCACATTTTGGAATTTCCCCCTAGACGTCAGTTCCGCCTTTGAAATTCTGGTAATGTCCAGGGAAATCTGGATGTATGGAAGCCCTGCCTTAAACAATCAGACTGCTAGGCACACAACCAGAAGCCGCTGCATTCCTCTCCAGCCCTCAGCCTCTATCAATTAAAAGCATATCAATTAAACTGAATCAAATGTGTCTTTTTCTTTCTTTGCATTTAAATTCTCACCTTTTGCTCCCAGTATTGCGTCTTTTATCTGTCGTTATGGCTTCTTTTTCCATTTGCTTAAAATAACGTAGGGCTCGTTGCAACATGATAAAGAAAACAGAAAGGAAAGAATCCATCCAACAGCTGAAAGCAATCTCTAAAAATTCAAAACAGGTAGCTGCCAAAATGGAAAGCTGTGACTCTCTAAAGATGCAAGTTTAGTCTGTCTTCTTTGTTCATCTTGCTGATGTTGTATGTTGGGAAGATTTGTCTGTGATTAGCCCAACTAGGAGGCTCTTGTGGGGCTTTTCTTTTCTTTTTCTTTCTTTTTTTAAATCCACTACATACACACCAAAGCAGAAGGATGGGCATATGTACTACAGATGTGTGCAGTATCTATGTCAGGATTGAGAAATCCATGGCCCTCCAGATTTCTTACTATTGACTATGCTGGCTGGGGCTGACAAGAGTTGCAGTTCAACAACCTCTGGAAAGGCAGTGGTTTGGGGCCAAGGAGAGATAAAGATGTACCTCATCTCCATAAATAAACTTTAACACCCTCTTGCTATTCTGAATGAGGAGAATTTGAAGCCAATGTTTTGAGCCAAAATAGGCCCTTGGTGCAATACAACAGGCCCACTAGAATGTTTGAGGCACACAAATATTTTTACAGATTCAAACCTCTTTGTCTCTGTTGTATGAAGAAAAGTGCTATATAAGCTTGGTGGCTCATGAATATAAATGTCTGTGTGGGCCAATCAGATAACAACAACACCAGACATGTATGAGTTGTTGTTCTCGTTGTTAAATTTACATCCCACCTTTCCTCCAAAGATCTCATCTTCCCCTCTCAACATTATCCTTGCAAGAACCCTGTGAGGTGGGTTAGGCTGAAAGTTGGTGAGTTACACAGTGTCACCCAGAGAGCCTCGTGGCTGAATGGAGACTGGAGCTCTGGTCTCTCAGATCCCTAGTCTGTTTTGATGTGCAAAACACTATGGAAAGCTGAGCCAAGCTGTCAGCTGTGGAATGGAAACAGGATCTGAAGATACTAAAATCTCAAAAGGAGCCTCCATCTATCCCCATTCTTCACATAGAGGATGGCACCAGACTCTAGCACTGGATTTATTGCTGATTTCATTTATTGCTTCAGGAATAATATTTATATCATATCTAAATTTATTTCATATTTATGTATTTAATTTTGTTTTGTTGTTATTCCTTACAAAAGTCCATGTTCTGTGTACAAGGCTTCCATAGAACTCGCGATGTGTTTAATGTATAGATTCAGTCAAAGAAGTATTAAGAGTTTTCTTAAGCTTTCAAATCAGCCTGCCCTACTGGGACCTGAATGTGCAAGGAAGTTTTCTACATAACATGTTTATTAGCCATGCCAAGAGACTGCTGGCATTTGGCAAAAGCCAAAGAAAAAGTGGGCAGGTGTCATAAATGCCAAGAATAACCAGCAAACAGCATTAGGAGACACTGACGAACCTCAGTTTTAGGGCAGAACAATAGCAGAAAGTCACTTTGTTTCAATATAAAGCAAAGCGGATGGAACAAAACCTTGAAGCATTAAAGATCCATATTCAGGAACTTTGTAAGATATTTCCACATGCCTTAATATTTGAAACAATGCATTTCAGAATTCTCTCTAATGCTCCTCTTAATCCAGGCCCTACTCAGGATACAGATGGCACATCATTACAGCCAACTGCTAACAAGATTTCTATATTTTATAGCTCTCAGTTTTATATTTTCTTTGTTTACAGCCCCATCTGTGAACTACTCCACTGGCACGGAAGCATTTAAGATAGGATGTGACCATCACTGACGCACCACAGCCTGGTATCCTCAGACAATGGAGGGAATAAAATTCACACAGAAGTGCAAATTAGTAGCAATAGCAGCACAACATTGTGGTGGCATCGAAAACTGGGCGTGGAGGGTGGGACTAGGAATTTGGAATCAGGATTGGAAATGGAACTAGAGATGACTGAAAGTCCATCTTGCATACCACCAAGACAGCTATCATGGAACAACTCTATTCACTTCATTCAGGAGTGGGGAACCTCAAGCCCAGGGGTCAGATGCATCCCTCCAAGCATGTCTGTCTACCTGCCCAACATTTTGGCTGGAATGTGTCCTTGTACTGTAATAAAACCTATTGCTTGTCTGGATGAAGGATAGACAGAGGAGTGTGTGTTTGTGGAACTCACTGTCTTGTGTGGATGGAATGTACTCTACTGTAGAAAGGTAAATGTTGCATTCATTGTTCTGGCCACCCTCTGTAAGGCTTCAGGAAATCCAGTTGCTCCCACTGTGGCAGCCAAGAAGCAGATAGACAAGAAGAGTTCTTACCAAGTCTTTTATTCAATATTCACAGAGAGGCATAGAAATGCCGTCTCTCTTAGATAATAGCATTGCTCCAAGTAAAGTCCCATCCTCTCTGTCTCTCCTACTATATATCATCCCTGTATCAGCTGATCTGTGCTTTCTGCCTCTGAGCTTTCTGTTCTACTACTCTCAATGCACACTGGGTCCTGGGAGAGGGGGGGGTCAGGAATGCTTTCTGAAGACACTGAGTCTGTCAGCTGTCTCCCACCCCCGGTGCTTATTCTTCCTGCTGCTCCTCTCCCAATATTTCCCAGCTTCTCCCCTCTGCAGCCTCTGTACTATGACCTTCTACAAACCACTGCTGTAAATCTATACTGTCCTCCTCTTCTTGGGAAGGTTCAGGAGTGGGGATGGTCCCCATCATTCCTCCTCAGTCCAGTCCCTGACACCCTCCCTCCTTGCTCCACCCAACAATGGAAAGTAGCACTAAGAAGGCTATCCATGAGGAAAAGATTTTCACTTGGCATCAAAAGGACAAACAGGGAGCCAGGCAAAACCATTGTTTAATAAGCAAACTTATTATTATTATTATTATTATTATTATTATTACCCTGCCCATCTGGCTGGGTTTCCCCAGCCACTCTAGGTGGCTCCCAATAGAATATTAAAAACACGATAAAACACTAGAAACTTCCCAAAACAGGACTGCCTTCAGATGTTTTCTAAACGTCAAGTAGTTGTTTATTTCCTTGACATCTGATGGGAGGGCGTTCCACAAGGCGGTTGCCACTAATTTCTTTCTGAGACCCATCTGCATGTGTGTTGTGGCTGCTGAGGATGGCGGCAGAATGCCAGGGCCTGCAACTGTTTCCCACCCGGGAAAGGGGCAAGCGGCCATTTCTGGCTCAAAACTCACACACTCCAGCTCCTTGTTCCTCTACAAGAAAGTATTGTGTGTATAGTTTTATAACATGGCTTACGATTGTTAGGGAATTAGGCAAATTTTCCACATCATTTTATGAAAACAAATGGAAGAATTTGATTTTATATCCTTGTGTCAGGCACCCAGCCCTCACAATAAGTCTGTGCAGAAATAAAAATAGAAGCTTAGCCATTTTCCTGCTGTTGTCAATATGTCAGACACTTAAATGGGTGATTTACCCATTATTTCTATTCATTCCATTTCCGCATACACTATTCTTATCTTGCAATGGAAAGATAGAATGAAAAGATAGGGTTATTGCTGCTAAATCGACATGAAAGAACTAATTTAAGCTACGTATGGGAAGAAAAATGTCTTTAGCATATCTGTGTCTTGAAAAGCACCTTAAAGGTACTAAAAATATGTCACTATGCACTCTGGAATGTTCCGGATGGTCCAAATATATTGTTAAGATTCTAAATCATAGCACATAATATAAATTACAATCTTAACTCAATAATAGTGTGCCAATGAAATTGCTAGCATTCTTTTTCACCCTTGTAACAGTTATACTGTGTTACTGACTGAATATTTTTGGTGATGCTTTTCAATGGCAACTGTAAAAAAAAAGGCCACTTTGGCAGTTCTGCTTGTGTGGTTGTCTAATAAGTACTCAGTTTTTCATTGGGATGACCAGAAATTAGGTTCTGGTCCAGTTAAAAATAAAAGCTGGGTTAAAAATTTAAGCTCCTTTTTATCCATAGATAGGGCAGTCACAAAACTGCATGATAATGAGCAGCCTAGGCAGCCAGTAGCAAGATGCATGTAGGGACCCTAGTTTCTCAAATCCTGACACACAAGCTTCCAAACAGCCCTTTCAACACAAACCAGAGCTTTCCAAACTGATGCTTTAATGTATTTTTAATCTCCTGTTGGAAGCCGCCCAGAGTGGCTGGGGAGACCCAGCCAGATGGGCAGGGTATAAGTAATAAATTATTATTATTATTATTATTATTATTATTATTATTATTATGTTTGCTAGTAAAACTGAATTACTGTGTCTCGAAGATGCGTGTCTAAAAAGTGTGTCACCACAATATAGACTAAAACCTCTGGGAGAAACTTTGGAAAAATGATTTGAAATTTACTGCATGCTACACATTGAAAGAGAATTATATGAAAATGATTCACATGTGGCATTTAACTTTGAATAGGTTGGCTAAGATGTATAGAGCAGAATCAGATATGTGTTGGAAATGTAAAGAAATGGAGTAAACATTTTTTTCATATGTGGTAGACATGTAACAAGGTAAAAGAATATTGGGAAATGAACTACAATGAGTTGGAAAAATGTTTAAAATAACCTTCCCCAAAAGACTGGAGTCCTTCCTGTTGAGAATAGTTCAGACAGAAATTCCTAGGTGTCAGAAAAATTTATTTATGTATGCAACAACGGCGGTTTGAGTTTCCTTAGCCCCCAAATAGAAAGTAACGGAGGTCCTAGGTAGGGAAGATTGGCAACTTAAGATGTTTGAATATACAGAACTAGCAGGTTTAACACATAGAATAAGAGAGCAAGAAGGACATGTATTCAAAGAAGAGTGGAAAATATTTCTTGAGTATATGGAGAATAATTGTATACAGTTGAAAATGCTGGCAGCATTAAGATAAATTCAACAGTGTAGTTAATATTTGAGTACTGTAAAAGTGGAGAATCATTAAAATTGTTAAAGTAAAATATGCAGGAATGATAGAAAAGCAAAATGAACCATGGAAGGAGAAGAAGGGAAGTCATTGGATATATAATATTATTTATTATATATAATATTATTTAAAATATTTTATTTGAGATGCTAAATTGAAAATTCATACATATATATATACAGAGAGAGAGTGCGCGCATGTCACCAACATAAAAATTTAAGAAAGCTCTGACACAAACACTGAACATGTGGAGGAGAGGAGCAGGATCACACCTCTTTCTGCTCCACAGATTCATCTGAAGGTGTAAATTATAGATTTATTCAGATGAATACATAACAACTGGGGAAATTATATGAGGTCTTGCTCCTCCACACCCGCATTCAGGGATTTCTGTGTGAACAGTTTATTCAGAAGAAAAATGTGTAGTGCTTTGCGAGGTAGAGTCACTATAGAAGCTGGGAGGACCTCATAATCCTGAATACTTTTTCATCTGCAGTCCTAAGTAATTCACCACAAGAGGGACTAGAGCACAGAGCTAGATAGTCCTGGTTCCTGTTTTCCCAGATGCGATCTGCTGCCATAGTCTCTCCAATAGGTCAGTCGGTAGAGCATGAGACTCTTAATCTCAATGTTGTGGGTCTGAGCCCAACGTTGGGCAAAAGATTCCTGCATTGAGGAAGGTTGGACTAGATGACTCTCATGGCCCTTTACAACTCTGTGATTCGAAGGCATTGCCTTAACTCATAAGGATATTTACTAAAGCAGTTGACTAAGCCAATCAGTTTGCTAAATCAAGTAGTAAACGTCTGATAGCATTTATAGGAATCTGAGCATGACAAGGCCGAAAGCTTTGCAAGTTTGTCTGCTTTCAGCTTCTATACCTCGTCCTTTCGAGCAAATATTCAAGGCAGCTTACAAAAGAATGATAAAAATGGGAAACTTATTAGTAAAACAACAGAGCAATCTAAATAAGGCTCATGGGGGAAGGTGGAGGTCCTAAAAGGCAGTAGCAGCATAAATAAAAACTTTAAGATAGTACTTTGGAAAAGTTAACTTTCATAGTCATAGTGAGGGAGAGAGCTTAAAATTGACAATACTTTGGGTTGATGAAACTATTTTGTACATATATAGGCAAAAACACATAATGTTAAACTATCTCAACATAGTATTAAATAAGGTGTCCCACCCCTAAAACCTGAATTCTGCTGCCATTGGAACATCTATTTTCCAGTTTTGCTTTCTACGGGGAAGAAAAGAAGCTTGTAGTATGTCACTCTAATTACCCTAATTTAGCAACATAAATTTAACAGAAGGAAGAGGGAGGGAGAATGTTTTCTATGATCCAACTTGGCTGTCACCTCATAAGCAAACAATCTTGGCACTGGAAACTGCAATATAAAATATGTGTGTTCATTGATGTAGGGGGACAACTTGTGGCTGCTTTCTTTTGAAGATCTGCTAGACGTGTTTTATTTTTGAGATATTAACTGGTTTTTGCAAGCCTTCCTAGTATGTTGCTTCTGGGTCAAAATTCACAAAAAGTGAATTAATTATCAATATACTTCACACAATTCCCCCCTCCCTCTCATTGTTCATCAATTTACAGGGAAAATTACAAAAAAAAAAAAAGTTTTATGGCTGCATAATCATGACCAGCATTGAACAGAAAATCTTCCAGCTTTATCTTCTGTCTTGGAATGAAAAGGCAGTCAGAGTGGAAATGTGTGCATGGGAAAGTGATGTAGATCATGGCTGCTGGTCCTGTCATAACTTCAAATCATTGGCTATAATTTCTGCATAGGGGGCCTACATACATTATCCCCAGGATCTGAAGTCTTTGAATGCATAAGCTGTACTTTCCATTGCTGCAGGGTACTGATCACACAGGCCAAGCCTACACAACTGCCCTATAGGACACAACCAAAAGACAATTGCTGCCATTCACAGAGGTCAATGTTATACATCCTTAGACCTTGGGACTCACACAAATGTCTCGGGCCACTTCTTGGTACCCAGTTGTAAGGATCCTGTTCAGGCCCCCTAGACACCTTGCTTTCTCTGTGCTTTATGTGTGTTTTCCTGTAACAGGTAAGGTTAATAAATACACATTGCCATAGACATTCTGAAGCAGGGCTGGGAGACCTTGAGCCTGGGGGATAAATGAGTCATTCTCTGTCTCTCCAAAACATTATCCTTTCCAGGCTTCAGGCCTCACCAACCCTGATCAATACCTTCTGCAAGTGATTCTGCATATCTGGAAATTTTCCTTGAACTGTAGTAATGCCTCACATTTGCCTGGATAGAGGATGAAGGTGTGTGTGTGTGTGTGTTGAAACATCTGACTTTTGCTTCTAACATACCACTGTCATATGGACTCTGGAAGTCTGCCCATGAAAGGGTGTGGCCCTTGAATTGAAAAATATGCACTACACATTTATGAAGAATCAATGCCGCATTTGCCACTGCAATGCAAAAAAGTAAATCTATTACAGCCCTATGTTCTGACCCTGTGGTGACCAAAACACCATGCCGTTGTGAGAAAATGAAATCAGTGTGCAAGTGCTTAATGCAAGCTCTGCTGAACTTTTCAACTAACACAATTATATTTCTTCTGACCCATTTTACTCTATACTTACTCTCATATTGCTTTGTGACCTTTATTGTCATGCCAATTCATTGAAAATGGCAGCATGAAAAGTGTTGGGCTGCTGCAGAAACTTCAGACCAAGCACATAACAGATTTCATCATTTTGTTCTTGTTTTCCGAGACAAATCTATATGGCATTGCTGTCATCCCAGTGCAATGAAAATGAAATCAGATCCCGAGTGTTCAAAAGCTATAGAAATATAAGAAATAAGACAAGCATACCGGTGCATGAAAGGAAATGAGAGTGTTATGATTTATTATCCATATAAATTATAAATAAACAAAAGCAGCATTTGTAGTTTTGGTGATCAATGGTGCTCATGGCTGTCTTAGGGTCTGGGATATTATCCCAGTGTGGGAAAAGGTTCAATGTGCATATTGATGTATGTATGTAGAGCTACTCCATGCAAAGATTAAACCAAGTCCCCTCCTAGTATGGAGGATCTCTATGTGCTTTCAGCATTGTGTGCATGGAACCATTTCTCACACTATCTGCATGCATGGGCAATGGGGAAGCATTTCTGCTGTGGGTGTTGGGGACATGATTGCAGTATGCATTGAATGCAGGTGGAAGGTTAGTATGCATGACGCCATGACCCCCACCTCTTTCCTTGTGTTAGAGATGGGGGTCATGTGAAGCTCTGTCAGTATCACTGATGATGTCACGACAATAGTATTGTTTCCATCAATAGTGATGGGAGCTGTCCAAAATAACTGATGAGCATATTGTTGGGGAAGGTTGATCTAGTCCACTCTGTTACAAGCAGCAGCAGCAGCAATAATAATAACAACATTTTTATTATTTATACACCGTCCACCGGGCTAGGTTGCCCCAGCTACTCACAATGGCCAGCAAGACACTGTTGGAAGCTTGCCATAAGGACAATGAAGGGATTTACCATCCCTTGCTGTTCAGCCCAGGGTTCTGGTGCTGGAAAGCATTATTCTCATTTCTTATTTTAATTAATCAATTTTGTTGTGCATTCCCTTGATTCAGCAAGGCCTAGGGCAGTGGTGGCCAAACTTGGCCCTCCAGCTGTTTTGGGACTACAATCCCCATCATCCCTGGCCACTGGTCCTGTTAGCTAGGGATGATGGAAGTTGTAGTCCCCAAACAGCTGGAGGGCTGAGTTTGGCCACCACTGCCCTAGGGCAATACATATTAAGCATGGATTGGAGCCTTGCAGCAATTCTAGAGAATTCTGCCACCATTGTTACATACCATGGGCTAGTAGTCTAGTAATCCATCTATAGTCCAGGGTCTAGAATCCTTTTCTAGACAATCAAATACTCTGCGTTGTTTTGGAGTAGCTATTTGTGCCAATTTCTATAAAGAGATTTGGGAGATGACCGGAGGTGAATACCTTGGTAATGAGAGTCAATCATAATAATGAAGTGAGGCAATCTCGAGGGTGTATATACCACTTGCATTTTCTGTGCAGGTTTGTGGTTTTGAGAGAGGCAAGTAGCTACAGCATCCTTGAACCACATTACTTGCGCCTATCACCAAATGACTTGCTCCTACCCAGAGGGTAAAGTGTCTTTTACATCAGGATGCGTATTAAATGCAGCAGGAGGAAATCCAAATCTTTGAATTTGGCAAATTAAGCTAAACTGATGCTGTATTAAAAACTCATTTAAGTAATTTGTTATTTGAGAACAGAAAAAGTAGCTATTAGATAATCCTTATGCTTTCTTTTCTCAGTCTGCAATTCACAGTGGACTAATTAATAAGCAGAAAGATGTGAATTGCTCAGATTTAATAAAAGTCGGAACATTCTCATTGTTTCCAGAATAATGATTTGTGTGTGCCTTTGATGACTTGTTGTAACCTGGTTACCACATTCTTCAGAAAAATCTTCTGAACTTTGTGGATACTAATCCATATAATGACATTACTATTGGGAGACTTACGACTGAAGATAATTTGCGGGGTTTTTTTCTGAGTAATTTGCTAATCACACATATTTTAAAATAGCTTTCCAGAACAGAATGACATGCTTCTTCTTCTTTCCTTTTAAGATGTTCTGTGATTTAAAATAATGGTTTAGGTTGGGTTTTAATTTCCACACAGTAGCAAATTGTCTAGTTAATAATATTCTTATGATCAGTGATTTTTTTTCTTTTTAAAAAAGTTTAGGGGTACTCTCATTCCGTCTGAGCCTCAGGAAACACTGTGAGGCCACCATCGAGGGTAGCAACGGAACTGACGATTCACCATGCTAAAGAAGAACTTTCTAATAAATAAATAAATAAATAAATCTTAATTTCTTCTATTGTTAGGTTCACAAAATGTTTAGGAGGTATGCGTACTTCTGCATCCCCCCAGAAAAAAGCACTGCTTATGATGCAGAAGAATGAGAGCCACAAAACTACTTTGGATACAGGAGAGGCCAGGTCACAGTGTCAGAGACCATGCTCTGAATATAGAAGATTCAGTCTCTGGCATCTCCCCTGAGACCCTACGCAAACACTGTTAATCACTGTAGAAAAAACTAAGCCAGTGGGGACCACATGAGGCAACTTCTTATGTACATTCAGTCTTCTTTAATTTGGGGCTCTGCGGGTGCATTCGGACATGCATGTCCATCTCTGAATGATTGCTCAAATCTTGCACATGCATTAACCCCTAAAATCCCAGATTCAACTGCATGCATACACCCTGGGGGCTGCTTTGCATGCACAGTCCTGGCTGGATAATCAGTGATAGAAGGAACAACACTGCACACAAAAATATGTCAAAGAAATGAAAATTTTGATTATTCAAGTTAATTGTCCCTGCCCCCTGTACTGCTCTAGTTAGGTATCATTATACATATACTAAAGGAGACTTCCACACATGCAATCCTAGCTGGATGGAATGTTGTGCACATAATTCCCCTGACCAGTCTATTAGCTCTACCACCACATAATGGCGTTCCACATGCTTAGCCCTATAAAGATATGTGATATCCTTCCAATCAGTTACTTGGGAGGTGTGTCATGACTAGAGTCAGTCTCCTCATCACTTCCTTTCCCCACCAACATCTTCGTGGTATGATTCTGTCTTCCCTTAAAGCAGGCATGGCCAAACTTGGCCCTCCAGCTGCTTTGGGACTACAGTTCCCATCATCCCTGACCAATGGTCCTGTTAGCTAGGGAGGATGGGAGTTGTAGTCCCAAAACAGCTGAAGGGCCAAGTTTGGCCATGCCTGCCCTAAAGTGTTGCCCACACATAGCCTAGCCACTACAGTCACATGTTCTTGGGCCACAACTTTGCATCATTATAGGGTTACCACCTTTGATCGGGCAAAATATGGGACCGGTCACGGAGGAATTGGGGGGCTAAAAATTACTTTACCTGGTGTAGAAATGTGTATTTAAAAACATTGCCACATTGGAAAAGAAACTATTGCACCCCACATAAATCTCATTTTCTAAAATAGATGTCATAAATGCAATCAGAGAGCTCTCCTCCTGCCATCAGGCCTACCCCTGCCCACACAGTTTTGAGGAGGAAGAAAAGGATGAGCTTGAATATGTGAAAAAGGGCATCTGTTTGAAGTCCAAACAGAACAGGGAACATTTTTCTCCAAAAAAAAAAAGGGGGGGGAAAGGAAGGTCACGTGGCAACCCTAATACATTGAACCCATGCTGTTGAGCACTGCAGTCACCATAGTTTGTCCACATAATGCCCTGAAAAGTGTATGGACAACATCGGATGACATGAGCTTTGTGTTCTAAATTTGTCTCTTATTTGCACTCTACAATTGTTCCAGAGTGTTGCAATTAAGCAAATGGTTTGAGCAACAATTAAGCAAATGGTTTGATATACCCAGCACCACATGGCTATGCTGACACTTAACAGTCTAGCTAAGCTGGTGAGGAGGTTTAGTCCATCAAAATCATCACGGCAGTTGTGCATTTTGAAGGCCTGTTTCCAGGCATCTGTTTGTTTGGCCTAAGAATCTCTGGCCAAAGCCATGCAAGCCCATGCGTGTAGCTAATGTGCCACATTGCATCATGTTTCTTTTAGATCTCTTCCCCTGAACCCCATGTCTCAAGAGCACATCATATTTAATAGCTCAAATGCATGCAGGAGAGTAATACCAGATGACTTTCTTTTTATTTAAAGTTGAGGTTGCTGTGCAATTAGAGTGTTTTGCCTTCCCCTCCTTGCTCAGTTTTGATGGAGCCTGGTGACCCTGTGCTTGGCAATGTGTCGGATGGAGTGAACAGCCTATAACAAATTGAGAACCACTCTCCCATCTGCTAGGCTCATAAACAAGCAGATAGAAAAGAATTCTTTCCACGCCTCCTCTGAGGAACCAGCTTGACCGTGACAGGAAAATGGGCAGTAACCAGAGCTATGAAATGCCAGTGGGGAGGTGGGATGAGAATTGACCATTTTTCTACACACAACCATTGATTAAATGGCTGTGGTTGAAATGCTGAGAGCCCCAGGATGGCCAGCTGGACAGCTGTCATGTCTATGGGAGTATGGGAGGAATATTTTTTTCCATCATTGTTCTTAACAGCTATAGAATGGGAATGTGCCCAAGACATCAAGAATTGGCTTCATTTCCTAGCTTACATATCGGCCTGCTTCTGCGGGAGGCAGCATTCACTCATTATTATTTTTAGTAGTTCTGGATGCTCTGAGGATTAAAATGGTCAAAAAGCTCTGGGACTAAAGATAATTGAAGATAACTGAAGAAACGGAGTAATTTTCAGACAGGGTTGGGAGAAGATTGTGAAGTAATAAGTAGGATTTGGATGCTAAATCAGGTGGATATTTATCATTTGAAGTATGTGGCGGTGGTGGGGATCCAATTCATTGAATATAAGGGCCTTCCTTATCCAAGCAATTGCCTTCTTGCAAATCCTTTCATTAGAATATACCTTTTTATCAATTGGAGTCAACAGAGGTGGTGTTTGTCATTGTGTTCTATTTTGGTTTTTTGTGGTTGTTTTTTTTGCTACTACATGCATTTTTTCTTATATATTTCTTTTCTCTTATTTTGGTACCACAAACAATTGTGGCTTCAGAAAGATTTCTCTAGGACAGGTATTAATCACGGCTTGGAAATGGCAGCGAGAAGCTGCTTGGCTGTTTCCCCGAGGAGAATTGAAGACAGAGATCATGTGTTGGCCAAATGACTATTTGACATCAACCACTGACTCACTTTGGAAAACAGTTGGGAAAATGCCAAAGGCTTTGGCTGCACTTGCCTGTTTCCAGTATGGGCTAAGATGATGCAAAGCAAATGTGGATGTCCTTTGAAAAATAAAGAATTTTTTTTTTAAGTGACTCATTTTGCAGCAAAGCTGAATAGATAGATGCTTGTGGCCTATTTTAATAATTTATTTGGAACTATTTTTTGGCTTGTAGCCTTTTTTTTTTACTCCACAGATATGCCCACTGGAATGCAAGTTAAAGGTAATTAACATCATGACCCATTAAAAATGTACGTTGGTGCTAAATTAACTAATGCACCGTGGTCACTTTGGCCTTCTCCGCCATCTTTGTGAATTACATGGGTCTTACTCCTGAGAGGACAGCTGGTGCTTTCAGTCTTCAGTTAACCATGGCAGATAATCAAGGCTTGAGGGTCACTCCAGATCAAACAAACCCACAGTTTTCCCTCAGTATAAAGAGGTAATGAGAGGTCTAGGGAGCCTGGGAGGTTGCCTAGAACAAACCATACCATAGCCTCCGACTTTGAATTTAAACTACTAGTTGCCTCCTCCCATAAATCAGTTCTGAAGGAGAAATTAGGCAGATCAGCCATTCCAATCTGCCACAGAGTAATGTCTTCTCAGTAGTTTGTCTCTGTGAGCCTCCTTTCGTCTGCTCATGACTAGCCCACAACCAAAGGAGGCAGATGGTCTCCGGGCGTTGTGAGAGGAAAAACATTTGAGTTTTGGAAAGGGAAAGAGAAGAATGTTTGTTTTCCTAGAGTTCAACGGTTCCTTCCAACTCCACAACTCTATGATTTCTCTCAAAGAACAACTGTGCACCCCCCTCAACAATTCTCTCTCTCTCTTTCACCTGACCTTTACACTGAGATGTTTGCCTAGCGGTAATGGAGTCAAAGAAAACAGCATAGGAACTTGGACGACATCAGGTGAAGGAGTGACAAGGGACAAATGGGCTGATTCCTAAAAGATCTCCTCAGGAGACAAACTGGCAGAAGCCACTTTGCTTTCCTATGGTGCACCCAAGATAGCAATTCAATAAACTTAAATGAAACCCACTTCAGGACTCATAGGCTGATATCCCACTAAATCATAAAGAAACCCATTAAAATAAATGCAACTAAGTTACTTAACTCCTTTGATTTGGATGAGTCCACACTGAGTATGGTTTACATTGGATATCACACATTGTTTCCTATGCTTATAAGTAAAATAGTATATATATATTTTAAAAAAGACATAATAATAATAATAATAATAATAATAATAATAATAATAATAATGTTATTTATACCCCGCCCTCCCCGGCCAGAGCTGGGCTCAGGGCGGCTAACACCAATAAAATCACAATAAAAACATAATAGGGGGAAAAGAGGGGAAAAACAAACAAACAACAATTTAAAATACAGGTTAAAATGCAATTTAAAATGCAGCCTCATTATAAAATAGCCGATAAATCAAGACCATAAGGGGAGGGAAACATAAGAATCAGACTGAGTCCAAACCAAAGGCCAGGTGGAACAGCTCTGTCTTGCAGGCCCTGTGGAAAGATGTCAAGTCCTGCAGGGCCCTAGTCTCTTGTGACAGTGTTCCACCAAGTTGGGGCGAGTACTGAAAAGGCCCCAGCCCTAGTTGAGACCAATCTAACCACCTTGCAACTTGGGACCTCCAAAATGTTGTCATTTGTGGACCTTAAGGTCCTCCATGGGGCATACCGTGGGGCATACCATCTTGCTTTAAATGTGGTAGTGGTCATATGGAACCAGATAATATTGTTTCAAGGGCCAGATCTAACTTGAAGTCAGTTAGCTGTCCATTGTTATCCCATAAGCATGGAGCATTTAGATTCTTTCACCTGCTTTTCAACAGTCTCCTTTTCCAAATGTAGACATGGGAAGGGGGCTGGAATCATGGTCAAGAATGCCTCAGGAGGGCGTTGTTGTTTTTTACACTTTCAACTAATTACTAATTGCTAACATTACTACCTCTACTACTACTACTAGTCCACCCTTCACCGAATGTAACCCAGGCTGGGTTCCAAAAATATCACAATTAAAAACAATATCTATCCTCATTAAAATTGTAAAGTTGAAACCATGAAACCAACAAACTTGGCAGAGCAGCCATACAGAGCAACAGCATAGCTTTTGTGAAACATTATTGCCAGAAAATATGCAAGGTTTGCCTATATGTTTTCCTCTGTGTGGCTAATAACAACTGGTGGTGGTAAGGATTTGAATTATGAAGTCACAGCACAGCTTAGGTGACCACTTGTCTTTGTTAAAGGGGGAAAAAAAGAGGAAAAGGAGATACCTTTTCACCTCAGCTGTCGTGCTGCCACCATTGGATCTGGAAGAAGACCGATGGTCAATGGCTATCCTCTCATTCCTGTCAGGAGATCAGATAGTGGATGTCCTGTTACACTTGCAGTTGTATTTCATTGTTGCATCCTTGCATCTCATCCTCACAGTTTGTATTAACTATTTACAGAATAATAATTTTAAAAAATGAAGTCATAGGAAGAAACCCCAAACCAGCCAAGTCATGCACAGTAGGGCTGGCTCCTTTAATATTTCATCCAAAAATATTTGGATGTTTTCATCAAAAAGTATAGATATCTCTAAGAAATATAACACACTTGAACTTACCTTTTTTAAAAAGGGCATTTTGAACACTTTAATCCTATTCATCACATTGAAAGATGCACTACCTATGAAGGAGGAAAAGCAAAGCATGTTTCTTTCAAATGAAATACTTTTTAAATGGAAT
The DNA here is from genome assembly GCF_965112155.1 of Podarcis liolepis. Classification (NCBI taxonomy): domain Eukaryota; kingdom Metazoa; phylum Chordata; class Lepidosauria; order Squamata; family Lacertidae; genus Podarcis; species Podarcis liolepis. The sequence goes on from NC_139564.1 coordinate 52,450,542, forward strand.
ACTTCACATGCATCTATTTGCATTTTTAAAAATATATATATAGCACTTTCAAAGATAATCTTTACAAAACATGCTGCACTTTGCTTATCATCAAAAGACATCCTGGTTATAAAAAAGGACTTCTTTTTCTTTTTCTTTAACCCACACATTTGTCATTATAGCAGGCACTAAGTGGTTATGTAGGACACAAATCACCCACCAATATTGCTTCTTTTTTAGAAACTGCCCTTCTTAGTGCTTTACCTTCAAAGCTTAGGTGGACTCCAATATTTGAACCCTAATTTAAAGAGAAACTATTGCCAAGTGATTTATAACTTGCCCCATTTTATAGGGAATTTTACCCACATGACAGATAATTCTCTTATAATAATTCTACTGATATGCAATTATGTACACTTGGCTTTGCGACACCTTTGTCTTCGAATCTGGAGGTAAACAGTGGAAAACAATTGGATAAGCACAGGCTCCATAGCATGAAGTGAACAGTCTCAATTTTGTGCAATCACATGGTATTTTAGAAGGGATAATAATAATAATAATAATAATAATAATAATAATAATAATTTATTATTTATACCCTGCCCATCCGGCTGGGTTTCCCCAGCCTCTCTGGGATACATTGTAAGCAGGGGCAGAGGAAGGGGGTGTGGTGGGTGTGGCTCGCCCCGGGTGTCACCACTGAGGGGGGTGACAAAATGTTGGGCGGCACTCACTGTGTGGCCTGCAGTGCGCCAAAGCCACACATCACTCCTGGGCTGGGAGGCTCTGCGTTGCCCCAAATGATCCTCCTGCTGCCCCCCACCCAGCTGTAGGGTGGCTGAGTGGGAGGAGGCAGGCAGACTCCAGAAGCCCCGCCCCATGGGTGGCTTGCCTCACCCACCCTGCCCCTATGGGTGGCTCACCCCGCCCCTGGGCGCATCGCCCTAGGTGCCCAAGTGGCTTTCTCCACCTCTGATTGTAAGCCATATAATTTGTTACTTGCACCCAAATTGCTCTCCTTCACGTGGTGGAAGGAGAGATCCTTTCCCACGTACCAGGATGACACTGTGACCTAAATGCTTACTGTTGTGGCAGATCCTCATGGAGTATCTAGAGCACAATCTGGTCGATCCAAACAAGACTGAGACATCCTCATTCCTCTGTCCTGATGAGTAGGATACACCCTGTTTTAGATGGGGTCACACTCTCCCTGAAGAAGCTGATCTGAAGCATGGGGGTTAAATTATGCCCAAAGACTGTCTCTCTCTGTCTCTGTCTCTCCCTGTCTGGCTCCATTTTAATCTACCTGTCCTGAATATCCTCCCTTTCTGGTGCCTGCTACAGCATGTCCCAAATACTAATGGACTGAGGTAATGCAGACCCTAGGAAATGTAATTTTCTCAGGTCACCTGAATTCCTTATATGGACACCAGACATCATGGGAAATAATATTTCCCGGGACTCCAGGTGCATGGAGAACTGACATGGCAACATTCCAGTAGCTGTCTGTTGCTGCCAGCCTGCTAGGCAAGTTGAAAGGTGGATAGGGCAGGCTACATAAGCTTGTGGACACAAGTTGAGAACTCTTCCCTTGGTCACATTTGGTGGGGACATGGGAGAGGGATGTTGGGATTCACAGAATGCTGTGTAAGTAAGTCTGCAGGCTTGAGTTTGCTAGTTGATGCAACAGGCTGATGCAATACTTTCTATGGAGGTGCTGGGTCAGAATGACTCAGCAGTAATGTGCTGACAGTTGATTGGCTCTCATTGGTTTAAAAGGGAAGCCTGTCCCAGCAGTAAAGGTGGTTGTGTGGAGGAGTGTGGTCAGAGAGAAAGAGTCTTCCTATTTGCCATAAGGTGCAGCCAGGTACTCTGTCTGCCTGTATGAACTGCTTCTGTAGATATTTGTGTATACAGTGGTACCTCGGGTTAAGTACTTAATTCATTCCGGAGGTCCGTACTTAACCTGAAACTGCTCTTAACCTGAAGCACCACTTCAAATAATGGGGTCTCTTGCTGCAGCCGTGAGGCCGGAGCCTGATTTCTGTTCTCATCCTGAAGCAAAGTTCTTAACCTGAAGCACTATTTCTGGGTTAGCGGAGTCTGTAACCTGAAGCGTATGTAACCTGAAGCATATGAACCCGAGGTACCACTGTATATAGCTCACAATAAATAATACTGAACTGAAGAACCTGGGACTCTCAGCATTTCTGCTAAAGCGCTGCGAGGAATTCGCGACAAGGGAGAGGGCTCAATTCCAAATCAAGATGTGACAAGTTTTTCCATTTCTAGTCACGACGAGTCAATACTTAAATTATAATAAAATATATGATAGACTATATAAAGCCTCACTATTACAAAAAGAGCACACATATTTTTAATGCAGGAAAAAGGAGGGATTATATAATGGGCTTTTTTAAGGGGCTGATTTTTGAAGAGGACAATTCAGTGTTAAGCAATGTATAAATTGTTAAATTAAATACTGTAGTTTACCATGGTTGCCTTACCTATCCATCTGTCCACCTACTCATCTTTAATATTTTAACACCATCTCACAGGAGCCTTAACTGCTGTGTGTTGGTTTTGCAGAAGGAGATTCTGTGGGTTAGAAGAATGATTTCATATACTCTTGGTGGCTGAATATCAGAACTCCACTTCCGTGAGAACAGCTGCTAAAGTGACTGTATCCTTTACCCCTAGCCAGTGAGGTTTGGCTGAGGAAACCACTTCCTGGTAGGTATTGCAGCTCTCTGCTTCTTCAACCACCCCTTAGGTATTTTGGCTAGAGATCACACAGCACAGGTTTATTGCTAACAATGGGTGTGGAGTCATTTCTGCATTTTTCATATCCTGTTGCCACTCAGTAGAACACAATCCACTTCCACTATATTTTTTACTCCTGTCTGCCTCGAGGGATGGAAATGGAGAAGCACTGACCTATAAATATTGGAATTCCCCTCTGCAGTTGGTGTATTTTCCATAGAATACAATACTGTGTGCAGGGCTACTAGCAATCATAGTTTCAGGGGTTTTTTCCACATGTGTAGCTTAAATTGGTGAATCGATTTATAACAAGCCAATTTAAAACTGGCATTGGCTGGAATGGACACAGTGGTGCTATTGTGTTCAGATCACATGATTCCTCTTAGGAGCACATATATTTATGACCAACCCACTAGATGAAATTTGGCTGAAGCTTCATTGGTCGCCCTGGGAGATAACATGTGCAGGGAAAGCAACAGGGAGACTGCAAGTTTGTTGGTTCTTCTGAATCTCTCAGCAGTATTTGATGCTATCAACTTCCAGATTACATGTCCAGCATAGGATTTATGGACCATTGCTTGTTGATGACTCAACTTCCATGCCACAAGCAGACTACAGATAGTGCTGGGGGAATTATGGTCATGCACCACGACACTTGTACTATAATGTTCCCCAAAGATTTTCTCTTATCCTCCTTACTGTTTAATATTGACATTAAGCCTTTAAAGCACAGATGGGAAACCTGTGGACAGCCAGAAGTTGTTGGACCAACTGCTATAAGCCCCAGCTAGCATTGCCAGTGGCCAGGAATAGTGAGGGTTGTACTCGAACAAAATCCATACAAAGTACCTGAGTACTTAAGGAAGGCATCCCCAAACTTGGCCCTCCAGCTGTTTTGGGACTACAACTCCCATCATCCCTAGCTAACAGGACCAGTGGTCAGGGATGATGGGAACTGTAGTCCCAAAACAGCTGGAGGGTCGAGTTTGGGGATGCCTAACCTAAGGGCTGGTATCCTCCCATATGAATCTGCTCAAAATTTAAGCTTTGTCTCAGAGAATATTCTCTAATTGTTTTTGCTAAATAAGATTAGATTAGGTCACCCAACCAAGGAGAGGGCCTTCTCAGTGGTTCCACTCAGGTATGCTCTTCTTCAAAAATAAGGGAGGCACCAACTCTTTTACCATTAAAGAAACAAATCGAAACTGTTTTGCCCTCCAAGTGAGGAAAAGCTACCAAGTCCCTGGTAGCTTTTAAAATTCCTCTGCTGCCGTTTTTTAATTCTTAATTTAATTCTTGTTCTTTCTTTTTAATTTTTCTTTACTCTTTCTGTTCAGAAGGTCTTAATTATTAAATTTCCTTATTGCTTATTCATTTTTACAAAGGGAGAGAAGCAAGGAACATAGCAAGGAGTGGTTAATATGTACACATCCAACGACATGCATTTAGATTTGTTTCGGTTAAAGATGGAAATTTATGCCTTAAACCAAAGGTGTCATTGGCAGAGATGAAGTTTGAGAAGAGACTTGATAAAAGATGGAGAGGGGGTGCTCTAATTACATGTTCAAGGTCAGAATTTCAGCAAGGGAGAAAGAAGATTCCACAGGTGTAGGAGACTTTTGACCAGGCAGAGGGCAGAATTTAACTGCTCCCCTCCCACTCCTTTTATTGGCCATCACATGCAACCCTTCATAGAAGTGACTGCTAATGATTCTGGTTGCCTTTGCTGCTAGGCTGAATACCTGCCACTATGCTTGCTTCACAGGTTATTTACATAAGAGATACATTTGTGTAATTCCGTAAGGCTAAGGTGAAGTCCTCCACTGCTGATCTAAAATGATTTAATTGAGCACTCGTCTATCAGGCATTCTAAATTAGCTGTCACTTGTAGAACGGGCTTCGAGAAGGTCACTCGGCTCTTTCAAACATGGCTTCTGACTTGAAAACACCAACTATGATAAATTGCTTGATTTATGTTTTTCTGTTTCTTTGTGCACTTAGCTACCTTGAACACAATCAGGGTAGCCTGTGACCGCCAAGCTCATTTGAGTCTCAGCTAATCCCTTTATCTATTAAACCCACCAGCTTTCTGCATATGATCTTTTCCTCCTTTAAAGGATCTCTCACAGGCAGCACAGAATGGGCATTGATGATGAAATGCAACAAACTCTTTCTAGAGTTTCTGCTACATGCTTTCTAAGGCTAGGTTCCTACAAATAATACAGATACTCAAGGTTAGTCCAAGGATTGTCACTGTTTATCTATTACTATGTTAATATCCTTCTAAAAGCATTGTTGTCCTACAGTGTGGTTTCACCTAGGGATAGGAGTGGAATTCAATTCAATTTACATTTAAAGGCAAGCCTACCTCTTTCTCACTTTCCAAAACAATATGTCAACTCAAACACAACCATCCTCTGAAATCCACGCTTCTCCGAATTTTGTAAGGCAGTTCTCCAGTCAAGTAATGTTTACAAAGAATGCATATACTAGGAGAAGCTGGGCATAAAAACACATATATTAGTGAATATTGTATTGATAATGCATTATCACAGGGGGAAATGGCTTGCAAGAATTCACAGGCTAGGCAAAATTGCATAGGAAAATGTGTATATTAGGAGAAATTAATACCAAAATACTGATTTTCACAAGAACCAATGCAGAAATGTGGTGAACTGAACTTCAGTCTGGGGAAAAATGGGAATCCAAACTGAACGATTAGTTGGACAGTTCCCTCACCAAAATAAAAAAGTAAAATTAAAGGAGATACACAGAAACACTTTCCACAAATGTGCAAAGGTAAATGCGGGGCTGAAGAGGCTAGCCCCACCTGTCACTATCATTGTGTATCATTGTCATGCACCCCTGATTATGTCTGATGTTCATCGGAAATAGTTCAGTTGTGTTTTGCATGTCTAGACCTTGACAGTCCTCTCCAGTTCTTTGATTTCCATCTTACTTGCTTAGCTCCAGCTCCCACACTAGCGGCTGGTGATGCTCAGTGTATCTTCCTACTGAGGAAAGGCTACAGAGCCTGGAACACTTCTTTTTTTTTTAGTTAAGAAAAGAGATGGTCAGAATTTCAGGGGAGAGGATAGAAGTGTTTATATGATGATGAATGGTGCAGCCACAAGAAACATTTTCGCTCTTTCTCATGATGCTGATCCTTGAGGTCACCCAATAAACTTGATTTGCAATAGATCCAGGACCGACAAACAAAAGTACGTCAAATAGTGCAATAACTAGCACAAGATGTGCTGATGCCAGTAGCTTAGATAGGTTTCAGAATTCTAGTGCTATTTTGGAGGTGTTTATGAATCAGCTTAGTTCTCACTTTCTCTCAAAAATTGATAAGTACAAGTCTCAGTTAATCAACACATCGTATTTTTCTGATTTCTTTAAAGAAGAAAAGTTACCCTTTACAAAAAATAAAAAGGATTTTTTTCCAGCTATCATATTTATAACTCACTTTATTAAATTTGTGAGAAAGGAATCATCCTCTCTCTTCTTTCTCTTTCTCACATACACAAACACCTACACACCTATCCTATCTTTCAAGAAAGAGTGAGAGACACCTTTGGAAAGGAGCATAATATTTTTCTTCCTGCGGCATTAAGAAAATGTACAATGTGCACATTTAAAATTCCATTAGAGTTGGTCCACAGGTGAACTTCAATAAGAAAAGAGTACATAGTTTTCTCTCATCTTTTCATAAGATACAGAGCTAAAAACAAAAAGTAGCAAAAAGTAGTGTACTACCTTACAGATTAGCAAGCTTATTATGACATGAAGCTTTTATGCACAAAAATCCACGTGTTAACTCACTCGGTAAGTAGGTGTGTATAGAGAGGGGGAAGTAGAATGTAGACTCAAATGCCAATGAAATGAAGAAGAAAAAATACAGCCCACGACAATTCAATCAGAGCTGAAATGTATGCAAAATAACCACAGTGACCATTTTCTATAGCAACAAGGTGATAACACAACCATTGTTTTTGCTGCAACAGACTAAAATGGCTACCCCTGGGAGGGTGAAGGGTGTATAATCTCTTAGTTATACTTAGTGAGATTCAACTAATGCATCACGCTGGTTCCAGGATTCCTGCTCATACAACACAGCTCCTTCCTCCCCATCCCTTGTGCTCTCCCCAAATCTCCTCCAGAGGTTGGAGAAAACACCAGAATGAGATATAGAGGGCACTCTGTTTTCAGTAGCATGCCACAGCAAAAGAAATGGCTTTGAGACTCTTTTCTGTACCTTGCTTGCTTGGTCTGGGGCAGACTTCGGTCTTCCAAATTTCAGCGGCACCCTGTGCGAGGCCAAAATTCAGCATCCTCCCATCTCTTGCCTTCTGTTCTGCTCATTTCACTATGTCATAGTTGCAATGCCCTGTAGCGGCCCCTAGGCTTGGAGCCCAGTGCAGCAGAAATGGTTGTGCTGTCCGAAATCTGCCTCTGGCTTGGTTTTAGACACAACTTGGCACTATTTTATTTTGCCAATTAACTACAAAAATTAAACCTTTTGTTTGAACTTTGGTCGCGTTAATTAATAAAATAACAGAGTCCTGTGTGAGGGCCATGGCTTCTCATTTATAGCCAGCATGAGAACAACATTTATAATTGCATTCTTGATATTGTCCTAATGCACGTAGATGAACAAATCTTTATGCAGAGGACAAATGGATTTTGTTCCCTTAATATGCTGTTCTCAGTGAAGCTGCATTTTAATTATAATCAGTTGCTGCTATCTTTTGAACTGCCCTTGTATATGTTGACACTGCTTGATTTATTTTACAGCTGATAGTATTCTTGCCATTGCCAGCACTCAACATGTGTCAGTTGGCCCGGCATATCATTGCTCTCTGATGATGTACTGATCCAAAAACAAAAAAGAAATCCTCCCTCCGTCTAATAGTTATGGTGTGATACTGGCAGTAGGGTCAGGTATATTACATTCTCTCCTGTTAGTCATAACATGCCGCTGCTGGATTTGCAATTAATCATTTTGTGGATTTGTGTGAGTGCCAGTTTGAACAAAGAGCACATTTCCCCGAAGTAAATTAATGCACATCTCATAATTATAAGTGTGAATGTCTTCTTGATATTGGATTTTGACTATGACTGTTCAGAGAACTGGGAACAAAAAACGCATTCACTTTACTGGAGGGTGGGGAAGAGAGATGAACACGTGCATGTTGATTCTGACTGCTTTTCAGAAATTTCTACAATGACCGCTCCCCGCTTAAAACGGGGGGCGACCTTTGCGTGGACGCGTGCAGCCCCTAGACCTGGAGTGGCCCCAACAGCATAGGCTTGGCTTTGCCTTCCCTCAGGTGTGATACCTGGAGGTCTCCGCCTACCTCAGTCAGTTGTCCAATCCCACCTGGGGGAAGCGTTGCCAAGGAGACCAGGCCAGGTAGGGGAGGGATTACCTGCCCACACAATAGAGGGAGGATCTTACCTAGGAATCCTCACTTGGCTCCAGAGCTTCTCCCACCCTACCCACCCTCAGTTAATGTCTTACTTTGCAGGTTAACTTGTCTTCACAGGTTTTGCAGGTTAACTTTTCTTCACAGGTATGCGGGCGCTGCTACGTTAAGGTCGCTGTTAAAGGGCCGGAAAGGAATTTCCCTGCATTGGCAGGTTTCGCCTTTCCCGTAGCAAAATGTCACAACTTTGGCGGTATCAGGCCTTGGGCGGAATCCTTTTGTCCATCTTCCTCTTGCGGCGGCGATACCAGGGTTCCCCGTTAAAGGGGTTTTCTGAAGGGAGGCTTTGGCCGTACACCGAAAGGTCGTCATTGCTCTCTCCTGCGGCGGCGGCGTTACGGGGGCGGCCATCTCTGCTTGAACATATGTTCTCCAGAGCCGGCCCATCCCCCCCCACACTGGATAACCCTGATGCTCCCTAGGTCCCTAGGGGAGGGAGAACGCCCAATGCCTGAGCCAAGGTCTACCCACATTTGAAATTTAATAAAGTTGTGGCCAATTTAATCCCATAGCACGTTGTCTTGAGTCGTTATTCCACATGACGGGGGGACCGTGCAGGATCTGGGGACTCCGCCTGTCCACGCAAATACCCTGAACTAAAATAAGCAGTCACTGAAAACTGTATTTGTAAGACCCCTGACTGCTATTGTAGCCGCTCCTCTGCCTTACGACTGCTTCCCAGTCAGAGCCAATGAGCAAGCAAGCAGTGAGCCTCCTTCTCCTTCTGACCACTGCTGTCATTTGCTTAGTCATTCCTTCTTAGCCAGATGGAGAAGGAAGTGAACAAACAGTTTACTGTGTTAAATATGATGAGCAGATCCAGGGAGCTTTGCGGGTGAGTAACCTGCTGGAGTGTGGGCCCTTAGCAGGTGCCAGATCATAACAACCCCTTGACACTTGTCCAGGTTGATGACTTGCCATAGCATGTAATATTGGAAGCAGCCATTTAAAAAAGTTTTGGACTAGCAAAATGGTCTCCATTGTGACAGACACTGATTGCATTCAGACAGTACTATATTCCCTTTCTCCAGTGTTTCCTTCCCTGGTGTCAGGAACGTGGCTCACCAGAACGCAGGGCAAGAGTCAGACTCAGAATTGAGCTAAGTGAAAGAGGGACTGACTCTTCAAATGAGGACTGGCTGACAGAGTCTAGAGAGGGCAGTTCTTGAGGAAGACACTGTTGGCTCTCAAGAAGAGGAAGAGTTGGAAGGCAGCTAGAGCATTGCTAGGCAATCAGCAGATAAGCAGAGGTCTGAGACTATGTCAAGTGAAAGTGGGGACGGCAGAGGCCAGCTTCTCAGTCCATGTTCTAGGAGACTGGATAAGATCAGAGGGCAACGGAAGGGCAAGAGGGGAAAGGTGGGAGTTTGGTGTCCTTCCTGCTGTGGAAGGGGCAAAGATTCAGAAGGATCTACTATCATCAATGTGAGCAGAGGAGAAGCTGTGCTTTGGGTGTGTTTTGATGTAAATAAACATACGTAAAACTGCCGGAGAGTCATTACTTCTTAGCGGGGCTTGCTTGCCTGCCAGAGATCATTACACCTGATAAAATCAAATGAGTGCCAAGGAGATTGGTGGCTGTCTTTTATGGCCTGGGAGCAGACTGGAGTGAAAACTGCCACAGTCAGGTTTGCTCCCAAAGCTCTATCTCCCAAGGCCCAGCCCGATTGGCTGAATTCAAATTGCGGGTTTGGCGGGAACACCATAGTGCCTTGCGGACAGCCTGGTGATTTTCAACGGTCAACTGCACAACAGAGTTTGCTGGGGGGGGATTGCACGGCCTGACACAATGAGCTGTAACCTCTGCCCACCTCAAACTTGGTAAACACCCATTTTTGTCATAGAGCTGTAATTCTCAAGATTGATTTAGCTGTCAATGCTTCTTCCCAGGGAGCTCTGAGAGTTAAAGCTCTGTAAAAGGAATAGGGGTCTCCTAATAACTCTCAGCACCCTTAACAAATGAGATCTGATCCCCCACCCCCCGCAAATAAAGAAAAAAAGATATATGTGCTGAATATCAGCTGAAGATTGGAGGTGGTCTTCGGTTTGGGCACTTCTTTTTCCCCTTCAAAGAACCTCAGAGCTACACAAGACCCATGGAACACTGTTCCTCAATTATGCATTGCTGTGATCTACTTTGTTGGGTTGAGGGCAAAGAAGAATGGCATCAAATAGCCCACCTATCTTTGGGGGATTGCCATTTAAACAGTTATTTTCTTGACAGAAATAATGTTATACCCTGCACAATGTCATTGGACTACAAAGGAGATGGCTTTACTTCACACTTATACTCAGGGTTTAACAAGGGCGCAGCTGAAACCATCTTTGGCAGTAAACAATCTGTATTGATCTGTATCTCGCTCAAATTCTCTATGATCGTTGTTCCGCAGCAATCAGCCTCTTCTAAACATTGAAAGAACAACCAAAGAAAATGGTGCCTTGAAATAATTTTTCTCCCTACTTTTGGAAAAGGAAAAGTGCATGTGTTCACATATAAAACACTTAAATGTAGCCTCCCTTTGATAGGCTTATTTTAACTTTCCTTTATGGTATCTATTTTTGTGCCTCTTCACATTGTTTGGAATGGTAGCTAAAAGAGTTTGCACGCTCTCTGGTTAAGAATAGGAGCAAATAAGCAGTCTGTTCATGTAGTCTGCTTTCTTTTTCTAGGTTTTACAATTTCAGACTATGAGGTGGAAAAGACATACTAGATTTCCCATTTTACCTAAGTGGCAATCTATAAGCAATTCTTTGGTTTTAGGGGATTAATTCTTTTTATGTTGTTTTTTATGCTGCTATATTCTATGATGAATTTGTATATGGTGGATATTTTTTGCAGTTCTGTGTTGCTAGTTGGTTTCCTTTGTATAGTAAACCACTTTGATGACTGGTATAAAAAGTGAGGTATAAATAATCTAAACAAATAAATGCATCAATCTCCTCTGCATTAAGAAGCAACACCATAACACCTACCCACCCCTATACTCACAAAACAAATATGATAGGGAGGATAGATGACAACTCTTTTCTGTATACAGTTTCCCTTTCCTAGGTTTATATGTACCAGGAAGTCTTTTTATTATTATTTTAAAATGAAAGCATTCAAATACCGTATGTAACCCCTGGCTTGCCATCTGAAATGGTACAGCCCATCAGTAGATACTTTGAGTGAGTGCTATTACTGTTTGAGCTGCTCCTAGACTATACCCATGTATGATCATATAAAATACTGCCCAGATCTATAGTATCTATATCCTGCATTGCAGGGGGTTGACTAGATGACCATTAACTAATTGGTAGTGGTGGAACCTATCTACCTCTCTCTCTCTCTCTCTCTCTCTCTATCATCTATCTATCTATCTATCTATCATCTATCTATCTATCTATCTATCTATCTATCTATCTATCTATCTATCTATCATCTATCTCTCTCTCTCTCTCTCTCTATCTATCTATCTATCTATCATCTATCTATCTATCTATCTATCTATCTATCTATCTATCTATCTATCATCATCATCTATCTATCTATATCCATGAATCTATCTACATCAGTTATTTCCAGATTGAGTGCCTGTGGCTGTAAAGATACACCGTGACCTGTAAATTATCCAATAAATTGAACAACATGGAAAGTCCCTGGAACGAGAAACCCACTGCTTAAAATAAACCAATGGCTGTAGAAAAAGGCACCACAGGTTATTAATCTTAACTACTCACCCCATTCTAAAAGGCTTTTCCAGTTGTTCCAGGACAGTGCTGAGACAACTTGCTCTTCTTGTCTCAGTTGTGGGACAATTGACTTTGGTTCTGAACCTACAGAACCTACAGCACCTTAGACCTTGTCCAGAGTCCTGGACTTGTCTTGATTTCTAGCCTATTCTAGAGCCCTGGTCCTACATGTCTCGATTTTGCTTAGGCCATCACTTCCTGTTAGTGGTGGACATCACAAAAGATCAGGATCCACTTCTATAGCAGTGCCTCAAACTTGATTATGTAAACAAGCTCTCAGAAAAGAATACTGCCAATTCAATACAATTGCTCTGAGGCAAGTGCTGACCTCAGCAGAGACAATGCAGGAGAAGGCTAAGCTGACTTATGCATGGTTCACCCTGAATGCTATATATGAGCAGAACTCTGACGTTGCTTCAGCAACAGTATACCTGAGACTAGACCTTGTATAGGAGCAGCAGTTCTGCCCTGATTGTTAACTCTGCTTTCATGCAAGGCACCTCTGTCTCTCTGAAGTTCTGTCTAAAATTGAATTTTTCCACCCAGTGCTTCACATGAAGCATGGGGAAGAGGGTCCACCAATGATTGTGGTTACTCTTGTGTCCCATAATGTGAAAGACACTTGCTGAACCTTCTGCAGGTAGAAGTTAGTGCTTGGCATTATACAAAATTTCCCACGAAACTTTGGAGGGGGTGGACTCTCAACAGAACCCCTGCTGTTTCTTCTTAAAGTTTCCCACCCATGAAATAAACATCGGGGAAAGGGGTTAACAACTTACTGAAGAGCATTTGCCATCATTGTCAGCTTTGTAATCATTAAGAGAAAATACTGTAGTGGTTTGCCGTGACAAGAAGATAAATGATGTGGAGAAATTCATTAAATCTAGCTTAATTCGTTGACAAAAGGGCACTGTAATAGAAGGTGTTTTTCTTCTCAATTTTTGTGTGCAAGTGACTGGATGCTAAGGGCCAGACATTATGCATTACCTACACAGAAAGCACTTCTGGAGCATGAAGGCTGGAACACATAGTCATGAAAATTGCATTTCTGTCTATTTCAGTACAACCAATGCACTCTAGGCGGGGCCACAATTTGTGTCTGGTCTGGAAACTCCAGCTTGTGCAAAAAGCTGTGGCTAGGCTGTTAATGGGGACAGACTGCCACCAGCACAAAACTCTGGTGCTTAAAGGTTGTTACCTGCTGCCCATATGCTGCTGGGCCAGATTAAAAGTTATTGTATTAATTTAAAAGCCCCTTAACAACTTGAGTTCTGGATTTCTTAAGGACTGCCTGATTCTTTATATCACTGTCTGATCAATAGGGATGGAAGGATCTGTCAATTTCAGTTTTCACAGTTTCTCGTTTTCACAATCTTAAATTCGGTTCTCCACTTTTCTGCAGGAATTTGCAAATTTCTTCTAACAAACACATTTTTGTATGCAGTTTTGACTAACGTATACGTTTCTGCAATTTATCCTAACATAGAATAGAATCATAGAATCATAGAGCTGGAATAGACCACAAGGGCCATCGAGTCCAACCCCCTGCCAAGCAGGAAACACCATCAGAGCACTCCTGACATATGGTTGTCAAGCCTCTGCTTAAAGACCTCCAAAGTAGGAGACTCCACCACACTCCTTGGCAGCAAATTCCACTGTCAAACAGCTCTTACTGTCAGGAAGTTCTTCCTAATGTTTAGGTAGAATCTTCTTTCTTGTAGTTTGGATCCATTGCTCGGTGTCCACTTCTCTGGAGCAGCAGAAAACAACCTTTCTCCCTCCTCTATATGACATCCTTTTATATATTTGAACATGGCTATCATATCACCCCTTAACCTCCTCTTCTCCAGGCTAAACATGCCCAGCTCCTTTAGCCGTTCCTCATAAGGCATCGTTTCCAGGCCTTTGACCATTTTGGTTGCCCTCCTCTGGACACGTTCCAGTTTGTCAGTGTCCTTCTTGAACTGTGGTGCCCAGAACTGGACACAGTACTCCAGGTGAGGTCTGACCAGAGCAGAATACAGTGGCACTATTACTTCCCTTGATCTAGATGCTATACTCCTATTGATGCAGTCCAGAATTGCATTGGCTTTTTTAGCTGCTTCTAACATTATGCATTTTTGTATGGTATTTTCATCAATATGCACGATTTCCCCATATATAGTCATCTTTGTAAACACTGGCAGGTAGGAGAGCTGCATCGCAAAATTCAGATCAGTGCAAATTGCAAAGGCAATTTGGTTCTCCTATAGTTTCAGAACGTGTGAATCTGATGGATTTAGCTTTAAATGTGAGCTGAATTTATTTCTCCCCCTCTACCTACTGATCACCCAGGTCTTTGCAGGAGTCTCTTTTGGTGCCTGTCCCCCGTAATTAAGATGCACAGCTCCTAACTGTTACAAACCATGTGTTCACTATTCTTTGCCCAAGCTTGTGTAAATTCTCCTGAACGAGATTAGACAGGCCCCTTCCTTGCTGAACTTCAAACATATGATCAAGACTTACTTTTTTTAATTTCAGCAAGTATTTTAAGGTAGTATTTGGCTTTATGAACATTTTTCATTGTTCTGTTCTCTGTATGGTTAATTTTTATGTACACCACTTAGAAATGCTAATGATTAAGAAGTATATAAAAGCCTTCAAAAAAATATTTTAATGTGGCAAATAAGAATTTCAGCATGCATACCCACACACAGAGAGAAAATACATGTGTGTGGTTGTTGAGCATGGTGATTTATAGCCATGTAATATTTGAAGAACCCCTCTGCTCAAATCATGGCCTTTCACACATGTATTTAGCACATACTTGCACTGTAAGTGGATGCGGGTGGCACTGTGGTCTAAGCCACAGAGCCTAGGGCTTGCCGATTGGAAGGTCGTGGTTCAAATTCCTGCGACGGGGTGAGCTCCTATTGCTCAATCCTTGCACCTGCCCACCTAGCAGTTTGAAAGCACATCAAAGTGCAAGTAGATAAATAGGTACCACTCTGGAGGGAAGGTAAACAGTGTTTCCGTGTGCTGCTCTGGTTTGCCAGAAGCAGCTTAGTCATGCTGGCCACATGACCTGGAAGCTGTATACTGTCTCCCTCGGCCAATAAAGCGAGATGAGAACTGCAACCCCAGAGTCGTCCACAACTGTACTTAATGGTCAGGGGTCCCTTTACCTTTACCTGCACTGTGAGGGAAACAAATGTATTTTCACATCATGTATATTGGGTACATATGTGGCAGCAACCTGCAAATTGTAGCCAATGATTCCTTTGTCATTTGTTCATAAAAAATATACCTCACAGCATCCCCATTTTTGTTTTGTTTTTGAACAGTTGTGACACACCTTAAAGCCCTTTTTACAGAAAGATTATAGGATGGAAACTCAATTTGAATGAATGACTAAAATATCAATTTCCCAAACATACCAGGACCTGTACAGAAATGCTTCTGCTTGGAGGCACAGCTGAATACCTGAAAGCTTTGACACTGTGTCTGTGGGTCAACAGGAATATTTTTCCATTTCTCCTGAAAGTGTATAATGAGGGAGGGTATTCCACAAATGGGGAACTCCCACTGAAATGGCCCTGTCATGGGTCAATGCCAAATGAGTAGTCCCAGGTGTCAGTACTGCCAGCTGCTGATCCTAGGGTCCAAGATGGTTGATACCGGGGAAGGCAGCATTTTAGGTACTTGGGTCCTGCCTGGGGATGTCACATACTGTCCTATGACTCGTTTAGGGCTTTATATACTAGTTTAAAGACCTTGAATTGAGCCCGGAAGCTCACTGGCAGCCAATGGAGTGCTTTCAGGCCTGGTGGGTTCTAATGAGCATTCACTCAGCTGTACTTTCTCCCTTCTTCTAAATGCCAGGTAAAGTGTTGGTTCAGAAACACTAAAGGCACACCTCTCCCACACACTCTGCAAATTCATAACCATCGAAGAGCTTTTCATGATTCCATTTTCTTCAGACTATGCCCAAAGCCAGAGTAATAAAATCCAGAGTTCTCACAAGAAATTCAGGCACAACCTAAGAAGATATTAATATTCACTCAAGGATTATATTGTTTTTTCTAACTCTCTTTGGAGCTTCCAGAGGAACAGCACATTCACCCCAGGACACAGGGAAGCATTTTTAATGTTTTGTTTTGACATGAAGAGCATCGCAAGCTGTTTTGCCACAAACCAAAAAAATCTGCACAATCTGAGGCGCATATGCCAAATTAATGGAGGCAATAATTGAATCTGGGCTTATCTTTTGGAATTTGCTGAATGCAATTTAATATACTCAATATTAAAGGTAATTGGTGTGCAGAGCAAAACAGCACTATGATAATGCTGTCTACTATGATATAATGGTCAGATTCCAAAGAGAATATTTCCCTTTATTTTCTCCTCTGTGCTGCTGCCTCTTCAAACAGCGCTCCCCCCTTCTTATAAAAAGACATTTCCTTCCAGGATGCCTGTGTTAAAATGGGCTGGCTTTTTAAAACATCTGTGGACATAAACCAAGTATTTATTTTACAATTGACTGCTGTACCACTTAGCTGAGCAATACTCTTAGTTCCTGCTATGATATCTCAAGTTATTTATGCATCTGTTTTCATAGAGCTACACCAGTGACTAAATGGAGATGCTATGAGCGCTAATGGGCTAGACTTTCAGACAATTAAAACGTGGCACTGCTAGCAGTGCTGATGTGTCGAGGCTACAAACGCTAGCAGCTGCAGCTGTTGTGGAAAACTTTTAAATATTCCACTTCTCGCATGCATCATTAGTGCAAGTAAACTAGCTCAGTGAGGAGCACCTCGCATTTAAATAGGTCCTATCCATGCTAAAGCAAGGGTAGCCACCATGGTGTCTTCATGACAGTATTGGGGCAGAACTCCCATCGTTTACCATTTGCCATGCTGGCTGATGGCAAATGACATATGAACAGCCCCATTTTGGCTTCCCCTGGTCTAGAGTAAAAGTTCTCAACTGTGTCTGTTGGTCTTGGCAGTAACTAGATTGGCATTGACACTTTTTGCATACATCTTCTTTAACCTGGGATGCATAAAGGTAAAGGGACCCCTGACCATCAGGTCCAGCCGTGGCCGACTTTGGGGTTGCGGCGTGCATCTCGCTTTATGGCCGAGGGAGGCGGAGTACAGCTTCCGGGTCATGTGGCCAGCATGACTAAGCTGCTTCTGGAGAACCAGAGCAGCACACGGAAACACCGTTTACCTTCCCACCGGAGCGGTACCTATTTATCTATTTGCACTTTGACGTGCTTTTGAACTGCTAGGTTGGCAGGAGCAGGGACTGAGTAACGGGAGCTCACCCCGTTGTGGGGATTTGAACCGCCGACCTTCTGATCAGCAAGTCCTAGGCTCTGTGGTTTAACCCACAGTGCCACCTGCGTCCCTTAACCTGGGGTGCATGGCACTGGTCAAATCTCTTACTGTTGCAATGTTGGCAGGAATAGTGGTCGTACCTGTCTCCTCTTCCCCTCCCCAAGTTACTGGGAAGCTTGCTGGGACAACATTTGAATACTGTAGATTTCCTTATTGTCAGACTGTCCCAATTTGAAATGGGTGGCTCTATCTAAGCAAGCCTGTCCTGTGGGAAGTGGGGAGGTGCAGAACACCTTTCTATTTTCTTGATTATTATTAGGAGCTGGTGTTTATTTGGCACAACACATGCTAGTAAGAATGCTTCTTTCCCTACACTGAGTTCATGTTTATTATTTATCATTTGTGATAATGCATTAGGAATTTCTCTCCCATAGTTTATGTACTCAACAGCGGCATTACTTCTTTGGACAAAACAAAGATCACCAGGGTTGAAGCAATGATTCTTCAACATCAGCTTCGTTGGACTTGTCATGTTGTTCGGATGCCTGATTATTGTCTTCCAAAGCAACTGCTCTATTCCCAATTTAAGAATGGAAAGCAAAATGTGGCAGATAACAAGAGGTTTAAAAACACTCTTAAGGCAAATCTTTAAAAATGCAGTATAAGCAAAGATAATTGGGAAACACTGGCCTGCAAGTGCTCCAACTGGAGAATAGCCTCTACCAAAGGCATCATGGACTTTGAAGAAGCACAAACTCAGGGCGAAAGAAAGAAACATGGTAAGAGGAAGGCATCCTCACCATGATCAACTCTCGCCTGGAAACCTATGTCCCCACTGTGGAAGTACATGTGGATCCAGAATTGGCCTCCACAGTCACTTATGGACACACTGTTCAGTCTGTTCAGCTACGAGTGATAGCCAAAAAAGAAGAAGACATCTTTGGGAATCAAATAGTTATAGACTTTACTTTGTTTTAAAAATGCAAAAATGTCCAGCAAGAAAATCTGTAGATTTATCTAGCTATAAATTGGCTGGATTGAGCCACTCTGAAGGAGTTCATGCACCTATAAACTTCATTCACTTTGATCTAAAGGGTAAAAAGTTATAGCTTTTTGTAGATTTCCACATTATAGTGAATGAGGAACACAGAGCTTCATTTTCTACTGAGTGGCTTGGAACCCAGCATACAGACTGAAGCAGATAGTGCAGAAAGTAATGAAGAAGAGATAGGAAAATTTAAAAATGTACAGATGCAAGGCGAATCTTACAACCTGTGCAGAGCTGTAGTATCTGTAAATCAAATAAGAGCAACAACTAAGGCCATTATTATACGGGGAGTAATTCAAAACTGGCAATTTTGAATAAATGTTTCTATAAAAGATAAGCATGTCTCTTCTAACTTCTGCTGAAGCCTTCTAGGTAAGTTAGGTGTCTGCATTATAGTATCTAAAGCAGTCAGAAACTGAAATACTGCAGAACCTCAACCTGAAACTCTGATATATAAATATCATCAGAGCCCAATGATTGTTATTAAAATAGAGTATGTTTAAGTAAAATAACATTAAAAGAGAATTATAGTTTGTAAATAGAACATTGCTATCCATGTGCTCACTGTGCAGGCCCTCAGAAATATCAGATTTTCAAAACATTAATTCTGTTTTTTGTGAGTTCTCCTGTAGATGAATCATAATTTCAGAGAATTCTTTGTAATCTGGTGCAGAAAGCTGTTGCCCAAAGAAAACCACATCAGGTATTCTGCCGGCTGCTCCCAAGCCCCTGAGCACCTCCTAAAATCTACTTACCAGACTGTGGCTTTGAACCACAAAACACCATCTAAAGACAGATGCTGCAGTCCAGGAAGAAGTATCTACAGATGGAAGCAGGCTTTCAAACACACATCCCCTTGCTGGATCTATAAAACCATGTGTAAGGAACGCATCTGCATCTCAGTGCTCATCCAAGTCCCATAGATCTTGATGGATGCATCTCCACCTGGAGCCATTCACTACCATTGGCATGCAGAAGCTGAGCGGAATTACTGCCAGAGAATTCAGTATAATGGGGAAATTTAACGAGATGAACTAATGTTACCTAACATGTATGTTTTGCAACCTATCGGCTATACAAAGTCGTAATCAATATATCATAAATAAAACCTAAGAGGAGCAGGCTGCCATAGCGGTGGTTACCGTATTTTTCTGTGTATAACATGCCCCCATGTACAAGTCAACCCCTATTTTTTTAAGCCCCAAATTAAGAAATTAAATTGTTTTGCTTTTGGGGGGGGGTGGGGGAGGTCACTTCTGCCAATTACTCACCCACCTGCCTAACACTGCAAATCGCTTGCCATGGCCACTGCCGATCGCACACCTCGCTGCAGCCACCAATTGTCTGCGCGTTTGCCACCACCAGCCCGCCCACTTGCCGCAGTCACCAATAGCCTGGCTGCCTCGCCACAGCCGCCAATCACCTGCCCAATTGTTGCAGCCATAGCCAATCACCAACCCACTTGCAGCTGTCAATCTCCTGCTTGCTGCTGCCATTAATCACACATCCCCCCCCCCCCGAATTCATTATCCGTGTATAAGATGACACCCAATTTCTGCCTTTTTTCTTTTTTTTAAGCAAAAAGCATTGTCCTATACATGGAAAATACGGTATATAGTAATCCCACTGCTGATATCAGTACTTTGTAGCAACCTGATCATTTGACTTTTTAATTCTTTATTTGTATGTAGGTGTTAAGAGCTCATGACACACCATCGCCTCTTTAGCATTTGTGTTCTAAAAACTGTTCCTTTAAGAACATGTGCTTGAGATTGCTTTTCCTCCCCCCCCCATTCTTTTTACCTGGTGTGTTACCTGCTTTTTAAATTGCAAGCCTGAAGGTCTTAGCAACAGACCCCAAGAGTGTCCTGGAAAAACCAGTAACACCATTTTCTTATTGCAAGAGAATAGCAGGCATTTGGGTTGCTGTGATCTCAGGTAGTTTTGCACTGCAATGCCTCCCTCTCAAGTGTTTTTCTTTTTTGGGGGGTGGACTCCAGCCAAAATCATGTGAGATCATGGCAACCAAAAATGCCACCAAGTTCTTATGATAAAAAATGAGAAGATAGTGTCTAGGGTTTTGGCTTCAAGGCTTGGAGGGTATATAGTAGTGATATCTATAAACCACTCTGGTGTTTTTGTGTTTTTTTTTTACTGAGGGGTGGGGTATAACTGCTTTAAGCACACAAACACCACCAGCCTAGTTCTTAACCAGCTGCCAAATGCAGAACCTCTATACAGTGTATGTCACTAGCTTCAGATGTAAGTAAATGGTAAATCCTTTCCCCATTCAGTCAACTGTATACAAGCAAACAGGAATATATTTCTGTTTGTTTGTATGTAGTCTATATTCTCTCTCTAGTATAGAGAGGATATAACGTTTTAACATGCACACTTCTCCTTAGAGTGTTCCACTTTCTCCACAGGCTGCAAGTTCCCTTTTAATATAGAGGGCATTCCAAACCACACTCTTGTTCTGTCAGGGACTGTCTTCTGAAACTGAGGGAGAATGTTACCTAGGCTTTGACTTTTGCAGAGTACAAGAACAGTGAAGAAGAAATTAGCCTGAAGAAAAGGGCAGAAGAAAAGAATCCCTCTGGTATTCATGCTAATTCTCTTTTAAAAATAAATTACGTGCAACAGAACTGACAAAACTACCCAAGAACCAGCTTTAGCAAAAAAAGAAGAAGCCCTTTTGAAATATGATTTGAGATATGGAAGATGCATACTTCCCAAAGACGTTTCCCTAGACAATGCAATGCATTATAAAAATAATAATAAAAACATAAACAAGCATAGCACTCACTATGAGGTTGTTTCCTTCAAGGGCAAGCTTCAGAAGGTTTTATGGCCTGGCATTTGCCAGGGCCTCAAAAGAGGCAAAGAACCCATCATGCCATGATCCCACTCTTTCTTTACAGGGAGAACCCAAGAAGAATAAAGAAAGGGTGAGAGAATGACCTGCTGAGACTCTTTGAGAGTGCCTCACCCAAAGGGCCCCCAAATCCTCAAGCTGGCATTGTGTCTTCCTTTGCAAAGAGCAGATAAAGTATCATTTTTCTGCACATTCTCCTATTCTGCAAAACACTTCAGCCAAAAAAGTGCCGCTGTTCAATTTAATAGCTTTCCTTGCAACCGAAAAATAAGTGTTTAAGTCTTTAACATGTGGCTCAGAACTGCTATTTAGTTTCTGTCATTTAGTCATGTCAAGCTCTTCACATCTCAACAACAAAGTTAAGGCAGGCAATCATGTGCCTATTTCCCCATAATGTAAAGAAATATACTTCTATTTCCTCCTGAATATAATTCCATTTGCAGCTGAAGAAAATACAAAAATAACAGCGCCCTACTTTAACACCTCAGAGAGCTGCAGAGATCAAATCCAATTCTAAGGAAGTGTGTTTGGAGTAGAGGAGGAGGAGGAGGAGGAGGAGGAGGAGGAGGAGGAGGAGAAGAAGAAGAAGAAGAAGAAGAAGAAGAAGAAGAAGAAGAAGAAGAAGAAGAAGAAGAAGAAGAAGAAAGGGGGGATGCTGGAATTCCTCATGATTGATTCTAATGAGAGATTATTAGAAAAGAGCTGTTTCTTCAAGGCTGGCATCTGCTGGCCTGCCTTCACATTCTAGTATAAAACATTTTGAAACATTTTCCTGGCCAAGAACGTCTTCTGGGTTTGTTTGTTTTTCCTTGTGATAACACTTCATCCCATTCTATTCACCATTTCTTTAATTGCTGTAAAGTTACCATCTCAAGGCAATGGTTACAGCACTGCTAGAAACAACTAATGGTATTCCAGCCCCTGCAAGATATGAGCTGGTAACATTTGAAATTTTTTTTCCAGCAGTGACTGCATGTTCTGCTAGAATATCTGTTAGATATCCAGAGCCAGAATGCACTCACAACCCAGCAGCTGCACATACAATGCTGAAATACTGTTTCAACCTGAAGCAACCTTTATAAATTCTATAATTTTTGCATGATACCTCTTGAAGGTGAAAACAGTTGTAAATTATTTTTCCCCACCCATCTCCTTCTCTCAGGCTGCTAGTCCCTAAACTTCTTAAGCCAGCAGAACCACCAATAGGGCCCCCTCCACTGAGGTGGTGGTCTTATTCTGTTTTAACTATATTTGATGCTCTGCGGTAAATTATAGTTGGTAGCTCTTAACATTCAAACAGGGAGTGCCAGTATTTGAATGCAATGTGCTTTGCTGAAGAAGACACACTGCTGTGCTCTTATTAGTAGGAATCTTTCTTTTATTTCCTATAGGATTCTATGATAGTCACCCAATGTCTAGCTTTTCTGTTCACCTTTGGGGGAAATCCTTGTGACATTCATTGCCAAGCACACTGTCTCTTTGTTGGATACATACATTGTCATTAATACAATTTCTTTTTAATATTAAAAGCTGGGCATATGGTTAATCTTGTTCTGAATCTCCTGTGGGTACTTGTGAGAGTGAAAGAGGGGCTGAAGCCTGAAAGACCTCACCCATTTCAGGGCCATTTCCCCAAAGTTCCTCTCACCTGCCCACTCTCAGTGATAGAGCCTTACTGGGTTATTTTAGTCACTGGTTGTTAGGGCCGGAAAGGACTCACCTCTTCCCAACTTGAATTGGCTCTTGGTTGGGTTTTCTTTCATCTTTACCTCGGTGAAAATGCTTGATTATGTTAGTTGATTAGACATTTTTGTCACAACTTCTTCAGAAATGGCAGTGGGCAGAATCAGCATGGGAGAGGAGCACCCCATATTGGGCCTGAATGGGAGGATTAGCTCAAGAGATGTCCTAAGATGGAGTAGGTCCTCTTCCTGGCTAGAATCCCTTCTTCTGGTTGCCCAGTGGGACACTTGCACTATGACAGGGTTCAACACTGACCATCCCCCATGGTGGAGGTTTGGGATGCTTCCCAACCCTGACAGAGTGCCCTTCCATCAAGCAAGGGCTGAGTGGAATAAGGAATTGATCCTTGCCCTGCTGTTATGCCACCTCCACTTAGTCAATAAACTTGTGGCCTGATTTTGCACAGCACTGGTGTCCAATCTGAGTTATTCCCATTGAGTCATAGTTATGTACCTGCCTGGGTAATTTCTCAGGTGTGCTGGATGTTAGCTGCCATTATGCAGGATGGAATTCCTTTCTGTAGGTCATCGCTGGGACAGTTCCTGACTTTGTGCACTCTGGCGATGTTCTGGAGATATTAGGAGCAAGTCTGCCCTTTTGACACTTGTGATTTTACCCTGTGATTCCCCCCTCCTTTCTCGGGCTGAGCAAGCATTTGATATGGCAGCCATTTTGCCAGCATGTTACAACAGCATATCTCCAGCTCCTGTGAAAGATGATTATCGTAAGGGTAAATAACATGTTATCTTTTAGATTTTGTTGGATTCCAACTCCATCAGCCTCAGGAAGCACAACCAATGCTTATGGATGATGGGATTTGTAGTTCAACAGCATCTGGAGGGTACTACATTGTCTTCCTCTAGATTGCTCTGATAGAAAACTGCTTCCATTGTATTAGGGCATTTTTGTTTTATCGTCTCCTATGCCCTTTTACGCAAAGCATGCAAACCTTCAGAAGATTAAAATTGATGGCAACTCCAGTTAAGAACCAACTCTGGAGTTTATGTATTAAATGGATTTTCAGATTAATGGAAATGGTGTGCAACTGAACATTTATGGGCTTATTCATTAAACTTCATTATGCCCTTTATAAATCCTTTATGCTTGCGGGAAACAAATGAAAACAACAGTGGATTTGTGGAACATTTCTAAAGTGAATTAAATTTAGCATTAGTGCAGGATCAGTGCTCTTATAATCAGAGCCCTTCAAACTATTTCAGCACAATTCCCCAAAGCGGAAGTACATTGCAGAAAACCAATACTGACATCTTAACCATGCTTTGCAGCAAATACTGAATGAAATGGACTTCTTCACACCAAAAGCAGATCGACATAGTTGTGTGCTATCAGTTTCACACAGGAAAGAAATACTTTTAGGAAAAGCTTTATATTTTTGTGTTTGGGGCATGCTTCTCCAGGTAAAATTTAATTCAGAGAAACAGCGCCACAGAATGATCCTATCATTTAAAGTGAAAACAAACAGTTGATTGGGATCAAAATATGCTTTCTTGTGTTTAGGTTCAGGTGATATCAAGTTTTGTGAATGTCACCAATCCCAGATGAATTTGGTGACTGTCCAAATTTCCTAATAAAAAGAACTATGTTGAATTATGCCTAATAAGAAAATGTATCTGGATCTTTTAGAACAAGGCTGAGAATGAGCGAGTTTAAAAAAGGAGCTGTCTGGCTTCTCCTGGAATATTAAGAGGATGAAAAATAAGCCATGGTACATAATTATTTCCAAATAGGTACCTCTGCTAGTCTGTTGCAGCAAAAACAACAAAGCATCTAGTGGGACCCTAAAGACTTACAAATTTATGATGCCATAAGTTTTTTCTGATAAAGTAGATTCTAGTCCACGAAAGCTTATGCCCAAATATACCTTAGTAATGTGAAAGACAACTTTCTGTTTAATCACAGAACTGCCTGCAAAATGGGCTGCTCTTTCATCAGACCTTCAAATTGCAAAGCTTTTGCAGTTCAGAATCAAGAATCTGAAACTTAAACGGTTGCAAGGACAATGTGTCTACTATTGATGTATCTAAAACTAACTTGAAAGTTTTAATAAGAAGGGTATATCAGGGGTCAGCAACCTAAGGCCCATGGGCCGGAAGTGGCCCATGAAGGTCATTTGACCGGCCCCCAAGCCGCCCCTGAACCGAGTTGCCTGCTCGCATGCTGCGCTAAAATCGCGAGCGCGTGTGTGATCCTACCCACGGAGGGATCTCTGCAGGACCAATCCGGCCCAGGCAAGATAAACCTTGCTGACCCTGGGGTATATGATCCAGATATAAAATATTTTAAGTCCCATATAGTACAGTGGGTACCAGTTCAATGCTTGCCTGACTCTTCTGTAGGGATGGAGGAAAAATCCAGTTCAGTTCACATTTAAAGGCGAATCTACCTAATCTACCGAATTTGCACTTTCTGAACAATATGCAAACTGAAAGTCTTTAGAAATTCACTCTTCTTTAAATTTTCCTGTGCAACTCCAACCAAGGGATGTACATCTACTAGGGTAAAACCCATATATAAATGCATACATACATTAATATAACATACAAAAATAAATTATATTAAGAAAATTCCTTTGCAAACATGTTTCTTTTAGGCAAAATTGCATTAAAAGGTGTATATTAGGATAAATTTGGACTGATGCTGATGGACTTTCATGAAGACCTTAAAAAATAAACAAATATGGAAACGTGGAGAATTGACCTTAGGGCTGAAAAAAATGAGAAACTGAGAAAATCTGAAATTGACAGTTTTTTCTCCATCCCTACACTGCTATCTATCTCAATGGCTTAGATCTTGAGAAGCACTCAGGGAAGATGGTTGTCAGAATGTGATTCCACACATTCTCCCCTCTGCAACCCCATGCCCTCAAGACTACTCCTTAGGGAGAGAGGACCAGCTGAATGGAATGGCTTTCAGCATGGGAGACTGAGTTGATGGGCCATCACTCAAAAGCAAAGTGGAGTCACCTTCTGTAAACAGAAGTCCATAATTCCAGGGAACCTGCCTTTGGGTGATTGCAAGGGGAGCTGGTTTCAGTTCTGACTCCATTCAACAAGTTCCAAAGCTTTAAAGCCACAGCCCCTTGCCTCGCGTTCAGGCAGCAGCTGTTATAAAATGTTGGCTGTAGAAACTCTTGCAGACTCTTCAGGTCCAGTGGGAGAAGATCACAGGTAATAAGGAACAGTGGGAAGCAGTTTGGGAGTATTAAGGTCTAACTGTACATTTTCTTGGCTACTTTTGCTAAGTTATAGCTTCCTTTCTGCTCCTACGCAACTCCCCCTAGAGGATGTTCTACTGCCATATAGCAATGTATGAAGTTTTGTGTTCCATGGAAAATAATAGATTTCTCCCATTTTCCAGGTAGTTCTAAACTTAGTAACAACCCATATGATTTCCAGTAATGCTGTTGTTACAGTTAGTCATGGAAAAAAGAGGAAAACCAGTATAAATAAATTAGCTGCATTCTGAAATGCACCGTGAAGAGACCAGAATTTCATTTTGCCACCATTTTCAAACTGTATCTTGTTTATTTTGCAGAATTGCAGGTTGTTTTAGGTGTGCTTGAAAACCCAGCAACTAAGTTCCACTTCTTCCAATTTGTCACTATGTTACGGGAATTTTTCTAACATTTCTCATTAATATTATTTTTCACTTTCAGCAGAACCCAAAACTTAACCTGTTTATTAAATGAGACAACTCACTGGGAGATATGTGATTGGAACTCCCATGGGCTGACTTGTTTTGTTTTGAGTTCAAGGCAGCTGTAAAGGCAAAGGTAAAGGGACCCCTGACCATTAGGTCCAGTCTTGACCGACTCTGGGGTTGTGGCGCTCATCTCGCTTTATTGGCCGAGGGAGCCGACGTACAGCTTCCGGGTCATGTGGCCAGCATGACTAAGCTGCTTCTGGCGAACCAGAGCAGCACACGGAAACGGCATTTACCTTCCCGCTGGAGTGGGAAGGTATCTATTTATCTACTTGCACTTTGACGTGCTTTTGGACTGCTAGGTTGGCAGGAGCAGGGACCGAGCAATGGGAGCTCACCCCGTCGCAGGGATTTGAACTGCTGACCTTCTGATCGGCAAGTCCTAGCCTCTGTGGTTTAACCCACAGCGCCACCCGCGTCCCGTCAAAGCAGCTGTAGAGGAGTCCAAATTGGATCTAAATATCTCCCAAGCTACTAGTTCTCACTCAGAGGGAAACATATTGTTATCTGTATGGTTTGTCCTGCAGGATAAATAACATCTGCAAGGAAGAAGATTTAGAATGGGGAAATGACACAGGTTCAACCCCTCACCCAACTGCGCACCTCTAATCCAGTTTTCCCCAAAGCATTTTTGAACTTGAAGAAAACAGCCACTGGGAGATCATGGATCTCCTGTCTAGCTTGATCCTGATAGAAGAATAAATGGTGGGATTCCTTGAGAAAAATATTTTTGTAGCCATTATTTGCTACCATCTTGAATAATAATCTGTAATGGTATTTTCCCATTACCTAAATGTTATAGTTCACCGTTATTTGTCTAGTCCTGATGAAGATCACAGCTGGCATCATCCTTAAACATCAGCTGCTGAGGACTGGAAGGGACCAGTCCTAGCCACTGTTTCCTTCTCTCTATTTCTGGTTGCTAGAGGTGAGTGGGTGAATGGAGATGGTGGCAAGGAGCAACAGCTGATGATCGCATGTTCTCTAATGGGTGATGGGGCAGACTTATTTATTTTAACTGCATTTGTATCACACATTCCCCCCAAGAAATGAGGGCAAGCACATGTGTTTGTGGCAATTTACAATGATATAATGCAAATAACTCTTCTGCCAACCTAGTTCATGTCCTCCAAGCGGGGTCTAAACCACTGAGTTCCTTGGGCTTGCCGGTCAGAAGGTCAGTGGTTTGAATCCCCATAATGAGGGGAGCTCCCGTTGCTCTGTCCCAGCTTCTTCCAACCTAGCAGTTGAAAGCATGCCAGTGCAAGTAGATAAATAGGTACTCCTGCAGTGGGAAGGTTAACAGCGTTTCCCTGTGCTCTGAACCTAGCCCCTTTAGAGGGAATCACTCAGTTTTCTTGTCATGCAATTAATTTATGCATATGTTCTTAGACTTTTATTAAAATGTAGCTCTTTTTGTTTACATCCCATTTTGAGAGCATTTAAGTCACAAATGGGGGGCAGTTTATTAAAAAAAAAACCACTTTATTTTTCATGGGGGATGCTTTTAACATTTGAAGAGAAATTTTAATTACCGTAAATAATATTTTCACTAAGTCTGTATTATGAAGCTTGATTGATTCATTATTTTAAGTCTCCGGGTACCACATGAATGATTTTATAATAAAACTACATTAATATTAGAAGTTATGTCAATTATGTTTTTAAATTGAGCACTAATGAAAAAAGGTCTCCTGCACAAATGTATAATTAATATCTTCCCCACCAAATACTTATACTGATAACTAGTAATAGCTCTGTCTTATTTAAAAATCCTGTCTGGAATGTCCATAAAGGGGGGGAAAGAGGATATTTGTTTTAAAATAAAATGTGGAAATCCATTTTGTTTTCCCAAATTGAAGGTTTTTTTGTTTTTTGTTTTTAAAGCAGCCCTCACCTTTACACAACATGTTCTTAAACCACATTGGGGTTCCTGTCAGCAACTAGTCTTTGTACTGTCAGAAGCCACATTCATATTATATATTTAAAGCCCTTTGCTTCCACCAAATAATTCTGGAAACTGCAGTTAAGTCTTCACAGAGCTACAATTCCCAGCACTCTTAACAAGCTACAGTTCCCAGGATTCTTTGGGGTAAGCCATGGGCTTTAAGTGGACAGTGTAGGTGTGACCAGAGAATAACTACAGAAGAGGAATGGTGGACCAAAATTCCAAAAGCCACTCTCAAAGTGGGCCACTGAGGACCAAACTACACATTAATTTTAATCCAAAGTTCTGCGCTTGAGTGCAGGTGCTTCTCACATATACATAGATTCTTGGTGTGAGGACCCCAGCATGGATTAGAATACAG
This sequence comes from Podarcis liolepis, assembly GCF_965112155.1. Classification (NCBI taxonomy): domain Eukaryota; kingdom Metazoa; phylum Chordata; class Lepidosauria; order Squamata; family Lacertidae; genus Podarcis; species Podarcis liolepis. The sequence continues at coordinate 52,479,527 of NC_139564.1, forward strand.
TGGAACCGTGGTTCTCAAACACCTTGGTACTTGAACATTTCGGTTCCCGGACACCAAAAACCTGGAAGTAAGTGTTCTGGTTTCCTAATGTTTTTCAGAAGCCGAATGTCCAATGCTGCTGTTGGCTATTGTTTTGGGGATGCCTGCACCAATCAGAAGCCACGCCTTGGTTTTCAAATGTTTCAGAAGTCAAATGGACTTCTGTAATGGATTATGTTCAAGAACCAAGGTACCACTGTACTAGAATGAGAAGTGGGATATTTTAAGCCCTTTCCTCATGCCGTGATCTCAGTCTGGATCTCTCCTTTCTTCACAACTGCAATTTGTATTGCTAATAAATAAACAAAAACAACCTAGTTATTTCAATGGGACCTCCTTTTTCGCAATTCGATTAGAGGTCCAGCCCATCCTCTGATCCAGATTGGGACCACAGTGGGAGGGAAAGTATTTAAGTTCCAAGAGTCTCCTGTGCCAGGTTTCCAATCTGGAACCTCTGCTGTCATAACCATGAAGATATGCTCACTTGTAGTCCCCCACCCCTGTGGTCCTTAGTGATATAGGCACCCTGCTCACTTTATAAATCTGAGTTAGAAACTAGAAGATGAATTGGCATCCCACTTGATGTCAGATTTGTCTCAGGAGGCTCCTGTTGCTGAAGCATTTTTTTAAAGACATAACAGCTTTCCATCCACACTCCAGGTCTGGAGGCTGTTGAGCTAGACTGGAAAGAGGAAAGAGAGGCCAAGCATTCTAGATCTTTTAATATTGATGGGAAATGTGAATATTTGAATTTCCGTGTAATGTCCTTGCATTACAAGATGCTAAAGGTTAATGAAGTTTCAGCCATTGCTCAACGTTTATGGCTCTATTAATTTTATGTTAGAAGTGAAACTAAATGCAATTTTAATGCACTCACACATGCATCTAGCCACAAAGTATATTGATCACCTATCAGGCTATAAAATAAATTCTAAAAGTAAGTAGATAATAGCGTGTGTGTGTGTGTGTGTGTGTGTGTGTGTGTGTGTGTGATTGCATCATAAAAGACATTGGCCAGTCTCTTACAGTAACATTACTAAAAGGAGTATACATCTTCTTCTTTTTTATGTTATTTTAAGCAGAAGCTTTTTTAATGCGAGAAGCCATTACTCACTCTAGAGCTTAAAGCTATCGCCAAGAGTCAAAATGGAAATACCAATGCCATGACAACATAGATGAATCTTTGGCTTTCCAGACAGCGGATTTATTTTTAAATGGTGTGAATCCAATCTGTACTGGGAAGCCAACTTTGAAACACAAAGGAGGGATTGGCAAGGGGAGGTTTTCTCTGGCTCAGCTGAAGTGAGGCTCTCCATTGCATTTTCATCCTAGCAGAGCGCGTAACTGTGAAAATCGTTCAAATTGTAATTCTCATCGGCTTGCCAAAAGGGGATTATGAATTAAAGTCAGTGTTGCAGGAAATGTCACCTGCCCTTCTGGAAAGACTAACAATAAATCAAAAAAAGGTCCTTTTGTTCATCCTTTTTTAAAGGAAATAAATAAATAAAAACCCTCTTTGCTCTTTATCATTAACACAGAAGGTCAACAGCCCACCAACCGCTTATTATCAGTGTTCGTTGTCAAAGCTTTTTTTTTTCAAAGTTTATTTTATTTTATTTTTTAGAAACCTAATTTGCTTTTGAACAAAAAGGAATATAATGAGTGAGTTCAATGAAACACTTTTTGGGGGAGGGGGAGGCAGGTAGCCCACAAAGAAAGTTGCATAGAGGAAGACAAAGGTGAACTGAACAATGCTGGATGGGTTTGTAGCGCAGCTTAACTCTTAAAGAGGCAAGAAGATGGGGACTATGCTTTGTTTCTGCCATCAGCCTGAGCCAAACAAAAGAACAGCATTCTACACAGAGAAAGAATGTGATCAATAGTTCTTTTGGAGATAACCAGAGTAATATATTTAATTGGGGCACACTTATGAAACGAGGCGAACGAAGGTGTAGATCCACAACCTTTTTTCCCCTCTTTTATCTAATATCTCCTGAGACTTCAACAGAAATGGGGATGTTGCCTATGAAAATTGTTTTTATCCCACACCTGGGGTGGCAGGAATTACCTGCTGTCAAGTGATATTTCCTTGCATTCATTAAAAAATGAGAATGGACACAGAAGGGGTTGCTGATAGTGCCACTTCTATCTCAAACAAAACCTGCCATTGATATGTTAAGGTTTCCTGCTATTCCGAATATACGAGGAAGCAATTGCACTGAAAGAGAAACATCCAGGAAATAATTCTTCTCTGTCAGGACTACCAGGGCATACTTATGGCAACGGAGAGTGCAGAGTTGCCATGAGTTCCAAGAAAAACAAACATGTCCAGCACGCTTCCCCTTGCGCAGCTCTGCTGTCTGTCCGTGCTGATCCAAAAATCCTTCCTGCCTCTCCCTCTTGCCGGTAGCAGAGATAAACACAGCGGTCGAAGCAATTGCAGCATGTGGGTAATAAATCCAGACACACACAAAGGCTTTCTTTATCTTCTCTTGCCTTTAATCATGAAGTAAAACAGCTCTTAAATCAACCCGGCGAGAACTGACACATCTTGCATCCTCTCTCCGCGAAAACGAAACCAGACTCAAACTCTCGGAGTCAAGCCACTCCCATAGAAGTTTCTAACCACGCCTCAGGTCAGAGACGTCACCACAGAACTCTTTAACCCTGTGAGTTCTGAAACCAATAACACCCCCTCTCGTCTCGAATCCTGAGGGAAACTGTGAACCCCTATTTACAGACCTCTTTGAGTTCAACTCACCTCCCATTGCCTTTTGCCTCCCACTGGCGTTTATTTTTTTTTTTTATAAAATTTTTATTGGTTTTACAACGTTTTAAAAAGACAAACAAACAATGAAAATGACAAACAAACACGCATAGTTTCGTACATATTTTCTTATAAACCTCTTTTCTTGGACTTCCCCATACCCCCCCTCTCTGCATCCCAATGTCCATACTTCAACTAGCAACTCCCAATTATTGCTTTCAAGTCTCTGTCAACTTAGTTCTTTTCTATCTTCTAACCATATATCCCTGTACCCCCTTGTTTCTGAAAACCACGACATTTTTAACATTCATTAAGTTTATAATAGTCCTTCAGATAACTTTTAAATTTTCTCCAGTCTTCTTCCACCGTCTCTTTTCGTTGGTCACGGATTCTGCCTGTCATCTCGGCCAATGTCATATAGTCCATCACTTTCATCTGCCATTCTTCCAGAGTGGGTAAATCTTGTGTCTTCCAATACTTTGCGATGAGTATTCTTGCCGCTGTTGTAGCATACATAAAAAAAGTTCTATCCTTCTTTGTCACCAATTGGCCGACAATGCCCAGAAGAAAGGCCTCTGGCTTTTTGGGAAAGGTACATTTAAGTACCTTTTTCATTTCATTATAGATCATTTCCCAGAAGGCCTTAATCTTCGGGCAAGTCCACCAAAGGTGATAAAAGGTACCTTCAGTCTCTTTACACTTCCAACATTTATTACCAGGCAAATGATAGATTTTTGCCAGCTTGACTGGGGTCATGTACCACCTGTATACCATTTTCATAATGTTTTCCTTTAAGGCATTACATGCCGTAAATTTAATACCGGTGTTCCATAACCATTCCCAGTCAGCTGACATGATGTTATGTCCAACATCCTGAGCCCACTTAATCATAGCAGATTTTACTGTTTCATCCTGTGTGTTCCATTTCAACAGCAAGTTATACATTCTAGATAAAATCTTAGTATTGGGTTCTAACAGTTCAGTTTCTAATTTTGATTTTTCCACCTGGAAACCAATTTTCCTGTCCTGTTTAAAAAATTCCATTATTTGACGATATTGAAACCAGTTTCCAACTTTATGCTTCAATTTCTCCTGACTTTGTAGTCTGAACTTGTCTCCATCCTGTTCTAAGATTTCCCAATACTTCGGCCATCCGGCCTCCGTATTGAGTCTCTTCACTGCTTTGGCCTCCACTGGTGACACCCATCTAGGGGTTTTATTTTCCAATAGATCTTTGTATCTTATCCAAACATTAATCAATGCTTTCCTAACAATGTGATTTTTAAAAGCGCTGTTTACTTTATCATACCAAAGATATGCATGCCAACCAAAAGCATTGTTAAAACCTTCCAGATCCAAGATATCAGTGTTCTCGAGGAGCATCCATTCTTTCAGCCAGCAGAAAGCTGCTGCCTCGTAGTACAATTTTAAGTCCGGCAGGGCAAAACCCCCTCTTTCTTTAGCATCTGTTAATATTTTGAATTTAATTCTGGGCTTTTTGCCCTGCCAGACAAATTTCGAAATATCTTTCTGCCACCTCTTGAAACATTCCATCTTGTCGAGAATCTGCAAGGTCTGAAACAGAAAAAGCATTCTAGGCAATACATTCATTTTAATCACAGCGATTCGGCCTAGCATTGACAGTTTCAAATTTGACCATATTTCTAGATCTTTTTTAATTTCTGACCAACATTTTTCATAATTGTCCTTGTACAAATTCAGATTTTTAGATGTTAAATAAACCCCTAGGTATTTCACCTTCTTTACCACAGTCAAACCTGTTTCCTCTTGAAATTTCTCCTTTTCCATATCTGTTAAGTTTTTCCCTAAAACTTTAGTTTTTTGCTTGTTCAACTTAAATCCAGCTACCTGGCCAAACTGTTGTATTATTTCTAAAACCTTTTTTGTACTAGTGTTTGGCTCTTGCAAAGTCAATACCAGGTCATCTGCGAACGCTCTTAACTTGTAATGTTTAGCTCCGACCTGCACACCTTTAACCTGCTGGTCATTTCTTATCATGTTCAGCAACACCTCCAGAACTGAAATAAAAAGTAATGGGGAAATCGGGCACCCCTGTCGTGTTCCTTTTTCTATCTTAAGTTCCTCCGTCATAACATTATTTACAATCAGTTTAGCTTTTTGTTCAGAATATATTGCAGCCATACCATTCTCAAAACCCTGGCCTACCCCCATCCCATGAAGATTCTTTCTCATAAAACTCCAAGAAATGTTGTCAAAGGCCTTCTCCGCGTCCACAAAAATCAGTACTGCTTTAGTGTTTATATTCACCTCTAGCTTTTCCAGAATGTCTATTACATTCCTTACATTGTCTGCCAGGTGTCTTTTGGGGAGAAAACCTGCTTGGTCCTTATGAATCTTCTCCATCAATACTCTTTTAAATCTTTTTGCCAAAATGTCTGCAAAAATTTTGTAATCCACATTGAGGAGTGATATTGGGCGGTAGTTCTTAAGTTGGGTCTTTTCAGTCTCTGACTTTGGTATGAGTGAAATATATGCCTCTTGCCACGATTCAGGGGCCCTTTTTCCCTCAAGGATCTCGTTGCACACTTCTCTTAGTGGTTGAGTTAGCCATTCCTTCAACGATTTGTAGTATCTGGAAGTCAATCCATCTGGTCCCGGAGATTTGCCCAATTGCATGTTCTGAATAGCAGCCTCTATCTCTTGTTCTGAGATTCTCTGGTTCAAGTCCATCTTACTTTGATGAGAGATGTTTTGTAATCCGTATTTTCCCAGGAATTTGTCTATATCTTCTTCATTTTGGGGGCCTTGAGTGTAAAGCTTTTTGAAATAACTTACGAAGCAGTTTCTAATTTCATTAGGTTTAGATATATTCTTTCCATCCACCTCCAGGCTTGTAACTGTATTTAGTTTCTGCCTTTTCTTCAATTGCCATGCCAAGAGTTTGCCACATTTATTTGCTGATTCAAATGTCTTTTGCTTCATTTGCTTTATCTTCCATTCAATCTCTTGGTTCATCAATTCCATATATTGTGTTTGATATAACTTGATCTCTCTTAAGATGTCCTGAGATTTTGGTTTTGTTCTTAATTTTCTCTCTCCTTCCTTTATCATTTCCAATAGCTTCTCTTTTTTCTCGTTTTGTTTTTTCCTCTTTATTGAATTTTGTTGAATCAAGAATCCTCTCATGACCGCTTTACTTGCATCCCAGATCACTCTTTTCTCCACGTCGGTCCTCATATTTATTTCGAAATAATCTTTTAAAGTCTTTTGGGCCTTCATAAGAATCTCCTTGTCCCGAAAGAGGGTGTCATTCATTCTCCATCTGAATTGACCAGTTGTTGTAAGTTTCATCTCCATCTTCACGGCGTTATGGTCGGAGCAAGTTTTTGGGCAGATTTCCACTTTCTTAATCTTTGGAGCCATTCCACTAGTAACCCAAATTTGATCAATTCTGGTCCAGGTCGTCATTGCTTGGGAGAAGAAGGTTCCCTCTCTCTCCAGAGGGTTCCTTGTTCTCCATATGTCTATCAAGTCCATATTTTCTGTCATTTCAAAAAAAGTCTTAGGGAGTCTCCCTTCTTTACTAACTGTTAGTCTTTGTGCCTTGTCCATGTTGGTGGAGACCACACCATTCATGTCTCCCATGATTATCATATTGTAATCCAAATAGTCAGAAAGAGTTTCATGAAGTCTCTTAAAGAAGTCAGATTTGCCTTCATTTGGCGCATAAATTCCAACCACTAAAAATTTTTCTCCTTGAATTTGTATTTCCACTGCCAGATATCTCCCTTGTTCATCCTTAAATATCATTTTTGGAGCCCATTTTTCCTTAACATATATTACAACTCCTCTCTTCTTGACTTTGTCTGATGAGATAAATTCTTGTCCTAGCCTTTTATTTATAAGTAGTCTCCTGTGGGCTCTGGTTATATGAGTTTCTTGTAGACATATCAAGTCCAATTGTTCTCTATTCAGTATGTGAAATACTTGTCTTCTCCTCAAAGGCACATTGAGTCCATTACAATTCCAACTAAGGAATTGCAGAGCCATCTTGTTATTTTTCTAAGGCTCCTCCAACAGCTCCAAGTTGTTGCTCTTCTTCTGATGGTGGTGGTTTTTGTCCAGTCGAGAGATTCAGGATCTCCAGTGCTCTCCTCTGTTCCCCAAGTACGTCCACAATCCCCTTCTGTAGCTCCTCCTGATATCTTGCCAAAATTTTTTCTTTATCTTGAATTGTCTTTATTTTTACCTTCTTTAACTTGTAGTCAAATGACAGTCCTTGTGGGAACTCCCACCTGAAACGGATGGAATTTTTCTTTAGCAGAAGAGCTAAGTCCTTGTAGAAGTTTCTTAAATCCAAAATATGTTTTGGGATGTCTTTGAAGAACTGTGCAGTTGAATTTCCAATTTGCAAGGCCTTTTCAAAGTGTAGTCTTAATATTTTGTCTCTTTCCTCCTTGGATCTGAATGTGATCAAACAGTCTCTCGGGGTCTTTCTGTCTTGCTTTTTTCCCAATCTAAAAGCAGTCGTAATTTTGAATTCGTCTTCCTCAAGGTCCCAGCAATCCACAAACTCCCGTGTCAGATATTCCACAAGGTTGTCTCTTTCGTTCTCCGGGATCAGTCTTAATTTTAAGTTTCTCTCTTTCCTCTGTAAGTCCCACAAGGCCAGAGTTGAGTCATGCTCATAGACCTTCTTGGCAATCGGCTCTAATTTCTCCTGTGTCTCTCCCGCCGTAGCCTTGGCATCTTCCGCAATTTGACGCGTAGTGGCATTTTCCTCCACCAGTTTATTTATAGATTCTGTATTCTGGTTTAATCTTACTGAAATTTCTGCTAATTTTAGTGTGTTCTCTGAGGTCTGTTTTGTTAAAGACTCCAAAGTTTGGTTGATCTTAAGCAGCGCATCTGTCACAGCTTCCATAGAGACGGCTGTCCCTTTATCTTGTCCTGTTGTTCCTGCTGCTCCAGTTGTTGGGCCTGAAATTGATCCTCTTTTCTTTGCCTGTTGTTGCTGCAGCTGTTGTTGTTGCTGATGGTGCTTGGTCTTAGCTCTTGTGACTATCTCTTCTTGTGGGCCACTCATGTCAAGGTCACTTCCCACGGGAATTTTCTCCCTTGGAAAGTTCCACTGTCAAGCTGTGGCAAACTTTACTTTATCCTCTAGAGGGAGCAAATCAAAATGGCCATAGAACAATGTTCCAAGTACAAAAAACAGGGGAGATTGTCCAGAATACAAAACAAGAGCTTAACACAGTCCAAATCAATATTGCTAGAAAGCTTGTAGCTTTAAGCTGCCACAGTTATCCAGTTTGTATTATTTCTTCTTATACTACAGAGTAGCCAGACACTGTGGGAACTTTGTATCAAGATATCACTCTACAGGGAAAAGTCAGTTCAGTGTGCTAAAAAAAAAAAGGCAGACCGTTTCATGCTTTCAGATGGGTGAGACGGCAGAGATTTTTAACTTCCAATAGATCATGCAATTATTAGTCCAATTCACCTCCCCTCTGCCCTGCTAGCTAGAGGGGAGATCAAAGGTCCAAATGTCCGGTTTAGCTGATTAAAGAGCTGGTTTAAACGGATGCAGGTTTAGAGCTCCGTTGCTTTCACTTTCATGCAGTCGGGGGGAGGCAGACTTCCTTTGTTTAGATCTCCCCCGTTTTTAGTTCAAATTTTAAAGTTTAGAGGGTCCCAGTTATTTTTCAAGTCTTACTCACGGGAATTCAGTCCGAATTTTCTTTTCAGGAAGGAATCGGCGCTCTCCGCTAATGGCGACGCGGCTTCACTTCGCAGGCTGGGTAGCGACTCTCAGCACCGCGCTCGCTCCCGGTGTCGCTTTCACGGTACCGGGGGGCGCAAAGGTGCCCACCGAGTCTCCTTGTTCTCAGGCTTCAGCGCCTGGGATTTTAGGGGTCCCCCGCTTGCCGTAGCAGGTAAGACCCGAACTTGCGAAGCAGTCCTTCCCCGGAGCTCGGGGCTAGGACCGCCATTAAGCGCTGGCACCGACCGGAAGTCTCAGGCTGGCGTTTATCCCAGGCAATTGTTGAACCCCTTCAACATTCCCAGAATCACACTGTGCGACACTTTCCCACGCACCCGTGACCTGAAACCCCTCTGACCCACCTGGGCCAGCAGTTGTGTCTCCTCCGTCAGACTTTTCCCCCTCTGACTTGACAACCCGTCCGTGAGCTTTCTCCATTACGCTTACCGGAGATGAAGCCTCACACCTGGACATTCCTTTCACAACCCTTGGAGATGCCCAAACCTGCCCTGACCCCTGACCCTGGACCTGGTCCTCATCACCGGGTTCTGAACCCTGATCCTGGACCTGGTCCCCATCACCGGGATCAGCCTCTGCTTCCCTCTCCTCCCCTCCAGAATCGGACAAGCATTCTGAGAGAAAATCAGGACCATACCTAGGCTGTGACCAAACACCCTGCTCAAAGAACTCAGCATGCTTGCTGACCAGCAGCTTGGTCTGATCACCCTCTGGGTATGCAAACTTCCACCCATTCGTTGCAGGATCATACCCACAGAAGATCATGTCCTGACACCTAGGACCACCCTCCTTCCGTTGCGCTGTTGGTATTGGCACTGAAGCCATTGAACCGAACGAACGGAAGACATGTACCTGTGGCTTTTGCTTGTGCAACAGAAAATGCAAGTGAAAAAAATAGATCTTTTATTGCCAGTTGTAGAAAACTCTTGTAATTATTGCATCCTTCTGTTGAGGAAGGAAGCAGAACACCTCACGTGAACAATGGCAGGTGAAGGACAGAAGCCTCAGAAAATAAAATTAATAAACCCCAAACCCTGCATAGTTCAAAACCAGAAAGCTTGATGGCCAACAAACACAGAACCAAGATGGTGAGTTAGGAACTCCAAGCCTCTCTATGTGGCCCTCAGGACTCACACCATACCCATCCTCACCTGGACCTCTTCTCACAAGGCCATTCCCCCTTACTAATCCTCCTTTGCACCCTTCTTCAATATTTTTGCCTTTCTGGGATGTGACCTTCAATTCTGATAATGCCTCAAGTTTGGAAGGAGGACAAAATGGGATGGATGGGTTAGTAGAAACTAACCTACTGTACCGCCGAAGAATCAATGCTTTTGAATTATGGTGCTGGAGGAGACTCTTGAGAGTCCCATGGACTGCAAGAAGATCAAACCTATCCATTCTGTAGGAAATCAGCCCTGAGTGCTCACTGGAAGGACAGATCCTGAAGCTGAGACTCCAATACTTTGGCTACCTCATGAGAAGAGAATACTCCCTGGAAAAGACCCTGATGTTGGGAAAGATGGAGGGCACAAGGAGAAGGGGACGACAGAGGACGAGATGGTTGGACAGTGTTCTCGAAGCTACGAACATGAGTTTGACCAAACTGCAGGAAGCAGTGGAAGACAGGAGTGCCTGGCAGGCTCTGGTCCATGGGGTCACGAAGAGTCGGACACGACTAAACAACTAAACAACAACAACAACAAACCTACTGTACAAAGGTAATTTACATTTGTTGCTCCACCTGCTTATTGCCTCTGGTCCCACCTGCCATGTGGTCATTGAAAGATTGCACAGAAGGTAATATGTTACTTGGGCTGAAACATTTATCCATAGAAACTATGAGTATAGATGGGTCCCAAGACCCATGAGAACTGAAGTCCCAGGGCGCTGTACGTGGATGGACATTGCCATTCAAATGGTGTGCATCTGCTGTGTCATGTGATCGATTATGCAGGGGCGGGGCTTACCTGCCCCTCCATATTTTATTCAAGTTGGCACCCCTGACAACTAGTTTCCAGGATTCTTCTGGAGGGGTGTGTACTTGAAATGAGTTTTAATTGTATGATGTGCATGCAGCCTTACTCTACCCATGACAACATCCTCTTTGGCTGAAGGGTGGTATACAAACTGAATAAATAATAATAATAGCTTCTCGGGGATTTTATTTGACAGAAGTCTACCAAATAGTAGAGTGCTTCTATGTCCCCAGAACCTTATGCAAAAATAACCAGTGATTTTCATATCTCACCTTAACTCCAAGGAATTCAAGATGACATATGTGATTCGCTCACTTCATTTCCTCCTACTCCACCCTGTGAGGTAGATTAGCTATGTGGGCTCCAGTTCACCTATGATTGAGCAGGGATTTGACTAAACTGGTGGTCATTTAAAAATGAAGCAACAGAACAGTCTGACCAACACTATACAAAAGTTGTGGTATAATATGTATCCTTACAACTTTCTGAGTTAAAAGCAACAAACAAAATGATATATTTCCAAGGATGCAGAAGGCTCGTGTATCAGTGGAAGGTTTTCAAATTGGGCTTTTTTGTAGCGATACATTCAATTTGTTTCTCTCTCTTTGCTTTCTAGAGTTAATATTGTTACTTTGAAATGCTCCTAGCATTCTGTAAGTAGGAAGAGAACAGTTATTTTCAGCGATTGGTTTCAGTTTTGTCCCCTGCATGCTCGCTTCGATATGAGGTGTAACGAAATGTTACAGCTTGCATTCAGTTGCATAAATGACGCATGCAGATTTCCATAACAATATGCTATATTGGGCTTGTTTGCATTGCCCATCTTCCTGCTCTCACTCTTCACACTTTAAAAGGCAGCTTTATGTGAGGGAGAATTAAGGAGAAAAGGGGGAAATGAATTTTGGATGAGATTATGAGCTGACCTCAAAAATGTCCATTGCACAACTCGAAGCTAAAGCGTTGCCATGAAAAATCGCATTTATAAGTTATGTGCTAACTTACAGACATCACAATGGCATTTTGAATTATGACACCGAATGCTGAAGCTTGATTTAATCTAAAAGCCACAATTTTGTCCAGATTTTAGTTCTGGAAAATTGTTTGGATTTTTTTTTGTTTTTTTAAAGAGGATTGTGTCTGGAAACAAAAGACTTGTTTAACCGTTCATAGCTTTTTCAGTCTCTCGTGTTGCAACAGTATGGAAGCATGTAATTTTCATTTAGCAATTGAAACAGATTGAGGAAACAAAGAGTTTTCTATCTTATCTGTAAACAACGACTGCACTGAGCTCCAGACAGTCATCTTCATTGTTCATCAGACTAAAGAAGTGGATTACAATGTTCTGATATATCGGAACATACAAGGGAGATCACTAAAACAGCAGACCCCTCAAGTGCCCCAATTTAATAGGGACATCCCAAATTTACAGAAGCTGCCCCGGCTTCTGAACTTAATCCAGGATCCCCCAATTTCCCCAGAAGCTGCTCCAGGCCATGCCCCATCTACTGATGTGGTATAGACTGGAGTGACCTTCACGGGACCACATTAGGCTTTGTACTGTCTCTAGCAGCCGCCAGGCATGGCGTGGTCTTGTGGGGGCCGCTCTAGGCCTCATGCCATTTGTGGTGGCTGCCAGGCCTGGCACAGCCTTCCCAGGGCCACTCTAGGCCTGGCATCATCTCATTTTGTGAGAAGGCTGAAGACAGCAAAGGTAAGAGAGGGGAGGGGTGGAGGGGGTGAGCAGGCAGGCAAGGAAGGGGTCAGCAGCCAGGAGGGGGTAAGTGATGGAGATGGGGGGGGTGTCCTGAATTTTTCTCACAAAGTGTTGGAGGGTATGAAAGGGGTGAGGAATTTATAGCCTTCTAAATGTTGCTGGACTACAACTCCCATCATCCATGACACTTGTCTATGATGGCTGGTGATGATGGAAATTGGAGTCCAGTGATAATTGGAAGGTCACAGACTCCCCCCCCCCTATCCTTGCATTATGAGGGCACAATTCATTTCTTTGCTCTGGTTTTGTGTCCCACGATGTTCTGTTGAACTGGTGTAGCAATAAGAGATAACTCATCTGTTCTAGTATCGAGTTGTGCACCCTTCACCCCCCCCCAAAAAAAATACAATTAATAATTTTTGACCATTCATTGGCTGGGTTGGGACAAAACACAACTCCTGAAAAGTCATAGGACTAGGGAGAGAAGAGAGATCTCTTTGAAAATTTCAGGAAAGAGTTGTCACTTATCATACTTAACCTTTATGAGGTGGTGAGTGATTTTCCATGTTTCTTGCTTTTAAAACTATTTTAGTAAGCAGCTTGCAGCAAAAATAAGCCTCTTTCTGCATCTGTTCACAGGCTGGAACACCTTGGGAATGAGGCAACATTCACATCATGTTGCTCCCAAGGCATTCTGGGATGTGTAGATGGAAGAGAGCAGTGCTTTTCACTAGTAACACTGCCTGGTGAGACACAGTAAGATGATGACGATGGTGATCATCATCATCACCCACCCATCTGACTGGATTGGCCCAGTCATTCTGGGCAGCTTCCAATAAAATATTAAAACCTCCCTGTACAGAACAGCCCTTTTGAACGTCTCAAAATAATTCATCTCCAGAAAATCACCACACACACACACTCGTTTTTGCAGTGGGGGTAGGAGGGGATATTTTGGGGGAGTGAGAAGGGATTTTTCTTAGAAAGGAACACTTGCTCTTCATCCTTCCTGGTGTACTTGGGACTATTTAGTAGTAGTTAAAAGGCAATATATGTGGTGAATCTCTCTTATTTTGCTGGGAAATTGTGATGCTCTGCTTCAAACTATTTTAGGTCAATGAAATAATTATTATGAACTTGAGATTTCAGATTGTCATGGGAGATGGTTATTCTCTGGAGCTTAAAGAAGGCAACCAAAGTCTAAGTAGCTGGTGAGTGGTGAAGTGATCGTTTTTCCAGATGAACAGGGAAGATGTTTTATGAGTCTCCCCCTTCCTTCAATGTCTGCCCAGTGGTTGCAAATACAGCTGGCAGATTGAGTCATAGCTAATAAGACTGTTTAATTGATAACCGTGAAGCTGAGGAACCTTTAGAGACAAGAAACAGGAAATGTCTTTAAGCCAGAGCTTACCTCCTGAGCGACTTGAAGCAAGAAATGTAATCATTCGAAGCTGGAGGCTTCAGCTCAAACTGAAAATGTGTAACAAAGGATTTAAAGCTGTCTTGGATTTTATATACATTTTTTAATTGTATAATTTGGACTTTTTGTCTCTTATAATTTGTTTTAAACTTTAATAGCACGTGAATCTAGGTGTACTCTTATGTTACACTGAACACAACTACAAGCTACCACTACACCTAAAATAACACTTGTTGGTTTGTGCAGCTTAGCTGTGCTGTACACAGGTACAAAGACTGATATTGATTCTGTCTATCATCTATCTATATCTATCTGTCATCTCTCTCTCTCTCTCTCTCTCTCTCTCTCTCTCTCTCTCTCTCTCTCATCTATCTCTCATCTATCTCTCATCTATCTCTCATCTATCATCTATCTATCTATCATCTATCTATCTATCTATCTATCTATCTATCTATCTATCATCTATCTATCTATCTATCTATCATCTATCTCCTTTTTAAATACCTCAAACTGTACACTTGTTATATGAGTGTGGAGCTCAACTATTTCTGTACACAAATTATATACGTGTTGAATGAAATGTATGAACACCCCTACAGAAAACAATTCCCAGCAACTGACACACAGCAGCGTATGGCCTGCAATGCTGGATGTGGTACATAGTCATCATGGCTAGTAGCCATCCAGCTTGGGGTCTGTCACTACATCCTGTTTCTCTCAACCCACCAGAACATGCAGTTGTTAGGTGATGCAGAAGGGAATAGGCAAAAAGCTCACCTCCCTTCTCCTCTGTCAGCGGTCATCTTCCACAGGAGCAACAGTGCTAGGAGGTTTAATGAGAATCTGTCCTCAGTTCTCTTTTAGTTGACCAGGCCATTCCCTTAAAACCATCTCTTCCTATGCCTCATTTCACACAGCAATGTAAAGCCACCTCTCCTCAGCCTTTACCACGCTGCCCAAGCATCAATTCAATGCCAGCCTCGTAGTTTCATTTGGTCCTAAAGTAAATTATTCACATAGCATTGTTTGCACCTGGTGATTTTTTCTTTGAAAGCAATTTGTATTTGAATGAGTTCATATTCCAGAATGTGCAATATGGATGTTCAAGGGTGTGTTTTCCCATTGTGGAGCATTCATCCATTTCATTGTTTGTTATTATTTTAGCAGGTTTATGGTATTGCAGAGGCAGATAGTTTAAATGAAGTACAGAAATTTCAAATGGTTGAACATCCAAGAGAGGAAATTGCTGAAGTAAAGCAAAGTGACAACAGGAAACTAATTTTTAATCTTCAGAGGATATGACTTAGAACTTTTATTAACTCAAGTGCACAAATTCATGAGATTGGTTCCCAAATGTATAATGTTTGACTTGTTAATCAAACAAATTATCTGAGTTATATTAAGTTTAAAACAGCTTCTGGAGACCTACTGAGATGTTATCTAGATGCCCAAAGTGATGCCAACCAGATGTTCTGGACTCCAATCCCCACTGGTCCCCATCAGCATGGCCAGTTATGTAAGCTGTATTCCACAATATCTAGAGGGCGCTATATTGGGTTCTCCTGGTTTAAATTATTGCTGAATTCTGGAGGGTAGTGGAGAACTTGTGTGTTAGAAACAAACGATGCTTTTTTCAGAGAGTGGAGAATTGTGAAACAGACGTATAACTGCCTGTCGTGTGACAACAAGCTTTACAGGTATCTGCAGTGTTTTTGTTTCTTTGTTTTTTAAATGATGTCCAGAGGCAACAGGTACACCAATAGCAATGATGCCTCTATCATCCAACTATTCAAAAACCCCACAAGTCTCCAACCTAAGAGGATCTAGGCAAACTGTCAAGCAAGTCCAGACACTCGCTTTCAAACTGGTGGGCTATTGCTGGTGTACAGCTCTAAATTAGAGCTAGATAATAAAAGATAATTAACTCTGGGAATAATACTGAAGTACCACAGCCCACCATACAGATGCAAAATCACAAATAAAAGGCATACTTAATGTATAGAAGGGTGCCTGAACATTTTGCTTCATAACTTTCTTTCTAGGAGGGCTAGAGACTTACTGTACAGTTTTTAAGAAGTGACGCTCAGGCCCCCCACCTTTGCAGGCCTCGTGGAGTCCTCAGGTACCGGGTTGGTGAACATCATCTTGAGCGTTAGCCCAGAAATATGTAGCCATTTAACAGGTGCCTTAGTCACTCTCCAAAGCGCTGTAGCCATATTTCCTCCCACCCCCACCCCCAGGGTATCTCCAGTGGCCAGGACTGTTGCTCCAATTGAAGTCCTCTCTGTTAGCCATCTCCACTTTAAGGCTACCTGTTTTCTGTTTTCTTTGATGCCTCTGATGTTGTGGTAAGTCTCCCTCTAAACTCCCACCATTTGCTACTACTGCTGCATGCTTCTCTCCCCCAATCCCACCCTCGTTTTAGAGGCAGGCAGGAAATTGGTGGGCATCTGCAGGCCGTTTTCACAGCCATATCCCATCCATTCCAGTCCATGTTTGCACCCAGCTATACCAGATCTCTTGTGGCAGCTCAGTCCTGACAGCGTAATTCACACTGGCCTGATGGGCCTCATGCCCTGCGTGAGATGCAACAGCATTCTAGATATTTCCAGCTAAGGTAAGCTGGTTAGTGGCAGTCAGGTTGCAATTTGGGTAAATTTGAGCACCATCCCTGCTTCTGAAGCATAGTTTGCTACAAGCAAGTTATTCAGAGCACACTTCACCCGAAATTATCATGCTAATACAGGAGAACCTGTTCACCTCAAATGTGCTCTTTAGTCATGTTCTGAATTCATGGTTTACTTTCTGCCATTAGTCTGTTTTGCATCCCAATAATTCTGATTTCATATGTTCTAACATATATTCCCTTTCTCGCTCCCTGTTTTAAAAACATGTTTATTGAGACTATTAAAAAATATACAGTGTGCATGAATTAAAGCCCACTAATTAGGAGAGAGGAGAAGCCACAAGAAAGGAGAAGGAAAAGAGAGATAATATGCATCACAGAAAAAGATTTGGTGAAGGAACAGAGCACAGTGGTGGGGGCATCTGCTTTTAATGCAGAATGTCCAATGGTTCAATTCTCAACCTCTCCATGTAGGGCTAGGAGAGCTAGATGGACCAATGGTCTTATTCTGCAGCTGTCTCTTCTTCCTTTTGTCTTCTCTCTAATGAACAAAATGATATAGGCCACAGCACATACTTGAGCCCATCAAAACTGAGGAACATTCACCACAAACATTCACCCTAAAGTTTGATAGGGGGAGGTCCCTAGTTTAATGGAGTTTTTATGTGTGCATTCCCCTCCTTTTTTCTTTTTTAGTATATCCAAAAGAACCTTTCACAAAGGTTCCTCAGACAACTTGCCTCTTTCATATGCTGTAACAAAGACATGCACCCTAGATTTGTTTTCTGCAGCATTTTTCTATCTCTTGTATCTTTCTCTTATATCCTATATGTGGCTTCCATCCAGGCATTGACTGGATCCAATCCTGGTGGTTTTAGGTGCCTGAAAAACCAGACTAAGACGTTTCTAAAAGCAAGCAGATCAGAGCTGCATGTCTCTGCCCCCCTTTTTGGGCAAAAGGTAGTACAGTGGTACCTCGGGTTAAGCACTTAATTCGTTCCGGAGGTCCGTTCCTAACCTGAAACTGTTCTTAACCTGAGGTACCACTTTAGCTAATGGGGTCTCCTGCTGCCGCTGCGCCACCGGAGCACGATTTCTGTTCTCATCCTGAAGCAAAGTTCTTAACCCAAGGTAATATTTCTGGGTTAGCAGAGTCTGTAACCTGAAGCATCTGTAACCTGAAGCGTATGTAACCCGAGGTACCACTGTAGCTGCTTTCTTATACAGATGCAACTAAGCCTAGTTCCAGGGTGGCAATTAGCAACCCAAAGCTTCTCTATCAGTTTGTGGGATGGGTCAACCATGCTTATAGCTCAATGTGCAATCTGTCTGGCAGGCAATGAGAATTCCTAAATGATGTTTTGCCAACCTTGTTCTAAAAGGCCACTTTTGTGTGTGTGTGTTTTCATGCTGCTTGTATACACACACCTTGCAGGCCATCACAATCTATTAAAATAATTCAAACAAATCCTCATTAGCACTTCATTTTATTGAAGCCCATCTTTTGTTTGTACCGCCACAAAAGCAAAATAACCACTTGAGTGTAAATCAAAGCTAACATAACAGATTTTATGCCCGACTGTTCAGACAGATTAAGCTGCCAAATGGTTTAAAAAATTTAAGCAACACAACAATTGCTTTGTTTCTCCCGCTATTGATGGCAGTTGCATTCTGCAAGAATTTCCCCCTGTGTCATTCATTGTGCCTCTGACAAGTTTCTTCCTAATTGTAAAATTACAAACACCAGAAATGGGAGAGAACCAAGTGATAACTACAATTTATAGGCTCAAAGAATGGCCCATTCGCTCGCCCCTCCTTCATAATGATTTGCTAAAATGTTGGCTGCAATCCTCACCATTTGGCTGACTTTTTAAGTGTTCTCTAGATATAACTTTTCAGATTCGTTACATGGCAACTGCTAATAAATGCCGTAAACTTCATTAAGTCATCCAAAACATTTATGTACTTTTAGAATGCATTTAAATAGTGTTAGGAAAATGCTCAGCACCAGAAAGGTAGCATTTGCTGCTTTGCATGGGATAACTTGGGACTTATGAAAATCTTGTGTAATGTGTGCTTTATTAATTTGGCTTTTTCAAAGCAGCAGCAAATCACAACTGTTTTTATCTCTATCTGTATAAGAGACTTGTTCACACATTGCAGTAAACCCAGGAACAAATGGGCTCTGCATAGGTACAGGTGGTTGTGTGAAAGTGTGTACTATTTTGATATATACTGCTCAGCCATGTACAAAGGTATATAGACTGTACTCTCATTGAATGTAACATATTACACTCCTAAAGAAACTCAGTTATCTCTAGATCTGTGTCAGAAGTGTTTGTTCTCTTGTTTACCATAAAAGTCAATCTGTGTACATTTCATATTTAGGGAGGATATCTTTAGACAAAGGGTGATTCATGATAATATTCCTATGTATTTAAAAGTAGCAAGAGAAGTGGCTTTCCATTGGTGATGTTGGCTCAAAATGGCAATGATCGTTTGCAAGATGTTTCAATCACCTTGAAATGGATAGCTTCAATTTATTTTAATTTGGGGTAGAGGGGTGAATAGCAAAATACAAGCTCCTGGCTGCTCATCCTTGCCTCTCTGGACTAGTGCTCATTTCTTAATGAGATCAAGGAGCAAGATTTGAATTGGGGGGGGGGGATCCACGCAGTTGAGCCCACCATCATGATTTTCAGATTATTCCACCCGTATTCCCTTTTTCTCACTTTTACTGCAAACCTTCCTCCCATTCCTTAGAAGCTGAAATTTACTGCACAGCCATGCCTCAGTGCCTCCTCCTCTATCGTCCTTCATGGGAACCCTCCAACACTAAACCAGTTAATTGCTATTTTGTTACATATTCTCAACAACAGCAAAAAGCAATTTCCGGAAAAGTAATGGCAGGGATTGAAGTGGGCCTCTTAAAATATATTTGTAAAGTCACGGTGTGCAATGCCATTGCATTCAACCATTATTATTATTATTAAACAAGGAAAAATGAACCTGAAATACTTTTATGTTTCAGTTTATTTCTTTTTTCATAAGAATGTCTTGAAAAACACTGAAAGATCTTGGGGGAAACCCTCCGATGCTTTATTTCCCCCCCAAAGAAAAAGTTTTTAAAGGCGTTCCCTATCACAAAGACACACAGAGTTCAATAATGCAATCTTATGACACAACTGCCACAAAGTTCAATGGGTTTCTTTCCCACGGAAATGTGTTGAATGATCGGCAAAATAATTATGTGGCAGCATTTCAGCAAACACTTTATTCTCAATTTCTCATATATTTGGTCAAATCACTGGAGAGGAAAGGCAAACAGATAGCAGAAGCAAGAAGGAGTAGCCAGTTCATTGGGGTGATGGCTCTCAAAGCATATGTAGATTTTCCAGAGATCTGGCTGGGATGCTGCCTAAGAGTTCAGCCAAACAATTGTTGTGGTAGGACCAGACAGAATCAGAGCTCAGTACAGTGGTACCTCAGGTTAAGGACTTAATTCGTTCTAGAAGTCCATTCTTAACCTGAAACTGTTCTTAACCTGAAGCACCACTTTAGCTAATGGGGTCTCCTGCTGCCACTGCGCCACCGGAGCACGATTTCTGTTCTCATCCTGAAGCAAAGTTCTTAACCCGAGGTACTATTTCTGTGTTAGCGGAGTCTGTAACCTGAAGCGTCTGTAACCCGAGGTACCACTGTATTGTTGTGCATTTGGCAAGGCCTACACTCTAGCAGGGGGCTGAGAGATAAATCAGATTGCTTTACCTTTAGTTGGCGAATCATGTAAATACATGAGCCATCCTGTCTAGGTTGCTTGTTTAATCAAAAGGATTCCCAGGTAGGCATTTTGAAAGAGTCCCGGTTCATTAACCATCCAAGAAAGTTAAGTAAAATTTATTCTGTTTTTTCTCTAGTTGTCATTTCCTATTCGGGTGTTTTTTCCTCCACTTGATTGACATCTGTATAGTACTGAGACTTTTTAACTGCAGTACAAATGACAAGGGAATCACCGCAAATAGATAACGTCTAGTTTGAATAATATTGCTTTTGTGAGTGACAATGCTAAATTGACATACTTTGGAGTATTCTTGTTGACAATGGAACTTTTTAAAGTGAGTATTTTCCTATATATTTTTAGCTTCAGTTACAAGTGTACAATACTGAATCAAGGCTCCATACTTATCTTTCCAAATCTGGGTATCTGTAAATGAATAGTTCAACTATATGGTGAATAGGGCATGTGTTTGAATCAGAGACTAAACAATTTCACACTCAGAATTACCAACTTATTTCACTTGTTTTTTTAAAAAAGTTGCCATACATGTTTGGACATTTTGCTCCAAAATTTCATGAGGGTTTATTTTAAAACCCCAGTGCTTTTTTTCTGGGGGGACTCAGGGGTACACACACCCCTAAACATTTTGTGAATCCAAGTTTAGCGTCATTGAGGGGCAGTATTTCAATCTGAGTAGGAAAATGAGAGTAACCTTAAACATTTTTTTTAAGAAAAACTGCACTGTAAAATCCTATCTCAAGGAATATATTAAAGGAACAGAGTAATTTGGTATTTTAATGGTTAGGAGACACACATTTGTGAACATTTATTATGAAGTTAATAATAAATGGAGAAAATTTTATATAATAAATGTTATATGTGCATACAAACAAAGAGGCACATACAGTGGTACCTTGGGTTAAGTACTTAATTCGTTCCGGAGGTCTGTTCTTAACCTGAAACTGTTCTTAACCTGAAGCACCACTTTAGCTAATGGGGCCTCCTCCTGCTGCCGCCGTGCCGCCAGAGCCCGATTTCTGTTCTTATCCTGAAGCAAAGTTCTTAACCTGAAGCATTATTTCTGGGTTAGCGTAGTCTGTAACCTGAAGTGTATGTAACCTGAAGTGTATGTAACCCAAGGTACCACTGTATTGCAGAGGGCAGAGCTGTTCGCCCTTAACATGGCCGGAGGGCCCTTGAAATAGCTCCCTTGCTGAAACTAAGAGGTTCGTGGTTAATCAGTGCCCAGGCAGAAGACTGCCGCTAAACTCCTGCTGGATTAAGCCAATGACCTATCAAGTTCAGGTTCCTGTTCTCACAGTGGCCAGCCAGATGCCCATGGAAAACCCACATGCAGAACCCAAGCACAAGAACAGTCTCACTTTCTGTGGCTTCCAGCAACTGGAATTCAGAAGCTTTACTGCCTCCAACCATGAAGGCAGAGTCCAATTATAATGGCTAGTCACCATTGATAGCCTTACTCCCCTTGAATTTATACAATCTTCTTTTAAACCCATCCAAGTTGCTGGTCATCACTGCCTCTTATGCACTGCATTAATAAGAACTTTATTTCATCTGTCCTGAGGTTCCTTCAGTTTCACGGTGGAAGAAAAGTGGGGTATATACATACCATATGATTAAAAATAAATATAATGGTAAGTACTCAAATAATAATAAAGCTCTGGAGAAAATGATCTGCTATTTAAATAGCTCAATAATACTTTCATTTGTGTCTATAGTGCATATGCTTGAAGTCTTTGTTGCTGCAAGTCACTTTGAGTAGGCTTTCCCTGGGAAAGTGGTATATACAGATTTTTTAAAAGTCATTTTTCCACTCACTGTGAAGTTAGAACTATAAGAAGTATGACTGTGTTTCACCCTCCCCTGTAAACTGATCCTTTAAAGACCTGTGCTACTGAAAAACATTTTGTTTATTGCTGCAGCTCGCTCGCTTCTTTTGCCATTATTTCCCAACCTATTCTCACATTATAGGAATGCCAGGAGATAAATAAAAGCTCAAACTGCTCTATAGAAATATAAATTCAATGAAGAAATGGCCTCAGAGACAGCAGTGAATTATTCAGACCCATTCCTCTTGTATTTTCTGTGGCTGATTAATTCCACCGGGTACTACTGCTTGAGTCTTCATCAATGGGCCACAGTTGTGCATATATGCAAGTATGCTTCTTATATCTTTCCAATTGTGTTTGCTATTTTAATTTTAGATTTGCATTGATTTTTGAATGAAACACAGAACATAAAGACATAACAGGTGCCATATTGCTGTAGAAATAACCATTACAGCTAAGTATACTGAGAGGGAAAGAAAAATACAAAACTGCAACTGAGCTTACAAAGCAGCCACAACAAATATCTATCATAAAAAATATATTTGTGCCAGAAAAAGAAGAAATAAAAGTTCTGAACTCTTGGAAGTCAACCTATATTTTGAATAATTCAGTGATTTCAAGGAACTGAAATATGTTCATGCAATCATTTGTTTGGGCTCGCAGTAAGCAATGGCATAGATTAGAGGGCTTGCTTTTATTTGTACCTCAATCAATTTAAATTATTGGTGTCTGGATTAAAAACAAGATGTATCCAAAGCACAGTCTGAGTTTTCATCTCCAGACGTGAGTTTGTGTAGGGAGATAAAGGAAGGGTAGGCAAACTTCAAAACAGAAATAATTCTGAGAAAACAAAATAGAAGTAGCAGCAAGCGTCTCAAGATAATAATAATAATAATAATAATAATAATAATAATAATAATAATAATAATAATTTATTATTTATACCCCGCCCATCTGGCTGGGCTTCCCCAGCCACTCTGGGCGGCTTCCAAAAGAATATTAAAATACTATAATACATCAAACATTAAAAGCTTCCCGAAACAGGGCTGCCTTCAGATGTCTTCTAAAAGCCTGGTAGTTGTTGTTCTCTTTGACATCTGGTGGGAGGGTGTTCCACAGGGAAGGCGCCACTACCGAGAAGGCCCTCTGCCTGGTTCCCTGTAACTTGGCTTCTCGCAGTGAGGGAACTGCCAGAAGGCCCCTGGTGCTGGACCTGTGTCTGGGTAGAACGATGGGGGTGGAGACGCTCTTACTGTTCCTCTTCCTCTTCCTTGCAGCTCACCATTTCCTTGAGATTGTCCCAAATAATGGAAAGATGATATGAGGGACTAGGCAAGAAGCAAAAATCCTAGACCTGCTGATTAGGCTGCACTAGTGCAGAGATTTCAGGGATCATGGTTGATTATTTTCTCTTTCTAATATACATAATAAAACCAAACAAGTTTCCCATAGGCAGCATGAAGCCTCAGCATAGGACATTTGCGAGGTAAGGATGGGTTAACATCGGGGCAGTCAAGGAACCACTGAAACTAAGCCTGTCTAGCAAGCCACAAGTTATATTAGGGCCCCAAATGATGATGGTTGGCTGTGGCAGCCCTGCTGGCAGTGCAGCAAAAGTGCTTTTCCTGACCAGTGCAGTCCAGCTCTGTCACTCTTGTTAAGCCAGCCGGTTATTCACAATCATGCCTCAGATTTGTCAGTTTGCATTTCTTAGTGCAGAAAGTATTGATCTGATGTGTAGAGATCTTTTCTATACCACTTAATTCAAGAGGGTTCTGGAAGATTCTCTGCGTGAAAGAAACAAGCAGAAGCTTCATATTTGGGTTATAACTTCAGAGAAGCCGAGTACAGCTGACTTAAACTGGTTTTTGTTATCTCTTCTGTCAAGGACATGCTGACTATAAAATTAAGGCCATAAGGAACCTGGGTTTCACTTTCTATCTCTTTTCCTTCTGGTGTGGTGTTCTGTACATAGTATTCATAGTGTTAAGGTTTAGTCTTATTGTAAGTTATTGTAAGTTTAAATTAAGTCTGCTGAATTGCTTATGGTCATTGACAACCCTGAATGTAATGGATTTGTGACCATTATGCTCATTTGCCTTCAGTAGCAGTGAAGCTCTGCTGAATGAAATACAATTGCCTCTGGTCTATCTTTTGGGATAGTTTTTTACTCTGCTTACTATACATTGTAGTTCTGCTCTGGATCAATACTGAGTAGAATTTCATGCTTGTTATCCTGTAACAGAGGTTATACTGATCATTTCTGTGTCTATAACCTTAATATACAACTAGAAGGCAATTCTGCTACAGTGAAGTAAAGTCTTTTGCATGTAGAGGAAAACCCAAAAAGAACATCTGCACACACTGATTCAGAGTAAAAAGATGTTCATGTCTGGAGGAAGACTGCAGCCTCCAGGTCCGCTCCCCAAGCCACGCCCCCCAGGCCGCCACAGATTGGCTAGTTTGAATTGAGGGCCTGGCGGCAACAACCCGTCAAGCACCACAGTGGCCAGGGAAGCAGCAATGGCCTGAACAAAGATGGCAGTGGGGTGTTCTGGAGGCGCCACATTGGGCTTCAACTGCTGCTTACCCAGAAGACGGGTAAGTGGCCATTGCAGATATTTGAGGCAAAACAAGCTACATCGTTTTGATAAAAAGGGGAAAATGTAGTTATTTGTGGGGAAGGAGTACAGGGGAAGAGGGGGCATCAATATTATCAATATTTCCCCTAGAGAGATCATTAAACAGTCTTTGCAAATGTGCAAAATAATTTATACTCTACAAGCAAGATCTTGCAAGAATTCTTCACCCCTGGAAATTTCCCGAGAAGCCAAAAATTAATTATGACACTTAAAAATGGAGGGGATTAAGGCCACTCTACTTTTTCCCCAGTCTGAATTAAAAGAAGCCATGTGACTGAGAATAAATAAAAATGCCGTTCTCATTAAAAATCAATGCACTTGGTATAACACCAATTCCCCTGATTTAAAACAGGGCCCTCCTTTTTTATTGCATATCCATGACAATATCTGCTTGTTATGCTATGGCCACACATGAGCCTGCTCTTAATAGTGGTTGTGTCTGCAAAAGTTTTGGGGCAGTCACACTGCTTCCTTTCTCACCACTGCATATCCCATAATTTCCTGTTGAAATCCCATAACTTTGTATACCACAAATGTTCTGGTTGATTTTATCCTGCTTTTGTTGTTCTATTACCCCTCTGGACAGCAATAATGTGGTAGCATCAGAAACGCAGAAAAAAATCCACTACGGATGCATTATGGTGTTAAGAACATGCTACAGAATACATACACAATAAAACACCAGTCCAGAGGAGCCGTTACTTGCTCAATCCATATTTTATTTTTAGGTCTGGGAAGAAGATCCATTGATGGGCACTCAATGCAGAGCAAAAATTGGAAAGTGGAGAGTTGTGGTTCATATTGTTGTGAGATTTGGGGTTTGGGACTGGAAATAGTTAAATAAAGAGAAAAGGACCTTCAGTGACCTTTGTCTGAAGGCAACAAAATGCAGGTAACAGCACAATTGTAACCATTTCTGCTGAGAAGTCCTATTGAATTTACTGGGATTTACTGTTGAGTAAGCGGGTGGAGCTGTGGTCTAAACCACAGAGCCTAGGACTTGCTGATAAGAAGGTCGGCGATTCGAATCCGCACAATGGGGTGAGCTCCCATTGTTCGTTCCCAGCTCCTACCCACCTAGCCGTTCAAAAGCACGTCAAAGTGCAAGTAGCAGGTACCACTCTGGCGGGAAGGTAAACAACATTTCCGTGCTCTGCTCTGGTTCGCCAGAAGGGCTTAGTCATGCTGGCCACATGATCCAGAAGCTGTCTGAGGACAAACGCCGGCTCCCTCGGCCTATAGAGTGAGATGAGCACGCAACCCCAGAGTCGTCCGTGACTGGTCCTAACAGTCAGCGGTACCTTTACCTTACCTTATCTAAGTGGTATTAAGGTTGCAGCCTGAGTGCAATCCTCTGCCTGGAAAGTGAGGGGAGTGTAATGATCAAATCAGCATCATCCTCTTGTTTGTCATTTTCATAGTATGAGCTGCTCAAATGAGCTAGCAAATGTTTTACAATGTTATTCTGAGACATGTCACCGGTATGAACCTGAAAACTCCCAATAAATATAAACTTGGAGATTCTCAATCAGACATTTTCTGAGAAATGGAAATGAAAAATCCCAATAGCAAGGTGGAACCCATGATCATTGCTCATATTTTAATACACTCCATAAAGCGCAAAGCAGAGAAAACGGTCTTGCATGGGAGAAAAATGCATTGTGGGAACATTACTCTGTCTGGGAACTCTAATTGAAAAACAGTGTAGCTTGCAAATTCTAAAATGCTTTGTTTTCGTTATTATCTCCATACACTCCCTTTGCAATTAGGGCATGAGTAAATCAAAACCACTCTTTTGCTCTTTCTAATATTTTGAAAGCTGTTGAAGAAATCATAGAGTAATTTCCTACTGAGCAACTTCCACTCTTCCAGGCTGTGGGCGCGAATGGGGAGGTGTAAATGGAAGCTACATTGTTGGTGAGTCTCATTATCTAATGAGAGATCTTTTATAGGGAGCCCATTTGTATTCACTTTGGATTTATAAGATTACTTCCATCCCCTGACAGCTTTTGGACTCCATACTTTCTAACTATAAACAGGGTGCAGATGTGAGAAGAGATTGCCAAGAGAGGGGGGGGGGAACCAGCCCAAAAATTCAAAAGCTCTAAAAACAGTAGAAGCTGGTCTTGTCTAGTTTGATCAGGAGGAAGTTGACAGTAGAACAGTAGGAAAAATCCATCTTTCTGTGACAAGCAGTATATTCATTTCAAAACTAATGCTATATATGATACTTATTTATTTATTTAGCAGGAGGTGGGGGAGAGTCTTGAATACAGCTATACATGGGAAGTTTTGATTGCATATTTTGCGGCCTGGGGAAAGACAGTGTAATGTGAGACTGAGCAAATGTTAATGTTAAATTAGGGAAACAGATGCAACCAGGACACTAGACAACACTCGAGGACGGAATGAACCCCCCTTCGCTATGTAAGGATGGAAGTACTTCGCCCATCACAGCTCTTATGGTCACATAATCTGTGTTCCTTTCGTTGCTGGCTGTGGTTCATCCCTCCTCACTGTTCTGTGGGATTTGTGACTGGCATTATCCAGTGTCCTTGGTCCAGTGATGAGGCCCGGGAGATAGAGACTGTAAGGTTGTTTTAGAATGCAATAAGTTGATTTGCATTGGAGTTGCCACTGTTTGCATGGTGACAGCATGGGTTAGGAAGGAATGTAATGTTGGCAGGACACTTTGAGTGCCTCTTGGTTTGGATGAGTCCTATTTGGAGACAGCGTAGCCTTCAGATACCCACAGCTAAATGATTAGGGGCTTCAGGGACTGGAAAACCCTCACATAGAATTCAGAGATGCTCCCTTCTTCATGGGGTGAGGCAATAAGGAGAAGAAAGCATACTTTCTGATTCCATTTCTGGAAATGAACTAGGGTAGATCATCCCTATATATCTTCAGATGCCACACTCTATATTAGCACCAGCTAATATTGTAGGTAAGTTATGCACAAATCAGGTCCAAAGCATTATTATTACTATTAATTGCATTTATGTCCCAGCTTTCTCATTTAATCCCCACAACAACTTTGTGTGGTAGGTTAGGCTGAGAGACAGTTAGAGGTCCAAGGTCAGCCAGTGAGCTTCATGTCTGAGTGAGGAGTCAAACTCTGCTCTCCCAGGTCACAGTCCAACACTATAAACTATACCACCCTGGCTGAAATAATGTACCGTATTTTGCGCCCCATAAGACGCTCCGGCCCATAAGACGCACCTAGTTTTTTGGGGGGAAAATAAAGAAAAAATTTTTTATTTCCCCCCCCCCAGGTGCGGGGCTGGAAGAACCAGGTCGGGGAACAGTGGGAAGGCACGCTCTGCCTCCCCGCTGCCCCCCGAGCTTGTGGGGCTGGCGATGGGGAGGGCAGCTCTGTGCCGCCATCCCGAGCGGGGCGGGACTTAGCGCCCCGCTCGGGATGGCGGCGTAGACCTGCCTGCCGTCCCGCGACGGCAGGCAGCTCTGTGCCGCCATCCCGAGCGGGGCGGGACTTAGCGCCCCGCTCGGGATGGCGGCGTAGACCTGCCTGCAGTCCCGCGACGGCAGGCAGCTCTGTGCCGCCATCCCGAGCGGGGCGGGACTTAGCGCCCCGCTCGGGATGGCGGCGTAGACCTGCCTGCCGTCCCGCGATGGCAGGCAGCTCTGTGCCGCCATCCCGAGCGGGGCGGGACTTAGCGCCCCGCTCGGGATGGCGGCGCAGAGCTGCGCTGCTCCCAGGACCGCACGCAGCTCTGCAGGGCCACCGGGAGCGGGGCGGAGCTTCTCCCCCGGCTCCCGGTGGCCGCGCAGAGCTGCGCTGGTCCCGGGATTGCAGGCAGCTCTGCGCGGCCACCGGGAGCGGGGCGGAGCTTCTCCCCCGGCTCCCGGTGGCCGCGCAGAGCTGCGCTGGTCCCGCGATGGCAGGCAGCTCTGCGCGGCCACCGGGAGCGGGGCGGAGCTTCTCCCCCGGCTCCCGGTGGCCGCGCAGAGCTGCGCTGGTCCCGCGACGGCAGGCAGCTCTGCGCGGCCACCGGGAGCGGGGCGGAGCTTCTCCCCCGGCTCCCGGTGGCCGGGCAGAGCTGCGCTGGTCCCAGGACCGCACGCAGCTCTGCAGGGCCACCGGGAGCGGGGCGGAGCTTCTCCCCCGGCTCCCGGTGGCCGGGCAGAGCTGCGCTGGTCCCGCGACGGCAGGCAGCTCTGCGCGGCCACCGGGAGCGGGGCGGAGCTTCTCCCCCGGCTCCCGGTGGCCGGGCAGAGCTGCGCTGGTCCCGCGACGGCAGGCAGCTCTGCGCGGCCACCGGGAGCGGGGCGGAGCTTCTCCCCCGGCTCCCGGTGGCCGGGCAGAGCTGCGCTGGTCCCAGGACCGCACGCAGCTCTGCAGGGCCACCGGGAGCGGGGCGGAGCTTCTCCCCCGGCTCCCGGTGGCCGGGCAGAGCTGCGCTGGTCCCAGGACCGCACGCAGCTCTGCAGGGCCACCGGGAGCGGGGCGGAGCTTCTCCCCCGGCTCCCGGTGGCCGGGCAGAGCTGCGCTGGTCCCGCGATGGCAGGCAGCTCTGCGCGGCCACCGGGAGCGGGG
The DNA here is from genome assembly GCF_965112155.1 of Podarcis liolepis. Lineage (NCBI taxonomy): Eukaryota > Metazoa > Chordata > Lepidosauria > Squamata > Lacertidae > Podarcis > Podarcis liolepis. The sequence goes on from NC_139564.1 coordinate 52,508,664, forward strand.
CGGAGCTTCTCCCCCGGCTCCCGGTGGCCGGGCAGAGCTGCGCTGGTCCCAGGACCGCACGCAGCTCTGCACGGCCACCGGGAGCCGGGCGGAGCTTCTCCCCCGGCTCCCGGTGGCCGCGCAGAGCTGCGCTGGTCCCGGGATTGCAGGCAGCTCTGCGCAACCCTCGAGCCGGTCTCCCGAGGGTTGCGCAGAGCTTCCTGAAGCCTGGAGAGCGAGAGGGGTCGGTACGCACCGACCCCCCTCGCTCTCCAGGCTTCAGCGAAAGCCTGCATTCGCCCCATAAGACGCAGGCACATTTCCCCTTCATTTTTGGAGGGGAAAAAGTGCGTCTTATGGGGCGAAAAATACGGTACTCTGCATTCGATTGCAATTACATTAGATTAGATTACTCTATATTAGACTGTAAGATTGTTCAGAGCTCACACTGAAGGCAAACAAGCTGTCTCTGTACAAAAGTTCAGGTGAAAGATTGTACAGCTCAAATGTTTGTGTTTACAAACTTTACACTTGTTGAATTCAATGTACAGCTACCCCTTGTGTTAGTGCCTGACCTGTCCAGTGATACCAGAAAACTCTTGGTTCTACTTGTGGCACCCAGGTGGATCCCTGAATAGCCACCGATGGTTAATGATATTTGGATTACAGTGAATAGGCCATTTGCAGATCTTTTAATAAAGTTGTGAGCTACTTAATTCCAACCTTGATTTCCTGTCTTCATTCAAAGGCAGATGGACATAGTCTCATTTGTCACACATTGTACACATAGGTAAGGTAGGGCCTATGGCCTGGATTAAGGCTGTTAAGAGTTTTTTTCCTGGCTCCAAATCATAGTTATATGATAGCTCAGCTATAGGCTGGTTCTTGAGGGGAAATAAAATTTTCTTGAGAAAAAGGCTTGCAGAACTGACATTATCTGCTCCTGTGAGCGAGGAAAGACCTTCTGAGCAAAATGTTCTTCTCAGTATCCTATCATACCTTCCAACATTTCTCCAGTGAAAAAAAGGGACATCCTAGAAAGGAAGAAAGGAGGAAAATAATCTAGAACAGGTAGCAGGCCTTGGACTGGGTGATATTGGGCATATATCCAGTCTGATGCACAACACTGATTTCTGTCCCAGTTGAGCTACCTGATCTGGCATTGGTTTTGACTAACAAATTAACACAGATGCTGTAGCAACTGTTTGTTCTATCTCCATGCCAGCAGTTTCAAAACTTCTGGTGCAGGCTTCCATTAGAGCAGAACAAAGATGTGCAACAGAGGAAAGGCTAGCAGTGATGAAACAGAAATCTTGCTCCCATAATTATCGTGGCTTTTCACAACATAACATGGCAGTTAGATGGAGATTCAATTACCTGCAACCCTCTTGTGGATACTTTGCGTCTCCAGAACGCTCAGAAGAAAGGCTGCACACAATTAACCCATTATATGCAAAAGCGTGAGATCACTTACATATTCCTTTTTCTTTTAATTGCCCCAGAAATAATAATAAATATGATTTCTTCACAGATGTCTAGGCAGGGAGATCTGTGAAGAAATCTCCCCCCCCCCCGACTTGTAAGCACTGGTTGGTCACCGAGAGAACAGACAAAGTAGATTCAGCAGGGATATTCTTAAAATGGACTAGATTAATCTCTGACCTGATCCTGCACAGCTAGCTCCTTCTATCCAAAAATATCCAAGGTTAAGGCTATGATGGGGTGGGTATACACAAAATGAAGATAAAGGCCTCTAACCTTAAGAATGCAAAGAACAGTTGATTTGGTTACCAATGGAGCCAATGCTTATTGGGGAAGGTGTTTTATTCTTGACAGGGCAACTGAATTTAAGAAGAATGTTGACAAGCTGGAACATGTGCAGAGGAGGGCAACCAAGATGATCAAGATATTGAATATCACAAGGGCTGTCACATAGAAGATGGAGCAAGCTTGTTTTCTCCTGCTCTGGAGGGTAGGACTTGGATCAACAGCTCCAAGTTACAAGAAAGGAGATTCTGACCAGGAAGAGCTTTTTGACAGTAAGGGATGTTTGGCATTGGAGTGTTCTTGCTCAGGAGTTGTGGACTCTCCTCATCGGGGGTTTTTAAGCAGAGTTTGGATGGCCACCTGTCATTGATGTTTTAGCTGAGATTCCTGCATTGCAGGGGGTTGGTCTAGATGATGCTTGTGGTCCCTTCCAACTCTATGATGGCCAAATTATCTCTGACTGCCCAGAACTTTTTAGCATCTATGTCCATCTATCTCTGACTCCCCAGAACTCTTTAGCATCTCAGATCTCAGGCAGAAATCCTTTTCTGTCCTGCTGTCTGAAATCCTTCAATGGGCAATTTGATGTATTGGACCGAGGACTTTCTGCATGCAGAGCTGTATGTTCCTACCCATATTAGCCTGCTCCCTAATACCCAAGTTGCTAAATGGGACCATTTTAGAAATTCTAAATGGAGGCCTCCATTTTGGCAAAGCAATGTAGGAACTAATAAAATAAATTTTAAAAATATCCAAGGCTCAGAAAGCTGCTAGCTACATTATTAAAGCTTAACCGTGATCCACTCTAGTATAATTCAACCAATTCTCTTGACTAGGAGCTTTCCATCTTCTCCCTTCCAAAAAAGTGTCAATTTATTGAGACATATACACCAGAGGAAACATCTGTTTCATAAATGTAGCTAAATCATGGAACAAGGGAGATGAAGATGGAGAGATATACAACACTTCTCCACCCATTCATATTATGTGTGTGGAACAAAACATTCGTCTGCTAAAACTCTGTTTTAATTATTATCCATTTCATCTCTTGTCCACTCAAAATTGGACTCAAGTCCATCTCCTCTAAACATTAAGTACCAGGATGGTTACTGGCAAGTACAAAATATAAGACGATTAACTGAGCAGACGTGTTACTGGAAAACTGTTCACATTTATCTTCACAGTACATTGCCATGCTCTGAATCCACATTTAATTAAACTGTGTGTTCATCTTCCAGTGAACACTCCTGAGTGAAGGGAGAAAGTCAGAGAACTATGGATTGTTTTGCATAAAGCACCCACAAGGAAGCAAGCACTGGAAGGACTCCAAAGCCAACTGACTGACACCCACTAAAAGAATAGCACACACACAAGAAAAATCACCTCAGTGTTTATTGGCATCGTTGCCGACGTTTCTTCTGTCTTAGAGAACCACAGAGGTTTTATAGTTATAACTTTGGTAGAACCAGACTTGGAACAGTTTGCTTGCAAACAAAGCTTTAGGAAAACCTCCAGCAACTTAATCTAAAATAGCCCCTGAGCACTCTCCTTGTTTTCTCCAAAGTGGTTGAGGGATTGCAACCTCAGTTTGTGCTCCTGCAACATACCACTTCAGTTTGAAAATATGTCATCTTGAAATTGCTGCTCTGTGAACAGGGATGGTAATGGGGGAACACTGCTTTGCTCCGAGCAAGTGGAAGAATCTCACTTTAACAAACACAGCAGGCCACAGTGGAGGTCTACCAGTTGGCCAACAAAAAATACAGAAAATGGTGATATTATGTGGTGCTGAGAGATTTGGGGACAACCACTACCTGTTTCTCAGAGCTGATATATACCAAAGGTCAAGAGATTGCTTTGAAAGGCTTTGCTCATTTCTCTCTATCTTTCAAACACCCTGTGGATGTACATTTAGCTAGCCAGTTTGCATGCAAGCTTTCCTAACATCCCTGCAGCTTTTCACACCACTGTCCCAGCAAATAAGGTCATCAGGAGGCTGAGAAACCACATAATTTTCTAGCTTTACTCCTGTAAATTAAGCCCTGTTCATTTCAATGGAAACTCCTTAAAAACAGGATGGAAAGCAAAGGCAGCAGTAGAGGTGTATTTCTACCAAACATTTTAGTTGAAAAAAAGAACTTGATATGGATCCAAGTGTTTAATATTAAGCAGATAGATAAGTATGGGTTTCAACAAGCTTTTTTTTACTACTACTACTACTACTACTACTACTACTACTACTACTAATATATCTATAAATTCACAGAGAGCCTAAAAATGGAATCCATGTTCCACCTCAGAGTTTCATGCCCTCTCAAATGCCTCAGACTTTTCTCCTTTGCTGCTCAGATCCCTTGACCTTGGGATGCACAAGAAATTTGTTTCAGGTAACCTTCCTAGTTCATACTTCTCAAAATGATGTAGATCAAAACACAGCTATCCTTCAGACTTCCTGTAAGATTTCTGTTTTGGAAAAGTACAACAGATGAAAGTTTAAGGAAGGCTGAAAAAGACAGAGAGAGCTAGCTTTTGCGCTCTGAAGGTCAGCTTTCCCCAACTTTGTGCCCTCTAAGTATTCTGGAATACAAATCTCATAATTCATTACCATTGTCCATGCCAGCTGTGGCTGATCTGAGTTGTAATCCAAGTACATCTGGAGAGCACTAGGTGGTGAAGGTTAGGGAGCTGTAGCTTAACAGTGTTGGGGAGTGCTGATTGCCTCCCTGGAGATCTGATGTGGAAGCAGTAGTCTTTGGCTGTCTTTTGGAGTGTTCAAGCTGCGGCTCTGTCTATGCTCAACTGGTATATTTGTAAATAAAGGCAAATATTTCATAACACCAAGAAGCCTTCTGTCACCTCCTTCCAGAGGTAAGCCAATCAGGGTAAACACTGCACCTCTGGAACTTTTCACTGTTTGGAAAAGCAGGGCAAGCTTAACAATGCCTTTTCTACTGATGTGGAGCTACCATAGTTGGATTTAGCACCAAGATTTCCATAGATCCCTGTTCTGCATTAAAATAACAAAGCAAACACATCAGCTGGACATGAAAAACTGCCTTTCTCACACAATTCAGGGACAGCAGTTCTGGATCTGAGTTAAATGTATGCTGCAAATGACAAATTAAGAACATCATTATACCACCAAATGGATACAAGTAAGCTTAAATGTCCCCTTTTAATTCATTTCTGTTCATATTATCCATACCCCAACTCAAAATCATTGCCTGTACAAAATATAGCAATTAAAACAAGTTATTATGAATTGGGTCAACTTGAGTTTGCTGGCAGAACTGTCTGAAGATTGAAATGAAAGTTCCCGTACAAGAGAAATTCCTGGTAGAAGAAATTTCTCATAAACATCACCCACAATTTTAGTCATAATTCCCAGATTGCTGCTTAAAATAACAGCGTTGGGTTTGTGGAATCATTTTCTTTTTCTCAAGGAAGCAGGAAGAAAACTCACAGCAAGTTCTATTTTAAGCAACTTCCCTGCTCAGGACAGATTGCCCCCTGCTTCCTCTGAGTAGCAAAAGGGAGGGTAGCCTTGCCAGGATGACAAGGATATCAAACTATCAGCGGCACAAAAACATTTTCACAGCTGGGAACCATCTGGAATGTGTCCACTGCTACTGCAAGTTGTCTCTTAATTGCAGCTGTATGAGGACCAAAACACAATGTTGCTCCTAATGCAAACTCAGTTGAACCAGGCACATTTTCCACCACTCTAACCAAACAGGGCTTGATTTTTATCAGGGGCTGTCCAGATAGTACAAACTGTTCTTGTGTGCTAGGGACCTATACACTAGGAAGCTCCAAATACTGGCTGTTGCCCAGGCAGGCACATTATGTGACCCACGTGAGCAGCACATAACCAGACTGTACAATGGTGATGGGATAAAATCAGGCCAAATCTTTATTGACAGCAGCAGGCAGCAGAAAGGTTAGCATGGCAATGGGGAAGGATCAGTTCATCATTTCACAAGCCCCATGTTGATGGAATGGGTCTGCTGGGTTTGAACCACCCCAGACTTGTTCCATGGGAGTTGATCAGTGTTGAACCTTACCATGGTGCACGCTTAGCAAGCAAGGTCTCACTGGGCAACCAGGGTGCAGATTCCAACCAGGCAGATATCCCAACCCGAGTTTAGGGGGTGCTGTGGTCAATCCTACCCTCAGACCCCTTATGGTCCCTTACTATACTTTGTTGTTCCAACCCAATTCCATTTCCACCCTCAACAAACAATGTTCTTCACCCTAACAAAGGAAGGCCATAATTTTACTGAGGGAAAGCGGGGGGGGGGGGGGACGGGACCAAGTGCCAATCAGGTTGAGAGACAAAAAATCCTTTTTGGTCCTGCCAACCAGAGACCCAAAATTGCTCATTGAAGGCCCTAACCTGAGAATGGGCAGGTGGGAAGCTCTTGAGAGCCAGTGTGGTGTAGTGGTTAAGAGTGGTAGACTGGTAATCTGGGGAACCGGGTACGCGTCTCCGCTCCTCCATGTGCAGCTGCTGGGTGACCTTGGGCTAGTCACACTTCTTTGAAGTCTCTCCGCCTCACTCACCTCACAGAGTGTTTCTTGTGGGGGAGGAAGGGAAATGGAGATTGTTAGCCGCTTTGAGACTCCTTCGGGTAGTGATAAAGCAGGATATCAAATCCAAAATCTTCTACTTCTTCTTCTTCGTCTTGAACCAAAATGGCCCTGATCTCTAGGGGAAGCAACCTTATATAGGCTTCCCCCTACCCTTTTCATGGGCTCATGGGACAGCTTTTTCCCATGAGCCCATCACATGGTCAAGATACTGGGAAAAAAGTCCCATGTGTTTATTGGCTGGAGAACAAAGCTTATAATGGATTGAATATGTGACCCCTAAGCACTCTAGTTGAAATTCTACTTGATGATGCTGTGGGGATGAACACATTCACGTGCGTAACAATATTGTTTTTGTTTCTATTTTTATGTGGGTGACAGTGCAATTCTAGTACAGTCATGCCTTGATACCTTGGTTTTTGAACAGCTTCATTCTTGAACATTTTGGCTCCCGAACGCTGCAAACCCAGAAGTGACTGTTCCAGTTTGTGAACTCTTATTGGAAGCTGAATGTCCGACGGGGCTTCTGCAGCTTCCGGTTGGCTGCAGGAGCTTCCTGCAGCCAATCAGAAGCCGCACTTTGGTTTCTGAACGCTTTGGAAGTCAATCGGACTTCCGGAACGAATTCTGTTCGACTTTCGAGGCACAACTGTAATTGTTTTCTATGGGCCATTAGTTCTAGCTTTGTGTTTGGCAGCTAGCCATACTGGCAATGTCTCGCCTCCACTGTCAAAGGCAGCACACCTATGAATGCTTGTTGCTAGCAATCACAAGTGCTTAGGTCCTGTTTTCAGTTTTTTCCTTGGTGTCTGCTGGCCACTGTGAAAACCAGATGCTGAAATAGATGGGCCTTTTGTCTGATCCAGGAGACTTTTCTTGTGCTCTGCTAGGGCATGTATTTGTTTTATGTAATCTTGGAACAATGATAAATGTTAAATATCCCAGCCCTAAAACTAGGTCTTTTGGTTACAACTTGACAAGTAGGATTCTAAAAGAGAATTTGGGTCATGTAGATACCAGACTTAACGAAACCCCTTCATTGACATTAAAATTCCTGCTGCTTTAGCATCTGGTTGAACAATCAAAGAACAATACTTGGCATTATATTGCTTCCTGGGACAAATTTTATATGCCACATTGCTCTCATAATTTTGACACGCTTTAATTTGATGGTGTCACAAGGGATGGACAGCTGGATTTATCTTATCATGTTCAGTCTAGTGGCAGCAAATGCCCCTAAAAAGAAAATATAAACAATTCAATACAAAGGGAACCTGAAGCTGGATTTATCTGCCATTCTGTTCCATGCTCATTAGCTTTGGTTTCATGTTCTAACTTATGTGACAGATGGATTCTAATATTGCAGGTTCCCAGAGCAAATTTTGGAGACAAATGTCATGAAACAACAACCTGTATAGAGACAGGAGGAGAAATCTGGTTCACCTTTAAAGGCAAACTTACTTAACTTGCACTTCCTGAAACAATATACCCATTGAAACACAGCCATTCTTAAAAATTCACAGTTTTCTGAATATTGCAATGCAGATCTCCAGCCATGTAGTCTTTACAAGATTGCATTTACTAGGGTAAAAATGTGTAATAAATTGCATATAGTTCTGAAAATAACATGAAAAATTGCAAACAAGTGTATAGTAGGGGGGAATTTATCTGAAATGCTGGTGAATTATTCAATGGCTTAATCTCTACACACACGACAACAACAACAACACACAACAACACACACCACACATATACCCCAAACTGATTTGGAAATATGCAGCACAGAAGATTGGAAAAATGAGAAACTGAGAGAAAACCAAATTGGCTGATTCACCTATTCTTACTTCTGTGGTAAATAAACTCATCCAAGGGAATATGCAAGAACATTATTCATTCCCAGGTGGACCTGCCCTGCCAGACCTTTAAATTTCGTTGTGAACCATCTGCTTTTTGCTGGTTGAGAGAATGGCTGCTTCTTGAAAACACTGAAGTGTTGGACAATGGCAGACGAAGTTGATGGACTATATGGAATTGGCGGACATGACTGGCAAGATCCGAGACCAGGGAGAAGAATCGGTGGAAGAAGATTGGAAAAAGTTTAAAGACTATTTATAGAAATATTGTAAAATTAAGGAATGTTAGAAAAATGTTGGAATGAAGTTATATGGCTTTAGTAGAAATGTCATAAGGAATTAAGTATAAATAGATTAATAGAAAATTAAAGGAAAAATAAGGCAAGAATGTGTTAAGATAATTATAGGATAGAAAACAGAGTAAGATGGAAAGGAATTGCTGAAACAATTAATAGAAGTGGAATACAAAAAGGGAGGTGTGAGGAGGTCGCTGGAAATAAGTGAATGAAATATAAGATACAGTGGTACCCCGCAAGACGAACGCCTCGCAAGACGGAAAACCCGCTAGACGAAAGGGTTTTCCGTTTTGGAGGCGCTTCGCAAAACGAATTTCCCTATGGGCTTGCTTCGCAAGACGAAAGCCCATAGGGAAATCTCCGGGGACCTCTTTTAAATGCTAGCGGTGGGGAGCAAAGCCTTTCCCCCCCCTCCAGCCTTCAGAAGAGGTCCAGGAAGGCTGGCGGGGGCCGAAAGGCTTTGCTCCCCAGCGCCAGCATTTTAAAAGCAGTCCGGGATAGCAGGGAAGCGCTTCCCGCTATCCCGGACGGCTTTTGAAGGCAGGAGAGATCCGCAAAGCCTGGGTGCGCTGATCTCAGCGCGCGCAGGCTTCGGCATGCCGGCAACTCTCCGCCAGCAGCGGCAGCGCTGCCGCTGCTGGCGGACAGGTCCGCGAAGCCTGGGCGCGCTGATCTCAGCGCGCGCAGGCTTCGGCATGCCGGCAACTCTCCGCCAGCAGCGGCAGCGCTGCCGCTGCTTGCGGAGAGGTCCGCGAAGCCTTGGCCGGACAGCTTTTGAAGGCAGGCGGGGGGAGCAAAGACTTTCGCCCCCGCCAGCCTTCAGAAGAGGTCCGGGACCTCTTCTGAAGGCTGGCGGGGGGCAAAAGTCTTTGTCCCCCCTGCCTGCCTTCCCAGGGGCTTTTAAATCGCCCCGGACAGCGGAGAAGTCCTCCGCTGTCCCGGGGCGATTTTAAAATGCCGCCCGCCAGCATTTTAAGATTGCCCCGGACAGCAGAGAAGCCCTCCGCTGTCCCGGGGTTTTTTAAAATGCTGGGGGTGGGAAGAAAAGCCCTCCCCCCCCCAGCCTTCAGAAGAGGTCGGGGGACAGACTGTCCCCGGACCTGGTCTGAAGTCGGTTTCCCTAGGAACGCATTAATTGATTTTCAATGCATTCCTATGGGAAACCGTGCATCGCAAGACGAAAAACTCGCAAGAAGAAAAAACTTGTGGAACGAATTAATTTCGTCTTGCGAGGCACCACTGTATTGAAAATGTTTGAGGTGTTTGTAAATTGTTTTTGTTGGTTTTTGCTTTGTTTTGTTAGTCCATGTAGCGTTTTTGTATTGTATTTGTATTGTTTTTCTCTTTTCTTTTTTGTTTGTAGTGTTGCGTTGAAAATGTTGAAAAAGTAATAAATATCTTTTTTTTTTTTTAAAAAAAAAGAACATTATTCATTCCCATGTGTGGCAGGACATTCAGATACAGCATGTAAGTGCAAAAAAATCCAATTGTGCATTGCTTTTCTTTCTTTCTTTCTTTCTTTCTTTCTTTCTTTCTTTGGAGCTCATGAAAGCTTCAGCATACTCTTGTGCTTACCATCTGCAAGTCAATAATTATTTGTCAATAATTCATATTTTAGAATAGAGCTTGTGTTAAGCAGGGATTATAGGATTACATAAGGCAGCTTTCTTAAGGCAGGTCAGGGGGTTCAGCATCAGAATAGAATTTAATTAGCACTTCCTGAAGAACTTTCTCTTGGAATGAGTGGCTGTTGTGTTTTTCCCCCTTGAGGGATAGGCAAAGTGTTTGCTGGGGACATGTAAGTTTATCATGAGAACAAAAGTATGAAAGCAATAATTTTTAAATTCCTAAATCCACAGTAGCGCAGCCAAACAAAACAGTGAACAAGCTTTTAAATTCCACAGACCTCTTTACTAGGCTGGATGCTAAGGAAAACGGATAGGTAGAAATGGGTGAGTAATTTGATTCAGTTTACAGTTGAATGTGAAGCTACCTAATTCACACTTTCTGAAACAATAAGCAAAACAAACTCAGCCATGCTTTAATAATAATAATATAATAGTAATTTTTATTTATACCCTGCCCTCCCCAGCCAAGGCCAGGCTCAGGGCGGCTAACAAGCAATAATAAAAACAAGTTGAATCAATACAACTTAAAAACAAGATTATGCTTTGACACACATACATATCTGAAATTTGCAATGCAGTTCTCTAGCCAAGTAATGCGTACAAAATAGCATATACTATGCTATGCTATGCTATGCTATGCTATGCTATGCTATGCTATGCTATGCTATGCTATGCTATACTGTATATATATATAAATGTATATAGTAGTGAAAATTAGATACCAAATGCATTCTATATGGGGAAATTGATTTGCAAAAATGTGTATATTAAAGAAAATTGCATATAAACACATGTATTGTAGGAGGAATCTGCACAAGCAAGCTGACAAAGGGTTGTGAAAACTTGGAATTGTTTTTTTAAGAATGGCTGTGGAAATATGAAGAACAGAACTTATCATTGGGAAAATGAGAAACTCAGAGAAACTGAAATTAACAGAATGAGCCATCCCTAATACTAGTTGGGAGGGATAGAGGAGACAGGGGGAAGCTGGTTTAGTGTTAAAGCCATTGGTCTCAGTGCTGAAAGGGAGTGTAGATTAGATTACCTAATTAGATTAATCTCTCCTAGATGCTGCACAGGTTTAGAGGCAGCCTTAAAATATGTTAGCTGAGAAGACAAAGTGGAGTTAGGCTACATTCATACCATACATTGCAAGCACATGGCTTTGCCCAAAGAATCATGGGAACTGTAGTTTACCCCTGACAAAACTACAATTCCTAGAAATCTTAAACCATAGTTCTTGGCATTCTCTGGTGGAGCTATGTTCTATAAATGTGTGGTGTGGAAGTAGCCCTGGCACACACGCGTTTGTTGCTTTTCTCTGGGAAAATTGAATGCTGCAAAAGGTTTTCTTAAAAAATAAATAAATTAGGTGCAAGTTCCAGATCTTTATTCGGTGCTACAAATGAGGCCATTTAGCTTGACACAGCACTGCCCGATCTTCTAGTGTTCCTGGGCAGATCTACACAGTGCTGTCCTCTGTCTCCACACATAAACTGGACTGTGCAAGCTCTTATTGCCTGAATATATTTACAGTCATCGTTCCATGATGTTTCAATCCCCATCTGCTACAGTTGAAAAGAGAACAAAGTGTGGGTTAATTTCCTACAGCTGGTTGCTTGCACCTTTCCCTGAGCTAATTAGCATTGGCCCAAGGGACAGAGAAAAAAGGTGTCTCCAAGGCAAATATCTAAACTCCCTTCTGACATGCCAGATGCACAGGAAAATGATGCAGTCTAGGAATCCAGAGCACATGAGAAAATATGGTTGCATTTATTCCTATACTAACCTGGTTGCAAGGACAATAATATAAATCATTGCAACCTTCTCCTAATCCAGTTATTGGTTCAGTCTTATTCTGGTGGGTTAGACCTTTAGGCTGCATCGACACCTACATTCAAGTCATGTTTCCCCCCAAAGAATCCTGGGAAGTATAATTCACCCTTCACAGAGGTACCATTCCCAGCATCCTTAACAAACTACAGTTTCCAGGATTCACGTGGGTGCTTTAAATATATGGTGCTTGACCCAGCAAGGCCCAAAGGTCATGTGGCCACAGTCCTCCCTACTGTGGAGAGACGTATTTTATTTCTCTTCAAATTATAGTAATTATGTCTAAATTTGCATCCACCTATAAATTAGTACATGCACAAATCTGTGTCCTCTATTGTCTTCTTCTTTTTGGTTGATGCCTTTCCGCTTTCCTTTTTTCCTCTGGCAATGCATAAAGGACCCCTGGACTGTTAAGTCCAGTCAAAGGCAACTATGGGATTGCAGCGCTCATCTCACTTTCAGGCTGGTAGAGCTGGCGTTTGTCCACAGACAGCCTTCCAAGTCATGTGGCCAGCATGACTGTTTCTGGCACAATGGGACATCGTGATGGAAACCAGAGTGCACGGAAATGCCATTTAAATTCCCACCACAGTGATACCTGTTTATCTACTTGCACTGGCATGCTTTCAAACTGCTAGGTTCCCTGTTGAACACCCTCCCATCAGATGTCAAAGGAATAAACAACTATCTGATGTTTAGAAGACATCTGAAGGCAGCCCTGTTTAGGGAAGTTTTTAAATGACTTATGTTTTAATGTATTTTTAATCTCCTGTTGGAAGCCGCCCAGAGTGGCTGGGAAGACCCAGCCAGATGGGCGGGGTATAAGTAATAAATTATTATTATAATTATTATGATTATTATGATTATGTTGGCAGGAGCTGGGACAGAGCAACGGGAGCTCACCCCGTCATGGGAATTCAAACCGCCAACCTTCTGATCGGCAAGCCCAAGAAGCTCAGTGATTTAGACCACAGCGCCACCCACATTGCATATGTAGCCACCCATAAACACTCAAACTCCAGGACCCAACCTTGAGCGCACCCATGGACAACAGGTTCCCAGTGCACACGATGATCAGCCTTCTAGTGTTTTCCTTTTGTTTTCCTTTCATAATGGCTGCAGAGAAGTTCAAACGGCCCCAGGTGAGCTTGCATCCCACTGCAGAGCAAGGTGATGGATCAATTGCAGGTGCCAACAAAGACGCCAGCCTCAGCATTCCACAAAATGGGAATTGCTGCTACGTTGAGTCTTCCTTTATTTAACTCCCCTTCAAAATCACTCTAGTAGGAGTGAACCGAGCTATTGAAGCCTGTGGAGGATTTTTTCTTTCTCTTGTACTCAACAGTTCTCCTCCCTAATTCAGTCAGGCACTGACCTAAAGCCACAGCATAGCTTTCTATCTGCTTCTCAGCACAGATCATTTTAATCCCATGTATAACTAACTGAATAGATAGACCTTAATGGCTCCTAGGGAACCATTATAGTTCATGCTGTCATGTCTGGTTGATGTACATGTGAACAGTGCCTTTGCTAAAAGACCTGATGCATTCAGTTCCTAATGCACTATAGCAGCCAGCATTTTCACTCAAGTCGCAGGCTGCCTATCAATGCCATGTTTTCTGGCCACCTACTTTTGTAGATGCTCTCACATATTCTAGGCCTGGCCAGTTTTGGTGTGAGTGTGTGTGCTCGGAAAGGTTGGTTTTTGACAATGATTCCAAAACAGCTGCATTGGGAACTCAGAAACAGCCTGATCCTGTGTGGAATTAGGCAGACTTACACTTTTTGAAATAAATGGGCTTATGTATGTTGATGCTACTGAAAACTGATCAGGCAGGCTAAACTATACTACTGATATATATATGCATATATATTTTTTCCTGTAATAAAGAACATTATAAGGCCCAAACAACAGTGATAATGTTCAGTATCTCAGTATCTCTTCTCTAACTTTGATCTGATACAATATTTAACTTTCAATGCAGTTGAGGTTCTTGTTATTATTGTATTATTGTTGTTGTTGTTGTTTTAAAATAAACTATTAAAACATTAACTACCACAAGAGATATGCAGTCTGGCAAAAAAAGAGAGAAAAAGATAAGGTCTTAATCTCCTTCAGCCCCCAAACTACTACTTCATTTAATATTTTTAAAATGACAATATGGAAGGAGAATAGCCACACCTCCACTGAGAGTTCCACAACTGGGGTGCCACAGCAGAGAAGGCCCTGCCCTGTGTCCCCTCAAAATGAGTCTCAGGTGTTGAAAGGATCACAAGCAGATCTTATGACTCTGACCAGCAAGCAATGGGAGATGTGCTTCTTAGATACAGGCCTTTAGCAACAACTGTTGCAAACACACTGATACATTCTTGGGTGAAGAGCACTTTTCCAATGACTTTTCATTGCTGACCAGTTTGGTAAATCCTGGGATAGATGATTTTAGGACCTCACTTGTGCATTCTATCAATGCTGGACTGGTCAGGTACAAATATCCACTGCTCCCAAGGTCAGGGAGAAAAAAGTAGTCTCCTATAAATTATTCAAGGTGATGGAGTTCACCCAGGGTTGAAAGGAGGGATATTTCCCTCTTATGGTTAGTCTGGAAGCCTGTATTTTTATATATAGGCTGATCAGCTGAAGTGCTTAATCATTTTAGGATAATGGGCTGGAGAATATAACCTTTAATCATTATTTTGTTTCTCAAATCTGAGTGCATGTGCATTGGCCCAATCTATGCAAAGACCTCTTCACATAGACATATTTCTCTATTCCATACCAAAGTGGGGGGCAAGTAACTGGTGGGAGTTCTATTCTCTGAAAATATGAAACTATGATATGAAACCATGTGAGATTGTGGTTAATATTCTGTAAGGAATGTGATTACTGTTTTAGCCTGACAAAACAAATAGTGTGCAAATCTCGGCTGAATTCTCACCAAAAGTGTGTTTTCTTTCCTTTTCTGAAAGGAAGGCATTTATCATACCTGTATTGGATACAAATGCACAAAAGGGCATCCCTTGCCAATCAGACATTGAAACCAGTTTTTATAGGCTTCCACATCTATTATTTTGTTCCCAGGAGCTGCAATAAAACAGATAACGCTGTAAAGCTAATGATTTTTAAAGAATAATTTGCAGCAGATGTTTGCTCTCTCCAATGCACACAAGAGCCCCACGTAAATGTGCAATATCTCCTCTGACTTGCAACATTCTCTGCAGGTTGCGGTATAATTTTGTCTAATTGGAAAGAATGTGTGATCATTTGAATTTTATTCTGTGGGATAGAAGTGCTATGATCCGTGGAGGTTCGTGAGGCAAAGAAGCCAATTCCTTTCCTGAACCCACATGCTCCCAGTGGCACTTACCTTCAAATATTTCCCCTCTACCTTTTATAGAAGAACCTCAGGGGTGTTCAGCATTTTAAGAGCACACCTAAAAGGCAGAGGTATATTTATGGTGTCTGCCACCCCCAGGCAGAAAAATTTTTTTAGTCCATAGAGAAACTATTTAGCCTTGCTTGAAGTATTAACTGACATTCAGACACCAGGGAGGCTCAGAAACACACATTCCTAGACGCACTCTGTTATCCTCTTCCAGAAGCTGCTTTGCCTCCCCTTACCCAGGAAGGCAGGATGTGGAAGCGTTATCTGAAGACAGAGTGTAGTAGGGTCCCCATAAAATTAGCAGGTGAAGGTGCCCCCTGCCTGATTGAGTCTGCATTACCTGAGAGTAAGCCTCGTTGAATATGGTGGGGCAGACTTCTGCATTAATGTCAGCGACTGGGCAGAGGAGGAATGGTGGAGACTGCATCCCCAGCCTGACCATCCCAGAGAATAAGAAGACAGTTCAGAATTACAACAGGGCTTTGAGGGAGGTCACAGCTCAGAGGCAGAGGAGGGGGAAAACTGGGAAATAATGGGAGAGGAGGAAGAAGAAGTACCAGGGGAATGGCAGCTGATGGACTCAGTGTCTTTAGAGAGAATTACAGAACCTCTTCCAGAACCCGGCAAGCCTTGAAAGTAGTAGAGCAAAGGACTCAGAAGCAAAAGGCCCTCCGCACCACCTGCAGGGGAGAAGGTGATGAATGAGGAAGTGGGAAGAAAAGGGGGTGGAAAGCCACCATTATTCCGAGAGGCTGCATTCCTAGCCTCTCTCTGTAAATACTGAATAAAAAAGCAGATGGTAAGGACTTTTCCTTGTCTTATCCATTCCTGGCAACCTGCCATGGAGGTTGGTTCCTCCGCCACCTGACAAATAACATGCATAGGACTGGCCAATGAAGGGGAAGTTTCAGGAGCAGTGACAGGTGGGGAGTGGGAAGGAAAAAGCAAACAAGAAGTAAATGATTCTCATTCCCAGGGACCCCATGCTAGAGGCTAGCATTCCCTCTCACTAGCCAGTGGGTGCAGGGAAAATTGAACAGTCCTATACATACCATAGTGTTCTGGTGGAACACTCTGTCACAAGAGACCAGGGCCCTGCGGGATTTGACATCCTTCCGCAGGGCCTGCAAGACAGAGCTGTTCCACCAGGCCTTTGGCCAGGGCACAGCCTGACTCCCTCCCTCGGCAATCTTTGCAGAGCTCTAGCCCAATGGTTGCTAGTGGCTTGAATTAATTAATTAATTTTTATAATGAATGATTTTAGAATGTTGTTTATGTTGTACTTTTGTACTGTTTTATTGTTGTTAGCCGCCCTGAGCCCGGCTTCGGCTGGGGAGGGCGGGATATAAATAAAATTTATTATTATTATTATTATTATTATTATTATTATTATTATTATTATTATTATAATCCCTCACCAACCCACCCTAAACCACTCAGGACAGTTCATCCCATCCTGCTCAATTTTATACCTGTTTCTTCTACCCCAACTCCAAGCAGGAGAAGTAAGAAGAGGAAGAGGAAGAAGACAACCAATCCTTTGTTAGAATTCTTGAGCAAAGTCAGATAAAAGACTGGTGGTACCTTATATTTTATCAACTGACTGATGGCCACAGTCAAAATGAAGGTATGCTTCTATCAAAGGCAATGGAACAAAAAAGGAGCTTTAATTTGACTGGCTAACATTAGAGCATTTTCACAAGTGATGCTTAACTATGGCCATTTAGAAATCACAGAAGCTGACCACGTTGAAGTCTTTGCTACCTGGCTGGTTGGCATCTGTCTGTCTCAAGAGACAATGGAGTGTGCCTCCAGGGGTGAAGTCTGGCACAGCATTGTGTTTGGCACCAGCTTCCCAGAAGGAGGTGTACAAGGCACTACCCAACCATTTTAGGCAGTCAAATCCAGATTTGTGTAGGGCAGGGATCGTCAACCTTTTTATACCTACCGACCACTAATCATCTTTCTTGATGATAAAATTTCCTTATCGCCCACTAGTGCTTGATGGAAGAAGGATTCATCTTGTGCCATAGAACCCCCTACTGCTCACCTGGAATCCTGAAACGCCCACTAGTGGGTGGTAGGGACCAGGTTAACAACCTCTGGTGTAGGGTTTACTCCTTAGCCTTTTCTTCTTCTGAAGATATCACACAAGGCAGTGGAGGTTTAGAATCAGAGTTGATGAGTCCCATCTGCCCCTCACTTCCTTCTATAGCATGTGCAGAAACCAACTTCTTGACCACTGGAACCACTATTGGTCTCATCCGCATAATCCACCACCTGTGTCTTGGCCAGGAGTCACAGTATTCGGCAAAATTCCAATGTTGTCCGATTAACTCAAAAACGATGCCAAACACCTGCAAATTGCCCCCTGCAACATTTGGCGGTATAAACGCCGCATTTCCAGGTAGGCCCAAAAATGAACCATTGGAGCCCTGACCCGTGCGTCATGGTATTTGCCAAAATTATGACATCCGATTCACTTGAAAATGGCACCCAACACCTGCAAATTGCCTCCTGCAATGTTTTGCAGTGCAAAAGCTGCATTTCCAGGTAGGCCCCAAAATCAGCCCTCAGTGCCCTGACCCATGGGTCACAATTTTCGTCCGATTCATTTGAAAACTGTGTGAAACACCTGCAAATAAAAAACATGTTGTGCAGCTTTCAACTAGACTGAATTCATTACCATGCAATGTGAAATAAAGTGCAAGTGTCTTTAGTGACCATTTAAATGCATATGTTTATTTGGGCTTATTTTGCTATGTGTACTTTAAAACAAATGGAAAGTTATTTTCATCTCAAAAAGCAGGTTGATTGAAACTCATTTCAGCTAGAAGTTCTATGTGCAAGAACCAAAGAGCAGGACAATGCTAATATTCAGCCCTCTATGTTCCCCCAAAGTAGTTATTTTATGTTATTATCTGAAGCTGAAATATTTGCAAGCTATGTTAGCTAAGCACACAAGCATAGAAGACAAATGTAAGCTTTTAAAAACTGTACAACAATGTGTTCTTCAGTGATAAACAAAAATAGGGAAGGAATTATTTTCAGATAAGTAATTTTGGGAGAGATTCATTGGCCACTTAAAATTTTCTATCCTCCCTAAAATTGCAGATTCATTTGCTAGAGTGGGAACAAAAGACGAGCTTGTTAAAGCCTCAATGACACACTGGGCAATAGATATAGGTCACAATATAGATTTTAACCTCTGGGAAAAACTCTAGAAAAGTGATTTGAAGTTCACAGCATGTTATTCTTTGAAGGAGAACTACCTGAAAATGATTTACAGATGGTATTTAACTCCGAGTAGCCTTGCTAAGATGTGTAAGACTAAATCAGATAAGCGCTGGAGATGCAAAGAGGTTGAGGGAACATTCCTTCATATGTGGTGGACTTGTAAAAGGGTAAAAGAGTATTGGGAAATGATCCATATTAAATTGAAAAAAATATTTTGAAGTACTTTCCCCCCAAAAAAACAGAGTTCTTTCTGTTGGGGATAATTCAGACTGAAATTCCCAGGTGTCAAAAAAGGTTATGTTACTACTGCGGCCTGTGCTTTGTGAAAGCACTGACAGCATTAAGATAAATTCAACAGTGTAAATAAGTCATGATGGATGTAATAACGGAATACTGAATGGTATAATTTCTGTAAAATATGCAGGGATTTATGATATGCAGAATGAACCATAGAAAGAGAAGAAGGGAAGTCACTGTTATTTTAAGGATGTAAAAATGAGTATTTTAAATTTAATAAAATTTAGATGCAAAAAATATTAATCGCAGATTCATCTACTACAGTTGTGCAGCAGTGCTGTTTACTTACCAAATCACAGTGTGAATAAGGGTGCTTCAGATGTCCGGTGAGGTTTTCAGATGCCTAAATCTGAGTGATGAAGGCATCTCAAGTTGCATCAGGAACTCCTTAAAGTCCCAAGTCACTCTGCATACATGAATCCCCGCAAAAGTGATGGTTGTATTTTTATTTTATTTTTAAAAGAGAGAAAATACCATGAACTTACGTGGGAAGGAGGTGGAGAGAGACTGACAGGACCAGGTTTCAATCACAGTGGGCCATTTTCCTAAAGAACTCCAATCATTTGCAGAATGAAACTGGTTTCTCAAGAAGTCTGTTCCATTTCCTGATGGGACAGTGTTGTGGGCAGGCCACGTGGCCTCCTGCACACAGTGGCGGCTGGGCTAAGCCCTTGCGTCATCAGGGAGTCCCTGGCCACATCATGGGCCTCGGCCAGCCAATTCGATTGCCCGGGGGCATGGCTTAGCGCTTTTAAGCAGCTGCACGGTCGGGGAATCTCCCTTCTTGTTCTGTCTTCTGGAGGTGTGGACATCATCTGCCCCTTCATTTTTAAGGATATTCTGTTAAAGGGATCTGGAGGTGTGGATCTTGTCTGAAGCCCGGAAAGGGGCTAGGACCATGCCACGACCCCAACAGGGACCCAGGAGGAGCTCTTAGTTAGGGCTCCCCCTATTGGTGGTTGACCCTTACTGGACTATCTGCATGGCGGGCAGGAGTCAGATATAGTCAGTTCAGTTCCAATGCCTAAGCCAATACCACTCACGTTCTGTAACCAATAAAGTTGTAGCCTAATTTTGGCCATTAACCTAATATACCGTGTCCAGCTGTTATTATTCAATATAAGGGGGAGGCCTCGGGGTCTTGACATGCAAGTGCTTTTCAGCAGCAAATAAATAAATAAAATAAAAATGTAATGGATCTAGGTTGTGTGTTGACTGTGTAGAAAAAACAAGTACTCAGTCTCCATTGGTTCTAGATTAAAGTGTTGTGTGTATTGAACCTCAATCTAAACTAGTTTGAAACAGGTTTAGCATCTATTGCTTTCACCAAAGACCCTGGGGAGCTGCAGTTCTGAGATGGTGTTGGGAATGCATTGTTTGGGATCCTAGCTCCCACAAAGAGCATCAAATCCCACGGTTCTTGTCTTGAGATCCAGGGTAGTTAGGTTTGAAATTGATTTAAATTTGTAGCACAGACATGCTGTGGCTCTACCAGTTCAATAAGTTTATAAATCACGCCTTTCAAGTATAGGAAGGAGAGGAATTTTTCCATTGTCAAATATAAAATCAAAATAAATTATGACTAAACCATAAATATAATGCCAACACATAGTTATCTAATGTGTCATATGCAAGAGCAAGAATAACGACACAAG
This sequence comes from Podarcis liolepis, assembly GCF_965112155.1. NCBI lineage: Eukaryota > Metazoa > Chordata > Lepidosauria > Squamata > Lacertidae > Podarcis > Podarcis liolepis. The sequence goes on from NC_139564.1 coordinate 52,529,182, forward strand.
GGAAGGTTGAAGAAACTACCATAAAAAAAACAAAATGCCAAACAGAACATTTTCATGGGTCAGAAAACCAACTGTTATTATAAGAAATAAAGGTGGCAGTGACCTATACAATGGCTAGAGGAGGGGGAAACGAAGCAAAGTTAGCATTACTTCTGCTGCATTTCATGTGTCAGAATTCTGTTAGGCAGATTCCTTCTTTAGCTACACTGACAGATGGCTAAATTGGTGAGTGCTATGTGAAAAGCTCCTTGAAAAATTGCTAGCCTAATACTATGTGATTGACAATCAATGGGGCAGGAGAGTAGCTATAAAGCAGGTTTTGAGGAAAGAAACACCCTGCCATTGAAGGATTAAGGGTACTAATATTTGAGAAGCTGTGCACCATAGGCTATTGGGAACTTTCCCTAAACCAGTGCTGTTTCATATAATTTCTGACCCCACCCATCACCAATATGTCTCTATTCCATTGCAATGGTGTGTGTAGGATCTTGTACAGAGGTACCCAGTGTGTGGTCCTCCGGGAAGTCATTGGACTGCAACTCCCATCATCCCTGCCTGTTGGTCATGCTGGATGGGGCTAATGGGAGTTGTGGTCCAGCAACATCTGCAGGGCAGCATGTTGCTCTTCCTGCTCTAGTATATATTTATATTTCAAGGTTGTGTGCTGATAACAATCTTTTTGTGGCAATTCTGCAACATGTCCATGCAACCATACTGCATCCACACACCGTTCCTACAACATTCCGCTTTGTTAGTTGTTCTGCCATGTTGCCCCCATGTTACTGCCCCCATGCAGCATGGCCATCTGGAAAGGGAACTCCTGCACTATTGCACATTTGAGCAGGACAAAAAACAAACAAAAACAAAATGAGAAGAGAACAGTTGTGTAGGAATGATCGCTGGGTGTGGAGCACACTTCCGCTCGAAGACAGCCTCAGCTGTCTGCATGCTTGACCTTGGGGTGCAGAGCACACTCCCCCACAGACAAAGCCACAGCTGTCTGAACATCTTGCCCCCTATCTAACCTTTGATCTCTTAGTGGTTTGCCGTGCCCTGTCTGTGACCTTTGTCTCCTTCGTCATACATTGTTCAAGGGGAAAATGATGCGGTGGAAACAGGTGCCAAAATAACTTTGTACCACCCCATGATCTCGGGATTGGAAGTTGTGTAAAGGTCACAGTCCAAAATGTATCTGACTGGTTTTGCATATTGTGCCAATAAAAGGACCCTCTACAGAGCTAGCCGGCAGCTTGCCTGTGCACAGCTCACCTGCATTACAACTCGTGTCCTTCACTTCACAGTTGTTGTGTGAAAAGCTGCAGGATTTCATCAGAAAGCTATGGGGCATATGCCGATTGCAAATGAAGCGGTATCTCCACCTCAAAACGTCTACAAATAGTACTGAAAGTGGGATTGTGTATAAATGCCCCAATACTATCATGAGCACAAATCATCGTGAATGGACAATAAAAATCATACCTGGTGTTGCTCTTAGAGACTTGCATATGCCATGATAGAGCTGGAAAGATGGAAAGGAGATATTCCACCAGTGAAAAAGGCCCTTTGTTCTAAGGCAGGGAGGGAGCAGGAGGGGAATGGAATCATTGTGTGTGAGAGTGTTACATCCACCATGTTACTTTAGGTGGATGGTAGGGTTGTCTGTCTGCCTACTTTTCCGAGCATGCTGGATCTCTGCCCAGTCTGAACTGAGCTTTTGAAACCAAAACCAAATTTAGTACATTTTTAGGTTTATTCAACTTTTCCTGGAAAAAAAATGGATGTGCAGCCTGTTATATGATAGCTATTTCCCCTTTCCTGTGAATTGCATAAAGCACTTGTAAAGCATCACTGAATAGTCTTCAAAACAAAGCAAGTCTTTTAAGGCATTGAGAGAGACAGAGTTACGTTGTGTGTGTCCCCGCCCCCCAATATAAGATATTCAAATGGAATTTCCCAAGTGCTATGTCACATCCAACACTCCCTAGGACAAGAGAAACTAAATGATACATCAGAACTTGAAAGAAAACAAAAAACTATTTTGGAGTGGCAGTGTGCAAAATAAAAGGGAGCATCTGGGAATATGAAATCTAAAATAAGAAGTCTGACATAATATTTACCTGGATTTTCTACTCATGTGCTTTAGTTGTTCAGAAATTCACTTTCGGTGCTTTAGGAAGACTTTCAAGTTTGGTTTGTAATGTGGTATGTTTAGAATGTGCGGGATAAAGTCGCTCTTTTTATTATTTTCTTCTAGACTTCACAATCTCCACTCTTGGCTTTTGCTGGCTCCTGACCCTGCAAATAACTTATGTCAAGGCAAAAGTTATTTCATTTGGCACAAGGATTCTTATTTTGGAGTGCTGCATGGACACTTGAGAAGTGCAAAAAGGGAGTAAGAGAATTATACACTCTTAACTCTTACCTAGCCATCTGGGAATGTTGGCAAATGAAGATCTGTGAAGATTACCTGATGATCACCTGCTGCCTCGACCTGTGCCTACTTATTACATTCAGTGGTGGCATGCTGGGCGATGTCCAGTCCTTGTCTTTTTCATGTTCTCACCCATAACTTTGTTCCAGCTCATTTCTGCACTAATGTGCTTTTCTTTTAAAAAAGGAAAGAAATCTCAACAAAAACTTAAATGTGCATATTCTCTCAAAAGGCCAATTACGCTCAAAATACATATTTGAAAATGAATAGAATTCCTTTTTTATTTTATTTTTTGAGTCCAGGACTGTGCACAACATTTGGGAAGTGTGGAATTCAGTGGATAACTAAAGGTAACCAAGCTATTGCTGTTGGTTGGGTTGTCAGATCAGGATGGACATGCACTGACGTCCCTGTTGGCTTCTACCAGTAGAGAGGTGCACCATTGGTAAGGGGAGGGCTCTGTCATAGGGGATGTTGCATCTGTTCATGGATGGCTGATAAACGTCTGCTGGCAGTTATCCCATTGGTGATAAGACGTGCAGAAATCTGAAGTAATACGTTTAAAGACAGGGCACTGGATTCAGAGCCCCACAGATTCCCTGAGGGGTCTTCTTCTTGGGCCTCTCTGCTGCACCAATCCTGGAGGTGATGTGCAAATATTGGGATAACTCAGCTGGTAGAGCATGAGCCTCGTCATCTCGGGGTTGTGGGTTCGAGGCCGATGTTGGGCAAAAGATTCCTGCATTGCAATGGGGCTGACTAGAAGACGCTCATGGTCCCTTTGAGCTCTACAGTTCTATGATTCTATGAAAACATCCTGGCCAACAGCAGCCCCTCAAAGGCAGTGGTGATTCTATCACTCCACACCTCCCCAGACCCAGTTAGGATTACTCTGTGAGTTGTGTTCTGTACATTAGTCTGGTAGGTACAGATCAGGTCAGTTCATATTTGACTTTCCAAAGATCAAATTCCATAAGCAACCCTTGTTCAGTGAGAGTCTGAGCTTTATTCTATAGCAAGTTTGCTTTTGATTAGATTCTTTAAAACCCAGTGGGATGCTCTCTTATTTAAAGTCTATCATAGACTTTGCAGACGCAGCAGGTTGGATCCAGAAATAGTCAGACTGAGAGTACAGTTAAAGGTACCCCTGACCGTTAGGTCCAGTCGCTGACAACTCTGGGGTTGTGGCACTCATCTCGCTCTATAGGCCGAGGGAGCCGGCGTTTATCCGCAGACAGCTTCCGGGTCATGTGCCCAGATAGACTAAGCCACTTCTGGTGAACCAGAGCAGCACACAGAAACACCGCTTACCTTCCCACTGAAGCGGTACCTATTTATCTACTTGCACTTTGACGTGCTTTCAAACTGCTAGGTGGGCAGGAGCTGGGACCGAACAACGGGAGCTCACCCCGTCATGGGGATTCAAACCACCATCCTTCTGATCAGCAAGCCCTAGGCTCTGTGGTTTAGACCACAGCGCCACCAGACTAAGAGTAGATGCATAAAAATCAATGGAACTTAAGTTAGCCAAGAGTAACTCAAGTGATTTGATTCTAAGAATCACTAAACCTGGCTCCAACCCACTATGATTAGTTGTGTGGGCTATGACATTACACCAATGATGTATGTGTGCTAGAAAAGTGGTGGGAGTGATTACAAAGTGGTCAGCTATGCAGATAAACAACTATACCCTTTGTGAGGCCACAAACCTAGTCACCCAGTGGGTGAGCAAGTTCCAAACATCTACCCAGGGATAAGATGAGCATGGCAGAAAAGCAATTGTGTAACATTCTTCCTTCTGATCGTTTGACACACAGATATACCTGCCATCTTCTGACCCATAATTCTAAGAGGTGTTGACTCAATGTGAGCTCTTTCACAAAGACAATTTTTTTAAAATAAATACACGAAGTAGGAAAGGACAAAGTCTGAGCAGATTTTTATTTACAGTTGTAAAACAGATTTAAAAATAAATATTTTACGGGCACATTACATAAACTTTTCTTTTTACACTTTCCCCTGCAATTAAAAATGGATCAGTAACAGGGCAACTCGGGCTAAAGAATTACTTTAGACATTTACACCAAGCAAATACATACACAAAAATTATCAACATTGTTTATGCTTGAATGTGCGCTGCACTCTGTTATCTACATGGGGGAAAGGAACAAGACAAGTTTTGTCCTCAGTTTGCACATGCATTTCTAGTATATTGCAGCCAGAGGTTAAAATTTCAGCTAGGTCAGGTCAAGCAAAACACTGGGGCTTATGGGCCATCTATCTGGCAGTTTCTGGGTCCTGGGTATATTCATGGATGGGGGAATTATTTTGTAACTTGCCAATTTTCCCCCATAGGCACATAAGTGTTGATAAATTCAGCTGGAACAACTGTCATATTATGGCAGCACACATTCCGGTAAGCAAGGAATGTACTCAGCCGTCAAGGATAAACACCAAAGTTCACTAGGTAGAAATTCTTATTTTTGCTTGTTATTCTTTAACTTCTACAGCACTGCTCTAGAAATGATGACTTATAACACCCCTCTGATAGGAGTAGCAGCTATTAAGTTAGGTTATGACTTATGCTGATTAGATGAATGGTTAGATTTACTTTTTTTTAAAAAAACACCTATTTTTATTCAAGATTTCTTGGTTTACAAAAGTATGTGCAATATCTCTTTTTCAAGTTACATTTTCTACATATCAGTTTCATTTGCTGAGACATTAGTGTTGCATTAGGAAGAAAAGGGGGAAAGAGGTGGAGGGGAGCATGGCGAGTGGGGGTGAGGTGGGGTGGCAATGTTTCTATTCTACTTGATGTATGTGTGGGGTTTTGTGTCAGCGTCGCTTGTGCAGGTTATTTTTGCTATTTGCTTGTGTTCCTTTGGTGTTGAGAGAGGTTGGGGTTGGCCTAGGGTGTGTTTGTTTGTTTGTGATTGGCTGTGGTGAACTTTGTATTCATGTGTGAGTGGGGTGGGTGGGTGTTTTAGAATCAGGTTAGCCAGATTGATTCAAATGCTGTTGGTGGATTCTTGTCATTGTCTTGTTGGGCTGTGTATGTGATAAAGAGGAACTTGTTGTTTAGTCGTTTAGTTGTGTCCGACTCTTCGTGACCTCATGGACCAGAGCACGCCAGGCACTCCTGTCTTCTACTGCCTCCCGCAGTTTGGTCAAACTCATGCTGGTAGCTTCGTGAACACTGTCCAACCATCTCGTCCTCTGTTGTCCCCTTCTCCTTGTGCCCTCAATCTTTCCCAATATCAGGGTCTTTTCCAGGGAGTCTTCTCTTCTCATGAGGTGGCCAAAGTATTGGAGTTTCCGCTTCAGGATCTGTCCTTCCAGTGAGCACTCAGGGCTGATTTCCTTCAGAATGGATAGGTTTGATCTTCTTGCAGTCCATGGGACTCTCAAGAGTCTCCTCCAGCACCAAAGAGGAACTATTGCCACATAAATGCAAGTGTACCTTTTGGGTCTTTAAGAGAAATGGCAGTCCTAATTCCTAGAGGAATGCCCCTTTGGAGTATGTATTCAATATATTGTGTCTTGGTCACCATAATCAGCTCCACCCCAATTCAGAATCATCGGCTGCTCCCAGTCTATTCACTGGATCCCTTTAATCCCTTCATGATATTTCAGTCTGCTCTGCTTATCTAAGTCAAGCTCACTGTATACTGTCACTTTCAGTGTATATTATCACTGCATAATATTACTATAAGGGAAATCAGCACAGTCATATTAGATGGAACATTATTTGTAGGCACAGCCCCATTAGCATCAAGTTTCCATCTACTCTCTTGATTAGCCACTGAATTTTCATTTTAATGTTTTGCCACAGAAAGCTTATTGTATGAACAATGAGATGAGTAATGAACATCCAGCATTTCCAGCCAGACAGTTGCAGAATCAATATCGTTTATCTGATTCTGATTGCCGTGTTTTCTCTGCAGACGTTTAGAACTCCGTCTTCAAACCAATCTTGAAATGCCAAGCTTCTGTTAATTAGAAACAATTTATCTTAATTAGCACGGGGAATGGTTCTAACTAGAAATAAATTATTTCGGTACACATAAAAAGCAATTTTTGTTGAATGCGGATGTTGATTTAAAACACCAACTGGGAACTTCAAAGGTAAGGGAGATGAACCTCTTCCGCATAGGTCATCTCAAGCAATCCAGGTGTTGCAAGTGATTCAGCTGAACTTTTTAATACACTATATTCTCTCTCAATCATGACTGTGCTTCCCTTGCAGAAAGTACCTGAGCATGTCTCACTGCTCATTAACTTTTAATAAACAAAAGCCAAAGTCCTAAATGCCCTTTCTTGATGGGTTTTCCGCCTACTTGTAAAATGCATTGGATTGCTTTGTCTGCATTCAGAATCAACAAGCAGTCCCTGAAATCTATGAACTGTATACAGCTTTTAACATTTCACAAGGGACAATTGGCATAGCTGTGCTATGAACTTCTATGACTTTTGTTCCTGTTAACTGCCAAGGCATTGCCTCCATTGATAATGCTGGTGATATACCAAGGATTCTATATTAAAGATAACTGGTCCAGCTGCAGAATTACAATTAAAAAGTCTGGGGAGGGGGTCGTAGTATTAAATAGTTGTGCATCTGCTTATGTTCAACAAGTCATGAAAAGCTGGGGGTCTGGCCTCTTTGTTTTGATGATATACATTTTGAGCATGGATGGTACCAAGACTTGATATACTTGAGATTTTATCCACACAGCAGTTGCTCATGTCCTGACCTTGATGCCGTTGTGCTAGTATTCACTGCATAACTTTCATTTTGTGCTAAAGCTGCAGCCAGATAGATAGATGATAGATAATCCAGACTAATCCAGAATGCGGCAGCTAGTCTGGTGACTGGGAGTGGCCACCGAGACCACATAACACCAGTCCTGAAAGACCTACATTGGCTCCCAGTACATTTCCAGGCATAATTCAAAGTGTTGGTGCTGACCTTTAAAGCCCTAAATGGCCTCGGCCCAGTATACCTGAAGGAGCATCTCCACCCCCATCGTCCTACCCAGACACTGAGGTCCAGTGCCGAGGGCCTCCTGGTGGTTTCCTCAATGTGAGAAGTGAAGTTACAGGAAACCAGGCAGAGGGCCTTCTCGGTAGTGGTGCGCTCCCTGTGGAACACCCTTCCGTCAGATGTCAAAGAAATAAACAACTATCAGATTTTTAGAAGACATCTGAAGGCAGCCCTGTATAGGGAAGCTTTTAATATTGAGGAATCGTATTTTAATATTCTGCTGGAAGCCACCCAGAGCGGCTGGGGAAACCTAGCCAGGTGGGTGGGGTATAAATAGTAAATTATTATGATAGAGATAGATAGATAGATAGATAGATAGATAGATAGATAGATGATGTATTGTTCTGGTGTATATTATTTTCACTGCTTTTAATATTGTTTCATATTGTTGTAATCAACCCTGGGACTTTATGATAAAGGGTAGATAACATATCCAACAGATAAGTGGATAAATAGATCACATTACCTAAACACAATATGAGATGTCTACTGTGCTAACAGTTTTCCTTGTTAAGGGACTCAGCCAGCTTTGGTTTTATACACAAGGCTGAACGTGATATTTGCAGGAAAGGAAGTAAGAGGCCTTACTACGCAAACTGCATAGCCTATTCTGTTCCTGCATATGCCATCATTCACTCATATAGATGGGTAAAATACCTAAGCAAGCTGAAGCTACCTGAGCATACGAACAATGAACTTCATATGCACATCACATTTGAAATAAGAAACTTGAAGACACACCCAAAGTCAACTGATGTCTCTGTGTATTTTGCAAGCATTGCAATCTTACTTGATCTTCAAGATAGAATCCTATTTGCATAAAATCATTTACAATCTGTGCAAGGGTGCTTTACATGAAAACTGTTTCCAGGTCACTTGACATAATAATAATAATAATAATAATAATAATAATAATAATAATAATAATAATTCTTTGTTCCCTTACTTGCATTCCTCCATCCTTGATTAAATAATAATAATAATTCTTTGTTCCCTTACTTGCATTCCTCCATCTGTTAAAACACCAAACATGCCTCAGTTAGTACTGAAAGCACCATAATGGTTCAGTTCATCCTTCACTGGAATACCTCTGGAATTTCTGAATTCATTTGTTCTATTTTGCATACCTTATCCGTAAAGGGTATGGGGAGAGAGGGGTACACAGCTTAAACTATTTCCCCCCAAGTGTTAATTGCAATGTTTTGAAATCTATTTCCTGTGGATTTGTAGCAGTTTCAACCAAAGTTTTGCTTTGAACATTTCTCTCCTCACAAGACAGGCAGCCATGAAAGAGTCTGGTAAGTAAAACTTGTATTAAGTTGCATTCATTTGAAGACCACTTGTTAAAAATTATGGAAAATAGATAAAAATTATTTGGCAAAAAAGAAAAAGCCTGGTAAGCTTTATTCCAAATCAGGCCTGAGGGCCATATCTTTGGTTAGGGAAATTGTGTGGCTGGCTGTGAAGTGAGATTCTCTCCTCTACCTATCTCCTGCTTGCTTCCCTCTTTGCTTAGCCTGCTCAAGGGCTTTTGAACCTAGCTCTCCCAAGTCCACAGAAATAGAGAAATGCAAGGCCACCTCCTACCATCTTTAAAACCAGGCTGTGGAATCCACACATGGGCCCACAACTGACTTGTCCCATCCTCTTATGAGACACCTTGCAAGGCACCCTGTGAAGATAGTGATGTCCCCATCAGCAAGGCAACAGAGTGTGTGGTCTCCTTGCTATCCTAGTCACATGGACTCCCCAAATCACAGACATGGCTTGGAATCTGGTCTGTTTTTCCTTATTTCCATGGCAGTGTGAAGTGTTGGACTCAGCCAGTGAGAGAGGTGCAGGAAGGCTGGATAATAATATTTAAAAGATCATATGGGATTGATGTAGAGCACAGGCTGTAGTTTGTCCAGCCCATCACTGGTTTAAATACTTATTTTATTTATTCATCAGTGTCAGCACCAGCATTAGTATCTTGTTTCAGCCATTTTAATAAAATCATACTTTGCTCTGAATACTTTCTCTGCATTTTCCTGAGTCCATGAAGAATTGTACAGAGATGACAATGTTTGGGCTCATGCAGAGCTTCTGAATTGTTTTGTATTGTATTGGATGGAGGTAAAGGGTAGGTGAGTTAACAACAACAACAACCACCACAACAACAGCCTTTTTGCATCCTTCAGGATCTGTGTCTTGGGATTAAATTGAAATGTAAGTAAATATGGCTTATTACAGTAATTAGAGATACACCAAAAGGTTTTGGGAGTGTTTCCTACAGAACAATTAAGTACCGGTAATTAACCACTGGCAATTAGTGGTAATCCTTTATGCTACAGGTAATGATTTTAATTCAACCAGACTGCACAGACAACTAAGGGAGCAGGAAATATTTTCACTTATACAACTAGGAACTTGCAGATCACATTCATTCGGTCAAAATATACTAAAAACAATGTTTACTCTTTCTGCAGAATCCAGTTTGGTATAATAATTGCACTAGAACTGTATATCCGAGGACACTAAATGCACACTAAGAGAAGCCAGTGATGCTGTGAAGACAAACGGACAATCCAAGTAAAGTTAAACACATTGATGGGAGAGTTATGTAAGACTGCATCTCATTGCATGGAAGCAGTGGCAAATCGCCACATCTGGTAAGTGTGCAACACAGCAAAATATATGAGTGTGCTAATTGCCTGTAAAAATCTGCGAGCATGTTTTTTTTTCTTATTTTATTTTATAAAAATATGTATATGCCACCAAGTTATATTAAGGTGCTGTACAACAACATATATAAGTGCAATAAAACACATAAAATCATAAAAAATCATCATTAAAATGCATGGCCAATTAAGTACATTTAAATAGGTGTGTAGGACTACCAACATAAAAAGGTCCTGAAAATAAGTAGCAGAATTTCTGCTGGAAGATTATTCCATCTGCTGGAAGATTATTCCATGGCATGGAACTTGTGAAAAGAAATGCTGGGTGTTTTGATGAAGTCTGTTAGGTTTCTGTAATGCAGGGGGCAATTAACAGCACTCCTGCAAATGATCTCAGCAATTGGGCAGTGATAGGAGGAGTCAGGCATTTTTTTAAAAAAAATTGGAGCCAAGTTGCTCAGGGCTTTGTATATTAACACAAGAGCCTTTAACCTGGTCCAGTAGCATAGGGCAACCTTTTTTGGGCAAAGGCACACTTGTTTCATGAAAAAAATCTCGAGGCACACCACCATGCCAGATGGGGAAAGGTCACTTTTTACTTATGTAAAAAAAAATAAAAAAAAAATAGTAACAGCATAGAAGGTAATGGTTAGGCTAGCATCCCTCTTCCAAATATGCTAGGTTTTTATTTGCAGGGACTGTTCTACATGGGAAAGCATTCAGCACTGTCATTCTCCCATCTGCCATCTGAATTGGTACTATTCTGGGTCAACTTACTCTGCTGCATGTGTAGATGAAAATGGCACCAAGTGTGGGGGAGGGGGCAGAACAGGTTTCAGATACAGGATATTAAGCATACACGTACTTCAGATTGAACTGGTTGCTTGCTTTGCAAGTTTTCATTTCCCAAATGACTGCCTTGGCAAGCGCAATACCTACCAGGCTCAACGCCGGTCTCGCGCTGCCGCTTCCCGCGCTCTCAAGGACCCGGGAGGAGGAAGGCGTGAAGGGAATCCCGAAGGCGCGAAAACCTCACGCATGCGCAGGCCTTCCACCTGCGACAGCCCAGTAGGCCGGCCGAAGCGAGCGGCGATGGGATGTGGGAGGGAGCTCACTCGCCGCCCCGCGTGTGCCTATGTGGGGCACGTTACAGCCCCGTGACGTCAGCGCCACGCAGGCAGCCAGGCAGGCAGACGGCGAGAGCCCCGCGCTGGGCGGCCTCTCCTCGCCGCCGCCACCCCGCCTCTCGCCGCCCGACTCGCCCGCCTCCCTCCCACGGCACACCAGGCAACGTCTCGCGGCACACTAGTGTGCCGCGGAACACCGGTTGGGAAACACTGGCATAGGGACAGCCACTTCAAATGTTTTAACAGAAGTATTAACATGCTGCTGACCATTGGTCCCAATCAGTCTAGCCACTGCATTCAGCACTGGATGGAACATCAGGACCAAGGGCAGACCCACTAAAACACATTTGAGTAATTCGGTCTTTAGGCTACCAATGCACTGACTGCATGTTGCGTATGCATTCAACTGAAGTGACTGTGTAACATTTGAATCGACCAATTACACACACACACACACACACACACACACACACACACACCCATTGTGCACATATGGGATGGTTTCACTCTGCAAATCCATATATCATTCTTTCATTATTTGCATATAGAGGGGCTCCTATACGAGCTCCCTTCTCTTTCCACCCACTGTGCATAGTGGAATACTTTGGAGTACTGTGGGTGGGTAGAGGGGTAGATACTGTGTTCTGAACACATAGAATCAGGTCTCAGACTGGGGCCTTTGACTGCAATAAAATCATAGTCCGATGTTTTCATTCTACAAAATTTAAGATGATCCCTTATCCCTTATTCTTAACCCACGTGACTATATGAATGTTTCATGGAGCTATTCCCTCTGCTTAAATACAACTCCTAGCTCTGCTTTTTGCAGACAACGGATCAAGATTTCAAGACATAGCGGACCAACATCTCCCAGTGTGTTTCGACGATGGAATTTTTTAATGCTGTACTTGGCACCTCTCAGCAGGGTTAATGTAGTAGAGACAACTTCCCAGTATTGGACAGATCATGCTTCATCGCATCAAAATCTAACAAGGGTTACATTGCCAGATTTGTACTTTCAGTATTTAATCAGAGACAAAAGAGTTATTTCCAAGTTTTGCTTTGCCACAGAGAACACAAAAGCAGGGTTTTTCTTTTTCTTTTGTCTTTTTCTCTACTTCAAAGCTTTAGGAGAAGAAGATGGGAGCTGTACTTTAATGACCTTCTGGAAGGAATTCAGAATCTGAAGCAAGAAAACAAATTAGGTTCTGGCATATTTAAAAGTTGCAGAAGGTTAGAACAGAGGAGCAATGCCGTCTAATCCTGTAGGCCAGCCTTTGCCAACCCTGTAGCCTGTTTTGGAACACAACTAATAGTCCGACACAACACATCCTGGCTGGGACTGATGAGTTGTAGTCCAAGACATATGAAGGCTACTAAATTGGTGTAAGCCCCTGTAATCCAGAGATGTGACACACGCATAACCTTCAACATTCCTCAGATAGAAACAGGGACATTTCTCACTCCCCTCCAACTAACCATCCTTGACCCCCCATTTTCTGTGTCTCTGTGGCGTTTGCCCTCCTAGGTGTGTGACATCATACTAGGTTCATAAGGAAAGGGTTAACTCATTGTAAAATGACTAACCAATGGGAACCCAAGAGTTAGAGTTAGAGTTAGAGTTAGGGTGGAGAAGACAGTCTGGAGTTAGAAGAGACAGAGAAGATAAGTCTGTGGGTTGGGCTAGTCTGGTGTGAGAGGGAGAGAATTTGTTAAGAGGAGTCGGTCAAACAGTTGAGATAATCAGTCAGAAGGTATTAGAAAGGTATAGGCCGGTAACAAAACTAAATTTAAGATACTGACAGGAATATTATCTGAGAAACCATAAGCTTGTTAATTTTTGTTAAAAAAATTTGTTTATTTGGTTCACTTTTAACAAATGTCTGGACTCAGTGTTTTACCCGAGAGTAACGGGTTGGTGGCAGTGAGGAAGCAAGCACAGTGGTGGCACAGGGTTCAATAGACTGTTAAATGTTCGGGGACCCTGTGTGATCGCCACAGTCTCCCTCCACCAACAGAGCATTTCCTATCAGAAGGAGGCCAAATGCCACCACCGCTGCTCCAGCGAGACACAGCATACATTCCCTTTACCTGAGAAAACCCTTTAGTCCTGATTTTATTTTATTTTATTCTGTGGGAGATTTACAAAAAGGACAGACAGACATACAGATGAATAAATTTTAGAAAGGGGCAGGATTAGACATGGAGGCACAAAGGACAAAAAGTCAAGACTCCTTGTGCTCCGCCCTGCTCCACTCATCCTTTCTTCCTGCCCAGAGCAGCCCTGCCCTCTGCCTGTCTTTCAGAACTGGTGCAATATGTGGCTTGTTGTTATTATTATTATCATTGAATAGGACGTCCCCATTTTCATCAGGTAAATGTTGGAGGGTATAATATCATTCCTCCCCACTAAAAACCCTGTCATCAGCAGCACCAATACTAAAACAGAGTAAAAAATTAAGGAGCATTTAAAAGATGTCAGCTAGCCTGTGTTCAAAGTCCTTAAGATAATAGTCCTTTTTCTAGTACTAAAACTTCGGATACCAAAGGAAGGCACCAAAGCTTAAAAAAGAATCCTTCCTCTTGGGCATTGTCGGCCAATTTGTGTTAAAGAAAGACAGAATTTTTTTTTATGTATGCTACTACAGCAGAAAGAATCCTCATCACAAAGTATTGGAAGACACAAGAGCTACCCACTCTGGAAGAATGGCAGATGAAAGTGATGGACTATATGACACTGGCTGAGATGACTGGCAGAATCCGCGACCAGGGGAAGGAGACGACGGAAGAAGATTGGAAGAAATTTAAAATTTATCTTCAGGACTATTATAAACTTGATGAATGTTAAAAGGTCAAGGCTTTGAGAATGAAAGGGCTTCAGCGATATAAGAATAGATTGGAGGAAAGATTAGTAAGACATATTCCTGACAGAATCACTAGAAGTTGCTGAAAAAATTTGGACATTGGGATGCAGAAAGGGGAGGTACGGGGGAGTCCGAGAAACAAGGTTCATGAGAATAAGGTTATGAAATTATACGTGTTTGTTTGTCTTTTTATATGTTTGTATTGTTTTAAAAATTCTGTAAAATCAATAAAAATTTATATAAAAATAAATAAAAAAGAATCCTTGTTCTTTGTTCCCCACAGCCTTTCATTATCTGAGTTTGTGGGAAGGTAAGGTAAGGGATGCGGGTGGTGCTGTGGTCTAAACCACAGAGCCTAGGGCTTGCCAATCAGAAGGTCGGCGGTTCAAATCCCCGCGATGGGGTGAGCTCCCGTTGTTTGGTCCCTGCTCCTGCCCACCTAGCAATTCGAAAGCACATCAAACTGCAAGTAGATAAATAGGGAAGGTAAACGGTGTTTCCATACGCTGCTCTGGTTCACCAGAAACGGCTTAGCCATGCTGGCCACATGACCCAGAAGCTGTACTCCCTCAGCCAGTAAAGCAAGATGAGACTGGACCTAACGGTCAAGGGTACCTTTACCTTTAAGGTATGTAAGCATGTGTTGGGTGGTGCTGGGGAGTCTCTTTGTATTATTTTTTTAAGGAGAGGGTAGCAAAAATGGCACTTTCTAGAACTTGCTACACTACAACTCCCATCATCCCTGATCCTGACCATTGGCCATGCTGACTTAGTATGGCATGAGTTGGAGTCCAAGAACATCAGCCGGGCACCACTTTGGCTGTCCCTGTCTTAGAGTCCTAAAGGATAAAAAACATTGAATTTGGCCTCCAAACTAACCTTATTAACAACAAAGTAACTTAACTTCAGGTGGAAAGCTACTGCTTATCTGCAGCATGTTGCTACTCTATAAACCTTATTTCACTGAAGGAAAATGCCATGCTAGACTTTGAACTGCCTGGGAACTAATTAATTTTCAGTGTATTCAACTGCATTAAAAGTGAATGTGATTGCCATCTGAAAACAACTAAAGTGGAGCATTTTTAATTTAAAAATCCAGAAAGAAGTAGCCAAAGTTGAACTGCATCCGAGCGAGTATATGTCTTATTTATGTAGGTAATTTCCATTTCCATTAGCTGATAAATACGAAATAAAATGTGTAAAGACACAGAGAGAGTGAGCACTTCACTAGAGGTTAAAAAAGAGATGGCAGCAAAATTGAATTGGCAGTATCACCAGCCAGAACTTGAATAGAAGTGCTGCGAGCTAAAGGAACTATTTGTTAGGGTAGCCTCCAAACTATTTGAAAAAGTTACTTTGTGTTGATGTATGCAAAGTTTGTGGCAGATCCATTCCTTTTTCCTGGCCAGGATTTCAGAATACCCTAATCACAGACATATCCATCCCAAGATTTATACAAGGGGTATTCTGGAAGTAGTTTAATAAAATTAAACTATTTCTGTTAAGCCTAGTCTGAAGCCATAAGCTAATTTCCAAGAGTCCCAATTTTCTGCACACAACAATGGGTTCTTTGAAATCTGTGCATAGGAGAAGCAAGACGAAATAGGCAATGGGGCATATCAGTGATTTCCCAACTTTTTACCACCAGGGAATGCTTTCTGCATGGTTTTTGGGTTTTTTTTTTGCCAAGGAACCCTTTGCATTGTTGAAGTCTATGATGCACAGTCAGTAATCAAAGAGTGTTGAACTTCATTCTTGCCATTTGTTCATCACATCATCTCACAGCAAGTCAGTGTTCTTAGATTAAGGGACACTTCATGTGTTTCACCCCAGCACACCCAGGTGTGCCACGAAGTGTACATTTGCCACATTCACAATGTACATCTTAGGTATACATTTAAGTTAGCCTTAAGGGTACACCTTTAAAATGTTGTAATGGGCTTACATTAAAGCTGCAGCACAACAGGTATCAATAAAATTATCATCTAAAACTAAAACATTACGACACTTAAAAAGTAGCGGAGTGTCACATATAACAAAGCTGTTTGAAATTAAAAGGTTTCATTTGAAAGGCAATAGTATAGGAGCCATACAAATCACCTTTGGGAGGAAATACCATGACCACGGGGACACTACTAAAAAGGCTCTACCTCTCACCTAATAGATATTAATATTAGCATTTAGAATGCCACAATTTAAAATATCTGTCCTTGTCTCTCTTATTCAAAATATCACAGGAGCATGGTCTTAAAGTTATGAGCACAAGAAAACTTTAAACCTTTGCCTAAGAGCAATGGCAGAGCTGAGTTATGTTAATAGAAATGGCTTCTGTTCCGCTGTAACACTATAATTAATAACCTCACCATTAGCAAGTGGTCTTTTCAAATAGGACGGATAACATAATATCCAGTTTCCTATTTTTAACTTTTCCTTTCATCTGTCTTTAGCTGCGCTATCTGCATAACTTGATGTCCCATTATTCAGAAGTTGTGCAATTGCTCAGTGACCTCATTAACATCCTTATCTTTTTGCTGGTACATTGTATGTTTGAGGCCTGCCTGGTTATTATCTTCGTCACCCCAGAGCTTAAGGCATTCCTATCTTTGCCACACATGTCTCGGGCACAGCCGCTATCTGCAGTCTGCATGCGCTAGCTATCTGACATTCGCTACATGTGCAAGGCTCCAATGGAATGAGGATGGGCCGAAAGGAAAAGCAATCCATTCTCTTGATGCCATGCATGTCCTCGCTTAAACTTTTGAGAAGGGCATGGAAATGTTAATGGGGCAGGGAGTATTTTAACCTTGTCGTCATTTTATTTCTTTTTTGTTAGAAATGGAGAAGGGCAGAGGAACAAAAAGGTTATGACTTTTCCATCTCTCATCATTGCAGCTGAAAAGTAAGAGGCTTGTTGAATTTTCACTTCCTGATTCGACGTCAAACTTTCAACAAAACTAAATTGCCATATTAGGTTGCATTTATGAGACTTTTCTTATTTTTCTTTCCTGCATGCAAAAATTATGGGACTGCCTCTGTAAGGAAGATAAATAGTGAGGATCGCAAATAATAGTTTAGGTAATGAGAGGGACAAATGGGTTTAATTAGAGTAGCTGGTATAACACACACTAATGGGAAAAATGACAGTGTGTTCACAACTGCTAAGCATGCTCAAATGCTTTGAACACAGAGCTATCTGAGCATCTTCACTAGCCTCCATTGATGCATATGCAGGATATACACATTCTCTATAGGATGTTGGGCAAATGTGATACCTTAGCAACAGAACATGCCAGGACTGTGCACAAAAAATGAGTAGTAACCACACTAGTATTATAGCTTGAAATGTGCTTCTGAAAAAGCCCTTTATCCTTTGGGCATGAAAGCAACCCCAGCTATTAAATCCTCTAGGGGGAACTGCACAAGGGCTTTGAATTCACAGTCTTGTCTTTAGCCCGTAACTGAGGTAAACACTGAAAACATTCCCTTTTCCCCTAACCGAAATTCGGTTTGCCTCACTATTAATCTACCAAATGTTCAGCCATTCATTGCATCAGTGGGGCAAAATGAAACAAGGATCACAGAGCTTATTAACTTGATATTATTATGTTTCGATACATCATATCCATTCAACAGTTTCTCAAACAAATGGGAGGCAGGACTAATTGAGCTGCCTGCCATCTTTGAAGTTCACACTCTGTAAAATAGGCTTCCTACTATCTCAAAATAGAAACAAGCTATACAGATCACGAAAAAGTGGCTACTCATCATTGGATAACTACTGGAATTAGTCCCGTTGAACAGATCTAGATTAACTGGTTAAATTTTTGTGTTACATTACAAAAAAGAAAAATCAAATATTACAGACAAATCAGCTAAAGCAAATGCAAACAATGTAAAAGCACTTCTCAATTAAAACATTCCTTAATCTTGTTATAATTTCTTAGTGCCTCTGGCTACAATCCTGTTGATGGTTAAATCACACTAATCCTGCTGACTTCTATGAGATATAAGCAGCCTAGTGGTGCAGCCTCTGGAATTGGATGCATTTTGCTAATGCAGCTCCTCTCCAGGAATATAAATGACTTGTGGGCACAGTTGCAATTTGTTTAACAAGTTGGCAACTTTGCATGTCAGTCTTGTAAGTCCCTTTATAATGTGCCACACTTGCATGACTGCTTAATACTGCTGAACTAAGACGGCCTTGCCTTTCTAGACGATGCCAGGTGTACCTTGCACCATTAGAGATGGGCTGCGAAGCAATTGCCATTAATGCACAAGGAAAGGAAGCAAAGCTGAAAAGCTATCATAGACAAATTATTCTCCATGTTCTCATCATTCTTTATTTAATAACTCATTTAATGCCAACATCTGGGGAACAGGCAAACCACCTGAGTCTCTTCCAGCAAAAAGTGCTACTGTTTATAATTAAACTTACCTTTGGGTTTTCATTAGAAAATGAACTCTGCGATCCTTGCATGCTGTGTTGCAAACAGAAATGGGGGTGAATTTCAATTCAGTTCATGTTTAAAGGCAAACCTGTCTAATTTTCTCTTTCCAAAACAATGCACAAAAAAATTGCACTTCTCTGAATTTCTCAGTACAATTCTCCAGTCAAGTAATGTGTACCAAAATGCATGTACTAGGTATGGTGTGTATAAAATGTGTATATTATGAGACATTTGCACTAAAATGCTGATGAATTTTTACAAGGATTTTTAGAAACAATAATGTGCAAATTGATGTGAAAATGTGGAGAAAAGAAATTAAGATTGGAAAACGAGAAACTGAGCTGACCTAAAAGTGATATTTGCCCACCCATAGTTGCAAGGACTAAAATTTAGTCCCTAAATTAACATTATTAATGCCAGATAACAATCTAATAAAATTAGATAGAAAAACCAGCAAACCAATGAATTTAGTTCAAGTGGTCCCCGAGCCCTTGTTCTGCAGCGTGAGAACAATGTCCATGCAGAAACAGAATCCCAAAGCCTTCTGCATATTTTAGGGTTACTAATTTATCCAAAATCTTTATGCACCCTTGAAAAACAAGGTTTTCTGGACAGCTGAAAAATCAGAATAAAACAAAACAAAAAAGTGGAGTATAAAACAAAATTATCAGCAACACCAAGGAATAAACTAAGCAGGTAATGGGCTCAAAAATCATGAGTTTAAAAGGCCTGGGGGGGAGGAGGAGGAGGAAGAGGAGGAGTCTTCACATGGCAGTGACAAGACTACAATGTTGGTGCCCAGTGACCCTCTCTGGGGAAGGCATTCCATGACTGGTGATCACAAGGGTATCTGAAGGTGATCTTTTATGGTGGACCAATTCACTTAAAAATAATAATAATCCAACATGTTGTTTTCCTGTGTACTGAGCCCCAGTGCACATAACTGTTGGGCATGTGATGATAACCAGCACTGCGGAAGGGACCATATGATTTGCATATAGGGCAGGAGAGATGGTTTCCATATGTAAAATCCCAGGTCTGTTTGATTGCATCTTGGACCAAAGGCAATAGGGAAGACCTCTTCAGAGAGCCTCTGCCAATTAGGGTGTATACACTTATGTGGAACATGTGTGCTCCACCTTCTCAGATGCTCAGTGAAGCCATCAGAAAGAGTAAAAGAGAAAATAACCATCACAACAAATCACTCTGCAGTAAAAGTAACAATACAGACACTGAGAACAAAAATTCACAAATGCCTGCAAGCTGCAGCACTAGATCACCTAAAGGACCACATAGCAGGAACATGGCCAGCTCAGCTTCTGAACCTTGCCTAAAAATATATGACTGGCAAAGCTTCCTAAATCTTCACAGGAAAGCACACTGGCAAACTTCCTGCAGCATTTCTTTCCAAAGCCTCAGAGCTCTTACAGAATAGGAGCTGCTTTTCTCCATCACCTAATCTTTTTTGGATATTTATTAATATTTTATTGCTTAGTGGCATCAAAATTACATAGAAAATTGATGTGCTGACAGTTATCAAAGACACAGAAACAATATAAAACACGGGACTCTGTTAAATGACTTGAATTAAATTTACATGAAAAATGGATGCAATTTCCCATAATGCTCCAATAATGAAAGGTATAAAAAAGGCCTTCCATGAATGAAAAACTCTTTCCGTGTGGAAGGACACCAAATTAGACCCAATCCAATGTTTATTTACCATTTGCCCCAAAAGACTGAAGAGTTCCTTTTGGATTTTGTGTGTCTAATACTTCCAGCAAACCCTTGAAATAGAAATGGCAATTTGGATATTACACATATCATAATTAAGGCAAACATGATTAAGTTGTATCACTACTATAACCCCAGATCTTGCTGAATTATGTTATAACTACCACAGAATTAATATTACAGATAGTTTTTGATCAAGATTAGAAGTGAACAGAATAGTTGTACTCTGTGCTTTTTTTCTGGAGGTACTCACTCCCCGTTATCCAGAACTGACACTTCCCCCCTCCAAACTTGGGTTTCTAAAGAGAGTATGTGAGGAGGATATATCATCTCTCCTGTGCCCATAGTGGTGGGCCCCTCAACATTGCCAGCCCTGGTGGCAGCACTTCCTCCTTGTCCTTCTCCTGTGGTGGCACAACTGCAGGAAGCTGCCCTCACCACTGCCACTCAGTCAGCTCCGAGGCTGGCGGAAGGTGCTTGGTGAGCAGAGGAAGGCTGGGTCCATAGTAGCAGCAGCAGCAGCAGCCAGGACCAGGCATAAAATGCCTTCATTGCGTATCATTCTTCATCATCGTGGCCACATACAGAAGTCCCCCCCTCCCCCGAATGCTGGTGGTTGCACAATCCAGTAGATATAATGCTGGGGTGTGCGGAAACCTGTTGCAATGATTGGGAGCGGCCGCCGAGACCATATAACACCGGTCCTGAAAGACCTACATTGGCTCCCAGAATGTTTCTGAGCACAATTCAAAGTGTTGGTGCTGACCTTTAAAGCCCTAAATGGCCTCAGCCCAGTATACCTGAAGAAGCGTCTCCATCCCCATCGTTCTGCCCGGACACTGAGGTCCAGCTCCGAGGGCCTTCTGGCAGTTCCGTCACTGTGAGAAGTGAAGTTACAGGGAACCAGGCAGAGGGCCTTCTCAGTAGTGGCGCCCGCCCTGTGGAACTCCCTCTTATCAGATGTCAAAGAAATAAACAACTTACTGACGTGTAGAAGACATCTGAAAGCAGCCCTGTTTAGGGAAGTTTTTAATGTTTGATGTTTTTGATGTTTTATTGTGTTTTTAATATTCTGTTGGGAGCTACCCAGAGTGGCTGGGGAAACCCAGCCAGATGGGTGGGGTAATATTATTATGATTATTATTATTATGAGTATGGTGTAGAACATGTGTGGGGATGTTTTGGTTCTTCAGATATCACTGAACTACAGTTCTCAGCATCCCTGGTCATTGGCCATGATTCTTGGGGCTGACTAAAGTAGTAATTCAGCAACTTCTGGCGCAGAGGTTGCTTGGTGGTGAATCAGTGTGAATGGAGAAGGACTTTCAGTAAAGGATTTTTTTGTAAGAAGCTAAACTCTCTCTCTTTTTGAAAAAGTTTTCCTGATCTAGTTGGTTGAAAACTGAATGCTGCACTGAACGGACCTTAGTTTGATCCAGCAAGACAATTCTTGTGTTATTAACCCTGATAGTTTATTACACTTCAGAAGTCAAGATCCATCTATATCTATGGATATAATAATTGGCTGCACCACTAAGTTATTGTTTCAGCCCAACGTGAAGAAGCAATTCTAATTTCCTATGGTGATGATGAATCAAAATGTTTGCTGCTGCTCTTACACCTTTCACATTTCATTTCTGAGTCGGATGATACTCCTGGCATTTCGAAAACAACAATAATGACAATTTATGCTCTCAGAGAAGGGCAAGATGGCCGTCTTTCTTCTATATATTGCTACTGGAGCCTTCTGAGGCATTTCGGCTTCTATTATACATTTCAAAGGAAAGTTGATAGGATATTTTCTCTACTTCTAGCCTAGGCTATAAAGCGTGGCCAAGGTGTGCATCCAAATAATAACCAGTCACCAAGACTGCACAGGATTTAAATGCTACAAGGTACTTGAGACAATTTCTGATGAATGAGGAACAAAAAACTCCAGTAAAGAGTTCTTTTAGTTAACCCTATCATGGGGGGGGGGTGAGAAAAGATGCAGTTCAAAGGGTAATATCACAAAAGTCATGTACAGAATAGTGGAGCTGTGTTCTCAGAGTTGCCCTATATTACCAATTACTAGTAGTTTTTTTTTGGGGGGGGGGGTTGAACATTCAGATATTTTCTGATGGAGATGAGAGTGGCCTAATATCCATTAAACATACACCTTTTTTCAGGTATTGTGGTCCATGCACTTAACAATAGTGTGCCATCACATCTCTGAGGACCTACTCCACTGTTGACCATATGCTGGGGCCAAAGGTCTGGTGTGGGCAGCCTGTTAAATAGTTAATGATTCTAAATCATGTATATAACCTACATATGTGTTGCAGGCTGCCTTCAGAACTTCACCCCTACTGCCCAGACAAAGGTGTGGCAGGGCTGTTGGGGCTGTTGAGGTGGGTGGAGTCAGAGACTTCAGCCCCACTTTGCCTTCCAGGGTCATGACACTGTTCCCTTCCTCAAGAGCACCCTCCTGAAAGGGACAAAGCCTGGCTTGTTGGGATATCACTGGGGAATCATTGCATCAGTCAAGGGGCATGGATATTGGTCACAGGCTGCAGTACCTCTTTTCTAGTCCACAACCTTTCCAGACCACAATACATTGTAGCAGGCAGCTATGTAGATGGGAGTCCAAGATGTTGTAGACTTCAACATCCATGATTACAGGAGGTGAAGTCTTTTGTTGTATGTAGGGTTGAGTGTCTGGGATAGTTGGGGGTGATGGAAAATAGGATGCATCTTTATGGTATCAGGCAGAAAGAAGCAATAGACCACTGAATTAATCATTTGGATTATGAGGGAAGACCCAGGTATTGGTAGATCCCAATTCTGGGTCACTGGGATAGTGTATCATACTACAAAGGAACTCTCAATGAAGCTGCTAGATGCTCCAGAGTGTTAGGACCTGTAGAAGCACCCTCTGGGGAGATGCAAAAGTATGGGGAGACACAGATGGTGTTCTGAAGCACATCCTTGGTTCAGCTGCTACAAGGTTCTAGTAGGCAATCCCATTTTTTTCTGTGCCAAAAAACCATGCTGATGTTCAATGTACAGTCCTACTTCTCTGTGTTATGTTCCTTCAGGGGTTTGTCTCCTGCAATTTTCCTCCCTACTAGGGCCATCCTACCTGTGTCACTGTTCTGGGACAGTCCACGCTGCTCTATCAAGAAATTCATCATCTTGCCCAGTAGCTCCAAGTGCGGATAGGCAGGCCTCAAGTTGCTGTATCTTTTCTTCCAGCAAGGCAACCAGCTTGCACTTGCTTGCAGGTGTAGTTTTGCACATCTTCAGCCAGGAAGAATGTGTTGCAGCTCACTGCAGCAGCTTCCTTGCCATCCATTTCTCTTGGTCCTATGTGTACTGTGAGACAACAAACACCCCTGTTTACAAGTCCTGTTCATGAGCTCCTAGAGGCTGCAATAAGCTAACTCCCCCAACACTCACATCATTGGCTAGCCTGGCTTTCTCTCAGCAGCAATCCTTCCTCCTCAGACCCTGAGCTCTAGCAGAACATGCAGCCACACCCACAAACTCACAATCAAGCCTCAAAACAGCTCAGTCAAGCAAGCATCCTTAACCTGAAAGACACAAGCTCACTCTCTTTAGTCTCCTCCACCAACCCCTCACAAACACCCCTGTTTACAAGGTCACTTGCTCTCAGAGGCTGCAGTCAGCTAAATATAACTGCTGCTGACTAACTCACCTCCTCCATTTAAATGTACAGCTACTGTTGCTTTCTGGTAAATGATACAGACTTTGTAGCATATGCCAGGAACGGGAGATGTTCCTGTTAGCACTGATGCACACAAATTGTAGCAATACCTGTGGTTATAGTGGCACTTTTTAGAATCACTGAGATCATAGCAATTTCTGCAGGTACATGTATCAAAAGACTATCCAGTGTACATAATACTTTCCCCATGTGACCATGTATGTGTGTGGTCTTGAAGACAGGCATATGCAAGCCCTAAGCCCTATTATGTGGAAGGAAAGCAGCAACCGTGACATAATCTGAAACAGCCTTAAATTGTGAGATCATCTATTACAAATGGAATCTGCTTAATATCATATCTACTAAGACACCAGCAGGTTTGGGTGAAGTGCGAAGGTTTGTAGAAATACAATTTAACTGGGGTGGGGCAGAGGTTGAAGAGAAAGAGAAGAGCCGAGGAGGCGGGGACCTCAAAAACCGTCCATTGAGGAATGGCCATGCTCAGTGAACATGGAATATGAACCGTCTGTAGGAGGACAAATAGAAAGGGGTGAAGAAAGGTATCATGTATCCTGGAAATGGGTATGGCTGGCACTGCATACTGCACTACTTTGTTGCTGTAATACCAATTAATAAGGCCTGGTCTATGCATATTCATCATGGGTCCGACAATACCACTTCAAACTGTAGGTGAAGGAACTGAATTCCTGAATCTTCCCCAAGTCTTTACACACAGAAAAGTAGCACCCTAGGGACAGGCAAGAACTTAAGCCCTTCCACTGACACATTCGTTTTCTACAAAAAAGATGTATTATGGGAGAGGGGGAGGCTTTCAATCATGTGATTTGTCCACCTGCATTCTAAAGTGAAAAAGTCCAGGTATATTTTTTTGCTGAAGGGGGAAGGTGTAGTTTAGATCAAAGAAGCAAGCATATGTGATAAATGTGTCACCAGATGCCTAGAAAAGTGGTCACGGTGATTAACTTAGGCCATGAATGGGTCACACTTTGCTCTGTTCTCTAGCTATGAGGGCATAGCTACTAACAAATGGACAATCCCATTTAGCTGTGTCAATTGCCAGGTAAGATCAATCTCTTATATCTGCAGACATCACGTTTATACATCATAAATTATTCTCGAATGCTTTTGTATTGAGCTAACATGCAAAAACGCTTCTCCTTCATCTGAATGACCTTGAGTACAGCTAAAACTTTTAGGTATTTAGAAAAATGGGAGCACCTTTTTCATTAAAAAGCTATGCTGACAAGGAGGAAATAATTAATCTGGAGAACAAGAAGTTTGTATAACAAAGTATCCAGTAGGAGAGGGAAATGAATGGCTGTAACTCTGAATATAACCGTATTATTCTGACATTTTCTATCTGACATTTTTCATTGGCGAAGGATCTGTCGCAATGTGAAGTTTCCTTAATCAAATTTCAAACTTAATCTGATTATTTTTGGATGTGGCTGCTCCCCATCTTATCATCCTATGAATGGATACTGCTGAATTCATATAAAATACTTTTCTTATATGCTGGCTCTGAAATTGGGAACAAATAATATATTCATTTTCCTCATGTGGTCAACGTGACTAGAAGAATTTTGTAAAATCACCCTCATCCTCATTAAGTATGGTTTGGTGGGGTTTATAATCCTGCAAAGCAGGCAAACTCCTTCCATTTCATCTCTGTGATCGTGGAAAATAGTAGGGCAGAAATAATCTCCTTAGTCCCACATTATATTCAAATTTCATCCTTCACGTGCAATTCCCACCCCCCAAATAGCAGCTTAAATTGAACAGAAGCATTTTTCTTTTTTCTTTTGCCCAGGCATTTGCTTATGTG
The DNA here is from genome assembly GCF_965112155.1 of Podarcis liolepis. NCBI lineage: Eukaryota > Metazoa > Chordata > Lepidosauria > Squamata > Lacertidae > Podarcis > Podarcis liolepis. Next base: position 52,555,042 of record NC_139564.1, read on the forward strand.
ATTGTGTGTGTGTTTCTCCCCCATCAAATCATTTCTTTTGGAATATTTGGGTGCGTTTTTTCTTTAATCCTCCATGTGCCCTCAAATCCCATCCTGTCAGTGCTTTTTCCCCCCAGGGGGTCCTCAAGAGTACATAGTACTGGCACCTCTTTTATTTTTTGGTCAAAAAGTGTAACAACTTCATGGTGAGTTCCGACACCTATTTTTCTAGGGGAAAAAGCACTGCAAGGCAAGAATTAGAGGACAGGTAGGAGCTGCAACGCAGGAGGTGGAGGCAGGTGGCAGGAGTTGTGCCAGACCTGGAAGACAATAGCAGGAGTCAATGCTGAAGAACAGGCCACTCAGGCCCATCCCACTCAAAGGAGTGCCCAATTGCTTGCCCATTCTCAGGACTCTTTCCCACCCTGCTCTACAAAAGGATGAGGCAGGGTCTATGTCACTTGATGGCTTAACATCTTAGCTTGTGCCTAACCAGGAAGCTCTCCTGCTGTATTTCTTAAACGTTGCCTTCTCTCATACCATACTGATTTGGGCAAAAACCAAAATCTGTGTTAGAGTACTCCAGCCAGTGAAAGCTAGGGCATATTGGAAAAAAACCAACCAACCAACCAGCCAGTTTGAGGCTACTTTTAAAAATGGTTTGGAAGCCATAACAAATGAAGAATGTGACACACACACACACCCCACACACACATGTGAGCAGAGCAGTTCATTGGAGCAATATAAACACCAGCTATATAAGAATGGCACTGATGGTCTGCACTCTAAGTCAAATTCATGGCACTTCTGTTGGCATACAAAGCTCTGGCTGATCTGGAACTGAAGCACTTTAAGGAGTACCTCTTCCTTTATCAACATTTGCAATTTATTTTATGTTTAGGAAATGTTGTTGTGGTTTTTCATTGTTTTTTTGTCAGCTGCTTAGAGGTTTCCCTTATATTCAGTGATATAAATATTCCATGAAACAAACAACCAAGCCTGCCTAGCCTCTGATAATAGAGGCCTTTCTGGAAGCCCCTATCAAGAACTAGGATGCATCAGGCAGTGAATTAGATGGACTATTCTGTAGTGCAATTCCAGCTAGGGAACTCTATCTGACCGACATTGTATGGGCTTTGACACCAGCTGAAGACTTATCTCTTCACTAAGGCATCTTTGATGAATGTTGCCCATTTGTAATGAGCAGCGCTGTGATTATATTTTTACCTGATTTTCCCCTCAAGTATTTGTGTGGGTGGTGGTGTCCTGGACTGGCTGGACACAGAAACGGTGGGCGACACTAGCTGGAGAACCCCCAAGTGAAGATGACTCAGAGTCCGGGGATTGGTGGTGGGATGATGTTGAGTAGTCAGAAGGAGAAGAGGAAGACTTCTGAGAGGAGGAGGTGTTGGAAGCTGGAGAGATAACAGGGTTTAGTAAGCAGGAAGAATCTGTGGCAGAGAGAAGTCCGGCATCAGAAGCAAAGGCCAGGAGAGAGGCCAAGTAGCAGAGATAAGTCAGGCTAGTGAAGAAGCCAGAGTGTCTCCTCCTCCTGCTGTGACAAGCTCCCCTCCTTAATGGTTTCCCAGAACCAGAAGAGGTATGAAGAAGGAGGAGCAAAGACAGGTGCACTGGAGAAGTCTCAGATTTCTTGGGAAAGATCCAGAGGAGGAGGAGACTTGGGCAGCAATGGGAAGGCAGGAACCTTTAGTCTTCACAACTGCCTCATAGGGGCAAGATCTACCAAGAAGAGTTGCTGTGCTCATTAGGCCTGGTACTCCTGAGCAGACATTGTTTCTTCTAATAAAGAGTTAACTTCACCTACTCCATGTGATTTATTGCTGAAACACTCCTGGCACCAGCTCCTGTTAGGTGGGTAAAAAGAAATCACATGGAAAAGTGAGGTTAATATGAGAATTTGAAATTAATGTTAGGGGAGTGCCTGTTGCTGCTTCCTTTACATCTTTACAAGGTCACTGAGTGGTATACATAATTACTTTTAAATTATTATTATTATTATTATTATTATTATTATTATTATTATTATTATTAAAAAGCAGTGAATTTGCTTTAGCTTCCTGTCACCCGGCTTCTTGGAATGCTTGCATAGCAAATACTCCAGGGGGCTTTCTAAGGAGCATGGTTGACCAGGCAATTGCCTGCAGAGCATTGAAGAGTCCCAGAGTTGTTTTTTTAAACATACAAACAAATAAATAAATAAAGGCAGGATTTTAAAAGATTTTTTTTTAAAAAAGAAGAAGTTAAAAGTGTTCCTCAACTTTCTAAAATAAATCCTCTTCAGGAAGTCTCCTGGGCAGCTGCACCTCTTGGAAGGCTTCCTGGAGATTATCTTGATTCAGCATCTTGCAAGCAAGCACTCTGAGAGAAGGTGCCTTAGAATTTACTGTAAAAAGAGAGAAATAAAGTGCAAAAATAATCAAACCTGCATAGCCCCCCCCCCCAAATTATTTGAAGTTCTCCCCTTACCAGCCGTGCAAGAAGCAAGAAAAAAACCAAAAATGCCAGGGGGAAATAGTTTGATGAAATGAGGGCGGGTTTCAGTGCAGAAGCCTGTTTTCTGCTGTTGGCTCGGTATGTATTTTAGTTAATTTGCTGGTGTTTTAGAATTTTAATAATAAGCTTTATATGCATAATCTGCCTTCAGGTTATTTTTGTGCCAAGGGGTGGCACTGAAAATTCTTGAATGAATGAAAGAATGAATAAAACATCTGTGAAGGATGAACAAGGACAAGAGAGGAGACTTAATAACTTGTAGCAAAAGTGAATCCCAAGGGGCATCTATTGCCTTAAAAATGGATTGTCTGGACAATCTCTTAGGCAAGCAGGAGTATTCCATTAAGCTACTGTTGCACACCACCCCAATCTTTGAGCTGTGTGAGATTCCAGGCAGGAGGTGCAGGAGAAAAAGTCAGTGCCTGTGGAAATGGCAGTATTTACCTTGCGGGAGGAAAGCACGCAGGAAAAGCTTGAGACCTGTGTGCAGTTGGCTTCTGCTGAATAGGGTGAGATAAAAAACCACACAGCCCATTGATTTGGTCTATTGGGTGCCCCAAGATGGTCTTGAAATAATAATAATAATAATAATAATAATAATAATAATAATAATAATAATAATAATTTATTTATACCCCACCCATCTGGCTGGGTTTCCCCAGCCACTCTGGGCGGCTTCCAACAGAATATTAAAATACAATAATCTATTAAACATCTATCAAAGACTAAAAGCTTCCCTAAACAGGGCTGCCTTCAGATGTCTTCTAAAAGCAGTCTTTCTACTGGGTGCAGCCCTTAAGCAGGCCCTAGCAGTCAGTGTCATCCAGGGCCCCATGGGTTTGGGAAGCAAGAGTCAAGGGGAGGGTTACCTGACTTTGTTAGGGCTGCATTCAAGAGATGTTGGGAGTAAACAGAGATGGGAATTCCTGGCTGGACCAGCTGATCCTGAAGAAGACCATTCAGTGGCATCACAGTGCTAGAGTCCAAGCAAGAGTATCACCCTAGAGCAGTGCTCAACAACCTTAGATTCCCAGATGTTGCTAGACCACAACTCCCACAGCCATTTTAGCCAATTGTTAAGGATTATGGGGGTTGTAGTCTAATAATATCTAGAAGCCCCGGGGTGAAGAACAGTGCTCCAGAATATCTGCTTAGCTAGAAAATGAATATTATAACAGCCAGCAGTTCTGTCCAAGGGTTTAAGGACTCAGTTGGGTTTCTGCCTTTGGTGGAGTAATATTTGTGGTCTTCGTGGATTTGTTATCAGTTTTGCATACTCTACTGCTGCTCATGGTGCCTGCCACCTTTAATCCCAGGGACCTGCTGCTTTGAATACCATACCCTCCAACATTTCTCAGGTGAAAATACGGGCGTACCTGTAATAGGTATGAGTTACTCGTGCGTAAACTGGTGCCTTTCTCAGTTAATTTGCCTTGTTAAACCTTTCTGACTGCACAGCCCCTTCTCATCGTGGCTGCCTCAGTCACTGGCAGAATCCGTCAGTGGGCGTTTCTTGAACCTCTTCCAACACAAAAGTTGTTTGACACCCAGTCTCCTCCTCCTCTCACTGCGCGGGAGTCTTCTGCGCAGGGAAGGCGTGGGTAGCGGAGGACCTGGGCTCTCCTCACTGATGTCCAGTGAAGAGTCCTGGAGCCCTCTCTCCAATTCCCCCATCTGCCCCCCCCCTTTATCCCTGGTGTTGCGCTGATTGGCTTCCCCTTCTACTGAGCTGTTTCTCCCCCTGCTGCTGGGTCCTTCGCCAGCATCATCTGGGAGCCTCCCCTTCGCCTCTCACTCCGATGTCAGTTCCCTGACAGTACCATTCCATAATGATTTACTATCCATACTGCACACATCTTACTGGGCTGCCCCAGCCACTCTGGGCAGCTTCCAACATAAAAACACAATATAACATTAAACTTTATATATATATATATATAAAAAACCCTTTCCCACACAGAATTGCCTTCAGATGGCTTGGGAGCTGGATAACTCCATACCCCCCCCCAACATTTCTCTCATTAAAACAGGGACATCCTAAGGAAAAGTGGGACATTCTGGGATAAAATCAGAAACTGGGACGGCTTCTCTAAATCAGGGATGTCCCTGGAAAATAGGGACACTTGGAGGGTCTGGAATATGTTCCTAGCCACTCCACAGTTCCTCTGCCTAAGATCCATATAAGATAATTTGTAGATACATAACTTATCCACTAATAGCTGTGAGAAAATATATTAGCTTTTCTTCTCAGCACTGTCTTGTTCCTCTTGAACCCAGTCCTCCACCTGCTCTATTTTGGCAACAACTGCAAAAGAAGGCCACAGCAGACTATGGCTTTTGATTTTCTGCTTCCTTTTGAAAAAAAAAACACAGACCTGTGACATTAACCATTTCTTCCAGGGGTCTGGGCTTCACTTCATAGGCCCTAGGTGTGTTTTGAGCTACACAGAAGTAATTGGAGGCCACTTTATTTCCTGGCAATGCTAAGGAAGCCTGGAGTCTGTTGCCAGAAAGAAATTGAGCTTTGAAAAGATCATTGCTTGAAGCAAGGCCGCCCCCTCCTTCCTCCCCTCTCCCACAGTACATTCAGAATAATTATGAAAATCTACCTCACATGATATTAGTAACTAGCCAAATCCACCTTTCTGTCTCTTTCGTCAAAATCACATGGCACAAAGTCTTGTCACATTTTAAATGAGAATTCCATTCTTCCGCTGCCCCAGAACATATCCTTGCATTGCCACACACAACATCTAAGATGACCATCATCATAATAATTTTATTATTTGTACCCCACCTATCTGACTGGTTTGCCCCAGCCATTCTGCGCAGTTTCGAGCATATAAAAAATAAGAAAACAGTATACATTAAAAATGTTTCACAGGGTGGGCACGGCTAGCAAGAAGGCCCTCTGCCTGTAACCTCACTTGTTGCAGTGAGGGAACTACCAGAAGGTGCTCAGAGCTGGACCTAAGTGTCTGGGGTGAGCAATGCGGGGTGGAGACACTCCTTCTAGTATACATGGCCGAGGCCAATTAGAGCTTTAAAGGTTGACACCAACACTGAACTGTGTTCAGAAACGTACTGGGAGCCAATGTAGGAATTTCAGGACTGGTGTTATATGGTCCTTGCGGCTGCTCCCAGTCACCTGTCTAGCTGCAGTCTAGCTGATGCAACAGAGCTCCCATTTCATCATTCTCAATGGCACACTCGACAATGACACTGCTACTGTGAACCTGCAGGCATCCCTTGTACACTTGTAAATCTGCAGAGACAGCTTGTGCCTGTGTTCAATGTAATGTAGGAACAAACCTCTGGTACCTGTGTATGAGAAACTGTGCTTGATCATGGCATAGCCAAGTATGATGGACTGGACAAAATCATATACTGAACCAAATAATTTACATCAGTGTGTATTTACCATGCGATTATTACTTCCCTAATGAGCTCATTGTCTGCATCTTTCTTCCCGTTTATGGGAAAGTACGTTAGGAGCGGAGCACAACCTTTAGTCCAGGTCAGCAATTAGGCAAGTGTGAAACGATGTTGTTTTGTTGGAAAGAAAATGTTGTAGGAAGTTGACAACAAATGGCTATAAATTCAAGGTGATAACAAGCAACTGACAGCTCCTATCTCATAAAAAATAAAGGTGTTCTCTGCACCTTACTTATTTTATGTGGGGTTTTGTGGCTTATTATCTCCTGGACATTATAGACTTCTTCTTTTTTACTTTTCAAACCAAGTAAACCTTGGCATTAATCACATTGATGTCCATGAGCTTACAAAATGTCTTAAAATGAGGGATGGGAATTCTATATCTCTGCTACTACTTCCTTCTCTCTCTCTCTCCATCCCTTGAATCTGCTGACTCGGTACTGTGAGGTCCTTCTAATTACCAGCCTGCAGCCTGTAGTTCCAGACACCAAAATGCTTTGATACAGACTATAAGGCTTCAGAAAACCAAGCACTGAAATGCCAAGGATTTGTAGGCATGTGATTTGCAAACCAATTAGCAATATCAGGAAAGAGGCAGAAATCTGTTCACTGCAAGGAAGGCAGCTGGACGCTTGGCTGAGATCTGGGCTAAAGTTGGCCTATTTTGAAGGATCAGACAGTCTGACAGATATTTAATGTCTCTTAACTCATTCAGATAATTGGCAATTGGAATATATATGTGTGTGCGTGAGTGTAAGCTTCTATGAATGTCTAAATAGTTGACGTTGAAAACTGATATAGTCACTCTGTCCCAGTCTTCTTACCTAGTACCCTCCCCCTTTTTTTTACATCCTGTGAAATTTCATAGCAGGTGCTGGAAAGCCCCTTCACCTTGGGGAGTCCCTGCATGAAAGACAGGGTAGGAAGGGTCTCCCAGGGTGAGAGACTGGGAGAAGTAGGCTCCCAGGTGGGAGAAGGGAAAGTCTACCTCTCTGTATGTAGATAAATGAAAGGATATACTGTACTTTTCCATGTATAAGACTATGTTTTTTTACTCTAAAATAATGATCAAAATCTGGGATCATCTTATACACAGATATTATCTCCCAACCCATTTTCTTAAATTGGAGTCCCCCAAAATAGGGTGGAAAAATATAGATGGAAAAATAAAATATATGATATAAATATGTTAAAGGGCCTTACATTCTCTCTCTCTCTTTCTTTTTTCTCTTGCTGTTTCATCTTTTGTTTTTCTTTTTGATATTCTTGTTCAATAGATGAGTTTGATTCTTATTGTATTTTATTTTGGAAACTGTCAATAAAAAAATAATTAAAAGAAAGCCCCTCTGCCTTGAACCCCAGTCTAACTTCAAGCAAAATGGTCCATGCATTTGAGTTTCTGTGAGTGTAAACATGCATATAAATGGGCAACTCTACAGTGTGGCGTTGGGAATAGCATACCAAATTATTTTTTTAAAAAATGAAGGTATGTATAGAAATCAGAAAATAGATTCATCTTTCCAAGCCCAGATTTTGAAATTCAGACCTCAGTTTCCCTTACCTCCCATCAAGGTACTGTACTCTGCCCACAGCCTCCTTCCCACTTTACCTAGTAGAGACAGTATCAGAGAAGGCTCTCTAAACCTCAGAGTCCAAGGCACTGGTGAGGAATCTATGACTCTCTGGATTATTATTATTATTATTATTCATTGAATTTATAAACTGCCCTATACCCAGGGGTCTCAGAATCATGGATGCTGTTGGACTTCAATTTCCAGTATACACACCAAGCATGACCAATGTCAGAGATGACATTGCAAAACTGCTTAATTATGGGATACAGTAGAAGTTATTCAAAGCCATATAACTCCACATTCAATCCATACGATGAAAATTGACTTTTTTTTTACAATGGAAGAAAAGTGGAACAAGTTGCAAAGGGGAAAGAAAGTCTATTGATAGGTATTGACTGAGAAGAGAATATAGTAGCTCAGTTTTTAATTTAACCCCAGTTGACATCACATATTTTTAGAGTGTGGTGCACTTTCTTCTAGTGAACAGTTTTGAAAGATGGCAATGCAGTTATTTTCAGCATGCAGACAGAATAATAAGCAGTGCAACTCAAAATTTGATCAAATAATTGGGGTGCCTCATTGCCGTGTCAGAAGCCTTGACATTGCATAAGTATATTACGATCAAATACGCAAGCACATTTTAAAAGGATTTGCCTGCAGGAGAAATCAGAAATGAAGTCTGGAGTAACTGTTTTTATTTTATCTTAATATGTGCATGAGATCTCTGATACACATGCACAGCTCCATGCAAGTAGGAACTGCCCTATTCACTCCACTAATGGGATTATATGCTTGCTGTGGATGGTATCCAACAAAGTCATGATTTGAATGTGTCTATTCTGAGTCTGAGTTAGCCAGATATCACCCTCTGACATTTAGAGAAATAGAGCAGCTTCTGCATGGACAGAACTGATAACATTGAAACATCAGGATGCTTTTGCTCACAGTTTAGTGTTACTTGAGGCTTATTACTCAGGGTACTCATGAGGCAAGGTGAGGTGATTGCCTTGGGTAGCAGGATCCACAGGGGCAGCAGAGCCAACCTCCAAGGAATTCATTGCCGACTGCTGCTGCCAGTGATGGCTGTGGTGCGTTCCTGGAGGCCAGATCTGCTTCCTCCTTGGTAGTCAATCCATGCTGCCTTGACAGCTCTCTACACCTCTCAGCAAATAGAAGGTGCTCTATCCTCCCACCCCTAGGGAGGAAATGGCTGTGGGGCTGCCCTTTGGGGTCTTCTGGGCTCTGCACCCACCCAGCATGATTCAGAGTGGGCCGTTTCTCTTGCCCATTACAGCCTTTAATTCCCACTTCAACCATTAGGTAAGGTTGATTTGATCTACCCAGTTCCCAGTGCAAATCTTTATTCTGCCTCCTTGTTCCTGTATTGAACTTTACTGATGTAGATATTCACGCACCCCTTCTTTCCTGGTGGGAAGAGCGCTATTTTGTGGTTCGCCTCAGATGCCATAATGTCTTGAGCTGGCCCTGAAGATATGCATAGTGGGGACCTGTTATTCAGGTAGACCTTTCTAGAAGGATGTATAAGAAGATGATTTCCCATTTGTCTAACTTTCTCTGTCTGAATTTTATTTTGATGGGAAAGTTCATACAGTGGTACCTTGGCTTACATACGCGTCAAGTTACAGACACTTCAGGTTACCCAGAAATAGTACCTCAGGTTAAGAACTTTGCTCCAGGATGAGAACAGAAATCGTGCTCTGGCAGTGCGGTGGCAGCAGGACGCCCCATTAGCTAAATATTACCACCTCAATCCCCTCCCCCCACTCTTCTTCTTCCCTCACCTTATTCTGTATAATGTCTAACATCAAATGTAGAAAAGGGACTATATAACTTGAAAAAAGACAATGCACATTTTTTGTGAACCATGAAAATCTCCCTAACCCTACTAAGGATTGTGTTCTAAGACTGTACTCTGAGTAGGCCCCGTAGGATTGTGCTATAATTCTTTTTAGCCCAGCACGTGGTCTTCTGAAAAAAAGATTCAATGATCATTTTTAATTATTAAATTAGGGATGTTTGAGGAACTTGGTATTTGTCAATTCCAAAATGAACTGTTTCATCTACACATCCTGGACTAATGAGCAGATTGGAACTTACCTTTCAAACAGCATTTAAAAGTGAATTGTTGCACAGATTTTTTTTAAAGAACCAAAATGTTTTCAGCATAATGCATAAACAGGATGGAATGGATGTATGATTGAACACATGAAAAAGTAACATGAGCAAAGAAATAGACCGGAATTTCTTTGCCTGACGTGGCTCACCAAATGAAATGGGTCACTTTCTCCATGGTGCTCAGATTTTGTTTTGCATTTTAGAAAGTAGTCTAAACTGGTTTGGCCCATGTTGTTATGTGGGCTAATTAAAATTGCCCCCCACATATTAGCAATAATGTATAAATCACCCTTGAGCAACTATAGATGTCAGGGGAAAGTGTTCTAATCCTTTCAGTATTAAGGATATATTGTTGTTGAATATTGGTAGGTTAGAGGCTGAGTGCTATGCCTTGCTGAAGACTGTGTATATTTCTAGAACAGCAATATAATGACAAGAAGGAAAATAAAAGCAAACAATTTAGGTCCATGTAACCAGCCTCAGGCCAATGACGTAAGGTATATTTAATTTACCAAATTAGAACAAACACCTGCTCCATTTAAGAACGTGTTTATTTTGAGCAACAGTGCTCTGATTTGTTTGGTCACAAAATGTTGAATTTTCAGTCATACATTCAGATATTGTATTACAGCACTTGGCAATTTTATATCCCACTGGGGCACCTAAATCACCTTGTAGCTTTAATGAGCCTTACATAAAATTTCCACGGGTGAAGTGGCTGTGAAGAATAAACAGACAGATTCCACTTTCTTCCATCACATATATATTAAGTTTTAAAATTCTAAACCAGCAGATATATTTTAGCTGAATTTGTCAACTTTACTGAAGTTTGTCATCCACATTTAATTACCCTAAATAGCATGTTTTGGAAGAGAAACCATTTGTGGCCTTTTTTTTTTTTAAAAGAACCATATCAACATTTTCTGTTCAGTGATGAATGTTTGTGTGGTGAGGAGAATAACTGAGTCTTCTGCAGTGGCCGAAGAACTCTGTCATGGACAATTAGGAATGTGACCTGTTAATTTATAGAAATAATATAAAATCCTACCAGAATTTCTATCAGGCAAGGCTGCCTATAGTGGTCCTTTGTTTTACCTCAGATGCTATTTAGACTATGATGAGCCCATATATTCTCTGCTATATGTCCTACACCAAGGGAACTGCTCTGAAACCAGGCATTTTCATAGTCCTGCTTGCTATGAATATACAACCAAGTCTTTGTTATGGATATGTCGTCTGCAGTTAGAAGAAGTTATGCAGGCTGATTTTAACATCACATCTCCTGGCAATAAGACTGAAAGGGACTTTGATTTCTGACTCACAAGCAACTGCATTTTGCTATGGCTCTTTGGTAGACATGTAAAACATCTAGGCTTGCATTATTTAGAGATGTGCAGCGGATCTGAAAGAATCCTAAATCCAGAACTGAAATGGGGTGTTTCAGAGGAATTCTGGGACTGTCGAAGGTGAAGCAGGATCAGTATCCAGCACTTTGAATCAAAGTGAGGACCCTCCCCCAGCGCTTCATCATGCCTCAACAATTCAAACAATGAAAACAAAATGCTGCTGGCAACTTGTCCGTTGAAAGTGAAACTAAGCTTATCTCTAAGCTTATCATATAAGGAACACCAGGGGAGGGGAGGGGTGAGGTAGAGTGGATGCCAGCATGGAGAAAGACGTAAGAGAGAAGTCAGTTGTGACTGACAGGCCTAGTTTTCCTGGACTTTCTCATCCTGGAACTTTAGGAGAAGGAGAGGCCTACTGGAGTAAACAAATAGCCTTGAGTTTCTGAGGAGCATGAATGTTGATAAAGGGGTTCCAGTGAGGCTTGTCTTCTGCTTGCCCAGCCCACCCATTGCATTTGTTTGTTTTTTTGTTTCGGTTTAACCTTGCTGATGTTTTGACTTGCTGTTTGCTTGTTCTTATTAAAGCCAATAGCCCCCCTCTGCCCCCACTCTTCTCTTTAGAATAGTTCTGGTCTGAGAAGTTTGCTTTCAGCTGAGTGAGAACTTTATTTAGCCTGCCCAAAGTGATATTAATCAATCATTGCCTGCCTAATATTGTTAAATTCTTTGTGTGTGTGTGGTCTTTCCATGCACACCTTAGCCTCTGTCAAATGTTCTTTTCTTTTTTATTGCCAAGCCATATTGCCATGGGCTGCCTTATTAAACCATGCTTGTTATTGTTTTATTAGGATTTGTGTAGGTGAGAGAGAGAGAGATTGATTCACAAACACTTCTGTTTGCTACTGGACCATATCTGTAATATAGGATTCTGCAGAAAGTGGTCAAACGAGTCTCCTGGTTAATTATTCTAGTAAAATCTGTTAAGCATCTCTTTGCATGACTAAAGACTACAAGTGATTGACTGGCACACAAAAAAGCTAGCTGGAGATGCTTCCAGAAAGCAGGCATGGCCCATTTTCTTGGCTAGAGGTGATGTCATCAGGAGCATCTGACAAGGAGGGGCTGTGGTTCACACCTGACCTTCTAGCATTGAAGCCCTGAGATCTGTGAGTAAAACTTTTTCCCAATTGAAGTGCAGAGTGTTTGAGGACTGGGACATTTGCAGGGAAACCAAAATGCTTGTTTACAAAGCTATTGTACTGCCAACCTTACTGTATGCTTGTGAAACATGGACTACTTATAAACACCATCTCCAACTCCTTGAAAGGTTCAATCAACAGGGTCTCCATAAAATGTTACATATCACTTGGGAAGAGAGGCGAACTAATTTCAGTGTACTAGAAGAAGCAAAGATCGCCAGTGTCAAAGCAATGATTCTTCAACATCAACTTCATTGGACTGGTCATGTTGTGCAGATGCCTGATTATTGTCTTCCAAAACAACTACTCTTTTCTGAACCTAAAAATGGAAAATGTAATGCTGCTGAACAACAAAAGAGGTTTAAAGACTCTCCCAAGGCAAATCTAATAAATAAATAAATATATAAACACAGACAATTGGGAAGCACTAGTCTGTGAGCACTCCATCTGGAGAACAGCCTTTACCAAAGGTGTCATGGACTTTGAAGACAATCAAACTCAGGACAAAAGGGAGAAACGTGCCAAGAGGAAGGCACCTTTGGCAAACCCTCACCTTGATCAACTCCCACCTGGAAACCTATGTCCCCACTGTGAGAGGATATATGGATCTAGAATTGGCCTCCACAGTCCCTTATGGACTCACTGTTAAGACCGTGTTCATGGAAGACAATCTTACCTGGCTAAGTGTGATTGCCAAAGAAGAAGATGAAACAAGGGAATGGCTCAGTGTACAGATCATCTATGAACTTGGTCCATATTCAGGATTTTTATTATTATTATTATTGAAAGGTTATTCTTAATGTTAGAATGACCAATCAGCATTATTGTTATGGATCACTGACAGAAACCAAGCTCTAATAGCGATATTGCAGTGTCTTACAGAAGGGAAAAGCAAACATATACACCCTAAATAAAATAAGGTGATCCAAATTTATAGATAAGAAAGTATACCCTGCTAGGGTGAGAAAAGAGAGCAGCCTGAGATAAAAATTCATGGAAGGCTTTATGAACCGCCTTATAAAATAACAAAAACCAATCTTTAGAGAGCAATAGACACCAAACAGCTTATATGTAGTGGGTTATATGCGACAAGCATCACAGCATATACCGTAATCTCCGCTAGAGACTGAAATCAAGATCTTAACACTTCTGCTGCAGCAGCTCAAAAGATACGACCCTCTCAAGGGGAGCCATCAATACTGGATCTTTTTCTTATCATATACCACAACAAGAACTTCATGGCTAAGTTACTGCATATTATATTATCTGTTTACATCATCTCAGACTCAGAGCAAAGCAAAGATAATGTTCATAGACCTACCTTAGAAGTATGGATGTTGGAGGAATCCATTGAAAACAAGAGAATATCAGTGCCCATTTGTTCCCCATTGTGGCACTGACTCTTGTGAAAGCTCTTCACTTTAGTTCTCTTCAATGAACCTTTTAAAAACACGAACCCATTATATGTAAATAGACACAATTATATGTAAATATATTGCTTTGCATATGTTATCTCATATCCATTGTTGTATACAGGTGCCTCTTTGCTTTTCTTGATTCTTGATTCTGTTTGTTTCCAAAGCCAGCCTATATGCACCGAGATTGAAATCCTAAACATGTTTGCTCAGAAGTAAATCCCATTGAATTTGCTGTGGTTCCAGAACCCCTTATTATGAGGTTAGAGCTTTAGTCTAAATCTGCTTCCTTCTGCATTTTTTATTTTTTAAAAAACTGGAATGCATTATTCATTATTGCTCTTTTCACGTGGAAATATGTGATCTCTTTTACTTTGGGATTTTACCTGTGTTTCTCAGTTAAAGACCTAACCTCTTTGTCAAACTGGAGAGAACCATATGGATTTGACTGCCCATTTTTATCATGCTAAATCTTTGTTAAATTAAATTGCAATTTGTTTCCTCCCCTCCTTCCAAATTTTTTGTCTTGTAACTAAAGTGTCCAAACCCTGATGCCTGAGGGAGGAATATGAGATAGGATGGCAAGTTTATAATGAACTGTGAAATCTAGCTGCAATTCTAATCCCACTTAGTTGGGAGTAAGATCCACTGAATTCAATGGGACTTACTTCTGAATAGACATGTTTATTTTTACAATAATAGATGACTTGTGGTTGAGATATGCATGTCTCTGTGTTATGTATTTTTTAATGTATATTTCTCCATCACCAGAGTACAAAATAGACAAAGCAGACTTGTGCAAAATAAACAAACTGTAGTGGAAATGAACTAATTGTAGTGGAACAGATAAAAGTGTGAGTGAATATTGGAACAGACTGAGACATGTTCATATATTCCTACTTAAGAATCACCATAATTCTTCTCACTGTAAGAGTTATTCATTGATGGCCATAATTATGGTTGTGTATTTTATTTTGCTGATATTAATTCCCCCTTCTTTCCATGCACGTGGTATCCATAGGGAACATCCACTAATAGCTTACAGAAGAAATGCCTCTGATAGTTTATTAGCGCAGAATCATAGTGAACAAAGGCATCTAGATTGAGCAGCTCTGTGCACTGGTAGAAATCAAAATCCTAATATTCACGTTAACAGCAAGATGAAGCTGGAGATGCATTATTCAGCAGAAGAGCATTATTAGGTCAAAAGGCAACATCCAGGTAACTAATATAAAGATAACAGAAATGTACAGGACAGCTACTGAATGTGAATGCGAAAGAGAACAGGTTGATAGAAATTTCCTTTTCATGATTGGAAATGTAGAGATCCTCTTCTTTATTTTATGTTTCTTATAGCTGTGATTACTGCTAGCTAGGAATGCTATCTTAAGGGCACAATTCAAGAAGAATGAAAAATGTGAGGGTTATTCTTCATGAATAGTCTTGTATTTTTCAACATGTAGCTCAGCTTCTTTAGCCATTGTTCCCCAGACACTGTTAGATCGCAATTCCCATCATCCCTGATTACTGGCTCAGCTGGCTGGGGACCAGGGGTGCCAATTTGAATAAAATATTTGGGGGGGGCAGGTAAGCCACACCCCGCATAATCAATCACAAGATGTGGCACATGCACACCGTTTGAATGGCAAAGCCCAACAACTTGGGGGCAACTTTATTTTATACTCTGGTTTAGCTGACAGTAGGGCAGCCCTGGAAGGGGACGTGGGTGGCGGTGTGGGTTAAACCACAGAGCCTAGGACTTGCCGATCAGAAGATTGGTGGTTCGAATCCCCACGACGGGGTGAGCTCCCGTTGCTCGGTCCCTGCTCCTGCCAACCTAGCAGTTCAAAATGCAAGTAGATAAATAGGTAGTGGTCCGGCGGGAAGGTAAACGGCGTTTCCGTGCACTGCTCTGGTTCACCAGAAGCGGCTTAGTCATGCTGGCCAATAAAGTGAGATGAGCGCCGCAACCCCAGAGTCGGTCATGACTGGACCTAATGGTCAGGAGCCCCTTTACTCAGGCAGCCCTGAGTGGTAGATGTTGCCTTCACTTAACAGGAGTGGGAGAAGAGAGATGGCAGGGAGAGTGGTGTGGTCAGGTGCATCTGTGAGAGCACCAGTTTTGCCCTGCTGGTGCACCTGCACTAAACTGACCTCCCCACCACACCACACCACCCCTTCTGATAAGCTGCAGCAACACTGCTGCAGCGAAGCTGCCATTGCATCTCCCTCTCACTGGACTGTCCAGTTCTGATAAATTCTAAAGGCCGAGCCCTGACTGATGTCAAAAACAGTTGCCCTTCATCTTGTCTCCCTCTCGTTCCACAATATGCAACGAAACACTTGTGGTATTTTCACACTGTGCGTTTCTGAGCCCTTGCTTTAATTCACTGGTTGCTGTTCACAGGAGTGGGGGAAGGTTGTTTGCGCCATGTGTAATATGCTGTGGCACTGTCTGCCCAGCTCACGCCCTCATTCATTCAGCTGAATGCCTGGATGGGCTTTTGGGTTTACAAGAGACAATTAACTTCTTGCTGAGGGAACAGTTTTCTCTTCTAAAGCTCCAAGAAGCTCAAATGGTAGCAGAGGAACAGCTCCCATTGATATTCATGATGTGTGTTTCTGTGCATTTATGTCAAACCATTCAAATCACTGTTTGAAAACTCTAAGGCACCTCTCTCCCTCCCTCCCCTCTCTCTATGGGTGCATATACATGCATGTGTAAGTATATCTGTATATGTCCACATGCACACAGAGAAAGAAGCTGCTGAATAAGCTGGGAGGGTATGGAGAATTGGCTGCAGATATCTGAATATGCATTTGGAATGGTTTTCAGGACAATCAGGTCAACCACACACCCCTTTTCAAAGAGATGATGTTGGGGTGTTGCCTATTTATGTGTAGAAAGCTTTGATAAAATACCTTTTCCCATCCCAAAGTTTGTTTTTATAAAATATTTTTCTATGTGTTCATAATGGCTACACATAGCTATTAAGTGTCGTGAATCTAATCTTCCTCAACCAATTTCCTGCCTTAAGCTGCATTAAAAACACTAGGAAATTTGCAATCAAAGGCTTGTGTCCTGAGTTATCATCACAGATAGCCTGTTTTCGGCATGCAGGAAAATGAGGTGGTAGACTCTTGAGGTGGTTAAGTAAGACTTTCCATTTTTTGCCATTTTTGAATGACAAATAACTGTAGCGTATAACAGAGAAATGCTGTTGTTCAGTCTGGTGCCTGAGATCAGTGTGCTGTCTGGTTTTGTTTTTAAGGGTCACTGCTCCTGCTACAGTTTTTTATTATAAAAATCACACTATTTTCTTTTTTTTAAAAATCACTTTTAGACTAAGAGAAACCCTGCTACATATTAGGAGTAGGAATGGGGAAGAAATTTGATTATTTTGGTATTGTATGGAAAGCCATCCTAATCCACACCTTATGAAACAATACGTGAACCACAATAGAGCCATTTTTCAAATTTCGCACTTTTCTGAATTTTGTAGTGCAGTCCTACAACCAAGTAACATTGCATACTGTTGCATACGGGAGTAAGCTGCATGCAAAATGAAAGTGTTAGTGAAAATAACATTCAAAAATGCATTCCATTAGGGAAAATTGCCCTGCATATCAAGCACAATAGCATTAAAAATGTGCATCATAAGAGAAATTTGTGCTAAAATGCTGGTGTAATTCTTGAGTAATTGGGAATGTAGAGAATTGAATAAAGTTGGGGAAATGAGGTACTGGGGCGGGGACCCACAATTTGCCTATCCCCAGATCGGAGCCCTGCCAGGGACTTGTATATAACTTTGTCAATTATGGGCACCTGTATGGATTCTGAATTCAATCATCAAGTTTCAAGAAAACCATACAGATGGTACTTCCAGCTAACTCTATTATTATTATTATTATTATTATTATTATTATTATTATTATTATCATCATCATCATCATCATCATCATCATCATCATCAGGATTCAACTCTTCTACCAGTGTCCATTAATTATGGGTTACCATAATTAATTTCTTCCATTCCCATCTATTTTTAAAATTTATTTGTAAAAGTATTTATATACTGCTCTCACATAAATTATTAAAAACATTTTAAAGCCCAGTTTTTATAAGCAGTACAGAACAATCAATAAATTGACTGGCTACTCAAGAAAATTTTAAACAACTGCATAGTCCTGGAAGTATGAAAAAGTATTGAAAGAGATGCCTAATACAGTGGTAGCTCAGGTTAAGTACTTAATTCGTTCCGGAGGTCCATACTTAACCTGAAACTGTTCTTAACCTGAAGCACCACTTTAGCTAATGGGGCCTCCTGCTGCCGCCGTGCCACTGGAGCACGATTTCTGTTCTCATCCTGAAGCAAAGTTCTTAACCTGAGGTACTATTTCTGGGTTAGCGGAGTCTGTAACCTGAAGCGTATGTAACCCGAGGTACCACTGTAGTCAAAAGTAAGCATGCTGCTTAATCTCTGCTGGGAGGTGTTCCACAGCATGGGACCAGTGTCATGAAATGTCTGACTTTTGATGGAGGCCAGGGAGATCTCTGTAACACAGGGGACAACACATTCCTGTGGTGGTGGTACACTCCTAATAACAATGCATTGTTGTTGTTTAGTTGTTAAGTCGTGTCCAACTCTTCGTGACCCCATGGACCAGAGCACACCAGGCACTCCTGTCTTCCACTGCCTCCCACAGTTTGGTCAAACTCATGTTAGTAGCTTTGAGGACACTGTCCAACCATCTTGTCCTCTGTCGCCCCCTTCTATGCATTAAGGGAGAATAAAAACTATACTTTAAGCCCTGTTGAACTCAGTAGGGTAAATTGCAATTACCCTGCTCCATGGACCTATGAGGGTGGTGAAACAATCAATAGACAAGCAAGAAACAACTCTCTGCCAGTCTTAACATATGAGAGGGTCTGCAGGGATGAAGCAAAGAGTGTAGGAGCAATTTCATGTTTCTTTTTTTATAATGTATGGCTCCACCCTTAGATAGCACATTGGGAAAGTGGGACCGCTCGCAATTGGAAGACAGGCAGCCAAGATCAGGTGTGACCTAAGCAGCTTTCACCACTTACAACTGCAGAGTGCTAAGGAACATTGCATGCGTCAATGTGAAAACGCTGCCGTTCCCCAGCACATAATCAACAGGTTTGTAATCGAGTGGTACACTGCAGTGGGACCTGTTTCCAAAAATGTAGATTATGGTATTTTGTTAATTGCAGAAAATAGTAACTGCACAGAGAGGTTCCATTCATCCAGGGTGTTTTGTAGTACGATACTATAATTTAGGCATGTCTGTGCTAAACGCAGTCAAACCAGCCATTGGGGACTGGCCTTAATTTTGAGGAAAGGTTTTTTGACTACGTTTCAAGTGCAATCCATTGCAAACTTAGCAAAGGAAAGGAGTGCTAAATATAGTAACTGATCTCAGGCATGGTAAAGCTCAGGCAGGCAGGACAGAGCTCTGATATTACTTTAGCAGCAGCAGCAGCAGCAGCAGCTGTGTCCCTATCGCTAGTCCTGTCCTCATTGGAAGGTGCCATTTCAGTTAAAGGTGTTTTACTGTGATGGAGTGGGGGAGACTGGTATCACTAAAGCCCCTGTGATGGAGTCATTTGAGTCTGACAATGGCAGTGCTACGTCATTGGCCCAGAGGGGCATTTCCCTGTCTGGCTTGTTTGGAAGCACCACTGGGGCTGGCCATGTGTATCATTCCTCTATTGCCTCTAAGTCACCCTCATCCCCTGAAAAAGGGAAGCCCAACTTCAGGGTCATGGTTCAACAAAACACAATATATTATTCTCCAGCCAACTTTTTGTTGTATCTATTTACAACAGAGAAGTAAGACCTGGTTTCCCCTCCTCTCCTCTCACATGAATCCACCCTAAAAGGACACCCTAAGCATTTCCTGAACTCTTGAGGGTTAACTTCCAGGTTTCCTGCCTCAAAGCACATTCAAACCCCTGCCAATAGCTCAGGTTCTGGTTACAACAATCAAACATAAATGTGGATGTGAAACTTAGATGTACAATATTATACTTCAGGATCTGTATTTGTTTGACAGGGTGCAACGTCAGCAGAGAAGAACACTGGGTGCATAGTGGAGAAAATGTGAGCCTTGGGGATCGTACAAAAGAATAGTGGGGATGCTTGAAAATAGTTTGATTCTTGCAAATTGTTGTATGAAATGAACATATCTGCACCCTTCAGATGAATGAAAATTCAAAAATATCCACCAGATTTTGCAGTTTCCTGAATTTTGTGGCACCTTGATGCTAAGGCATCATCTAAGTAGTTTACAAGTATGAAACCAATTTTAAAAATTGCATAATTAAAATAGACAATAAAAGAATTCCATCAAGACATTAAAATAAACATCCACAATTAAAATGTGGAATAAACAAAACAGGAGGTTCAGGTCAGGAGATGAAGAAAATGTTTGTCTAAACAGGTTTATCTTCAAGAACCATCTGAATGCCAATATTGCTGAGACCTCTCATATTTCAGCAGAGATCTATTTGGTATGGTATCCCTGTTCCTCTATGTTTATAAATAAGTTTGTTTGCTGAGTAGACCCAATTTAAATGGATTGCCCATTGAAACTGGACTGCATAATTCCAGGACTTCGCAGAAGCCATCAGAATATCCTGGGGCAGAACCAAAATCACTTTACTAGTGTTGTGTTATTGGCTCTGCTACATTTTGATAACATATATTCTGAAATTTTCAATACTATCAGGAAGACTAGGTTGCCTAATATATAGCCAGACAAATAGTAACCATAATTGGTTTGAAAATCAGACTCACAACATATATGTCCTGTTTATGGGACAAGGTTAATTCTGCTATTTCTGCTACAAATGTCAGGTAATGTAGTTATATCAAATAAATATGCACATTAAATTAAAGAAGAGACAATATGAGTGGTTAATGAAACCAAATGTCAAAGAAAGAAGGCTATGCATTAAGGATGCTGTTTTAGTGGCCTTTTTAAACATTTACTTTGCCGCAGAATGTACTCTAACCAGTATACACAACAGCTAAAAAGGTTAAATTATTTGCTTTGAATGAACAATATGTAACCTTGAAGTTTATATAGCGTGTGAGATACATGTGGTTGATTCATAGAGAAATTTCTATACCTGAAGCCAGAACAAGTAAGAAATCATGACTAGCACTGAGCAAACAATTTACATTAGGTAATTGATTGCCTGACTTTTATCTTTTTATTGCTGAGAACACAAAACTCAACAGTGACATTTCCAATTTTCAAAAGGCTTTAAGCAAACCATTTTCCGTTTCAGATAGATCTGCGATTTATACTTGAATATAAATTCTGCTGCTACTCCATTACATTTTTTTATATATGGTTTCTAGGCTACAGTCCTATGTGCACCTATGTTGGAGGAATCCTACAGTCCTGTGCTGGTGAGACAAAACAAACACACTATTACATAAGATAAGCATATTGTTATGCCTCTACTTTCTGCAAGCTAAGAAAACAAAGCAAAGACTGTTTATGAAAGAGATTGCCCAAATTGACTCTGGCACTTAGATTCTTAGCTGAATTCCAAACAAATGGTCTTGTGACAACATTCTTTAGAGGTATACTTCAGTGGCTTCAAACCAGTTGATTTTATGAGTGTAACAGACTCTGATACACACCCAGGTTAAGCAAATATTTTTTAAAGAAACTCAAAATTTATAATGGATGTCTCTACCTTTTAGTACAATCTCCATTACATGCACTACATGGTTAGGGTATTGGTTCATAGTTGTGTCAAAACTGGTAGCTTTTCACATGATCATCTGTTGACAATTGTTTGAAGAGATGGTGCAGACCACATTTCAGCTAACAAGTCTTGAGAGGTGAGGAAAGATCTAAAAATACAAGATTGTAAGAGTTATAATGACTCCCATCCCCAAACCTAGATCCCGTATAGAGATATGCAGTGCGCCACCATCACAGAAGTACAGAATTTACCATCACATAACTACAGTTTTGAGGGTTGACTGCATGAATGGGAAGACTATTTAAACAGATGCAATCCTATACTCATTCACTTGGAAATAAATCCCATTGAACTCAAAACCATTCCCTTGGGATATGGTGCATCCTGTCTTGTGAAAAAATATTTGGGCATTCTGCCTAAGCAAAGTCCCCAACAAAGGGATTTACACATGTATCACAAATACAGTATGAGCACTTACATACGTGTTACATAATTTGTAACACGTATTTGAATGATACTCTATGAACAATCTGATATTGTTCCTCAGTGTTGATTTTTCACTTTGTTTTAGCAGCTCCCACCAATAATCCAACCATTAAATTAGTTTATTGGAAAGAAGGGAGAGTTAGTCCAGCATGCCCTAATTTTAAGACTGCAACTCCCATAATTCCTGACCCCTTGTCAGGCTGACTGGGGCGGATGGGAGTGGTAGTTCAACAATGTCTGGAGGGGACCAGTTGGGTTGGAGGGGACCAGTTGGGTTGGGGAAAGTTGGGTTGGTGCAATGTTAAATGCAGTAGGTTTTGAAAATAAGTAGAAGGAATGGAAAATAAAAGAAAATCAAAATGTCCTCCGTCCCCTTTCCTTTGAGCTGGTCGTTTGCCATGTTTATATTGGAAGTATTTAATGCAGTTTCTACTCTCTCTCAGATGGGCAACATGCTGTGCCTGAATCAGTGGAAATCTATATATTTTCAGTGAAGTACTTGCCGGTTGGTGCTCTGTATTTAGGTTACCTAGTGATTTGGATGCTTGTCAGAGAAAGAGAAAGAAAACAAGCCCTGTATTGTGCATAATATAGAGCAGAAATGTGTACATAAGGTATTACCTTAGCTGCCTGGTATGTGCCATTGAGGCACATTCTTCATTAATTACCCTTTGAGTGAACAGGAAACCAGCATCATTACTATAACAACTGGAGAGATTGTGCGATTTCCACCCCTCCCCCCGTAAGCCTTAAAGTGATGAGTTCTGTCTACAGAGCTGTTTGAAATGTTACATTATCCTCTTATTCTTGGTGTGTAAGCATTAAACTGTTAAGTAATGACAAATACCATCATTGCGGAACTAGACACCATCATTGTGGGGAAAATGCCATATTTTTAATTCCCATTAAAATCATTTCCCCCAAAAGAGGCTGCAATACATCTCTCAGCTTATGGTATGTGTGTGTGTGTGTGTGTGTGTGTGTGCGCGCGCATGGGTGGTTGAGGGAAGAATAAGATTCTCAGAATCAGAGCTAGTCTGGAACTGAGGAAATGGTCGTGCAAAATGTAGCCCCCTCCCTTCCTGCAGGAGATTAGTGCCTCCCACATCAACCTACACTGTCAAGCCCATGGTTGTAATTTAATTTTGATATAATAATGAATATCTGACGGTACAGACTATACTGTGGCTGTTTCCCATTAAACAAAGGTACAAGGCCCTCAAGTGCAGCCAGGAATGGTGCCAACACTCCCTTCTGAGTATATACCCAGACAAGCTCTAATATCATGGAACAACAGACAGCTGTGAGGCTGCTGCAGGCACTCAGTTGTGGGATTCTAGAATGCCTTCTCTGCCTTGTGCAGCTTTTGCATTTTTGCAACAACTGTTCTCGGAGGTTCCTGAAAGAGGGAGGCACTGCATGGTAAGCAAGTGAGATCAGGAAGATGTCAGCATTCAGCAGTGCCTACCACAGCCAGACCACACCATTACACCAGTTTCTTGGGAATGCATCTGCTTGACTTGTCTCTGGGTTCCATTGGACACTACTGGATGCTTGGTCTTCTCCTGGCACATCAAAGTGCTTAGAAATACAGAGCAAATAATTCACTTATATTTGTTGGCCCATCTCATTGCCTGTGATCTGCTTCAGACAACATGGTATCAGTACAGTCGTACCTTGGAAGTCGAACGGAGTCCGTTCCGGAAGACTGCTCAGCTTCCAAAACATTCGGAAACCTCCTGCAGCCAATCAGAAGCTGTGGAAGCCCCATCGGACATTTGGCTTCCAAAAATAGTTCACAAACCGGAGCAGTCACTTCCAGGTTTGTGTTGTTCGCGAGCCAAAACGTTCAAGAACTAAGCTGTTCGAAAACTAAGGTACGACTGTATGAGGGATGGGTGTCAATGTGGGTTTTTCTCCATTTCCCACCTCCCCAGCCTCAAGTTCAGTTCTCTACATTTCCACATCAGTTCACAGCTGCTATCATTTTTTAAAGTCCTCATGAAAATTCATAAGCATTTTGTGTGAATTTCTCCTAACATATGCATTTTGTATGTAATTTTGCCTAATACAAACATTTTGGCAAAGTGATTTTCCCTAATATAATATTTAAAAGTTTGATCAGGTGAGGGATCCATAACCTAATACCCGCCACCCTTTAAATGACACGTGGATTTTCTTACGGCTTAGCTAATTCTTTTTCATCAGTGATGCAGTGCTTGGGGGTTTCCAAGGTGCTTCATATGCATTACCTTGTTGAGCTCTCTGAAACCACTCTTTAAGATATATTTACTATTCTAATTATGGTCTAAACCACTGAGCCTAGGGTTTGCCGATGGGAAGGTTGGCGGTTCGAATCCTTGCAATGGGGTGAGCTCCCATTGCTCGGTCCCAGCTCCTGTCAACTGAGCAGTTTGAAAGCACGTCAAAATGCAAGTAGATAAATAGGTACCACTCCGGCGGGAAGGTAAATGGCATTTCCGTGTGCTGCTCTGCTTTTGCCAGAAGCGGCTTAGTCATGCTGGCCACATGACCCTGAAAAACTGTCTGCAGACAAACATCGGCTCCCTTGGCCAGTAAAGCAAGAAAAGTGCCACAATCCCATAGTCGTTCGTGACTGGACTTAATGGTCAGGGGTCCTTTACCTTTTAACATCACAGTTTGCCTAATTCGTATGTTACAATGAAGAATGATTACTATGAAGTAAGAGGGAGGAGAAGTGAATTGGCTTGCACAAGGAGAGGAGGGATGACACTGTGGAAAGCACAGAGATCCACAATTTGGCCATGATGTCTGAATTAAAGAAGCAGCACAGAAGCCCATAGAAGACTATTATTTAAGAACCACAGCATCTCACTGGGGCTCCTGCGTTTGCATGCCTAAGGGCCTTTTTATTGAAACTTACACTCTCCAAGAATAGCACTTCTGTCTTTCACCTTTTAAATTATTACCTACACCACAGGTAGACAATGTAGTACCCTGAAGGTGTTTCTGGACTACAACTCCCATAATCCCTGGGTATGTTGACTGTGTCTGATAGGAGCTGTTGTCCAATGATACGAGACCAGTGTTTTCTGAAAGTAAGCAAAGTTTCATCCTGTAAGTTTGTTTCCGTGATGCACCGCCCTGCTTTTACCCAACGAGACAGCTCCAAACAAACCTTTGCTTTTATCTAGTTCACTGAAATGTGTAAACATTTTTGAGAGGCCTGAGTTTCAACGTCTGATTTAGGATGAAAACCTCAACCACTAGGGGTGGTTTTGACCCCAGACTGTCAGATTCAGTCGTTCAGGCTGGATTGACTTTTGCTCTGGGTATTTGTGCTTAAGGGTGGAAGGAAGCCAAAGAGAAGCTCTTTTTAAAAGTTTGCCTGTTTCCATTAATGTTCTTATAACATAGTTTATATGCTGGCTCACAGAGCTTTGGCTTTCTCCAAGGATGCAGCTGCCCTAACTTACCAGCACAATATGCTATGTTTTTCCAAACTGACCTAGTTGAGCTCAAGTTTTTATTTCGTTCAGCTTTCATCCAAAGCAAGTTCATGTTTTGACCCACAACATAATCCCAGTCCTATGAAAACTCAAATAAATATTAGGCTACCTTGCAAGGTAGGCATTCCATCCCTATTAAAAGCAGGAGCTTTCACTGTCATTTTGCATTACTGTTCAGTAATCACTTGAGCATGGAGCTATCATGCACCATGCACTTTAAATACTTTTAACATCAGATAACTATTGTATCAAAGAGGGTAACATCCAACCGACCATCAGATGTCATCATTAGCTGTGGTATTACTTAAATGCATGCTTTTGAAAGGTCATTATCCGACATAATGAAACACAGATGTAAAAATGTATGTTGCAGTTATCTGGACAAGAGATCTTATGTTGGAACCAAAGTGAAACTTTCAGCAACAGCTTTATTGTTCTTTTTCAAAATAGAACATATGTGTAGGTCCTTAAAAATGCTTCCATATTTGTGATGTCATCTTAAACTTGCTATTAATAAGAAGATCAAAGCCTATTGCCTAATCTCCTTTTGCCTTTATTTCTTCCAGCAATGTACCTAAGATGTACTGTATGTTAAGAACTATAAACAATATTTTTCCAGTGACTCACAGATTACAGCTTAGTTCACAAAGTGTGTTATTTGAAATACTTGACTATATTTTTTAAACAAGTGTGAGTTGGGGGAAAATCTCTTAATGTAAATAATAGTTTCCCCAGCATTTTTTTTTAAAGGATGGAAACATCACAACATAAACGCTGCCCTGGTGTTGCACCAACACTGGGATAATTACTAATTAGCACCAATGTCTGTTTACACTGGGTATGTCAAAATGTACAAAGAAACTTTTGGAAACCGTAGTATTCCAGGCAGAACAACAACACCTTGTTTGTAAGATCACACATTGTAAAATAACATAAATATGAGTTAATTTACATAGTTTAATAGTAATTTGCCACATAGCCAACAATGTCTCTGTGTGCCTGGGGAAATTTTTAGGGCTAAGTCACACACACACACAGGCTCAAATACATAATATGCTTTTGTAATATATATAAATAAAAGCATGGAGTTAGCTGGTGATTTTTATTTCAAAGAAATCAATGTCTGCAAATAGCGTGATCTGGAGCATGTTCCTGATCCAACTCAGAACCATTTAGTGGCTTCCAATCAAAAGAATTGAAACTCTTAGGAGTGTACATTAGGTCTCTGTGTACCACAGATTACAAAGTAAATTCAGGCAATTTCAAACATTTCTGAGTCTGATGGTGCCATTAACAAGGTTCCTTGAGTTGGGTCAGGGACTGAGTTGCATCAGAGTTGAGCTGCTCTGTGTTCTTAGCTGTCAAACAAACAAACAAACTAACTAACTAACTAACTAACTAACAAACACCTGACTGAGGAAATGCCAACAACTATGGAAATTGTAGCTGTGGAAGGCCTTGAATAATTTCACTAGCTAATCAAAGCACCACTCACCATCAATGCAATTTGTCAGATAACTTAATGACCGCCCCCTGTCATATTGCTGATGCTACTTCTGTTGATCCGCTGTAAGAGAAAAACAACTGGAATATGCAAAAGTGTTTGTGTGCGGTGGGAGAGGGTTCACCTTCTGAATCTCTCTGGATGACAGAAACACCAGGTTTGGAGCTCAACATTCAGCCCCGCTCATAAATCTATCAAACTCCTGTTTAACACTCGCCAGCCTCTTAGTCCCTTGACAATTAAATCAATGCTGCTACTTGTGGAGGAAAGTTCTAATTGTATCACTGAGGCTTGCAGATCTGGCCTGTAATGGTAGAAGCTGACATGAAAAGAAAAGAATTGGATTGCCGTTAGCATCAAACTTATATTGACAACTGAAGCAGGAAGCTAGGCCAGCAGTTCTTGCATGTGTCTGAGTCATACAGCGGGCTGCTGACGAGCTGTCTCTTTGGCAGCAAAGCCTCAGATGCTGTTCTCTTTGATTCTGCTTTGATCCAGAAGGGCTTGCACACTTTTATCCATTTGAGAACAAGATTCCATGCAAACCCACCCGAGACTGACAGTATATGCATGCCAATTTCTTAATGAAAGAAAACTTGCCATCCTGCCCTTCATGCTTTCCTTATTTCCCCTTGTGTATCAAAGTTGTTTTATGCCTCAGGGGCAGAATACACAGCCTTCCTGTGCTGTACAGTGAACCTACACTCAGAGAGAGAGAGAGAGAGAGAGAGAGAGAGAGAGAGAGAGAGAGAGAGAGGTGGGGAGAGATACCATTGTAATGTGACAGTTTCTGAAGAAAGGGGATTTATGATGCCACATTCCTTTGGCACAGTTTTTCTGCTGCAGATTTATTTCGTCTTTGTCTCCCCAAAGGTACATACTACCAAGTACACTTCAAGAAGCTGTTTTTTGGGGACGGGGAACATTAAAACCTGCAACGCTGTGTTTTTTGTGTTCGTAATAGCATCCTTTCACTTTAATGAGCTGGGGATATTTTATTGAACTTTATGAACACCGAAAAGGGATCTCCTTGGGAAAATCAGCCAAAGGATATGCAGGGCTTGAATTCAGCAGTTAGGAAACAGATTGTCACGTGGAGGAGGCAGAGCAGTTTCAAAGTAGTATCTGAAGCATTTACTTTTCATCAGATAATTCTAACACAGTTACAAAGGAGCAGTGGAAGGAATGCGGAAGATTCATCCATGGATGCCCACATGGAGAGGGATTGCGATAAGTCGGGATGGGTAAATCTTTCAATTTTGGTTTCTTGCAATTTCTGTTTTTGCTAATGTTAACCTCAGTTCACCATACTGCTGCAGCAGTTTGCCATTTAAAATAAATAAATAAATAAATTACATAAAGAATTTTAGTGCACATTACTCCTCATGTACACATTTTTGAATGCCCGTTCACCTTAATTTTACAAGTGTTTTCTTCTCATATAATGCACCTGTTTGTGACTTTTTCACTCCTACACACACTTTTAAGCATACTTCCCCCAGCGTATGCATTTGTGGACACAGAAGCAGTTAGTCATTTTGGCTGGAGAATTGCATTACAAAATTCAAAGAAGTGTGAATTTTGAAGGAGAGATATCATTTGGGCGTGTTTGCATTCACATATGAACCAAACTGAATTTGTCCACCATTTTGTTGTTGTTATACATTCTAGACAATTATAGGGAACAGGCATTTTGTGTGTGCCTCCCTTCCCCCCAGCTCATTCTCTGCTTTCTATGTTCTGCAATAAATTTGAACTCTGGAGGTCCGAAGAATGAGTGTTATTGCTCTTGTTTCAACTCTTTTTTAGCATATTGTGTTTTGAGGGTGTTGTGATGGTTGTTAGGGTGTTTTATTCTGTTCTGTTAGATTTTCATTTTTTTAAAAAAAATACTTGTGGTTTTAGTGGTTGGAGATGGATGGAGCAGATTTATTTTATTATTCTTTATGATTTAGGAGCTGCAAGAGGACTTTTAGTTTTGAAAAGCAACACGACACGTTATTAAATGAATAATAAGAAGGTGAGAGGCAAGGCTGGGTGGCACACTAGTTTCCTGATTTCCATAATAGCCCAGCATACTATTGGCAGGAGATCCCTGATTTTCCCCATCAACAGCAATTTCATATATTAAAATGAACTGACATACACAGCATATACAGAAGAGCCATAGCTAACATACTGAAGGGGACTGAGGAGGCCATTCCCAGTAGGGCAGTAAATCATCATTTATCTTTTGTACATCCTACCCCTGGGACAGGGTGATTACTAAGTCCAATAGGCCCTAATGCATTACCCTCCAGAAACAAATCTCTGTTCTCCTCGAAGTACTCGGGAAAACAGTGGGAAAGAGTTACTACTGATTTATCCTTCCTTTCCCTTGCTTCCATATTAGCCATCATCCCAATGCCTTAAGATTCTTCCTGGGTTCAGCTGGAGGGCTGCACTGAGAGCAGTGGACCAATAGCACTTTATTCTCAAGTCCTGTAACAACAGCAGCCAACAGATGTTTTGGACTATATCTCCCAACTTCCCTGACAATTGGCCATGCTGGATGAATCTGACAAGAGTTGTATTCCACATCTGGAGGGCATATTGGCTACCCTTGTCCTAGCTGACTGTAGCACGTGGCCTCACAGCTCAATCACTTATTTTTCCCAAGAAGAGTTACCCAAGTGGATCCTGAATATTCTCCAGTATTTCTACCATATAGAATCATAGAATCATAGAATCATAGAATCATAGAATCATAGAGTTGGAAGAGACCACAAGGGCCATCGAGTCCAACCCCCTGCCAAGCAGGAAACACCATCAGAGCACTCCTGACATATGGTTGTCAAGCCTCTGCTTAAAGACCTCCAAAGTAGGAGACTCCACCACACTCCTTGGCAGCAAATTCCACTGTCGAACAGCTCTTACTGTCAGGAAGTTCTTCCTAATGTTTAGGTGGAATCTTCTTTCTTGTAGTTTGGATCCATTGCTCCGTGTCCGCTTCTCTGGAGCAGCAGAAAACAACCTTTCTCCCTCCTCTATGTGACATCCTTTTATATATTTGAACATGGCTATCATATCACCCCTTAACCTCTTCTCCAGGCTAAACATGCCCAGCTCCCTTAGCCGTTCCTCATAAGGCATCGTTTCCAGGCCTTTGACCATTTTGGTTGCCCTCCTCTGGACACGTTCCAGTTTGTCAGTGTCCTTCTTGAATTGTGGTGCCCAGAACTGGACACAGTACTCCAGGTGTGGTCTGACCAGAGCAGAATACAGTGGCACGATTACTTCCCTTGATCTAGATGCTATACTCCTATTGATGCAGCCCAGAATTGCATTGGCTTTTTTAGCTGCCGCGTCACACTGTTGGCTCATGTATAGTTTGGGCTAGTTTAATTGCATTTCATTTTACCATACTGTATTTGTAAGACCATTCAGCGTTTGCTTTTATGATTCACGCCTGCAGATTTATGCATGCGTTTCTGTGTGTGTTGTATCAGAGTCTCTTTTCCCCCTTAACATAACTTTTAGAAAATACATTGAAAATTCAGAACAGAATAAAGGCAGTAGAACACGGTAAGGAAATCCCACAACAGCATTTCTACCTATAGTTTTGCATATGATCCTTCCAGTAACATTGCTACTCTGTGGATTTGTCTTTCTGAATTCATTCATGGTTTCCTGAAGATAATTGGTGTAGCAAGCTGCCATAGCCTTCCACCCATCCATATTTTCAAACTTGTCAGGATTATTTTGCTGTTTTCAGTACTTCAGAGACCATGTGGAGAAGCTTCATGTTGAGACAACTATTTTTTAAAAGAAAAAGTTCTAGGTGGGTTGTGTAAGATATAAGTGAGGCATATAACAAAGGCACATTTTAAAATTTATGCAAGCAAGTTTAAGGGTAAATAACATTATTATACAATGAGTGGAGAAGGCTGTTGCAGAGTAGTAAATGGCTACAACTACAGCAAGTGGGGAAATAGCCTTCCTTCTTCCGTGTAGGTGGGTGTGATAGCTGGTACTCTAAGCACATCCTTGATTTCACTTGTGATGTGTTGGTGTGCTAAATAAAATGCGTTGATGGGTTTTTTTGAAAAATAAAAGAGAAAGGAACAAAACAAAAGATGTATCTATATGTGAGGGCTAGGCAGATGAGATTAGGTATTCCAAACTAGCTTTGTGTTTGTTTGAGAAAATGGTTTGTTACGGAGAGGAAAGGAAAATAAGACCCTGGTGTTAAACAAAGTTTTAATATACATAATAGATGTATAACTTTAATGACTACAGCTGCTGATCCATGCCTGAATACCTCATTACCTGCATACAAGGAGCATTTGGAAGCATAAAATATTAATGCTGAATTCCAAATGGCCATACCTGTTTTCACAGTGCCCAATCTGAGATTGGTTCATTGACTTCTTTGTGCTTCCTATATAATTGTGCGCTTCTAAATTAAAATGAATATCCTTTATTTAGTATGCATGAAACCATTACATAACAGTCTACAAATTCACTCCAGATGCATACTAACTGCTAGAATAAGCATTTCAGAGTACAGTTTTACATAATATACTTATCTGCTTCATTTAGCTATCCCCATAAACTCAATACACTCCAAGCATAAACAGGTTGTTAAGTACATTTAAGGATTTTAGAATGAACACCAGAGCTGCAGTTATCATTAAAATGAAGTGCTGATGTTGGAAACGGGCCACACAGAGCTGTTTACCCAGGACTGTATTAGAGTTACAATCCTTCCTTTTATTTATCCTGTGGAGTATTGGTGCCTCTGCAATGCATCATTCGATGGAATTTGACGCGGGAAGTACAATTGTTGAATAAAATGTACAGATGTCCTTGTGTAAAACGATGCATGTATCTGCATCATGAAAGTATGTGTGTAACAGTCATTTTATCTTCCCAGGGAAGGAATGCTTGGGAAAGGGAGAGTTCCTTCACCAAAGAATAATTCCCAGGATTCTTTTATGTCATGAGAACCAGCACATCAGGTGGCCATACGACTAGATGAACATTAATTGCTAGTAAGAAAAGTAGACGTAAGGGGGAATATTGGTTCGAGTCAGATTTTGATGCAAACCTACTTGAATCAATCTTTCAGAAACAATGGGTGAATTGAAACAGACACAAATTTGCACTTCTCCAGATTTTGTGATGCAGTCTCCAACCAACTAACGTGTACAAAAAAATATTCATATGTTAATGGGAAAGTGTTCATTTAAAAAAACACTTTGAAATGTTTTATATGCTCAAACAGTATGTGAATTTTAGGAAATGAATAACTGAAATTGATGGAGGACCAGCCTGGGAACAGGACCCTGGCTCTTGATGCTATATCTGAATGTCCTACAAAGACTCTCCTCCCTGTAAGAGAGGGGAGTGGTTGTGGGCGGGAGACCGAGCTCCGCCCCTAGGAGGGGGCATTAGCCCCCTCCCCTCCTACCTGGCTGGCGCCCACGCCCACCGGAGGTGGCCAACCAGGTGCCTCCGGGGGGGGGGGCGTGTGTAGCAGCTTAATGCTGTGGTGCCAGCCCCGCCTCCTCCTCATTCGTCGTCGTCCCTCAGCGAGTCAACAGGTCTAACCTCCTTGCTGTCTGCAGAAGCCAGGGAAGTATTTTGCAAAGCTTAGAGTGGGGGGGGGGGGCTGTTTATTGCTATTGGAGCTAATTCCTTGTGATTGGAGTACTGGGAGAGTTTGGATCTTTGCTTGGATGTAAATTGCTTCAGTTTACTTTTCGTTGAGCTAACTTCCCTATTTCCCCCCACTTCTGGTGTTCGGTTTAATTTCAGGGTTGTTAAGCAGGGGGTTCCTAATATTCTAAATCCAAATCTGCTAGTCTGCTGTCTTCCCCCCACTCCTAGTGCCTGGTTACACACACACACACAAACACACACACGCAAAAGTATCCTTTTCTGTAACATGTGGGCTGCGTTTAGTGAGTTATAACAGGCAGCAGGTCTAGTAGCTATCTCCTTGTTAGCCTGCCTTGTACCTTATATTCAGCAGCTTTTTACCTGTGTTCTGTTTCTGGTGTTGAGCCTTATTTCCTGATTTATTCCCCCCTCCCCCCCCACAGTCCCTGTCTTAAGCTCTGTCTTGCGCAATTCATAAGGATTCTCTTTTAAGTTTCCCCTTCGTGTAGTCCCTTACTTTTACATTTCTGTGTAAAAACCTACATTTAACCTTCTATTTCCCCCCACTCCTGGTGCTTGATTTGTTTGTGCGGTCTGAGTGCGAATTATCTTTCTTAAGCTGCAGCTCGTTCCC
The DNA here is from genome assembly GCF_965112155.1 of Podarcis liolepis. Classification (NCBI taxonomy): domain Eukaryota; kingdom Metazoa; phylum Chordata; class Lepidosauria; order Squamata; family Lacertidae; genus Podarcis; species Podarcis liolepis. Next base: position 52,588,145 of record NC_139564.1, read on the forward strand.
TTGCCCAGCACGTGCCCTCAGTGAGGTCTGAGTGTGAGTGTGGCTCTGTCTTTCTTCCTTCCTCGTCTCCTCGCTTTCCTTACCCTGCCTCTGCCTTGGTGGCTGTGCGTTTTTATTTAATTTTGGCCAGGGTACTCGTACGTTTTCCCCTCTATTGCCCTTGCCTGCCCAATTGCATGGCTGGTCTGGGTGACTGAGTGGGTTTGCCTTACACTTTAATTTGTTGGCCAGGGTGCTGGTGCGTTTTCCCCCTCCATTGTCCTTGAGAGCCTGGATAGCTCAGTTGGTTAGAGCATGGCACTGATAATGCCTAGGTTGCAAGTTCGATCCCTGTATGGGACAGCTGAATATTTCTGCATGGCTTGGGTTGGACTAGATGATCCTCAGGGTTCCTTTTCCTGTTCCTCTCTAATTTTAAGTCGTGTGTGTGTGTGTGTGTGCTTGCAGCGTGTGTTTCTGCCTGCTGTTTATTGTGCCTGCCGTTTATTGATTTATTACTCTTCTAGTGTGGGTTTAATTTACCCTGCCATCCCTTTCATTGGTATCACTTAAGTCGGGAGCCCCCTGTAAAATTTTAAAGGCTGCCGGGGCTTGGAATAGACTGTGCGCTTTTTGCGGCTCGGGTGGCGGTTAGGCATTGGATTCATGTGTTGTGCTGTGTCAAGGGCTAGGTGTGGCCATCGCCTATGCTATCTACCGTGGGTTATTCCGTTAAAGGAATCTGGCGGTCGTGTATTCCGTCCGATGCCTGCTTGGCGGGAGGCCATGGCACGACCCTCAGTGACATCAGGGGGTGAGCCTATAGTTGGATGAGCATCAACAGGCTCCACCTACTGTTGAATAAACCCAGCACCTATAGTCATCCAATGCCTAAGCCAATACCTATTCACTGCTGTAATCAATAAAGTTGTGGCCTTTTCTTGCCCATTAACCTTATATCACGTGTCCTTGTGTATTTATTTCACATAGCGGGGTCGGGCCCTCGATCCACAAAGACTCTCCTCCCTGGAAGAGAGGGGAGTGGTTGTGGGCGGGAGACCGAGCTCCGCCCCTAGGAGGGGGCATTAGCCCCCTCCCCTCCTACCTGGCTGGCGCCCACGCCCACCGGAGGTGGCCAACCAGGTGCCTCCGGGGGGCGTGTGTAGCAGCTTAATGCTGTGGTGCCAGCTCCGCCTCCTCCTCATTCGTCGTCGCCCCTCAGTGAGTCACCCACCCTCCACTCCCATTTAGCTCAGGGTATAGGTTTTTGGCCTTGCTATGGACCTTAGGTTGGTCGCCCTGGTTGGCTGGGGGGCCTGGTAGGAATTTTTCCATTTGGCATTAGGCCTTGTGGTTTTTTCGCCTACCTCGTAGCAATCATCACAACTTTTGTGGTATTGGTGGGTAGGTTAGGCATTGGATTCATGTGTTGTGCTGTGTCAAGGGCTAGGTGTGGCCATCGCCTATGCTATCTACCATGGGTTATTCCGTTAAAGGAATCTGGCGGTCGTGTATTCCGTCCGATGCCTGCTTGGCGGGAGGCCTTGGCACGACCCTCAGTGACATCAGGGGGTGAGCCTATAGTTGGATGAGCATCAACAGGCTCCACCTACTGTTGAATAAACCCACCACCTATAGTCATCCAATGCCTAAGCCAATACCTATTCACTGCTGTAATCAATAAAGTTGTGGCCTTTTCTTGCCCATTAACCTTATATCACGTGTCCTTGTGTATTTATTTCACATAGCGGGGTCGGGCCCTCGATCCACAAGTGTATGAATATGTTTATAGTCTTTTTATCATATACTTTGAATGTATAAACCTAGGGGTGGAGAAACACCTTGTTACACCCTTTTATTCTTCTCCTCCAGATATTTTCTGATAAATTAAGATTGTGAGATATTCTGCGGGATCCTGCCCTAGACAATTTGTAAGCATTGTGTGACCTCTTCCTCCTACTCATTGCATCTGTTGGGTTTCCTAATCTAAAAATACCCAAGTTTTTCCTTGCAGGTGCAAAGAGCTAGACTCTTGAGAATGATTACCTATTACATATTACACACTAGTGCTTGATTTTGCATCTGCTAACGATCAGTATTGAATTAAAGGCACACACAGTTTCAAGGAGCTGTCCATTCAGATCATGTATTTTTCAATTGGGTAAGGCTTGGGGGATGATAAAACCCATGCAAGAAATGTTGCTTGTCTGATCAAAATTCCTAAGAAGCACACCAGATTCACTTTGAAGTTTGCTTTAGGCAAAATGCAATGACATCTTAAGGAAACCCCCCGAGAAATATAGATAATCTTCTTTTTAAATTCACTCAGAATTCCTTGTGAGGTTTGCTTGAGGAACACCCCAAACCCATTTTTGTTCTATTTTGGTGTTTTATCTTTGAGAGTTGGTAGCAGCACTAGATGGGGCTGAATTTTAGCTCATTGACTCCTCTGAATTCCTATTGTTGATGAAGGAACAGAGTCCAATGAAGTGTTAGAAGTTATAGAATTGACTGTAATGTGATTTCTGATACAGTATCACTTTCTCTGCTTGGAGTTCTCAACTGATATAACCACAAGAGTGAAAAAATTCAATTAATGTCAACTGAAGTGATGCATTCTATGATATGGACACCAGTCAACAAGTAGCTGGATTAAGACCAACAGGGCATTCTACATAGGTCACCAAGCAATGTTGAAATAATAAAGGAGAAGAGCACATTCATTACTGAGTCAAGAGAATTCAAAGCAATGACTTAGAGGTGAATGACTTCATATACTTGTTCCATCTCACTAAACTATACAGTCTCTTCCTCCACTCTTTCTCATTATATTTTTGACATTTTGTAGATTGATCTTGGTTCCAGACTAGTAGTTTGTAGCTCCAGGCTGGTGAGACAAGACTTAACTAAGATATGGGACATAAATGTGAGCAATATATGAGGAAATTCAGAAGGTGTAGGGGCTGAGGTTGTTGTTGAAATGAAATAGCTTTCAGTTTCCTGTCCTGATACAGTGGTACCTCTGGTTATGAACTTAATTCATTCCGGAGGTCCGTTATTAAGCTGAAACCATTCTTATCCTGAGGCGTGCTTTCACTAATGGGGCCTCCCACTGTGCGCACACGTCCGGCGCACGATTTCCGTTCACATCATGGGGCTAAGTTTGCAACCAGGAGCAGCTACTTCCAGGTTCACAGAGCCAGAACCTGAAGCGTTCAGAACCAGAGGTACCACTGTATCTGAAAGGATCCTGACCTGGTGCAAATTTAACACTTTCCCTTTAAAAATGGCATTTTCTGAGTGCATAAACCAGCCAAAGTTTGTCATAGACATGGCTAAGTTGAAAAGGCATAGCACTCACCATAGCATCCACAATTTTTGAAGGATACTTTGAAAGTACATGAAAGTGGTTACAAAGTGAGGATACCGCAGAGGGAAGGTTATTGGCATTCCAATCGGCTAAGATCAGCCATGTGACCAATGCAGTGCTATGAGCCCTGCAGTATAATTCGGCATAGGACTGGGGTGAAAATTGCTGTCAGATGAGGAAGAAGAGGAGGACGGCATGGAGGATGCTATCAACAAGGCACAGCCTGAGAGAGAGGAAGCATCCCCTGCTAATTTGCTTTTAGAGAGCAGGGAGATGAGATGGGGGCTTTTAGAAAACAATGAAAAGTGGATTCAGAACCTGAATCCTGAACTTAAGCTTGGAAAAATAAGAAAAGGGAAATAACCAACATGGACAGTTTCATCCATCCCTAATCAAGGAAGATTACAAAAAAAAGAACACCCAAAAATATTTTGTTATTAATGCTGCCCAGCAAAGCATTGCTATACAAGAAGGTTTTCCAAGGCCTTTGGTTGTGCTCACACACTATTGAATTATATTGCCTGATTGGCTGCTTTGTACATTTCAATGGGGTTTTTGGGTAGCTGATAGTCACAGCCATTTTCCCCCTAATCTTCCTTCATTTGGAGCCTTTTCTTTATACTTGACAAAAGAATGGCAAATATGAAATGCCACTTCCATATCTCTTTAGAGATCAGGGTAGTAGCAAAGGGCTGAAATAGAAATAACATTGGTCTCTGTGCGGAGGTGCTCTGCTGTGTATTTGCAACAGATCCAATATGTATTCTTGGTTTTGAATTATTTACTCAGCTGTAATTGAGAATGTGTCTTTCTCTGGCATCTTCCAACCACACACATGGCTAAAGTCTGTTTATTTACATTCTGTGCAGCAGCACTGTTTCCTCTGAATCTAATGACACAGACTTGTCATTCCCATGAGCGACGTCCTGTTTATGTGGCTTTTAGATGTGCTGCTTCATCACCCCTTTCTATCAACTCCTTTTTTAGCCCCCTGGTTGGCAACCTTATTATTTCTAAGGCAGGGGCCATCTTTTGAATCCAACAAGGATTCAAGGGCCAGTAGCATATTATGAATCTGACATTTACTCCTCTCCAGTGAAGACAGTAATGGTCAGAGTGTTTCTTGTTATGCGCTGCAGCTGCTCAGGCTCCTGCACAAGCCAAAATGTAAAAGCTTGATGAGCACATTGACTAAAGAACATTGTTTTTGACATGTGTGGGAGAGAGACCCTGTCTGTGTCTTAGCTCATGCAGGTGAAAGCAGCTGGGAGTGTAATAAGCTGTTTGCAGGAGATCTGTACTGGTGCTTATGCTAGAGAATGTAGATGAAGCTCACAAGAGGACTGGGAAGGCTCTGGGTTGTGAGTCGAGGCCCCACCCCTGCTTGGAGATAAAATACGACACATGGACACAAGTATTTAGGTTAATGGGCTAAAAAAGGCCACAACTTTATTGGTGACTGAATGTGAGTGTTATTGGCTTAGGCATTGGATCGAAAAGTCTATACTTGACTCCTGCCCGCTCTGCCGGGAGTCACGCAAGGGTTAACTACCTGTAGGGGGAGCTTGTTGATGCAAAACAACTGGAAGCTTTCCCCTAGAGTCACCGGGGGTCATGCCATGGCCCTAGCCATCACCTGGGCATCGGACAGGAACCACGACCGCCGGATTCCTTTAAAGGAATACCCTTAAATGGGAGGGGTAGGTGATGGCCACAACCTCCCCTCCGACCCACAATGCATTTTCCAATGCCTAACCGCCAAACCTTACAACGTTGTGACGATTTTCTATGAGGTAGGTGAAAAACCAAGTGGCTGGTGCCAATCTGCCAACTGGAAAAATTCCTACCAGGCCCCTTGGACAACCAAGGCGACCAACTGAAGTCCATAGCAAGGTCAGGAGCAAAACCTAAAGGGAGGGTGGGCGGGTGATCCGAGGAAGCCAGGAACAAGAAGGAGGAGCCTGTGAGCCCACAGCTGTTTTAAACAGCAAAACCACGCCCCCCAGCCGGATTGGCCAGCCAGGGGGTGTGATGCGGGCACAGGGCTCAATGTCGCAAGGGGCTTGGTTATGCTCCCCTGCGAGCGTGGGAAGTGGTTCCTCCTCACAACACCTCCCCTCCATTAAGAGGAGAGGCCTTGCTAGCGGTTGATCCCATTATCAACCGTTTAAAAGGTCAGAATGGAAGGGAAATAATGAGCAATCGCAATCAAATGTCATATACTTATTTACATTTTACTTCCCCATTTATATTGCTTTTGATTTCTGCTATGAGGTTCTCCACTCCCATCACAGAATGGACTGAACATTTGGATACTGGCTGTTATTTAAGGAAACTGATTGTGCATGCAAGTGTCGCACAGTGTGGACAAAATATGTTTCTGCATCTCTTAAAGAATATAAGCAGCTGCATTAACAGGAAATATCATTCTCCTTAAATGGCAGTGTCTTGAAGACTTTCAGGCAAAGAACCCAAGCTTTGTGAGGTCCATTAAATAGGATACCAAGCAGACTGAACTTGGGGCCACCTTATGGAAAGAAATAGTGCTCTACCAGTGAACAATGTAAGGGTTCTGTTCAAAAGAGACTCACACCATGATATGTCTTCAGGAACCTTACCACAAATAAAGCCACCAGGCTCAAAATAGAGATGGTGCAGGATTGGGAAACAATGCAGTCAAACATGCCTTGCCTTGAATCACACACCCATACTACAAACTAGTTGAACTCTACAGAGGTAGTGGACAACTTTGTCCTCTTCTCTGATCCCTGGCAAAGAACATCTTCATCAATTCAGCATGTGGTGGTTGTGGTGTCATCATTTCCAAAACATAGGAAGTTGGCTATCTCTGGTCTTAGTAACAGGAGAAAACCCCTGCTACTTATGCAACATTTCCATTGGAAACTACTGAATGCAGATAATTGTGTTTTGTCTGACACCACAGCATAATGTGTGTCTAACAATGACAAACTAGTTCTAAGGTAAGACGAAACCTTCTCTCTCCTCAAGGTCACTGCTGGGACCAGCCACCAGCCCAAGCCAAATGTAGATTGTCACTTGGGGTTCTCTTCAAGTCATGTATTTCTAAGACTGGCCAAATGTAGATATCAAATGACTCACTACAAGATTCATGTCTCTCCCATGGTTGGCAACTGGATCAGAGAAGGAGAGAAGTAGTGATCTCCGGGAACTTGGGGCTTGGATTGGCCCAGTGCCCTGCAAACCATAATGCTAAATAATCTACACCATCAAGTACAAACAGAGACTGACATACCATTTCAATACCCTCTTTGTGGCAGACTCTGAAGTCAAATAACGGGAGCAAAACGGTTAGGTATAGCTTTGAGGAAATGTGATTTATTTTTCAAGGGCTTGCCAGCTGATATTACCCTAGACAGCATGAAATCAGGATATGGATGTGGATTCAGGTTATGGATTGAGAGCTAGTGTGGTGAAGTGGTTAGAGTGTTGGAGTAAAGCCTGAGAGGTCACGGTTGAAATCTCCTCTCAGCCATGAAGCTCACTAGGTGACCTTGGACCAGTCCCTGTCCCTCAGCCAAACCTATGTCAAAGAATTATTGTGAGGATAAGATGGTGAGGAGGAGAACCATATACATCATCTTGAGCTCCTTGGTGGAAAGGTGGGATAGAAATATTACAGTAAAAACAAAAGCAAAACTAATCTATGCAATCACACATCTTCAGTAGGAAAAAATATTAGTTCAACTTCCATCAACTCTTGCATTTCCTGTTAGATTTTTAAAATAGTCCACAAATCAGTGTAACTTGAGAAAGGGTCTTTTTGGTTAGCAAAGGGGAAATTTAGGGAGTCAGGTGTGCTGTCCTCCCCATCATGTGTTTGAGAGTATATCTCTTACATAAGATTTGTTATGGCCACTAGTCTACATTGTTTTTAAAAGGGCAGTAATTAACTCATTCCATTTATAAATCGCTTCTCTCATCTCGAAGCAATTAACATTAATAACATGAAAAGTAAAATAATAATAATAAATGCATCAAGCAATTGACAATTCAAAACAAGTAAAACTATTCCGTATATAAAAGTGTAGATAAACGTAACCATGGCTATTAGTCCTGTAGGCTATGTTGAACTGTCAAGTGCAGGTGCACTGAATACCAATTGTTAGGGGCATCACTGAATCGAGATTATAGGCACCAGTGTCCCATGGGGGAGGGCAAGATGGTAGCAGTTCAGGTGCAGTTGAAGGAAGTGAATTATCTGAACCCATTTCAATCCAGATTTAGCTCTAGATTTGGCCACCAAGATAGCTTTGATCACCCTGAGGCAAGTTTGGTTGTGTCTGTTGGGAAAGGGAGATTGGGTGTACAATGTTGTAGATTCCCCTTGATCTCGTACTTATTCTCTAGTATGTGTGAATATAATTGTAGCCTGAACTGCAATTCTATACAAATTTAAAAGAGAGTAATTCCCTTGCAACACAGTGAAACTTACTTCTGAATAGGGCTGTTACGTCATCTAACCTAAGCAGTGTCCATGCCCCCCACCCCTTCCCTGCAACTTGCATCTCTTGTCATCTCATTTATTTATTTTAAAGTGACCTTGCAAGCAAGGATCTGTTCATTTTACATCCCTGAGTGCATTTTGGCTGCTTTTCTTAAGAATAAAGTGTGGCCATACTCAGCAGCACACGGAACTGTTTTTAATGAGCAGCTTCTAATTACAGTAATTAATTGATATTTTTAGTTTTCCTCTCCCAATAAGTTTTAAACATGACAATGGTGTAGAAAAAAAAATGTTGTTGTTGTTGTTGTTTTAAAAAAGATGGGGTGGGGGATTCAACCACTAAATCACTCAGTTTGCATAAAGTCCTGGGTAGGGGAAATACACAGAGCAGTGGGAAATAGAATTCAAACTGCTCCTTCTTAAATTACTTCAGAAAGCAACTTGAATTTAAAGCTGATTAAGTTATCAAGCTTAACTAGTTGCTAATTTATTCCATCTCTGTTAGCTATCAGGCCTCACTTTCTGGAAAACAGAACATGATGATGAACATGGAATGTATGCTATTTGTAAGCAGAGGTGTTTGTGACAGTTTCCCAGCAGATTCTTGCTTGAAAGATCTCATTTTTGTTAGGGGTGCTTGAGACATCCAGTAGCTGTTGGTAGGAGAGAATGCTGGTACTTACCTAACCTCCCACCCTACCTTACTTCCCATCAAGGATGTTGTTGCTGCTTACAGGGATGGTGACTGTGGGCAAGGCAGCAAGGTTGCCATTACGCAACTGCACCAGTGGAGGAAGGGAAAGCATTTTATATACTGTTCGATCTTAAGCACATTTGACTTAGAAGAAAGTCCTCTTAATTTCAGTGAACCTACTTCTAAGTAACTGTGGCTTGGCTGTCAGCTGCACAGAGCTATAATATTACCAATTACTGTCATCTGGCAAAATATTCTGATCAAATTAATATTAATTACTTAATATCTGCCAGTAATTTTGTGTAATCTCCCTCCAAAAACTAGACAAACATGATGCCAATTTAGAGGGAATCCAAAAGTTAGATATTGTATGCTGGAAATGTATTGAGAAAACATTAGACTTCTATGTTACTTCTAAATTAATTTCCAGAATGAATATATAATTCTCAGGAATACTACCTTTGATCAAAACTGACTCTGCATTGTCAAGAGACAATGGTTCTTCGCATAGTGAAAAAGAAGATTCTATTTTTCTTTGAAAATTTCAATGCATCTACTCATAGTAGAATTTAGTTAGATACTAGTCACTGTTTCCACACTGAAAGCTCAAGAACATGGTATAAACATCTAATTTCTTTGTGTTCTTCCAGGAATTTTGGTTAAATAGGACAGAGTCTTCTGCGCCATTATTAAATGATCAGTCATTACTGTCACAGTGGCTTAAGACAATCATTATCACCTCCTGTTCTTCCCCCACAAACTCATCCAAAGACAGATGTTAAAATAATTGTTCCACTTTTCAAGTTGGCTAAGGCAATGTTCCTGGTTTGGCAATGAGACAAACTTAAGTTATACAAAAGAGTGTGCGAGCGTCACAAAGGATTTCATGCAAGAAGCAAACCATGTGATATAGCTTGGAGCAGATCACTCTGAACGTTATTTTTAACTGTATTTCAGGAGCAATGTGTAGATACGATCCAGCCACAGCTAACTCCATTTAATTCCACTGATTTCATGGGAGCGATTTAAGTGAATTTTTAACCTTCCCACTGAAACCTATGAGCCACAGTAGGGCTTAACCTGGGCTGGGTTTGGCTTAAGGATGGATCAGTCTATTTCTGGTCATAAGTTCATTCTGTCCCGTTTATCTGGGATCTTATTTTAAGTGAATGGAAATATATGTGTTGTATTTTATCCCAAAATACACATTTTTAAATGCATTTTGGTCCATTTTTTGAGCCAAGATCTGTATTGCAAAATTCTGATCCTGGGATTCATCTGGGAGATGCAGGTGGAGTCATTTCAAATAAGATGTTTCTGTGAAAATGTCTGCTCCCTGCTGCTACTCTAATCTTGCACCAGCCCTTCATGTCATCCTGCCCATTGCTTTCCCAGTACCCAACTGAAAGCTTCTTATTTTATGTAGGGAAATTGATTTGTGCATGCAGAACTTGTCACATTAAGGTCAACTTGTGCAGAGAAGAGCACTTAGCATCACTGCTCATCAAACAACACAGCATGTAATCTGACAAAATTTAGGAGGAAACACATTTATATTTGCACATTCTTGAAAGAAATCTAAAATCTGTCTTCAATGATAAAAGAGAGCTCAGGCCATTGAGGTGTCCTGGCTTCCACCCAAAACACACAGAGACACTTACTCGGAAGTAAGAAAGAGAGCTTTATTCTGGCAAGTAGTGGTACAGGTTTCGCAGCAGACAATGCCAAGAAGTCACAATTCAGGAGCTGTGTAAGAAGTTCAGAGCTGAATAGAAGCAACAAAGACGTCCCAACAAGTTTTTCCACCTTTCCTGCCATGCTTCTAAAGACAAGCCCTGATGTGCTCACTGACAAGACTCTGTCTCCTTGTGGGAATATTGCAAGCAACAGGGTGGGTTGGTTTGTTCCCATCTGTGTAGACTGAGCCTGGTTCTAGGCAACACCTCTCTATTCAGGTTCCTGTTCAGTTGCTACCACTTCCTGTTCAAAGCTATCCACAGCCTCTGCTGAGGCTTCCCACTCTACAGGAAAATTGGAGGGGAGAGGTGGCATTCCCTTTCCCCCTTCCAAAGTGATGGAAGTCAGGGTAGAAGGGGAAGATCCCCATCTTCCAACCTATGTCCAGATCAGTTCCATTCACCCTGTTTCCCCACCTCCACCCCTCTTATGTCCAAATCTGTTTGGCAAGAAGTGCCAAACAATCATTAAAGATTATTCCAGAAGTTTGATTGCAGACCTGACATTTAAACTCTTGCAACTTTGGAAGAGCTGGAAATCATTTTGTTTCCAGATAACACTAATGTAGATTTGCTTCCTAAACTACACCTTTGTTCTTGGATCGTAGCTGACCTTCAGACACCAGCAGTTGGAGGTGGGGAGGGGGAGCTGCCACAACAAGTAAATGAATACTGAAAGCCACTTAGGGAGCTCATTTGTATTTCTTTTAGGTGATTGGGCGAAACGTTAATTTAAAATTGCAATTATTATTGCTGTAACCAGATTACTCGCTTGGTAGTAAAACTCTTCTGTCTACACTCTGTAACTACTTTGCTTTAATGTAGTTGCTAATAGAATGCTGGATAATTGTTTTCACCCACAGATAGTGGGGCATTATTTATTTAGGGTATTCTTTGCATAATAGCAGAATGTTCTCCAGAGACAAGTTTTGACTGAAAATTGGGGTGATTTGGGGGGCGTGAGGACTGAAAGGGAGCTCAGAACCATCATCTAGTTTACCTTATAGCATCATCGCTGTCTGTTTTGGGGATAAGGCTCAGCGTCAGGGACGACAACAGACATTCATCCCTGTACCCTACTCAAAATATAATGTTCTAGCATCTACGTAATGATGCAGCATCACTCAAAGAAGCTTCAAGGGAATGGCAGCCGCAATCAGCAACATTTGGGCAGTGTGCCAGCACACTTAAACTGCTTCCATCACAATTCCCATTCTGTCCATCCTGAAAGATAACCAAAAGGACTCCCCCATTTTGCTGCTTGTGAATGGTGCAGCAAATATGGAGGTATAAATTTGGCTTGGTCCATTAGGTCCTGTTAGTAGATGAGATGAAGGAAGGGACCATCTAAGGCAGTGATGGCCAAACTTAGCCCTCCAGATGTTTTGGGACTACAACTCCCATCATCCCTAGCTAACAGGACCAGTGGTCAGGGATGATGGGAATTGTAGTCCCCAAACAGCTGGAGGGCCAAGTTTGGCCATCACTGATCTAAGGCCTACTTCACTCAAACTTGGGCAGCTTGGGCAGCCATGCATGAGACATAGCTTCTATTTGGTTCAAGAATGGGAAACCTTTTTCAACCCAAGAGCCAGATTCTCATACGGCAGCCTTTTGAGATCCACATGCAAGTGATGAGCACAACCAGAGCCAAAAAAAGTGGGTGAGGTAACAGGTGTGACTTTTACCTTTCCACAGTAAGCTACTTTCCAGCCGTACAAAAGCCAGAGCTTTCTACACACCCATCTCTCCATCCAGGTCCACAAGAAGCATAATTACAGTTCAACAACACATTCTTATCTGGCAAAAGCACTCAAGGCGGGCATGGAGCAGGGAGGTTGAGGGGTATGGCCTATTTTGAGTACCCAGGCCCAGATAAATATAGTGGTACCTCAGGTTAAGAACTTAATTCATTCCGGAGGTCCGTTCTTAACCTGAAACTGTTCTTAACATGAGGTACCACTTTAGCTAATGGGGCCTCCCACTGCCACCACACGGCAGCCATGCAATTTCTGTTCTCATCATGAAGCAAAGTTCTTAACCCGAGGTACTATTTCTGTAACCTGGAATCTGTAACCTGAAGTGTCTGTAACCTGAAGTGTCTGTAACCCGAGGTACCACTGTAGCCCCAAGGATTACATTTGGCTATTGGGCCTGAGGTTCTCTACACATGATGTGAAGCTGTCCACCTGAATCTGGGCATTCAAAATCGGGCAACTCCTCAGATAAATGGTTTCATGCTTCAATACCGTTTAGGATCTCAGAACCACACCAGAGAATGGTCTATGTTCCTTCAAAGCAGATCCAAAAACTTGTTTTGAAGCACTTCCAGAATGGCATCACTCTGAAAGTAATATCCAGTGCCAACATAGCACTGAGGGATAGCCTCTTTAAACTACCTCCACATAACTTCTGCAGGCAGCGAATCATCTTGATTGTGTACTGCCTTGCCAAGTAAATCAGCCCAATTGTTTCAGCTTATGTGGCAGTCGTATTGCATGATCCTGTCCTGATTGTGGTGGTGAAGAACAGAACAAGGAAGATCTTTCTGCTTTCATTGGTTAGCATGGCTGAGTGAAGAGAGTGAAGAAATTGTCCTTAAACTCAGCAAGGGTGCCGAGTTAGGACAGCACTTCACTGTAGCTCTTCACAGCACAAGTCTAGTGCAATATATTATTTAATCCTCTTCTTTTAAGTAGCTGCTGGTATCTTGCCATCTGGAGTACACTTCAACATCAAGGACAAATTCATCTGCTCCCTGCCACAGATCAGCATAACTTATGACGGAATTCAATCGCCCACATTATACCAGTGCATGCTTCATTTGCTTTTGCCAAACTCCCTAGCAGCACATCAGAAAGAGGCATTTCAGAATGACATAGGGATGTAAAAAGAGCCATTCTGGATTAAGCCAATGGCCTACCCAGCACCCTGTGCTCATAATGACCAGCCAAGATGCCTTTGGGAAGCCCAAAAGCAAATCCTGAGTGCAGCAGCACTCTGAACCATCCCTGGTGGAATCAATCCCTAAAGGGATTGATGGTGGATAAATCTGGGAGCAGAAAGGAGAAAAGCAAATACAGTGGTACCTCGGGTTAAGTACTTAATTCGTTCCGGAGGTCCGTACTTAACCTGAAACCAGTGGCGTAGCGTGGGGGGTGCCAGGGGTGCCAGCCGCACCGGGCGCAACTTCTGGGGGGGCGCGCTCGCTGCCTCCGGAGTCGCCGAAGAGCCTCGGGCGCAGGCTGTAGCTGGCAGCGGCTCTCAGCGCTCGCCGCGGTCCCCGCGCGTCAGGGCCACGGAGGGCGCGCCAGGCAGCCCCTCCTCACCGACGGGCAGCGTTCGCCTGCGGGGCTCGGCCAGCGCGCTTGGCTGGCCGTGTGGAGTCGCTGAGGAGCCGCCGCCTGCCATGCCGCCCTGGCTGCTTCAACCGCGTCCAACAGCCGGCTCAAGGCTCCTTCCGGCTGGGTCTCCCGACGGGGCGCTGCGGGCGGAGGCTCCGGCACCAAGCGCCACACCGCCCAGGCTCGGGTCGCTGTCTGGACGCGCGCAGCCCGCCAAACGCGCCATCAGCGGCGCTCTAGTGCCTGCGCGCCAAGACCGCCCACCCGCCCCGACGGGGCCCCCCCACCCGCGCCGGAGGCCGGCCGACGCACTGGCCCCAGAGCCGCCCCCTCCCCGCGCCAGAAAGAAGCCGCGTCGGGACTAGCCGGGCCGGGGAGGGAGACCGAGAAGGCTGCGCCGCGACGCCCAAAGATGCGCGTCTTGGCGTATTAATGACCATGGTTAGGTGTTAGGGGGTGCAAATTACTTGCCTTGCCCCGGGTTAGGGGGCGCAAATTACTTGCCTTGCCCCGGGTGCTGATAACCCACGCTACGCCGCTGCCTGAAACTGTTCTTAACCTGAAGCACCACTTTAGCTAATGGGGCCTCCTGCTGCCGCCACATCGCCGGAGCACAATTTCTGTTCTCATCCTGGAGCAAAGTTCTTAACCTGAGGTACTATTTCTGGGTTAGCGGAGTCTGTAACCTGAAGCGTATGTAACCTGAAGTGTATGTAACCCGAGGTAGCACTGTAAAGCAAGCTCTTTGTAGGAAGAACCACATCCACTTCTACAAAGGCCATGGAACCACATGTGGGGAGGCACTGATGTAAGTCATTTTGCTCAGTGAAAGTAAATGTGATCACCGCAAGGGTACAACAGAAAAAAAGGCCGCATAATATAGTGATAGGCATACTCTCAAGGCTTTTAAAATACATTTTAGCTGGCTCTCCCCAGGAGATGGAGGAGGTTCACTGCTCTGGTTTTCATGCATAACGTCCCAGGTCCAATTCTTGGCATATCCAAATAGGATTAGGATGAGTCCTTCTTTCAAACCCTGGAGAGCTGCTGCCAGCGAGTATAGACAGTACTGAGATTGATGGCCCAAGGGTCTGATTCGGTCTAAGGCAGCTTCCTATGTTGCACCTTCCCGCCATTTCAGAAGAAATGCTATGCAGCCATTCCCAAGCCAATTCAGCCTTTTTGTGAATGTGCAGATTTTACCGGCTTCTAGAGCTTTGCTAGTAACTGCTGTGTGTGAAATGCTTGTACGTGTTTGTGGCGATCACACAGGGTCCCCGGACGTTTCACCATCTATTGATCCCTGTGCCACCACTTTATTTCTCGCTGCCACCACCCAGGCCCTACCTGGTACAATACTGAATCCAGTCAGGGTTAAATTGGAACATAAACTTCTGTTTATTTATTGCAGTTAACAAGCGTGTGGTTTCATAAACGGTATCAATCATGGGGTGCCTATCCAGACCTATAACTTCCGCTACCTGCTCTCACTCACTAAACCACCTCTTAGATATTTACTTGTCTTCCTAGCCCCTAACTGTTCCTGACTCAGCTTATTTTGCTACACTAACTCAACCTCCCCACAGACTCTACCCCACTCCAACCACCCACCCAACTCCCAATGAACTCCCTCCTCTGCCCCTCCCAGAACTGGTTTTATAGTCCCTCTGACTCCACCCCCTGGGTTCTGATTGGGTAACCTGTTTAACTATTTCACCTCCAGCACTCTCATATGTTAACGTCACAGTGTTTAAGCACACAAAGGTTGAGGCCAACTAAGTGTACAGCTGTGCAAAGCACTGAAAGCTGGAGGGGGAAAAAACAGTGCAGAAGTGTGCAAGCATTGCAAAAGTGCAGAATAATATTCCACAAGTGTCAAGAGTCTTAATGAGAATGATTCCTACTACGTAAAATTAATATGCATGCTTGCAAAACAGATAAAAAAGCACAGGCAATCCCCATGATGCAATGATTTTTCCTCCAAAACTTGGTGCACAGACGTCTCTTAATTTAGAAAATCATCTTTCAAAGTGAATCTCCCAGAAGGGTTAACATAGCTCATGTGATTTGTTTGAAGGTGAAAGAGAGTGTCGTTTGTGAAACTCGTGAGCACTTCAAAGTCACAACAGGGCTTGATATTTTAGTGCCCCTTCCAGCTCCTGGCTCATAGTTGACAATTAGCTGAGATTAATTAAATTGAGGGTATGATTCCAAGTTCCAGCAGTTTGCCATCAGGATTTAAAACTTGAAAGTAAAGAAAATCTGGCAAAGGCAAGAGCACTCCCCACTGTCTACTTTGTGTGGGGAAATCAGTTTTTAATAACAATCTGTACAACTCTTAAAATGCACATGCTGAGCCAAAATTCTTTTCCTCCATTACATTTTGTATATAAATTATTGTAGAAGATTGGGAATTCACCTTCTAGGTCCAATCTACATGTTGCATGGGAATCTGCATAAATCAGGCTACAATCTGAAACGCTCTTGCTAAGAAGTATGCGCCATTGAACTCAAAACTCTCCTGACAATTAAAAAGGGAAAAAGCAAAGCAGCATTGGAGGCTGCCATTGGGAGTGTAGAAATGGCTGGGGATTGTCTGCTCAGTTTACCTTTTCTGGCTATTTGTCCCAGTCAAAGTGACTACTTCTCACTGGAATAAAATTGGGAGGGGTCCTTATGTATTGTGGAGTTCTGAATAACCTGTTCTAGTTTCCAGCATGGAACCAAGCACTGGGAATCCTCTGCTATTCCACTAAAAGCAACTTAATCATCAGAATTAAAAACAGAGTAGTTGGTTTGGATTAAAAAGAAAGAAAGAATATATACAGCAAATATTAACTATAATATAATGACTAAAATGTTGACACTAAGTACTTTTGTTAAGTCTCTCTCTCTCTCTCTCTCTCTCTCTCTCTCTCTCTCTCTGCATCAATATAAACTCATTTATATTTACATTACACAAACTTTTTTTTTTAAAAAAAAGAAATAATGATTAACAGTGCTTGCTGCCCATGCCCAGGTTGCTACAACGTTCACTTTGTTTTTCCTTTATATACTTGTATAAAATGTGAAAGTTCAGAATGATTGTTGTTGTTGTTTTAGTCGTTTAGTTGTGTCCGACTCTTCGTGACCCCATGGACTAGAGCACGCCAGGCACTTCTGTCTTCCACTGCCTCTCACAGTTTGGTCAAACTCATGCTGGTAGCTTCGAGAACACTGTCCAGCCATCTCGTCCTCTGTCATCCCCTTCTCCTTGTGCCCTCAATCTTTCCCAACATCAGGGTCTTTTCCAGGGAGTCTTCTCTTCTCATGAGGTGGCCAAAGTATTGGAGCCTCAGCTTCATGATCTGTCCTTCCAGTGAGCACTCAGGGCTGATTTCCTTCAGAATGGATAGGTTTGATCTTCTTGCAGTCCATGGGACTCTCAAGAGTCTCCTCCAGCACCATAATTCAAAAGCATCAATTCTTCGGCAATCAGCCTTCTTTATGGTCCAGCTTTCACTTCCATACATCACTACTGGGAAAACCATAGCTTTTACTATACGGACCTTTGTTGGCAAGGTGATGTCTCTGCTTTTTAAGATGCTGTCAAGGTTTGTCATTGCTTTTCTCCCAAGAAGCAGGCGTCTTTTAATTTCGTGGCTGCTGTCCCCATCTGCAGTGATCATGGAGCCCAAGAAAGTAAAATCTCTCACTGCCTCCATTTCTTCCCCTTCTATTTGCCATGGCCCAGTGGCCATGATCTTCATTTTATTTATTTATTTATTTGATGTTGAGCTTCAGACCATATTTTGGTCCAGTTCTAACTGTAGCTTCTTGTCCCACATAGAGATTTCTCAGGAGACAGATGAGGTGATCAGGCACTCCCATTTCTTTAAGAACTTGCCATAGTTTGCTGTGGTCGACACAGTCAAAGGCTTTTGCATAGTCAATGAAGCAGAAATAGATGTATTTCTGGAACTCTCTAGCTTTCAGAATGATACAACACTGCAAAAATGTGAGCTGATTTTCAGTGTATAGTGAATTTCATTATGATTGTGTGGTGTTTCACAATATACAGAAAGAGTCTTGAATTCACACATTGAGGCACTTCTCTGGTAGGGTTGCCATAATCTGGGTTACAGAAACCCGGACAACCCCCATCTCCATCCCCTGCCCCCTCCCTGTCGCTGGCCCTTCCTCGCCCACCCCCTATCCTCCCTCCCCCATCCTATCTAACCTATCTTTCTCCAGTCCTCCTCTTCCTCAGCCCTCCAGGAATGTTGGGAGAAGTGGCACAGCAGGGCACTCTGGGCACCTGCTCTTCACTGCTGCTCTCGAGGCGGTGCAAACCAGGTGCTGCCTTCTGAGAGTTGTGGAGCTTATTTAAAAGGAGGTTGACATACCTCCAGGTTTCCTGGACTTTTGAGCCATTTCCAGAAATTCCTCCCAGACACTATTTCAGTTGGACGAATCCAGACATATGGCAGCCCTATTCTCTGGAGTGTTTTGTGACATGCAAAAAAAGGGAGCAGGTGAGATGAAGCATCTGAAAGCCACAGCAAATGACACATGCATTAAATCCTGAATTAATTTTAGATATTTTCCAGCTTACATTGGGCTTGGAATACGGGGCCACTTGAACCCATGGAATGATAAAAGCATAGAAAGGAGGAAATCCTTCTTCAATAGCAAAGTGCAAGAAAGTCCTTATGGGAAGCTCAAAAGAAGTAATATATAGAAAAATGTATGAGAATGTTTCTTTTGGTCACTTGCTTCTACGTGCAGAGGGAAGTCCTTCTTTATGACTCCTAGTTGGTGCTGCAGAATGATGCTGAGACTGGTGCTGAGAGTAAGGCACCAGGTTCAAGCTAGTGATCCTTCAGATAAGGTACAATGTACTCCACTCACTGTCCATTCCAAAAAGATACATACACTATACTGCTATTGCATTGTGTAGGTCCCCCACCCCACGCCAAAACAGTGGATCAGTCTGAGGCAGAGGGATGAGTCTGTTGCCCCTGGCCTTTTAGATTTTCCATTATTTGAGTAATATGTTTTCAGTAACCATTCCGGTTCTTATTACAGGCATAATCAGGAGAACAGATTAATTTTCTGTCATTTCCCTGTCCTTGTTATAATCCTTGATCACTGAATAAGACATTAAACTTTTCATATACATTATATTATGCAACTGCTGCACTGCATTAATCTTTTAAATATTCTCTATTTTAGTTGGCTGGCAATTTTATCCCTTCTGAAACTTTCCTAGGGTGATAGAAAAAAAGGGGGGGCTAAATATAGCCAGGCCCATTAAATTACAGAAAAGCGACAAGGTCAAAGAAGTGTATTGATGTGTTTCGTAAAATGCTGTGGAAAATATGTCATGCTGACCTGGCAGAGATTAACACATGGAAGGAGGCTTCCATGGATGTACTGGGACTGGAAGCATAAATCTGGTGCATATCTACATTCCACTGTTTCTAATAGCATGTGCATTTGGCTGTGTCTCAAATGCAACCTCTCCCATACATATTTCAATGCCAATGAAGATGCTGATCTGAATGCACAGGGACGCGGGTGGTGCGGTGATGTAAACCACTGAGCTTCTGGGCTTGCTGATTGGAAGGTCAGCGGTTCGAATCCCTGCGACGGGGTGCGCTCACGTTGCACGGTCCCAGCTCCTGCCAACCTAGCAGTTCAAAAGCACATCAAAGTGCAAGTAGATAAATAGGTACCACTCCAGTGGGAAGGTAAATGGCATTTCCATATGCTGCTCTGGTTGCACCAGAAGCGGCTTAGTCATGCTGGCCACATGACCCAGAAAAACTGTCTGCAGACAAATGCTGGCTCCCTCGGCCAGTAAAGCAGGATGAGTGCTGCAACCCCAGAGTTGTCTGCGACTGGACTTAATTGTCAGGGGTCCTTTACCTTTACCTTTTTTATAATTTCTTTTAAAGGTGATCAGAGGAATTCATGATCAGAGGAAGTGATGGAGTGAGAAAAGGAAAGATAAGATTTGTCCTGATCTGTCGGTAGCTGGCATCCACAAGGGACAAGAGCGGGGCAGACTGGTATTTGGAGCACCACAGACAGCACCTAATGAGCAACTTGCTCCAACAAAGGCTGGCGGTGAACTGATGCCTTATGAATCTCTGCCCCCAGTCCACCCCTCCTAAGCTGCACCCCTTGCTTGGAAAGTGTTCATTAGTTTGTATATACCTTAAAGGGCCAATCCCCTGGCCTAAAGATGGATTATTCTACTTACTGTGCCTTGGCAGCTGGCACACTCCCTACCTGGCTGAGCAGATGCAGTAGAGACCTTCAATGCCTTGAACTCAGGGGGAAGTCCTTGTGAAGGTCCTGGCTCTGAATTTGTGTGCTTTGGTTCTGTGGACCTCTGGCTGTCAACTCCAGGCTCAGTGGGACTACAAGCCTCAGTTTCAGAGTAGGGAAACTGGTTGCATTCTTCAGCCAGTAGCCAAGCAGTCTCGGACACAGCCAGCTCATGCTGCTCCTCTGACTCTGAGTTCTGAAGTGGTGGCAAAACGAAAGGTGCTGATGAAACGCTCTCCCTTCAAATTAATCCCCAGATGTTGGAGTTCCAAATCACATAACCTACTTTCTGAAGCACCAGTGTTGCATTTTATTTGCTATTCATCTTTTTGTGTCTGTCTGTGTGTGTGAAAAAAAAATTTCTGGACTTTGTTAAGATCGCAAGACATACAGTCATACCTTGGGTTACAGACGCTTCAGGTTGTGTTTTTTTGGGTTACAGACTGCTGGAACGGGTTACTTCCGGGTTCCGGCAGTCACACATGCGCAGAAGCGCTAAATCGCACTTTGCGCATGCGCAGAAGCGCCGAATCGCAACCTGCCACATGCGCAGATGCACCTCTGCCCATTGAGAATGCTGTGGGTTCTGAACGTGCCTGCCGCACGGATCATGTTTGCAAGACGAGTGTCCACTTCTGAAATAGATTTTAGAAATCTTCCATATTAATCTGGAAGGCAGCTAAGATGATAATGGATCTATGCAAAGATGAACAACAGTAATGGCATGGTGTGTGCTGCCACCATGGTTTGCTGAGGCTAAATATTATGCCTAAAATTAAGGGGGGGGGGAGTTTAGACATCACTTTTAGCTGCCACCGCAAACAGCAGTGGCAGTGCAGGCAGTCTCACAGCTAATTCAAAAGAATCTTTGTTTTAAGGGAAGGACTTCATTGACCCTTCCTTGAGTGAGGTGGTGGTGGGCAGGAGGAGGGTCCCATTGGATGGCTGGGCAGTGACAGGGCTAGCCAGACCAAAGGAAGCCAGTGTTGTATGTGTGCCAATTTGCCCTACACCTGAGGCAATTGCCTCAGTGTGTCTAATGGTAAGCCAGCCCTGGACTTTTTGGTGGAGAAGGAGAGTTCTTATACTGCATAGAGATTTGTCATTATGCCTGCTAAAAATACTCCAGTTAAAGGTAATTCAGGCTCTGGCTACAAGCTCTTGGGAAGCATGACTTCTCCCTGTTGGAGCCACATAACATGGCTGGTGTATAGCATGTTCCTTAAGTTGTGAACGTTTAACTCCCCAGGGTACCTGGACCACTAAAAACCCAGATTCAATAAATTCATTTTAGCCAGTGTAGTGCAAACTCCTTAGTTTTGTTATCTAATCTTGAAACTCTGTCCCTCTTCTATAAACTCAGCTTGAATGTCTTCTTATCTAAAAACTAATAGGTCAAAATGTTTCACCTTATTGAATCTTGTAATTTTTCCTCTATTTTCTCTGTATCTCCACTGGACAGCATTGCTATCGACCCTGTTTTCTTGGCAAGCATGCTGGGATTTTTTATTATTATTCTTACTTCTCTTTAGATTTTGCTTGTCAGATCCACTCATTACAAAAACCAGCCACATCTCCCTTCAAAGTGCAACTTTTCTTCTGGAATCAGTGGCAACAACAAAAGGTGGATTTTGTTCCCCTTTTCAAATTTGGCACAAGACCCCATCCAGTGAGCTAGGAATCTGGATAATACCAAATGGGTACCTTGGAAAGCAATTTTTCTCTACCTGCAGTACATCAGAACAATTTATTTTGGAGTAGAATATGGAAGAAAAAGTATTGCAATGAAAGCAAAATAACTTACTATTCAAATTCCAAACTTATATGCATCTAATGCAACCGAGGCTGTGTACGTACCATACATATAAAGTACATTACTTTCCCCAAAGAATCCTAGGAACTGTACTGTACCCACACACAGAACTAAAATTCCCAGCACCCTTAACCAGCTAGTGTTTCCAGGATTGTTTATGGGAAGCCATGTGCTTTAAAAGGATATATACACAGCCCTATTCTGCCTTAGAGGAGACATGTGAGGGTTGTAACCAGTGCTAGTTCTACTTTGGGTAGAACCATTGAAGTTAATGGACATAACTTAGGTCAATTAATTTGAATGGGTTCTGAGCAGGGCTTAGTTGAATACAAGAGATACTGTTTCCTAAGGGAACCCAAATACTTTCTATATACAGGAATACTATTTCGGTATTCCCTGTCCCCCCTCTTTTTTTACTATTTTCTATTGATTGGAGCTTAAATTGACTATTGCAAATTTTCTTTCCTCCTCCAAGACAGTGCTGAATTTATGTATAAGCTAAACAAGCTATAGCTTAGGGCCCTACTCTCTTGGAGGTCCCCCAAAAAATTAAAGGAAAAAACCTGGATGTACATTTCCAAAATATAAAAATAAAAAAAATAAAACCTACATATAGCAGCAGTGTTTTGTGTTGTGTAGGCTCCTATTATATAAGTAATGGGCCCCGCCTGCTAGCCTGCTCCCTAAAATATCACTGGTTTGTTCATTTCTATATATAGGGTGCCTACATTCTGCATGGACTGGTTGCACGGCAACATGTGCAAATGGCTTTAGATACCTATTAGGTCCATAAATTACCATATAGCACATATTCAACACAAAAAAGCGGCAATTTGTTGTTGACAAAGGACAGCTGGACATATAAAGGGCCCCAATACCTTCAGTAGCTTAGGGCCTCATCAAACCAAAATCAGGCCCTGCTCCAAGAAATACACTTTTGTCAACTTGATACACAACCCATGCTTTGAACTACAACTCATTGTCCCAGCCAGCATGGACAATATTCCTAGGTAAGATCCTCCCTCTATTGTGTGGGCAGGTAATCCCTCCCCTACCTGGCCTGGTCTCCTTGGCAACGCTTCCCCCAGGTGGGATTGGACAACTGACTGAGGTAGGTGGAGACCTCCAGGTATCCCACCTGAGGGAAGGCAAAGCCAAGCCTATGCTGTTGGAGCCGCTCCAGATCTAGGGGCTGCACGCGTCCACGCAAAGGGCGCCCCCCGTTTTAAGTGGGGAGCGGTCATTCAGTGAAAGTGGGAGTCCAAAGTATTTGGAGGACACTAAGCTGGGAAAAGCTGATGTTAGCCTCTCTAACTGCTTTTATACTGAATTTATAGGCATGTGCAGTATGCGCCAAAGTAGGGCACCCCAAGTTATTAGTATATGTCGCTAACGGAGAGGATAACATTGAAGCATGACCAGGAGCAATGAATTGCCACTGTTGAATTCTAATATTTTAGTTTGTTGCGTTGTTTCCACTCTTCATTTCTCGTGATACTTCAGAGACAATGGAAGGAACAGAAGCTGTTGCATCTACAAGTAGTGAAGATGTGAAAACAAGTGAAATACTGAAACCTCAACTTCACATAAATAATCTGGTTGATTCAGTCAGTCTTGAAGATAAAGAAGGTGCGGAAAATACAATCAAATCTGATGAAAATGCACTCCAAAATGAAAACATTCATTTTTATATAGCTTCCTTACATCAATGACATTGCTTTGTGCCTTAATTCTCTTTCATCAGATACGATGGAATATTTTATCATAAAGAATGCTGGAAATGTTGATCATATAAAGAATTTGCAGAAAAAGAATGTGAATTGGGAAGAAGGAACTGTTTTAAAGATCACAATGAAAATCATTTTTATAGGATTTTTAATGGGAAAAGACAACAACATCCAAAAATTATTGCACATGTACTCAGAGGACATGAAGTCTGTTGTTTGTGAAGACGAATTGTGACACCCTGCATTTTCTCAACAGTGAGGAGTATCCTCAAAGGCTCCCTCTGCTCTTTAGAAGCCTGTTATTGGTAATTTGAGTGATACATTTCCAAATTTGGAAACTTTTTTTTTTTTAAATCGCCTTAATATTATATAAACCAAATGCAACTGGTGAAAGATTGTTCAGCACACTCAAAAGAGTAAGAAATTGCTTACATTCTGCTATATCTCAAGAATATTTAATGAGTTCAGCAATTTTAGCGATTGAAAGTTCTGCATTGCAAAATATAAATTATGACGAGTTAATTGACATTTTTGTATGAAGGAAATGTTGAAGAAAACACATTTGCATTTTATGAATGTTTTACAAAAATCTTTGAATTTCCATTCCTTTTGCTCCTTCAAATGAAGTTCATTTTCAGGTACAGCGCATTGGTTCCCCCCCCCATCTTTCTATATGCATATATCATTAATATATGCATATATCATTAATTTGAAACCAAAAGTACTGTTCCATAATATAATAATAAAAAGACAACCCATGTTATTCACTACCTCATTTTTATGCATTCATCTCTGTCATATTTTTGGACACATTCAAGTTTATTTAGGTGAACAAATGGAAGGCCATAAATCTTCCACCGATGTGGCCTTCCAAATGCTCTTGGACATCATTTCCCAGCAACACGGCCAATGGTCAAAAGCGATGGGAGTTGTTTCCCCCCCAAATGCTCTACCATGGTGATGACACTGAATTTTCATCACCAAGCCCAGCCCTAGAGAAGCTCTGGTGGTTTGTGGCCAGGGGCTTTACTTTACTTTTGCTTTTCAGGGTTTTTTTTTTTCCCCTGGCAGAAAGCTAAATTTGGATTTCAACTACTGATACTATCTTCTGAAGAACATGAAATCATGACATTTTGCCGAATTGTGATTTTAGTTGCTCGGTTCAGCTATGATGTCATCCTTTTGCTTGCCAGCATTAATATGCCTGTGCATTTAGCATTAATATAAACATAATAGAACTCATCACACCTACGCTAGCAAGAGAACTTTTCTATGCTTTGCTTAGAAATATGTAGCCCATGACCTCTATTAAATTATGGTTAAAGTGAAAATCTCTGCTTGCGGTGGGTTTAAAATGGGGGGAGGGGGAATAACATAAAGCCACATAAATTTTAATGGATGGAAAAAGGGTTGGGGCCTGCAGATTTCTTGCTATTGTTCCATAACTGCCGCACATTCTGTGTATAATCTCCTGCATTCTGTCGCTTATCAAACAGTGAGCATTTAATTAGATGAGATGGGTTTTAAGTTTCCCGTGCAAAACATCAAACAGGCCTTGTCGCAATGAGCTTGCATTCCAGTAACTGTTTAAAAGAAACCACGGGTTTCGTGTTTTTAAACAAAACTTCTCCTTATACTGAATCTTCATTAATAACCACCCCTTTTCTGTCATGGTTCAGTCACTTAAGACCATTTAGTATCACATTTTAATTATTCTACACACCTGTGCCTATCATAAGATTTTTGCTCAGGGAGAGAAGCTCCTGGGGCGATAGAAGAAGCCAGGTTAAATCTATTTTTATGATGAAGTTAATTATAGAGCATGTAATTATAAGCAAGGATTGATATCTACATAAATGAGAACAATGAAAAATCCAATGTCATTCAAAAAGTCATTCAACCAGTCCTCTGAATTTCACTTTAGCATTTTTTAAAGGCATATGTGGGCTGAATAGATTCACTTCTCTCTTTTTTTAGTCTATCTGCTATATCTCTAATAGCTCTGTGATAACTGTGATGTAGTCCAAACTCTAGATTAGAGATGTGGGTGCTGTTAAATGGAAAAAGAATGAAAAAAGCTCTTTGCTAGAAGACAAAATAAGACTACAAAAAAGGAACCCAAATCCATCTTGCAAGGATTTTAAGAGCAATAAAACAGACAATATGGGGTGTACTTCAATGGACTGCAACACAAAACCCAGTGCAATTGGATTTTTAAAAAACATTAGTCTCCTGGAAGTCAGTGGGGCTAAAGGCAGTGATGCCATTTCAGTTATTGCCAGGTATCAACCCAGAGAGTAACACTTACCTGTGAAAGTCAAGAGAGTATTTAGCCTATGTACTTTCGTTATTGTTGTTCCATCTGTTCCTTCATCCATATCATTGTTATCCGGGTAACAGAATGCCTTGATTTGAACGAGTTATCTCAGGTTCATGACCAACTCAAATTTTCTACTTTCATGGAACCATTTCTATTTCGTTTTGTTTGCTGTGGAAGTTGCACACATTGCCACCAGGGTATATCATGCATGTTCCTGGATGCACTCTCAATTTCTACAAGGCAATTATGAGGTTCAGTAGGCCTCACAGAGCACTGTTCTGTGCATTCTAGAATGTGGCATGAGATCTTCAATGAAGTGTGGGGCTTCTACAGCAGACCAGGCAATATGGAAATGGTTCCATGAAAGTAGACCATTTCAGGCCACATTCCTGTGTGAGGCCTTTTGAATCCACTATGTGTGGAATACAGCACTTGTGGAATGCTTAACTCTCCATCAGAGGATAATAAGAGGAATAAGAAAGAAATATGGGTTTGACTCTGTGTGGTCTCGATTTATATCATTTATTAACTGTAGTACAGTAGCCTCCCTTCTGTCTCAGTCACAGCAGCCACTTGGAAGACATTATCTTAACGCTTTAGATTGAAGGATGCCCTGCGAATGTGAGCAAAAGATTTCCCAAGTTTGTTTTGATACCATGTGGATGACTGCATACAGCACTTAAGATCTGTACATGCATTCGTCTTGGAAGAAAATACTTTGTGTTTGGTAATAGTTTTTGCAATTTTCAATCAAGTTTTAAGCCTTGTGTAAACTGAGAGTGCTTCCTGGAACACTCACAATACACTTTTGTGGCTACGCATTGCAGAAGAAGATAGATAATAGTAGCCAAGATATCTTTCAGACAAGGCTGTCTGACTTGTATGAGCTACTTACTGAGAATCCCCTGATGAGCTCCTGTGGGACTTGTGTTCCTCAAAACACAGTTTGAAATCTGCAGGCCAAGGCCAGTTTTAGGAAACCAGTGGTTCTCCAGATGTTGCTGGACCAAAGTTCCAATAATCCTTAGACATAGGGCTGATGGGGTTTGAGTCCAACAACACTGGAGTCGGGCACAGGACCCTAGAAACAAAGTAGCTTTGAAAAGTTGTAGCACCTGTGTGCCTGTCTAAAAGGATCAAGGCACTCCATGTAAAAACTCAATTTGTAAAAAGCTGCTTTTTCCGCTGGAACCCTCTCATCTAAATGACATAAATGATACTTGGCCATTTCTCTCTCCACCCCCACCTCAGGAGGAATTGTCTCATTATTCTTTTACATTTTGGCTCGCACAATTGAATTCCACTTTTACAAGAGCAAAATTAACTTCCTCGAGCTAAGAGTTCTCTTGTTTCATCAGAGGTGAGATCCAGCTACTGTAAATTCCTGGCAGGAACCAATGCTTTCCTGTATCCCTTCATTTTATGGAAGCTGTCTTAATATGATTTTCTGTTTTGGCTCAGAAAATTACTGTAACTCCATCTCAGGGCAGGAAATGTGTTTCCTTGAGACTGGAGCTCTGTTGTTACATTCAGAGCTGAGTTCTGCCTAGATCCACTACTCATTCTGGTAATTAAGTGCTAACTTATGAGACGGGAGTGAAGGCCAATTGCCCTGGATGAAATGTGTGGCTGAAGTTCCTAAGTGTTTTCAAGCCATTGGGATGAAAACTTTCCAATGGAACCAAAGCTGGAAATAGTTTCATTTTCTTTTTCACTTTCTCTCTCTCAGCATTTGTTCCTTTCCCCCTTGATCTTACAAATGCTATCCCTTTTTCTAGTCTTAAAGAGAGAATGTGTCTATTGTGTGTTTATGATTATTTGTGCTCAGGATGGTATTGGGGCAGTTATATACAATCTCTCTTTCAATGCAGTTTGTGTCTAAAGAAGTTATGGGGTGGACATACATTTCATTTCCCATGAGTGCATGTCTTATAGTTTCCTGCTGAAATGCTGTAGCTTTTCAGGATTGTTTTGGGTGTTGTTGTTGTTTTGTCCTGCTTTGGTTGTGCTACAGTGTAGGTATGCCCTTCCATTTGACAATAATGCAGTAACATGGTGCATTACAGCACAACTAATAAAACAAAATGAGGTGTGGGTGGTCCAAAATATAGCAACTACAAATGCACAGTTACTGCATCAATGACATGTTGCAGAATTCACTTGCAAAAGAAACACCCATCTTGAGGGACCCAGAGTTATGTCTTGTAGTTAACAAGAGAAAGTAATGTGTTTAACATATTTGGCCTCAGGTGCGTAAACCTATAGTAAGATACCATGGCTGGCAGCTTGAGAGATTTTCTGTATTCTTCAGCATAATATCATAGTTTGTACTTTTTTCTGTTCTAAGGGAAGCCTGTGATAAATGTTCCTGCATATGTCCCTAATTTGTATATGAGATAAAATAATACCACACTATATAAAAATCAATTTTTTAAGCTTTGCCTTTAGCTAATTTAAGTTGGTGAAGTAATTGTTCTGCCACGACTATTTGCTACAGCTCTTTGTAATAAGGTTTCAGTGTCAAATATTCAGCAGTTTCCACATTTTTGCTTATTTTTTGCCTATTTTTTGTTTGACTGTTCCTTTTTAGCACATCACAGGGTCACTCAGTGATCCCCACTTGGTGTTAGAAGTGATTCTGCAGTGTGTAACGTATTTATGATAGTTACAGATAGGTAGCCGTGTTGGTCTGCCATAGTCAAAATAAAAAAATTCCTTCCAGTAGCACCTTAAAGACCAACTAAGTTAGTTCTTGGTATGAGCTTTTGTGTGCATGCACACTTCTTCAGATACACTGAAACAGAAGTTGCCAGATCCTTCTATATAGTGAGAAGGTGGGGAGGGGTATTACTCAGAAGGGTGGTGGGAATGGGAGATTGGCAGATAGCTGAGATGAGCCTGTTGACGACTCTTAACGACTGCAATAGGTCTTACAGGAAAAAGCAAGGGGTGAGAAGGTGAGAAATGGCTTAGTCATGTATAATGAGATAAGAATCCAATGTCTCTGTTCAGACCAGGTCTCTCCATGGTTTTAAGTTTGGTAATGAGTTGCAATTCAGCAGCTTCTCTTTCCAGTCTATTTCTGAAATTCCTTTGTAGTAAAACAGCTACCGTATTTTTCGCTCTATAAGACGCACCAGACCACAAGACGCACCTAGTTTTTGTAGGAGGAAACAAGAAAAAAAATATATTCTGAATCTCAGAAGCCAGAACAGCAAGAGGGATCGCTACGCAGTGAAAGCAGCAATCCCTCTTGCTGTTCTGGCTTCTGGGCTAGCTGCACAGCCTGCATTCACTCCATAAGACGCACACACATTTCCCTTTACTTTTCAGGAGGGAAAAAGTGAGTCTTATAGAGCAAAAAATACGGTACTTTGAGATCTTGTATAGAATGTCCTGGGAGATTGAAGAGATTTGTATTTGTGATAGACCTATTTTTAGGCTGAAGGCTAAATATATCAGTGGTGGCAGCAGAGGAGGAGGCATGGGAAATGCGTTTCTGGGGAGGCAACTATCTCTTAGGTCAAATTTCCTGAAAGAGAAATGATAATATATTTCACATTGATGCTCCCTTTCTAACTTTTTTTTTTTTTTTTTTTTTAGGAAGGGAAGTCCTATTTAGTTTCATGAACTTAAATTTTCAAGAAGGTGTGTTTAAATTTGCAGTCATATTTTAATTTCCAGTTTATAATTTATTTATAATTTGTGTGTAAAAAGTGACTTCCCTTCATATCCAACAATGGGGGCAGGTACTGATTGGGTTGGACTGTAGTTTTATCTTCAGAACCTGCAAATTACAATTCCCAAATAATATTTGTTCTGCAGCTGTGCAGAGTTTATCTTTTAATGTGACAGTACCTATGCTTTGGAAGTCTTTGATGATTAGCCAGGGCTGTAAGAAGGAAATGCCACCCTGCATTTGTCACATGCATCACTGCTTCCATTCTGCTGCAGTTCGCCCTCTGCCAAAAACTGTTCATGTCAAAATTACACAAGTTATGTTGTCATCACATTATTTCACTCCATTCATTTCAGTGCAAAGGACCTCAGTGCAACTGGGTGGGACTGGAGCATGTAATCAATTACATATTTGTGAATTGAATGTAACAACAATTGAATGCTGATCGTATCTGCTTTATTTATTTCTGTTCTGGAACAAGTTAGTGAACATCTGCAATTACACTCCTGTTTCTGTTTCGATTGGAATTTGCAGGCACTCTCACTATATAGTTTTAGATGTCTAAAACCATTTTATTTCAGCAGACCTACCAAGACATGTAATTGAGTTATGCATAGTTGGTTGTTATTGGGTTTTTTTTAAAAAATGCTACTTATATCTGCGTATTATTGTTAATTATATTATATTATTTTATGTACACTGGGGTTTTTTATTACTAAGTAGCTTCTATATTTTATCCAAATAAAAATTAATATATATGACTGGTTTGTAAAGCTGTAGTTATAGACATGCTTACTAGAATGGAAGTTTCTCACCAAACTCAAGAATCATAATGGGGACTGTCCTTAAGAAACTGCTAAAGTTCAGCCCATTTCATTCTTATCTCTACTATGGTGTTCCGATTATGCACGTAAGCATTCATTGTGGAATTTGTCTATTTGCTTTTGATATAGTACATAAAATTTGACATACGCTGCCAGGAAAGAGAGGTTCCAATTGTCTAATTTCCATAAGTGTAAGTGTTCCCTTAAGCAGTTAGGAGATGGATTTGAGGGATATTTGGTTTTATATCACAGCATAAGTGTTATATAAACCCCACTTTTAACACTACTTATGTTACACTTACTGTCACAAGTAGTCTTTGTCACTGCCAAATTACCTCTTTTCAACAGCAATTTATGGCTAAGAAGAAAAATGTTAACAATTGCACTTCTTTAAAAGAAAACACCACACAAATAAATAAATTAGACATAGAAAGTGGTAGAAAGAGTCACTTTGGTCTTGTTTATAGAACGAACGTGTTGGAAGCTGAATAAAAAGACCTGTTTTTAATTTAATTATGAGTGTTAAAAGAGAATGAAACAACAGAGAGAATAAGATCATTTGATCACAGAAACAGCATGTCCATGAACTTAATGGAGAAATTGGTCTGCAGAAGCACCGTTGAAGTGAATGAGAGATACAGAAGGGGACAAATGCCCCCTCTCAGAAGTTTTCATATCTCAAAAAGAACTCCACGAATTTATGACCCAAAGCATCTTTGCTTGTCAGCACTGTGAAGTCACTGATGTCTATCAAATTTCAGAGGGGTTACAATAGAAAAGACCAACCTTAAAAATCTGGCACCTTAAAACTATATGCTCAGTAATGGCCAAGGGCCCAGGGCAGGTGGGGCTACATTGCTGACCTGGCTTCCCAATGTTGCGGGCTGCTGGTGGTTACCAAGGGAAACAGGCAGCCAGGAGCTTCTTAAGGATGTGAGAAGAACCATGCTGGATCAAGACAATGGTCCATCCAGTTCAACAACTTCCTGTTCTCAAAGAAGCCAACCAGAAGCCCACAAGTAGGATCTTAGCACCAGAAGGCTCTCGCTACCTATGGTCTCCAGCAACTGGTATTCAGAAGCATCAGTGCCTCCAACAAAGAAAGGGATGAAGGGAGAATATTAGAGAGAAGGATAATGGGCTGTAGCTGCTAAGATCCACCCAGAGGCAGGAAGAGCGAGGAGGAGGTGGGCTTGGAAAGATGGGGAGAAGGCAGATGGGAACCTTGGAAAGGAGAAGTCAAGGGGCCAAAGGACAGGTTTAGAAAAACAAACCAGGGAGTGGTTCAGTGGAATGAGAAGAATACCAAGGGAATGTGAGAAGTGATGGAAAGGAGATGCAAAGGACCAGTTTGGAACAGCCAGTTTATGTCATTGACTATAGACCTCTATTTCCCAGCAGTGGCCTGAATGTGTTTGGAACACTACCTGACAAAATCCCACGCTAAGGCTTAAATACACCATGTATTATTAGTGCTTTAATTTGGCTTATTGAGCCTGACATATTATTAGCACTTCCTGCGAGGCCAGGGGCATTGCGCATTAAATTGCTAGAGAAAAGCCTTTGCATTTTGCACACTGTTGCCATCAAACACAGAGAACACTTTTATGACTAACGGTATGGCCAGAAGGTTTGTCTGACTGAAGTGCCCATTACGCCTGCTGGTTCTAGGGAAATAAAGATGTCACTGGGAAGCAGGAAGAGAGTTGATGCCTGAATTATTTAATTGTGCTATAAGAATGGTGTGACAACACAGAATCTATCTGTCTTGTGTAATACGAGGAAATAAACATCTTTTGAATGGAAATGCTACGAAAGACATTTGAAAGCGCTGCAAAGCCTATAAAACATCTTGATATGATCCATTACAGGGAAAGTCACAGCCCAAGTGCCAGAGGTCCCAACCTTCTTTTAAGTGTAGATCCATAATGCATTTCCTACAACAGTTCAAAGAAGAAAATAGCAATTCTCTTGTGCAGTTATATACACCAAGGATCACATTACAGATGGACCTGCTTTATTCTGTATTCATTCAAACTACAATAGCCAGTCTTGTGCTATAATAGTGTGTGTTAGTGCAGTGGCATAACAGTTCTTGTTTCAAAGGGGGTGTCAATATCACAATGGATCTGATTGCACTTACTGTAGAATAGCTTCTCCTCAAAAGCCCTCATATTCTCAGCTTCCAACCTGCCTGAACTGAATGCAGAGAGTAGGCATGGACAAGTCTGTCAATTTATGGTTCTCTTTCTTATTTTTCTTTTCTTATTTCTAATGGGATGCCAGTGGTGCTGTGGTCTAAACCACTGAGCCTCTTGGGCTTGTCGATCATAAGGTCAGCAGTTTGAACCCCCACGACGGGGTGAGCTCCCATTGCTCTGTCCCAGCTCCTGCCACCCTAGCAGTTCGAAAGCATGCCAGTGCAGGTAGATAAATAGGTACCACTGCAGCGGGAAGGTAAACAGTGTTTCTGCACGCTCTGGCTTCTGTCACAGTGTCCTGTTGTGCCAGAAGCGGTTTAGCCATGCTGGCCACATGACCCAGAAAGCTGTCTGTGGACAAACGCTGGCACCCTCGGTCTGAAAGCAAGCACAGCAACCCCACAGTCCTCCCCATAGGAGGACTTTAACACAGTATTTGCTGATCTCTGCATAGTCTAGATCAGGCAATTTCCACTTCCAAAATAAAAATTTAAAAATCCCATTCATTTCAACCTCTTGACATAAGATAACGCCAGAGTATTGTGGGAAAATAAAAATTAAAAAAGACACTGATTAGCCCATGGGTGTAGCCAGGATTGTTGTTGTGGGGGGGCAAGCCTTTTGTTAGGGGGCATCCCTTTTGTTAGGGGAGGCAGAACCTCAGTTAGCTATGTATTTTTAATGATTTTTATTGATTTTGCTGGGGCAGATGCCCCCCTGCCCTCCTACTATGCCCATGGAGTAGCCTGCTAGATATTACCTATGTAGGAAGAATTCCACTAACATAGGAAGAAACCAAAGCCTTCTCCCCCCTCCTGACTGACAAATCTAGAGCCAGCTCTGGCTGCATAGTTGCACTATAACCACTATAGCCCAAAAATGTATCTACAGAAGGTAAAATAAAGCAGCAAATAATTTGGGACTGTTTTTGGTGAAATGGGGATATTGGAGTGCATAAATAATGAACATGGCATATTCAGTAAAAACATAGCACTATTTTAATTCATAGAAAAGTGGAAACATTCCTGAAATATTCAAAAATATATTTTAAAAAGTTAGTTAATCAGGCTGTGGTAGCTAATTACCCAAAGAAAGTAATAATTTGCATCTCAGTTTTCTCCACAGGGCATATTTGGTCTTATTCAGTTTTACATGGAACTTAAGATAAAAACCTAGAACACATAATGCTTAAAAGACTCTAAGGACTTTAAAAAAAGCCAGGGGAACCTACTTATTAGGGACTGTGTTCTGGCCAGGCCTGCATCTGCAGCCACTGATGTGGAAGGCCAGTGGGCCTCTTGCAAACATATCAAACTATACTAATGTGTGTAAGGTAAAGCTAAAGGGACCCCTGACCATTAGGTCCAGTCGTGGCCGACTCTGGGGTTGCGGCGCTCATCTCGCTTTATTGGCCGAGGGAGCCGGCGTACAGCTTCTGGGTCATGTGGCCAGCATGATTAAGCCGCTTCTGGCGAACCAGAGCAGTGGACGGAAACACCATTTACCTTCCCGCAGGAGCGGTACCTATTTATCTACTTGTGCTTTGACGTGCTTTTGAACTGCTAGGTTGGCAGGAGCAGGGACTGAGCAATGGGAGCTCACCCCATCGCGGGGATTTGAACCGCCAACCTTCTGATCAGCAAGTCCTAGGCTCTGTGGTTTAACCCACAGCGCCACCCACGTCCCTACTAATATGTGTAGTAATGTGCAAATGTGGTTTGAAATACAGTGGAGCGAAATGATCTCACTGTGTTTTAAGCAAGTGTAATGGAAACGCAGAATACCTTTATATTGCGAGGAATTAGTGGTGTCCAGCAATGGCTCCTCTTGTCCCCAGACTGAGCCAACCACATTTATTATGTTGTGTTTGGACACCTGATGATAACGGGGCTAATATCTTTACTATTGCTTTGTCAAGGGCTCATCTTGACAGGTCTTCAAGGCCAACCACCTATTAAATGAGCACTGGTGTCTAGTCATGTGATCTCTGAGAACTTTTATGCTTGTAAGAGATAAAAGGGCCCTGGAAATTCTCCTTCATGAACCTCAGCATACAGCAAGACTGTGGAAGATGCTATGTACTAGCTGTTACAGGAGTTCATCCGTTGCTGTTCTGAGGGGTTTCTCAGCAACCGAAGGGAAGGAAGCTGTCTGTTTCTTGCTTTTGCTCTGCTCTTTGTTTTGCTTTCTCATGCTTCTTGTAAATAAAATCTGTTTATCATGGAACAGTATATGATCTTTTCCTCGTCTGGATCCCAGAATCTGCTCTTTTCTTTGTCTGGATCCAAAAAAAGAACATCTGCTGTTGGCAGAACAGCCAGTAATGTGTACACAGAATGAGACACAGTAGTACTAGATAAATACCCGTAGGTGTATTACACAGAAGAATCCAAAGACTAGTCTGCAGCACTAGATCTAATGGGCCTATGCTACATGAGGATAGATTTCAATTGAGTGCTATGAGAAACTTAGTGACCATAAGAGCAGCTTGAAAATAGAGCTTATTACCTAAAGGGATGATTGGCTTTCTCTCACCTTGGATTTCTTCAGCAGAGACTGGACAACATCTTTTTGCGATGCTATGCTGCAGTTTTGGATTTCTTGAACCAATCAGGCAGTTGGAATAGATGGCTTGGAATACTCCTACCAGCTGTTTGATTCTATGTGGGGATGTCTGTGTATTTGCATTGTTGAACTGCATGGAAATTCCCATGATGGTTTAAGGTGAGTATGTCATATTTGAAGTACAAATTTCGAGTTAGACAGCACCAAAATGAGGAGATGAAACTGCACATCACGCCAAAGCCCATGTGAGGAGTCTGCATTTCCATTCAAACTGGTGATTTAATAAAGCTGTTGGAAAGGACCCCATCTCGGCATCCAGAAGTGATTTTCTCTCTCATCAAAGTGAACAATCGGGTCAGCTCCGCATAAAAAAATCTGCCCCATTACTGTGGCCATTCCATTAACGGAGTTGGATTTCCCCCTCTTGCTTACTTTGAATATATTTTCTGCTACAGCTGGGCTTTCTGCTTGCAGTAAAGAATTGGCTGCCATGATTTGTAGTCAGCATGCTGGTTTTCATTTGGTCTTGGCTGAGTACATTTCTCATTTGTCTACTACCATAGCTGTGTCATTTGGTCTCTTATCAGGCAATGTAAGCAGAGCTGCCTACCAAAATGGCCCTGTCCATGTGATAACTTTGGCTTGCATGATTTCATGCTAGTGTACGCTTGAAACATATACTCTCATTACCTTTTTAGGCTTAGCCACAGATGAATATGATGCCACAGTGGGCAGATAAACTAAAGAAATAACACTTACAGCAGAGCTCATTCCCCAAGTCTTCAGAGTTAGATCTTGGTCCCAAACTTGGTGCTCTTCCTTAATCCTCAAAGTAAATAAGTGACTGAAAAGTCTCCTAACCATTCTGCATGGACTGATGGGGAATCTGCAACTCCTGAGTTGATGTTAAGTTCCACCTCCCATCAGCATAGCCAACAGGGGTGGACATGGTTAGCTAAGTGATATTAGCATGTATGCATGACTAAGTTGTTCCACTCCATTCAGGGAATAAATTTAAAGTTGGCATTTCAGGGAGGAAGCCTGCCTAGTCAGTTTAGAAGATGCTTCTATTAATCTTACTGTTTTTAAATTGGAGCCTCAGTATGTAATCTTAGGTTAACATAAAACAGTAGAAACTTTTAGGAAATAAATTTCCAGTTTATTCTTTTATTTGATTGTAACCAAAAGGTACACCAACAAATTCTTAGATTGTAAACAACAACAAGAAACACACATCTGGTCTAGACATTCTTTGGCTGAGACAAGTTCTGCTCGCAGCTTGTTTGAATAATGCGCATGTCAGATAATTTCCATTCTTCGTTTTAGTAACTGTAAATAATGTTTATAGAAATGATGATGATCTTTAACTTCCCGATGCTGTACAGTCTTCTTTTTTGGCATTGCATTATGGTATGTTTGCTTATCTAGTGAACTGACATTCATGGTTATGTGAAAGAAGTTACCGTCATTAAGTATTACTCATAAAACATGTATTAAATTGATATTATGAGTACTCCTGGCCCAGAAATGGAAGCAACAAGAACTCCCCACATTGGAAGATTGGCAAGTAAAGATACGTGGAGCTGGTGAAACTGATGGGGAAGATTTGGAATCGCTGTGATGATTTGTTCCAAAAGGACTGGGGCAAATTTATACTCTATGTGAAAGAAAATTGCAAACAGTTGAATATGTGTGTAGGTTTAAGTTGAAATGTTTGGCAATGGGAAATTAAGGAGTTGATTTACTTATAAGTAGGTGATAGTTAAAATATTGATTTAAGGTAAAAAAGTGAATTTAGGAATGTGGAGAAATTGGTAATGAGATATGGAAGTCTGTTAGAGGAATGGAAGGAGGTTGAGGCTTTATTTAAGCAATGTCTTAAGCTATTTTTTGATACTGAAATGTAATAAAATATGGAAAACTTAATAAAAATCATATGGAAAAAAGATATTATGTGTACTTAAATATGCCATGTTTTCTCCTGATAACACTTGGGGGAAAGTGCAGAAGGAGCCCCAAGACTATATTTTGCCTCAGGCCCCTGGTTACCTCTCTGTGGACATTGGTGGTGGAATGAGGAAAATTGTGAGGTATAGAATGCACTGCCTTTTGCTTTGTTTTGCTTTTTGAAACAGAATCCTGAATAAATCCAAGAATAAGCCTTGGATTCCTGTTGGGAATCACCCCACTGCCACCGCTGAAACCTGAAACTGTGTCCTGGACTGATTTGATACTTTAAAAAGCATCCTGAAATTGCTGATGTACCACCAAGTATTTGTCAGAGGAAATGGAAACCCAGTTCTGATTTGTGAATTTGAAAGGCACCATTATTTGGATTCTAATTAAACCATGCTTTGAGGCCAAAAACATACTGAGAAATCCCTGCAGCTAGCCAGTTCAATATTTATTCAGTGTGCTTGTCCCAGACGTTACACACCCTAGAAAGAAACAGATCACTGCTTGCCTAGAAGAGTGGAATATAATCTCAAAAGACAGATGTGCATTTTTTTTGGCATGGAAAAATAAGGAGTTAGCCCACCCCACTTTAGAATGCATAACAAATATAGACTTTATTGTCACTGAAATGGGTAAGAAATTGAAGTTGGTCCCTGTCTATAAATATTCCCTCATAAAATACAGCAATCAGGGAAGGCTTGATCTCTTTTTCATTCAAATATTTGTGCCGATGTTCTTTTTATATTATTGAAATTTTTAATAGGTTTTTTTATTGTAAGTGCTTTCTGATATACCACTTTGAATATTCTACAGAGACAAGCAGCTAAAATGTATATAAGCAAGACAATAAAAATATTTATTTCAATTTCTGCTCACTGTCGATTTAGGGTAGGCCAGTAAACTGCAGATTACCTTTCCCATTCATCTCAGGGCAGATCCACACTAAACCTATAAAACACATTAAGTGCACATTTAAAGCACATGACTCATCTCCCTCAAATCACCATCACCATCACCCTGGGGTTGTAGTTTCTCCATCACTGTGCTACCATTTCCAACACCATTAACAAACTACAGTTCTCAGTCAGTTCTACAGTTACATGCTTTAAATGTGTATTGAATGTACATTAATTATATAATGTCCATGTGTTCACAGTAAAATCCTGTTATTCCCACACCTAAGGAATATCTGCTATCGCCCCTTCGTGACTCTGATGGTTAGTTGCTCTGAAAGGGAGGGAGGGAAGCTGAGGCCCACTGGCCAATAGGGAAACATGGAACACTTGACTTCATAAGCCTGCTACTCCCACAACTTGCAAGATTGCAGCACTGTCCCTCCCTCTCTAGTTGCACTGTGGGCTTGGTGAGTCTGTCTATCAAATGGGTCAAGTAGGATTTTTTGAGAGGGGATTCCTTGACTGGACTTAGGCCATTCTGATTTTGGCCTTCTCGCCACTGCTGGGACTGATTAAGGCGGCCCTCTGGGAATGATGTGGTCTGGTAGCCATTGGCGGGCATTGAGTACGGGCAGGTAAGGCAGTGGGTGAGAAAACAGATGAGGAAATTATGCATTATTGAGAAATGTGCCAGATATAGGCAACTAAAAGCTTTTAAAAGGGATGAGGAGATGGAGCATGACTTGCAGTGATTTTGATGCTATCTTGCCTGTCTCTGAGTGCAGATCCAGGTAATTGAGCCTGAGCTTCCACAGCCAATGCCCAGTAGATATGTTCTATGCTTATGATATTTTATTCTCTTGCTAACTATCCTGTTTCAAATGTGCATTTTATACTTGACTTCCTTCAGTAATGTTTTCTTTTGATTTTGGGGGCTTAACTTTGCTGCGTTAAATGGGCATTCTGTCGTCGACCTCCTTCGCAATGTTTTATTTTGAAATATTTAAGATAATATTTTAGTATCCTGTTAACCATGTTGCCTTGAATCAATACTTTGATGTTTTCATGTGTTGTTAAGTGCTTTGAGATATTTTTCATGAAAATATTAAGTGATATAAACATGAAATGAAGAAAACGAATTAAGTGCATCCTTCAGGGATGTCCCAATGCTCTATATCTGGGGGGGGGGGGGCTTGGGGTTACTTTTAGGCTTGTCCTTTACAGTTTAAGTGAATGTTTGACAGGAGGACCTGGGTATGACTGCTGCGTTCACACCTAAGGTTCTCCTAGCATGGAGGAGGTTATTTCCTCCCCACCTTTAGCTAGGGAGCCACAGCCCACAATTACATCAAATGTCCAAGGGGCTGGAGAGGTGCTTCCCAACCAGAATG
Source organism: Podarcis liolepis (assembly GCF_965112155.1). NCBI lineage: Eukaryota > Metazoa > Chordata > Lepidosauria > Squamata > Lacertidae > Podarcis > Podarcis liolepis. The sequence goes on from NC_139564.1 coordinate 52,627,441, forward strand.
AGATAAATCCTAGTCAGCCAATATTCCTTTTAATTTGGTTAGTGTTGGCTTGCAGTTCCTCAAACTTCTAATATGTTAATAAATATAACGTATTTCCGGAGCTGTCCCCTGGGACTTATTTTGGGTGTGGGAGCAAGGCTGTGATGTTCATACCTCAAAACACTTACCTGCCAGTCCCCCCCCCCCATTTATCCTTTTATGATCGCTGCTGAAATCTGTTTCTCTCCTGTCTGACAGGATCTCAGCAGTAACTGCCAGACCAGCTATGTTTGTCTTGCATTCTGGCCTCCGTTCTTTTTCCCTAGCTCTATAAACACTTCAGTTACTTGGCTACCAGCTTCCACATTCTGACTTGGCTAATGAGACTTTAGCTCTGGCTCTGCTAATTTCCTCCTCGTTTTTGACAGGGCTGAAGTGCCAGACTCCTGTTGGATGCCAAGTGGAAGACGGGAATGTGCTCCCCCTCCCCACCTTCCTACGCCGTTCCCAGAAAATATTACAGGACAGTCATTGTTTCTCCCCCAAAATAGAGAGCAGAGATATGAATGGAGGGAAAGGTGCTGGAAAGAACCTGCTAGGATTGAAAGTATTCAAAGACGTAACTAGCTCCTAGAAAGAAGCGTGTTATACAAACCGAGCCAAACTTTCTATCACTCCTTTGTTTTGTGGCATACTGCAACACACTAATCATATGCAAATAACTTTGCAATGCCATCCGTACTCAGTGTTTAACTGCACAGCCAATAGAATTGTGATACTGCCCTCCTGAGACCGTACCATTTCAGAATGCAGTGAATCCCAAGTCTGGATGCCATAGACGCATCTCCCTACAGGTAAAAAATGGCATTGCAAAGCATGGAATATATGGCTGCACTGAAAAAGAGGAGACATGTTTCATGGAAACCATCCCATGGCCTTCAATTGCTGCCCCTATCTAAAGAGGCAAAAATGTTTGCATATAAAAGCCTAAACAACTCAGGACCATGTTGTAAGTTGCTTGGAGACCTTTGGGTAATAAAACGACTAACAACTTTCTATTCATGACCCAGTAAGGGCATGAATATCCACAAATGAAACCTAGTTAGTCTCGCCACAACCTAATGATTATCACATCGTGGTGGTGCAGAGTCAGGTTTTTTCCCACTGGTCACACCAGTGTTATGGTGTGTACTCCTTGCTGTTCAAGAAGTCTTAACTGGACTGGTGTCACACCAGCTTTTGCAAATGCATCTACTGTATTTACAAAGGAATTTCCTCTTGACCCGAGCCTCCTGTTTTTAATTGTTGTGTTGTTTTAATGGGATGATGGTTGCATATTTCAATGATGGATGTTTCTATTTTATTTTTCGTTGATTTGGGTTTTGGATTTGTAAACTGCTCAGAAGCCTATTTTGGCATTGGTTTACCAGGAGCCTGATTTCCGGCAAAAAGGGGCATGAGGTATCCTCTCTCAAATCCATGGGGTGCTTGTGCATGCTGTTGCCAACCACATGGAAGAAGAAGGGTGGGGCCCATCTTAAGGGAGCCAATCAGCATCCATGCTTGTGTTCCACTGGGCAGGGCCTGAGAGCAGTCCAGAAAGAAGACTCTGCTTGGTCCCAGGACATAAAGGAACTCTCCTCACCTCAGAGTGCAATCCCAAGAAAAACACTCACCACCTGCTATTTAGTACCTACTTCCTTGCTGTCCCAACTGGTTGCTGAATTTCTCAAACTTGTTTCTTATCTTCCTGTTGAACAGACAGTGTGGCATCATTATTAGAACATTAGTTCTGGTAAGACCAGAAGTGAGGAACAAGATGCTATTGGACTCACACTTCTATCAGCCATAGCCAAGCATGGCCAGCGTTCAGGGATGAGAGTTGCAGTAGTCTAGTAATATCTAGATGCCCACAGTTTTCCCACTTCCGGAGTATGCTGAGGTTCAAATCTCCATTGTCCATGAAATTCACTAGGTGACTTTGGTCCAGTCACTTTGTCAGCCTAAACTACTTTACATGACTATTGCAAAGATAGAATTTGTGTGTGTTTGGGGGGGGGTCTATGTACAGTGGAACCTCATGTTACGTACTGCCCTCCTTGCAAACACTCCGAGTTACGAGCTCCGCTAACCTGGAAGTAGATGCCCCTTGTTGCGAACTTTGCCCCGAGATGCGAGCGGAATTTGCACACTGGCAGCATGGCAGCAGCAGGAGGCGCCATTAGCAAAAGTGCACCTCATATTATGAGCAGTTTCGGCTTAAGAACGGACCTCTGGAACGAATTGTTCATAACCGGAGGTACCACTGTATGCTGTCTTCTGTCCTTCAATAGAAAAACGATATTTCAACACTTCACATGCAGCAGTGCCAATTCAGAAGGCTAAGGTTCCACAGTGACTCAGTGCGTTATTGTGATGTCATCTCAATCCCATTTGTCTTTAGTTGCATTACCTGAAGACAAGTGAAAAATGGTGCTCAGCACCCAGTGAGTTAAATTAATCAGCAGGCTTAAAAAATAAGCAGGGAAGAAGTTGCCCATTGAAAGTCCCTATTTCATAGAAAAACTTTAAAAATCTATTGCAAACATGTGTCACACTCCTAATTCTATCCTAGCACTTCTCTTCATTTGCTAGTTTTCTATTATCAGAGAGGGAGGGTTTGGGGTGGCGGCATGGGAAACATTCAGCTAAGTGATCTCTTATTTTCATCCTGAAGTGGTACAGAATAATACAAATGCATCTTGTATGGTTTGTTCTGGTTTCAATTTGAAGCTCTTATGCTTTTTCATTGTTTGAAAGTGTAAAGCTGCTGTTAGCCACTCTGAGTGTGGAAAAGGTAGTCTGAATGATCAGATGAATGAATGGATATAGCAGCTTCAATGATATCTTCTTTGCTAGGTCTTTAAAGCTATACTAGCTTATTGCATTTCATCTTCCTGATGTGGGGGGGGGGGACTGAAATCAAGGCCATTCACATCAGTACGTTTAGAGGGGAGAAGACATGGTTGCTGCCATGTTCTCAGGTTTCTTGTTCTGTATCTTCCATGAGTCCTTGCCAGAAGTGGCCAATGGGGACTCCCACTCCCTTCATCGCAGACCACGGACCATACTAGCTGGTGCTGATGGGAGTTGTATTACAGGAGGGTGAGAATTTTGATTCATTTTGCATTTAAAAGCAAACCTACCCAATTTGCATTGAACAAAGCAACATGGGAACCAAAACACAATCATCCACACTTCCTCAAATATTGCAATTTGCAGCCAAATAATTTGTGAAAAAAATGAAGTAAACTGTAAATAGAAGTACATAGTGAAAATAACATACAACAATGCATTCTATTGAGGGAAGTTGCTTCACCCCCCTCAAAAAAAAATGTGTATAGCAGGAATATTGCATACAAAAGTATTAAGAGTTGTTGTTGTTGTTAATTGAATTTATATACTGTCCTATACCCGGAGGTCTTAGGGTGGTTTGCAGAACAAAATTCACACTAAAATGCTCCTGATGACTTTAAAAATGGCAAACTGGTGTGGAAATCTGGATAACTGAATACTGGAAAAAAGGAGAAATTGAAATTGTCAGTTTTGGCCCCAGTGGCAACCTCCAGATATTGGAATTCTACTCCCATCATACTAGAACTATTGGCTATGCTAGCTGGGACTGATAGGATTTGGCATCCAAGAACATCTGGCAAGCAGTGGCTCCCACTCTGCAGCTGCAGAAGTTTACATGAAAATAACAAAAGGGATGAAGAAGATTGAACTGAAGAATGAGTAGGTTACCACTCCTGCTGATCCCCAAAGGAAGAATTCTCTGCACCTCATTTTCATTCTGCAGGCAGTTGCATCCAAACAATTAGAGCTGTCACCTGATTAAAGAAATCTTATTTGGCAATCACAAGATGGATTGATCCACTCTGCATACATAAACAATCTCTGGAATGGCTGGCCATCCAAATAAATATTATACAGTTTGTAATGAACGAGATATATAGATTTAAGTGGGGGGAAACCACACACTTTACATTGGAAAGTAGATTGCTGACTTAGAGAAAACCCTGAAGAGTTAAGCAGAGAGAAGAAGAAAAACCAGAAAATAAAAGAGAATTGCTGGATCGAAAACTTTTATTTCCTTTCTTGCTGGGGCTGATTTAATGGAGCCAAAGAATACTTGGAAACTCACCAATGTTTCCACACAACTTATTGTCAATTAGCGGCATGCTACCTGGTAGCTGAGTTGTGAAGCTGATGAAGTTTCTCCTTAGCACCACCTTTAGATGTAGCAAGCGATGGCACTGGAACACAATTTTGGCCAGGCTCCGAAGTTAGTGTGCTCATTATTTTACATCCTCACAAAGAGGAAACCCATCAATAGCTGGCCAGATGGTTTTTCTTCTGTCTTCCCCCTGCTGGTAAGTAGCACTTCTGTCACTGAGGTTAGCACTCCAGCCTGACTCCACAGAGATTGGAACTTGTCTGTGGCAGTGGTCTGTGACACATTATATATCTGTTCATCTTTGCTACTTCCTTGCCCTATGGTCTTTGCTCTGAAGCAAGATCGTAGCCACTTAGGACTCCCTGCTATCTCATGTCAGGCTAGTTAGCCTCTGGTTCCTCCCCACCTAGACTGTGGGGATATTTGGAATTCTCATTGAAGGGGATCAAAGGAGAGCAAAGTCTGAGATTTAGGCCTGTCTGTAACTGTCAGCTGCTGTGATAATAAAATAATGAAAGTAGCCTTGATTCTGTGTTAAACCCAGCATCTAATTCTATGAAGTGGTTCTTCACCTTCTGTTCCTTTGCACACACACACACACACACACACACACACACACACATTTTTTAAGTGTGTCAAAAAATCCTTTAGCCTTTCAGAAGAGAGGTATTTTTGTTTTTGTTTCTTGCAGCAGTCTTGCAGGCTTTAACTACAAAGTGGCATTTTAAGAAAGGAAAGGAGTGGAAGGGGGTCAGAAGTTTGCCTCCATCTTCGACTCAGTTGCTGTGACCTTATTGTACACAAAATGATACAGTTTCATTGCTTTATTCTATCCATTCTAAAAGGCTATTGTCCCTGGCAGAGTTAACCAGTGGAGAAAAATAAATAGCCCAGAAAAGGGTTCTATAGATGCTCTAACACTAATGGAGTTTCAATAGCAGGCAAAAAAGATTGCCATTTAAAGTGTGGTGGATAATGTAGCTACATTTTAAAAATATATTGTATATTTGAGTTGTATTTAAATAAAATGTTATTTTATTTTATTTTAATGATGTTCTTTGTTTTGGGCTTGTGTGAACAACGAAGACTGGGATTAATATAATAGCATATCATATTTTGGTTTGTTTCCCCCCAAAATATTTTTATTGAAAGTTTTCAACATAAGGTACAAAAAAACAATGTAATCTAAAAAAGAAAAAGAAAGAGAGGAGAGAAAATAAGAGAGAATAAAAAGAAAGAAAGAGGCAAAAAGAAAAGAGAGGGGGGAAATGAATAGATATAAAAACCCTCTATTAGAAGTGCATCATATCCTTTATCCATATACAGAAAAGTAGACCTTCTCAGCTCTCACATGGGAACTTCTGTTTCTTTTGCCTGATTCCCACCCTCAGAGATCCTTTCTAGTCCTCCTCTTTCTCCTGTCCCCTTCTTGTGTGCGTCCTTGTCAGTTCAGGATGGAGGACTTCTAAAAATTAAAAATAATAACAGCTAAGTTAAGGAAAAAGGAAATAAAAAAGACCAGGTTTCCAATTCACAATCTGCCAATTGTTTGTGTGTATACTATGATTCAGATTATTCAAAACACACACTACAGAATAACATCTACCTATAGAAGAAGAGTTTGGATATAGCACATTATATAGCTCCTTATCATTCTGCCAGGCATAGTTCTTCTCAGGCGTCCCATATCCATCTTTTTCCCATCTAGAAGTACAGAAGTGGTTGTATAAGAACTTGATTTGGAAGTTGTAATTCAGCTAATCAATGGGAGGATGGATAATGGATGCACAGGTACGACACTGCGGTTGGGGCGGCTTACAACTCATGGTGCCACCCACAGGATCACCCTGGGAAGGTATGAGGGTGACTGGTTTACAAACAAGGCCGCATGGCTGTTGAGACACCATTTGTATGAACTTGTCCCTCCACGCAGTTGTTGTCAAATGAATTCCAGGGAAAGGCTGTAGCTCAGTGGTTGAGCACTCAGTAAGGCCCTTGTGGTGGTCCCATGGGTAACCCAAGAGGCGAGGTCCAAGTCCGGTCCGAGGTCAAAGGTGCAACATGGAGGCAGTCCATAGTAGCTGAAGATGGGTGCAGGGCAGGGAGTCAGGTGAAGTCAGGAACATGCATGCAAGCAGGGAGCCAGGGCAGGTCAGCTCTGGCAGAAAAGCAGGACAGGGTTCAGGCAGGAACCAACAATATTGCTCCCACAACTTGGGACTGGGGTTGGTCGGCTTTTATCTGCCCCGAGGCATAGGGCGGCCCCGATCCTCTGGTGACTCACCTCTCCTGGCCTGGAGGTGAGCACTCCTCCTGCAGGAACTTAGTTCCCTCTGCCTCTCTGCCCTGAGCCTCTGTAGCTCAGGAGAGGCTGGAGGGTTACCGGACCCAGAGGCAACCTCAGCTTCCCCTGACGGGGCTGAGAGTGGAGCACCTGCAGGCAATGGGCCCTCCATCACCTCAGGAGCCAGAGCAGACTCAGTTGGTGCCTGCACATGAGCATCCAGCACAGGTGAGGACCCTTCAGCCTCATGCCCCAGCCCCAGCCCCAGCTCAGCTGGTTCTGGAGGCAGGGAATCCTGTGCAGGCTGGGATCCCTCAGGTTCAGCATCTGAGTCCAAATCCCAGGCCAGCACACCCCTTGGCTTAGTCCCCCTTTGTCTAAAACCCCAGAGAGCGAGTCAGTGAAAATAACGCTGAACTAGCTGGACCAACAACACCTGACCTTCCACTGTTCATACTTATTACAATGCCAGCAATGGGGGTAGTACTTTCTGAAGCTGTAGCCATCCAAGCAATAAGGCTGCCAAGTGTACAGTCCCCATTGTGGAAGCAATGGTTCACTGAAACAGCAGCTCCACCCAGGCACAATTCTGTTGTGAGATTTATGGCACTCTGTTTGCCTTGAAGGTGATCATATGGGAGCTGCTTACCACTGCTAAACATCTGCAATTTTAATGTACAAGATTTGCACGGCCTTTGTATCTGAGCGTCGGCTCCTTGGGCTCTTGCCAAATAAGAAACAAGCCCTTGATTTACATAGTGACTTGTCCCCCGACAGAAAGTTTGTCACCAGGCTTTTATGTGCACCCTGTTGGTGTGCGCTTTCATTTGCTGGCTGGCATCACAGGCTTCCCCTTGTAATGTGTGATACTCTGTAAATAAATAAAACCCCATCCTGAAGGCATGCAATTGCATTCTGCAGATATATGTATTTCTGCAAACCAAAACAAGCAGACCAAATATGAATGGTGCTGCTGGAGAGCATGCTGGTCACCGGTGCAATTTGATCAGCAGATGGAGGAATGGCAAAGGGTGGTAGACAGATAAAACAGTACAGGCATTGTGGTAGCAACTGTAGTAAAGTGAAATATGAGCCTTATTCAGATGGCCTCAATCCCTCACACGATGAGGAAACTACAAGATCTGCCCACTTCATCAATGGTATTGAAAGCAGAATCATGTATAATTGTGCCTTTATTATCATGAACAGAAATAATCCTGAATACACAAGAACATGACATCTGGAGTGTCTTGCAAACAGCTGTGGCTGAGTACACACCACACATTTAAAGCAAGAATTCTGCGAACTGTATTTTGCTAAGGATACTGGGAACAGTAGTTCTGTGAGGGGTAGACTACAACTCCTAGGATTCTAGGAGGAAGAGAAACTCCTTCAAATGTGCTCTGAATGTGTGATGTGAACAAATCTGGATCTCTGAGCTGATGCATCCTGTGGAGATGAAGGACAAAAGAAAGACTACCACAATTCAGAATAGACAACTCTTCTTTTACTTGTGGCCCCTTTGCAGCAGCATCCTCAGTTTCCTCGTAACAACTCCAAAAGAAGGAGGACACATTTGCATGGGATCTTCTATCAGCATTCGCTACAGTAGCAAAAGGGCAAGAAACTTATCGCAACACACAACTAAGCACTGGTACTTCCACAAGTGACCTTCAGGAAACGGAACATGCCGCATGCTCTTGGTTGCTTTCGCACAGGGTATGCTTCTTTTGAAACCCTGTGCATTGGAACATGGGTGAGATGCAGGGTTCCATGAATTTGTCACTGTCGGTGAAGAGTAGAAGGTTCTATGCCATCTCTGGTTATGGGTTACAGTAGCACCCCTCATTGATAAAGTGATGCAGGGATCTTCTAATGTAATTCACCACATAGTCAAGAAACCTAGTTACCACTCCAATGTCTCATCTGTACTGAAAATCCACTTCCTTCCCAACAAATCAAATATCTATTTCCTTCCACAACGTTCATGCCTTTCCTGAATTCCCCTTCCAAGAATCTCCCTTTCTTTTCTCCTAGGTTCCCTCTTTAGTCTTCTTTATTCCAAACAGCACATGATCCCACACCTCTGTTCTTCTTACTCCACCTCCTGCTTGGAGAAGAAAAGCATGATGTTCAAAAATGGGCAACTGTTGTCCTGTCACCAGCCATCCTCTGATGCCATGAAAAATCAGCTTGCACCTCCAACACCACAATTGTGCTGATACCTGCATTCTCTGTAGAGCAGTTGTAAGCACCTTTCTGTCCCCCAAGTCACAGGTAGTAGTGGGGATGGGGGTGTGCTGGGAGGTTGCATTCCAGTGGCGAAGGCTAGTGACAGTTGTGCGTATAGTCTGGGATGGGGGTGAGTGAAGCCATTCACACACACACACACACACACACACACACACACACACTTTTAGAATTCAAATCCTGTGCATGTGCTATGATTTCTACTGGGCAATTTTTGATTGATGTGTTGGTTTGTGCCCTTAAGATTGCAATTTGAGATGTTCTGTGTTCTCCATAAGGATCTGCAACTGGGTGGCTGTCTGTATATTTTGACACTGAACATCTCTTTATGATCTTCAGTGAGTTTTCACTATCGGCTGCTAATTCTTTCAATAAAAGGCAATTGATTAAATGTCTTCATGTTGATTTGTGTCTTTAATTAAGCCAAGCTGGCTACTTGTTCACCATTGAAATCAAATCAAATGCAACTTAGCTCCTAGAGAAGCCATATTTCTGTTTCAACCAAGACAAATTAATATGACTTCAATGGGTTGTATCCAACTAAGTTCTACTCAGAGTAGATCCACTGAAATTAATGGAGCTAAGTTAGTCAAGTTCATTAACTTTAATCAGTCCACTTTAAGAAGGACTAGTAGTGGCAACAACCCAGTGATCCATAAAGTAATAATTTACTACTCACCTGTATTGAACTGAGTACAGTTCAGAACTGTGTGTCAGAACTGTGTTGCCTACACTAACAAAATTTGACAATCTTGCATACCTCAGCATTAATGTGTTCAAAATGGTTTGGTTGAAAAAGAACAGATGTCTCTAGTTCAAAGAACTAGCATAACCAAAGCTGGGGATCTGCATTAGGGTTGGCTATGCCCTCATGCCCTACTCTGAGGCCTCTAACTAAATAGGATATTAGCCAGATGAATGAACCCAGCCTGTCAATTGTTAACTTTTATGGAAGGATGGAAATTCCTTTTACTAGATATTGTGACAATCTATAGATAGACTGTCCATCTTATCTCCATTGATCCAGCCTGCTGTCCTTTTTTACAAGGGCTATATTTTATTTTAGTTTCAAATAAGGGATGAATTGTCTTGGGAAACATTTGGACATGCAACAGAGAACTGAAATAGGAGCACATACAATGTAAAATTATAGCTTCAACTCCAGGGCAAACTATTTTTCATGTATATTATTACCGCAACCAGCAAATTTGTGAAACTATGTTTAGGTAGCAGAAGCTTGACTCTTATTCAACAAGCCTTGCTTGAAAAATTGATAATTCTGACATTTTTGAGAGAAGTACATCCTGTGGAACATATAAGTTCTAATAAGTTAAAAGCTTTCTGAACTATTTTACTTATAAGTGGAATATCCCCCTCCCTCCCTCTGCCTTTGGTCCGGAGGGTGATAATGAAGACATTTTCCTATTCTAAAGTGTGGCTTCAAAGGTTCAGGGAAATGATTAAAGGCCTATAAATCTTTTCTGAGGTCTCCTTGAGCAGAGCTCTATCAAAACATAATTTCCAAATGCTATCATTATCCTTAGCTGCATGCCTATATCTCAGCTAAACAGGGAAATGCACAAAGCTGAATAAACAGAAATGGATATTATGGTGGGTAATAACGTGCTAAAGAAAGGATGTGCCATCATAAAGCAATTGATAATGTTGTGCCTCAGCAATTCTCAGTCATTTTTAATGTCTCACATAGCATTGTTCTCAAACAGAAAGATATGGCCAAGGGGCTCAGGAAGAAAAGCCGGGGGCGGCTATTGCTGCTCCCCAACAGTACCTGCTGCTTGAAGCAGTCACCTGATTTTGCCTAATAGGCCAGCCCTGGGAGTATGTTCACACACACACACACACACACACACACACACCCCTCTGGGATATCTGGGAGAAGACTCAGCTAAAGCTCTTTAAGAGGCTCCTTATGTTTTGGAAAGGAACTTTCTGGAAGGTTTATGTAGGAGGGTGGAGCCTCAGCCAGAGAAAAAGTGCAACTTTGAGTGAGCCGACTAGCACAGAGTAGAATCGTCAAAAATAAATACAAAATCCATCTTATGAATTCATAATAAACTAATCATTATATTGAAGAAATCTGATGTCTATTTTTGCTGGCACATCTAATAAAACTTAACAGATCTTTTCCCTGGCCTTTTTTAAATGGTGAGGCCATCCCACGCAATTTCCATTCTTGCATTATCACTTATTGTTGTTGCTGCCAGGAAGCAGGTAACATCAGAGGTGGGGTGGTGGTGTCAATCACCCTCAATAAGATTTTAAGGGCTGCAAATATGGTCCTACATTCCTGGGAGTAAGTTGTCAGAGTTGTTCAGTGGAATCCCTGATCTGGACCTTGAGTGGAAATGAATGAACTTTCCATTCCAAGAGATGAAAATGAGTTATAGATAAACATTAAAAGGAAACAAAACCCAAAGTAACACATTGCACTCAAAAGTAGCAGGCAGTGCAGTTCAGTCCTTTAAATCCTTTAAATGCAGCCCAGGAATTTATCTCTCTAATCCCAGAGAGAGGCTCCATTATGCTGGAAGCTTCTTCTCCCAACACGCTAAACTGGCGGTCTCTGTGCTGGCTTCCCACAACACAGAGATGCTGAGCTTCTCAAGTTTCAACTTCTTGCTGACAAGGGAGCCGCTTGGGTTTCTAGTGAGGAGTCATTGGGTAGTCTAAACACTCTGAAATGGAAATACGGCAGTCTTCAACTTTCACCTAGTGTGGGACTTCTCACTTAATGCAAACTTCTTCAAATGCAAACCTTTACATAAGTTTTAACTTCAGTGCATACACACATTACATTTCCCGCACATCAGACTTATAACTTTAAAGTAAGTCCCACTGAAATTGTCCTGAATAGGCTTTGTCCTATAAAATTTATTTTTAGAAGGGCTCTACCATTGCCCCAGAAGAAATCTTAGAGAGCTCTTAATCAGTTTCTCTCACTTACAATTGTTCTGGTAGATAGACTTCAGTTTGCCAGGTCTTCCTGGATTAAAATTCACTGACAGTCATACTGATTAGAGAGCCCATCCCTTGATGGCATGTACTCTGTACTTGAAGTAGATGATTTAGAATGGAATACTTTATCTTGTGGGCATATATCTTTCTCAACTTGTTTCGATTTGGGTGCTGGACAGACCAATCTATCTGGATTAAAAGCAACTGAAGGATCTATTGGTACCACTTGTAAATCATTGGTGTGTGTTCATAGCTTTCTGCATTTTTCAAAGTACAGATGAGGAGAGACCCTGATATTGTTATACACTCAGTGTCACGGCACATGGGCATAACTCGAGTTCTGGAGGTTGTTGACAGGATTTTGCATTCTTACAATCTATGCAGAAGGAAGTCCCATTGAATTAAAAGGGTCTGGGCTGCTGATGCCAGCATTAGTAATATGATCCTAGTGATCTCAGGTCATGGTCCATCCCTCAAAATATTACTGGACAGGTGTTTGGTCCAGTGAGTAGAATTCCTGAAGAGGGCTAATGATTCTGCTGTTTCAGTGGTCATTCTGTTGGAAGCCCATGGAAATATACCCAGTTGATTGGATTTCACAGGATTTCACTCAGTGTGTAAAATTTAATATTTTAAAAGACTCACAGCCTCAACAAGACAAAATCCAATTTCCTCAGAGCACTCAAAAGCACTTTACCAAAGAAATCTGTTATAGCAAACTTTCCACATCCATGCTGCGTTTGACTTACTGCAGCTCAGTATAATTTTGTCAAGGGGGAACATATTATTGTTGCACACAAAAAATGCACAAATGGTGGAGCCATTTTTTGTTTCAGAGTACATTTAAAGAAACTAAGCTTGGAAAGTGTTCGCCTCTGGTGCTTGTGTTTTTTAAAGTTGAGAGCAATTGAAAAGAGAGAACTTTTCTTAATGGTGGAAAATTTTATGGAATCAAAAATAACTTGTGCCACTCTGGAAAATGACTGCAATGAAATCTCCACTTTTGTATATCCAGATTCCTACCTATTTTCGGCAAGCAAGTCTTTTTGGCATGTAAAACTGAGACACATCTGAATGAGGGCCAAGCTAGACGATATGCCAATCACAAAATGAACAGTTGTGTGATTCACTTTTTAAGAGTCAGATCCAAGACATGGGGATCCAATTCAGATTTTAAAAAATCTGGCATGTGGGGGGGGGGGCTTAACACTTGTCCCCTTCAAGTTCTCAATCAGGTCTAGGCAACTGCACCTTCTATTTTTCTATCCCTTGCAATACTTTACAAAATTTAAAAAGTAGGCAGCCACCCTAAAATATAGGGAAAGGGGTAAGGCTGACAACCAGCTCAGTGTCCAGTTCCTTGGTATTCACCTCTCTCATTTCAAGTATGGTTCTAGGAGGAAGCAAGCTGCAAAATACGTGATTATATTTCATAGCTACAGCAGGATATCTGGCCCTTTGAAACCTTGGGCTATTAAGAGCCCATTTTCAATGTATGTTTGAGAGCAGAGATTGGACTCAGGATGCCACATTTAAATTAGCCATTTAGTGCAAATAATTAGCTATAAGGCCATAAGTACTATTTTATGGATTAAGATAATAGGACATTCAGGGGGTTGATTTAGCTTCTGTTTACTTGTGAATAAAATGAAATTCAAGTGGAAGTCTGCAGGGAAGCTTAATCATTAGCTAATTCTGGGGAAAGCAATATTAAATATAATTTAGTGTTATCCTAAACCAGACTTCACCTCTTGAATTTCCCATTTAAAAACTGCAATTGCATGACTGAAGATGTTTACAAATACCGTTATGCTCACTGCTGGGAGGAAGAAAGAATGAAAGCTGAAAGGATGATCCAGCTATGCTATCCTTCATCGAAAAGTAATATTTCCACGAGCATTTCAGAAACATCCAGCACAATTCCAGTGCTATGTACCGCCATACAGATTAATCAGTAATATATTCATGTGCAAATGTATGTGCATTTGCAGCGATGTAAGCTGACTTCTTTAATAAGGATGGTGCATTTTCCTGTCACGGAACAAATGAAAGTGATACTGAAGCAGAAGTCAAAAACAAAGGCAAAAGTGGAAGTTAGAGGTATCATCAAATGGAAGTGGGCCACAGCACTACATAATGCTAATTGCTGGAAGGGTCTGTAGCTCAGTGGTAGAGCATCAAGTTAAATTACCAGCATCTACAAGTGGGGCTGGGAGGAACCCCATCTGGAACCTTGGAGAGAAACTGTTGGTCACTGTAAAGGTAAAGGACCCCTGGAAGGTTAAGTCCAGTCAAATTTGACTATGGGGTTCGGTGCTCATCTTGTTTTCAGGCCGAGGGAGCCGGCATTTGTCCACAGACAGCTTTTCTATGTCATGTTCTGCCCAGACACTGAGGTCCAGCGCTGAGGGCCTTCTGGTGGTTCCTTCACTGCGAGAAGCCAAGTTACAGGGAACCAGGCAGAGGGCCTTCTCAGTAGTGGCACCCACCCTGTAGAACACCCTCCCACCAGATGTCAAAGAGAAAAACAACTACCAAACTTTTAGAAGACATCTGAAGGCAGCCCTATTTAGGGAAGCTTTTAATATCTGATGGACCATTGTATTTTAATATTTTGTTGGAAGCCGCCCAGAGTGGCTGGGGAAACCCAGCCAGATGGGCAGGGTAAAATAATATATTATTATTATTATTATTATTATTATTATTATTATTATTATTATTATTAGGCTAGCATGACTAAACTGCTTCTGGCACAATGGGACACTGTGACGGAAGCCAGAGCACACACAAACACTGTTTACCTTCCCATTGCAATGGTACCTATTTATCTACTTGCACTGGCGTGCTTTCGAACTGCTAGGTTGGCAGAAGCTGGAACACAGCAATGGGAGCTCACCCCATTGTGCGAATTTGAACCACCAACCTTCCGACCAGCAAGCCCAAGAGGCTCAGTGGTTTGGACCACAGCGCCACCTGCGTCCCACTGGTCACAGATCACTGTAGAGAATGCTGATCTAGATGGGCCAATGACTTGGTAGAAGGCTATGTTCCTAGTTTCTTCCTATGAGATTCGTGACAGAAAACTCAGTAAGCAAAGGCCGTATTCTGAAAGTGGTTCATATATTCTGTCAATGCATGACAACACAAATGATTCAGGGAGGGAGCCACATACAGTTGCTCTTCAAGTTTCAGTCAGGGCTGGGGATTGGTGAGGAATTTGATTCAGTTCACATTTAAAGGGCAATCTATAGAATCTGAACTTTCTGAAACACAGCCAACCTTCAAAATCCATACTTATGCAATGTTTGTGATGCAGTACTCCAATCAACTGATGATGATGATGATGATGATGATGATTTAAAAATGCATACATCTGGGGCAAGTGTGCCTAAAAATGAATTGATTCATGAACAAAACATGCAAAAATGCATTTTATTGGGGGAAATTGTTTGCAAAAATTTGTACATCGGTTGCAACCTCATAGAAAAATGTGTTTGTTAGGAGACGCTCACACTCATGAGGATTTTTTCTTTTTTGACAAAACAACAATTGCTGCAGAAATGTGGATAACTCAATTTAAAATTGGGGGGGAGAGAGTGGGTGAACTGAGATTGGCAGATCCTTCTAACCTTAATCAGAGTCAGTTGGTTGAGCCCAACTTTCTGCTTATCTGTTGATATAATGTGTACAGTTATTCAGAATAAGGCTAAAGAGTTTATCAGAGGCTCTGTACCACAAGCTGATACCAAGCACTAATTATGTTGCCTATATTAGACTCTGCACTGCCACTGCATGTATTTGAATTTCTTATGTTTGATCTGTTCCCCTTCAAATACTCAAAGTGGGACAGTAAGCCGGCAGCACAGACAAGGGCATGTTTCCTCTGAAATCCACTAAGATCAACCTTCATGTAAACTTTGTTTAGCAATGGTATGCATGTTGCCACCAGGGTAGCCCCCAAAAGAGAGGGATGATCAAAAGTTGTGATCTTGAGGAAACGATGCCTAGTTTCAAAGTCAGATTGCAACTCTAATATATATATATATATATTTCTTCAGGCAGTTGTTCCGTTGATGCTCAAAGCTTTGCATTGGTAAAATATCCTGCTATCATTCCTTGATATTCAACAATAGACCAGTCCTTTGATCTGGTAAGCTATATTTTAGAAAAGAATGATTTTTAATTAGTCATGAGGACCCTAGAAATTTACTGCCTAAGCCTGGAATGGCATTATTATCAGGAAAAGACATGGTTCCAAAAACTATGTTTCCTTTTTAATACTTTTTAATGCGTTAAAATCCCACAAGGTGGGATTTCAAGAAGGTGGACTACTTAAATCTTCCCTTGACTCACACTTTCTACTCAGTCAGGCTTCAGGGCTAGAATTCTGCCCGAGTGAAGGAAAATTTGGGCATCAGTGTGTTGGGAGAAAAGAAGTGGCCATTGATGTTTCACAGCACCCATTACATAAAGCTATACAGTGGTACCTCGGGTTAAGAACTTAATTTGTTCTGGAGGTCCGTTCTTAACCTGAAACTGTTCTTAACCTGAGGTACCACTTTAGCTAATGGGGCCTCCCGCTGCCGCCGCACCGCTACCACGTGATTTCTGTTCTCATCCTGAAACAAAGTTTTTAACCTGAGGTACTATTTCTGGGTTAGTGGTGTCTGTAACCTGAAGCGTCTGTAACCCGAGGTACCACTGTAGTAGAGAAGCTAGCATTCCTCCTCCATCATCTGTCAGAGAAGCACTCCTATTACCATCAGACTGCAGCAGAGGGGGGAAGAGAAAGCTGTAGGGCTACACCTTCAGCTCAGCTGAGACACCAGCAACTTTTGGCACCTCCTTCAGCTTTTCCAACCCAGATGGTCATTGTAATTAAGCAATTTCCTTCTATGTCCCATTCCATTTTCCTTTTGTGTGCCATGTCTTTTTAGCCTGAGGGCAGGTTTCCTCCCTCTCTCTCTCAACTGCAAGTCACTTTTGGAGCATAAATACCATGTTTATGTGACTGTAGTGCACCATCAAATCTAATGCGCACCTAAGTTTTCAGAAGCTTGAAACCCCAAAAGTATTTTCTGGAGCCATCAAATCTAATGCGCACCCTGATTTTCGGGATGCAATTTGGCCAAAAAAGGAGTGCATTACATTCAAGTAAATTCAGCAGATAACCATACACATTTTCTCCTTTAAGAATGCCCTCCACACTGTATCCATGTCATCAGACACAAGTCTGCTGAGGTAATGCGCAGTCCTGGATGTCTATATCACAAAGGTAGAATTATGTTAGATGTACTGTATCAGTCACACAAACAATTCACAATTGTGTCAGTATTTTGTACTGTATTTGTCAGAAAATGTATATAGTCACACAAATGGCCCACAATTATCACAAGACATGGTGGAATTGTCAAAAGTATGTTCCACTGAAGTGCTGCACTCGGGCTGAATATGAAAGTTTCACCTGCATCTTTTTTAAGCATGCGCACCTATTGAGAAGCCACAGTCAGGTGTAATTTCCTTGCAAGCAGCATATGCCATGCATGCTATATATGTATCTATCATGTGACACAATAGAATCATGTTGTATGCCATCACCATCATTTTATTGCTCAATCACTTCCCATGAGGCATTCCAAAGTGATGTGCAATATAAGAACATATATAAAACAGTTACATATGTAAAAACAGTTTACATGTGTCTTGCATATTTCCCCCTAACACAGAAGTATTATCGCTTTAGAAAATCTGTCATGTTCAAGGCAGCCCTCTTTGGTGGATATTATAGGTGTTTTTACTACTCAAATGCCATTGACACATAATTAGATTTTCCATTGGCTATGACAAAGGTTGTGGATGAGAGCTTGGTTAGATAAATAAATGGATTGAAAAGCTCTTAATTTCCTTTAATGAGTGAGCAGTAGAACAATGCCTGGTGTGGCTGGGTAATTTCCTGAGCCTTCATTCTGTTTTTGTGCCCCGTAACTCAGGTTACTTGACGATTGTTGGTTTTGTGACTTAAGCTTGGCATTTTCTCTCAGACACACTATTCCGAAGTATGCTGGGGCCAGTCATTTTGAAAGCAAACACAACCATTGTGTAGAACCAAATGGTGCGAATGTTTCTGAAGGGCTGTAAAAGCCATCTTGGCAGTCAACATAACCCTGGAACTAATTGCTATTTTCTGCCAGAATGGGCTCTCATATTCCTATCTGCTTGTTTTGAAGTTTTGAAGTTTAGCTAGTTGGGAGAGAGGAGGTTTCTCATTCTGGCTGCATGTGAGCGTAACCTCCAACATGACGGGGCCCAAATCCAGGACTCCATCTTCCAGATTCGAAATCCTGTGCCAGTCACATGACCCTTGTGAGATCATGGACTGGGGGGAAGTGCTATTTTGTGCACAGCACCCCAAAACGTGTGTGATTACGGACCCAGAAAAGCACATTTAAGATTGGGAAAATGAGAAACCGAGAGAAACCGAAATTGACACTTTCACCCATCTCTTATGCCTGTGGGAGGAAGGGATGAGGAAAGAGAATGCATGATGATACATGCTGTGTCATGAAGGGAGAATTGACAAAAAATCTTTCTATCCCCTTTTTCTAGCAGAGCTTCCATTCAGGATGGATTTAGACACAGGGACTAGTTTTCCTAGTTTTTAGTCTCTTCTGCAGATGAAAGGAAGAGACTGTCTCCAACACTGAATAAAGAAATAACCAAAAAAATGGGCTTTCAATCATTGTTATAATGATTCGTAGCCACTTCTGTACTCATGCTCAAGAGACTGTATATGAATAAAAAGAAAGAAATGTGTAATATAAAGTAAAAGTTTTTGTAGAATCAGAGGTTTTGAGAGGAAAGTGCAGAGAGAGGTTCATTCATTCCTAATATTCCAAGTACATTCCTAATATTCTAATTAAATTCCCCAGGCAAATTTAAGCTGAAATTTTAAGGCGAGGTATTTTGATATTTGGTTTTATATGGTAATGTTTCAGAAACAGCAGGAAATCTAGGCAGAAGAATAAATGAACCATTTCCATAGATCTGGTTTCATTGCATTAACGAGAATGAACGTAAATATGCAAGGCTCCTTTGTTTGGCTTTTAAAATTGGATTGGCCATAACTATTTCAAGTCTGGCAGCAGCAAGCGGAGTTGTTCTTGATCACATACCTTGTCTGTTTCCCCCCTTTAATTTGGTTTTAAAAGTTGCCCAGTTTTTAAAAGGGGGGGGGAACCACCCATGTCAAAGTCATCCAGAAGTATTTCCAAAGCCAACATTTCATTAGCATAGATAGAGTCAAAAACAGAGTTCACACCAAATGAATATAATGATGGACTTGTCATTTCAATGCAGGACCTCAGCCACTGAGTTAATTTGGCTGCCTAACAAAGTGCATCAATAATATACGGCCAATTTAGGAACAGAGAAGTTTCAGTGTTCTATTAAGGCTATCGGTCCTTTGTTTGGCATTTTGCCTCTAGGATTTGCCAATACCTAGCACTTTACACATTCTCTAAACACTCATAATGGTGCTTCCAGATTCCCACAGGTGATCCATTGACATTTTAAATCAGGGCAATACAAGCTAATTCTCGTTTTGATGTAAACATTACATCATTTTTTAAAATTACCAAGGTGCAATAACAGATTCAACAAGCATTCTAAAGCAAGCGGTCACAGTTGTTGTTGGCATCTGTCTGCCTTGAGTGACAAAGGAGTGCAAGTCAAACTGCTGTGTTAGCAGCACCCAAATGACTGCCCAGGACACAAGCCTGGACAGCGTGTATGGAAGTCCTGAGCTGCCCAGATGACAAGACCCCCCTTTTGGCTTCCCTGATGTGGTCCAAAGGAAAGCAGAGCAATACATTTGGCTGCAGGAGTTGCCAGAAGGAGGCATACAAGGCACCATCTTAGGGGCTCCACTCTGGATTTGTTTAGGGTTTATTCCTTAACCTTTTCTTCTCCTGAAGATATAACACAAGGAAGCAGAGGTTTAGGCCCAGAGTTTTCCTTCTCCTACATGGGCTACCTTCTCAGGTTGATGAGCCCCACCTGTGCCTCACTTCCCTCTAAAGCATGCACAGAAACTGCCTTCTTGACTGTTGGACCCACTATTGTTCTTGTCCACTCAATCTGCTGGGGTCTGTCTTTGCATGCAGGGAGAGCCCATACAGTTCATGCAAGTTATTATTTCAGTCTCCTGGTTCAATGTTTTTTAACTATATTTTTCAAATCCCTCTGTCTTTTGGGAATTGGCCTTCACAACTGAATCACAGAGTGGGAAGTGACTTCAGCTGTGTGGGAATGCATGTACAGCAAAGTTCTGGAAAATTCTAGCTTCTACACCTTCTGACAGGCTTAGGAGGTGCACCTCAGTTGCTATATTTTCCCTTTTGCCCCTTGTTTTCTATTTGTACCCCATTTTGTTTCCTGAACTTTCGATATCTCCCCCCCCCCAACACTTGGGAGATCCTATTGTCTGTGCTATAGATTATCAATTTCGAATTTCTGCTCTTTGGCATGTATTGAGAATTTGCTTTGTTATTTCATTCTGATTTGCATTCACAACTATATTTCTTAACTGGCTATTTTTATCTGTATTGTTTTATGGGCTTTCTGCTTTAAATGTGTGGTGTGTATGCAGCCTCAGCCCATGTCACCTTCACATATTTGCCCTTATTAATATTTGCCTATCATCTGTATCTATAGTTATGTCAATATTATTTGCAATAGCCTATGACTATGAACGCTAATTATTTATCATAACATAATCTGCACTTTAAAAAAAGTGCTAAATACATGTGTGAATGACTATTTTAAGAACATATTATTTTGCATTTATTTATTTTATGTGCATTTGAGAAAAGTATTTTCTGTCTCAACACCCATTTTTAAATTATTTCGTCCTCTCCTATTTATTTTTTTAGCTCAGAACTGTGTAAGAACATTTAGGAAGTGTGAAAGCAGGCAGATAATTAAATTCAGATCCGCTCATTAGTTCAGTAGCCACAAATAAGACAATTTGCATCAGAATTCAAAGGGATCAAATGCCTCTAGCATCCCAATACACAGCTGCACAGTGGCCTCTTGAAATCCAAACTGTACAGAGGATGTTCCATGCAGGAAGTTATCAGTATGCTACAACTGGCAGGTGGATCTGATAATTTTCAGCACAGGACTGCAAAATGCCAATGAGGATGTTTTGCTGTGGCCTTGTGAAAAACACCTGCACCACACAGTAAGCTGCTTGCTCATGAACATACAACATTACACACACTGGTCGGATTTAAAACAGTCACCACACCACTGCTTCTTTTTTGCAGACTGGGCCAAAGTCGAAGCAGTTCTGTGACTGGATATGAACCTCACCATTTCATGCTGGTCTAAATGGGGCGATTCATTTATTTTTTTTAAAAAAAGAAAATGCACAAGTGTAGGCCAGATATGTGTCCCCATTTATCCCTTAAATGAAACATTTCCAAATGACCCAACAAAGTGGTCTGGGAGCATCTGATACCACAGAAGTCTGTGGAACAGATCAGTGCCTACATGGGAGTCTTATGGAAGCCACTCTATGAGTGGGAAAGCAGGATATAAATATATGCTGATGTTTTCTATTACATCTCTGATGTTTTATTTGAAGTCATCAAATGTGAGTGCCTGATTATGGATTTACATATGTATGTTTTCCTGTGTTTGTGTGTGAAAGCCAGTGTGGTGTAGCAGTCAGTGTGTTGTTCTAGGACTTAGGAGAATAGATTCATTGAGTTGTAAAAAAGGAGGGATACCGAGGGTCATCTAGTGACTGGTTCACACTCCTGCCTTGCAGGAATCTCAACACGTGGTCCCTCATCCAACTTGAAACCATACCGGACCCTGCTTAGCTTTAGCAAATGTGCTAGCAGTTTTATTGCTGCCCCAGAGTAGAGTTCAAATTCCCACTCAGCTATGAAACTCACTGTGTGACCTTGAGCTGGAGTTGTTACAAAGATAAAATGGAGAGTGGATGGAGAACCATATACACCACTTGAGCTCCTTTAAGGAAAGGTGGGATAAAAATGTAATACCAAATTCTCCCTCCCTCCCTCACAGATTATTTTCTTTAGTTATTATTGTATGTAATATGTATCTGTATACGTAATATATTCTCTGGTTCATACTGCCAGAATCGTATAATTAGATAATAATAGCTACATTTTAATATATGTATTTTTGACTGTTGCATATTGCATTTGGTTATGAATGCGAATCAATAAGCATTCCGAATGAATAGGTTTCATTTTTAATGGTGTGCACACATAGTTTTTTGACATGCATTAAAAGTCATGTTTCCTGCCAATGTTGTGTAACAGGCTCAGTAATAAATGGATGATTTTGTTGTTGTGCAAAGACTTGGTTATTGGAAATAGATCAACTGCATAGGCAAAATGTCAAATCCACTTAAAGTACCAGCACATCGCACATGCAATCTGTAAAATGAATGATAGTTCTAAGTTTCTGTACTGGTATTACAATCAACCTGAATGTAATGTATACCTGAAGGAGCATCCCCACCTCCATTGTTCAGCCCAGACACTGTGGTCCAGCACTGAGGGCCTTCTGGCGGTTCCCTCACTACAAGAAGTGAGGTTACAGGGAACCTGGAAGAGGGCCATCAGATGTCAAGGAAATAAGCAACTATCTTACTTTTAAAAGACATCTGAAGGCAGCCCTGTTTAGGGAAATGTTTAATGTTTAAGGCTGTATTCTTTTTTAATACTTGGTTGGGAGCTGCCCAGAGTGGCTGGGGAAACCCAGCCAGATGGGTAGGGTATAAATAAATCATCATCATCCACCTATAAGCCTTAGACTGGCATGCTTCCACATCCCCCTTCCTTTCCTTCCATACTCAAGGGAAGCATATTATGAACTTCTAATTTTTGTTTGAACAAACGATCCTTCGCTTTTCTACCAGGTTGGCAAACAGGCCCAGCCCACCAATGAGGCTAGGTGAGGTGAGTGCATTGGGCAGCAGGATCCACAGGGGCAGAAGATCTGGCCGCCAAGAAAGGCACCACCCACTACTACTTGGAGGTCAGATCTGCCACCTCCTTAGCAGCCTCCTCCAATACTGCCTCTGCAGAAGCCTCTCAACAAATAGGAGACACTGCTTGTCTCCTCCCACCCCTAGGCAGGAAATGGTGGGGGCTGCCCTCTGAGGTATCCTGGGCTCTGCATCTGCCTAGTGTGGTTCAGAGTGGTCTCCTTACACACACACACCATGGTTGCCTTTAATTCCCACTTAAACCATTAGGTAAGGTTGATATGATTCCCTGCTAATGCTGATGTAGATCTTCACTCACCCATTCTTACTTGCTGTGGGAGCACCATTTTGTGGTTTGCCTCAGGTGCCAAAATGTCTTGGGCTGGCCCTGGTGGCAAACCACAGTTTGACTGTGGTTTGTTGAGAAACTACAGTCCTATTCAGAAGTTATCTTCTCAAATGAAACGTGAGTTGTGCTAAGTAGCCACACCTCTGTGTACAGTACAAACATCTGCAATAAGGTACACATAAAGAGTTCCACTTGACCTGGAACCTCAGTCAGTCAGCAACCCAAAGCTTGTGGAAGCCTTAACACATACAACTGTATGTGCCGAGTTCTGCACCCTGCAAAATGTTCACGCTGCATATACATTGATGCCAACAGGCAGTGTTTGTGCACATGATGTTGGGCCAGGTGACTTGGGCATGGCCTATTTGCATGGGTATAACATCCTCAAAGGGCTTGTGGATTGCTTAAATCATTTTCTGAGTCTGGCAAACAATGTTTCATCTCAAATCAGAATCCTGAGCGTAAGGCTACTTTTGCATGTAAAGAAATGTTGTGATCCTAACATGCCCCAAGATTTATGCAGCTTTCATAGATTTTCATGGTGCCTTTGATTCAGTTGATTGTGTGATGTTGTGGAAGAAGCTTGTAGAGTTAGGAATCAATCAATGCTTGCTGATCTTAATACAGAATTTATATTCCTTTAACATCTGCCAAATCAAACTCAATGCCAAAGGTCACCTCTCTTCCGACATCCCTAATATGAAAGGTGTAAAACAAGGGTGTATTCTTGCCCCCTTTCTTCTTAATTTATTTTTATCAGATCTTCCAGAGCACGTTCAAAAAATAGAATCACATGCCCCCAAAACCAATCAAAACCCAATCCCACTGTTATCATATGTGGATGATGTGGCTTTATTATCACTGACAAGGATAGGTCTCAAACACATTTCGCTCTCCCTGGTTTTCTACTGTGAAACCAATAAGCTTTCAGTAAATTATGAGAAGACAAAAATTATGGTCTTCTCTAATTCCCAGAGATTAGAGAAATGGAAAATAAGAGGACAAGAAATCCAGCAAGTAAAGATGCATAGATATCTCAGAATTTTATAGCAGAGTAACTCAGATTGGTCAAACCATCGCACAAGTGCTATAAAACAGGTAAAGCGTACCTCCTCAGCAGTAGCTCACTTTTATTTTCAGAAATGTAACGAATTTATACCAGCTGCTAGTCAAATTTTTCAAGCTAAAGTGTCATCCCAGCTCCTTTTGGGATCCCAATATAGATACAAGCATATAATAGTGATTTAGATAAGATGCACTCAAGTTTCTTGAAACATATCCTGGGGCTCTTAAGTTCAATCAAGTATGAGACAAAATTTGAAGAACTAGGTATACACACGATGGAATATTGGGTGTGGGTTAGCACTATAAAATACTGGCTGCATTGTGATTTCCATTGCCAACCTTTGAGTCTACTTTCTGACTTACTTAAGGACTCATATAAATCCAGATGGTTCCAACTCTTACAGAGCAAAATGAAATCTATCTGTATTGACTTAGAACTCTTGTATAATTCAAGTGGGCAATATATTTATCATAATATTAAAATCAGATTAAGGGACACTGAAAGTCAAAACATCTAGTCAGCTGTAAATAAAGTATGCTCTCCCAAGTTCTAGCATTTAAATACAACAGATAACAGGGTCACTTATATTTCAAAATTAATAATTCCAGTCCACCACATGGCCTTTATGTTAGCCTGATTGAACGTTTTCCCCTCAGCATTTTTCAAGGGCAAATATCTAAACTTTCCCAGAAACGACAGACATTGCAGATGTTCTTTGAGTGTGCTGAACACAGTAAAACATATTCTTTTCTACTATCCATTATATAACCAGCTACACAAATATGTGCTGTCTCCCTTTTTTGGGTAGCGTAACATCACAGCACAATGAAAATATCAGATTCTATCTGTCTGACATTAACCCAGAAGTAACTGCAAGGGTGGCTGAGTTGTTATCAATAGTATCTATTAGAGTGGTGGATGGCACTATTTAGCAGGAAGAAACTCCAAGGAAAATCTTCATTACTACATATTTTTACATGGCTGTTCATTTGCATATATTTTAAAATTTTATATATGGATTTTTTAAAAAATTTGTAATGGTTTGGCGAAGTAAGTGAGCAAGCAATTATTTTGTGAGAGATGAAGTAAAGTAGTTGTAGGACACAGCCACACCTTACTTTACAGCAGGACCAAAGGCTTCTTGACTACCACTCATACGTTTGATGCTCAGTTCCCAATAAAATGCAAAACATTTCCACTTTGTGAACTCCTTTCTTTTACATTCAGCGTACAGCTGTAGCTGACAAAATAGCTTATTATGTGGAAATTTGACATAAAAGATAAAGATACTAATTATTTGTATCAGAGACTTTATTCCCGCTGGCATTTCATATGCTGATTTACCAGAGCAATTTATCACTTGCATTAAGTCAAATGGATCAAATTATCATTGTCAAATAGCTGACACAATAGAATGTTTTCTGTGCTCCTGAACATAAAAAGCATGAGAAGTAACAGAATCAGGGTTCACTAAACCACAGCATGAATAAAGTACCTTTAACATGGAATTCTTGAAATCTAGTAAAGAATCTAACTCTTCTCATCCAGCTGGGCTGAGTCACTTGCCCTACTTCAAAGTCCAATATCCATGAGTCATGTGCTTCTTGGATTTTTAGTGTCTACACTCCATTGAGGAAAACTGTGCTATCCACCACATACAAGCTGCTAATAACTCCCTGGTGTACTGTTTGAAGAAGCAGCATGGTTCCCCCACATTAGGGAAATAAAAAGGAAAGAAATATTGTATTTTAAAGATAAGTTCATCTTTAGTCTCTCTGAAAGCCATGCGATACGTACCACTGCCCCCACTTTCAAGAGGGATGACTGTACCTTCACAAGTGGGGGTAAAGTTCAGTTTAGACATATAAAATCTGCATTTAAATACTGTTTCAGGAGAACATAGACATTTGAACATGTATTTTGAGAAGATTAAAACAAACTCTGCAGATAGAGGTAGATTCATGCAGAAAAGGAATGGAGTTGATCTTACATAATTTTATTTGTTCAAACCCTGCTGAAGGCAGCTTACAATATAAATATATATATATAACCCCAACATAACATAGTCATAACCAATAAATAAATCATTAACAGATTACCAAACCAAACATCATCAAGCATCAACAACAGCAACAAAACACATCCCCTAACAAGGACAGGAAGCTGTTCTTCCAGGACTCAGCCAAGATATATACAAAATATATACAAAATGACATTGATCAGTAGGAGACATCCGTCCATTCCTAGCATCTGCACTTCTGATCTTTCTCTTTTCTGCTGCTCTTCTCCAGAGGCCAGGTAGGTCCTGGAAAGATGCCAGATCTGGTGTATTCAGAGAATATCAATCAGTGCTCTGCTGAACATGTTTGCTATCCACCCCACCCCCCATTTTTGCATTTAAATGTGTTCATAAGATGGGAAATTTCCATAAATTCACTTGACTGAAATTCCAGTAGTGACTGGTGGGAAGTTGCTGTACTATGCGCCTGACCTCCTAGCAGCACACTTACCCCACTAACTGGTTGCTGAAGAAGCATCATAAAATGAAAAGCTGTGTACTTTAACTACATAAACAACACAACTAGTAAAGGAATACAAAAGGAATAATGGAAACAAAGGGAATAGTGGAATGTGGAAAAGAATCTTACACATTCATGTACACATGTATATATCATCTTGTTAACAAATTGGTTAGGCTATCAACACCTCTCTAGTGCAAGGATCAGTAGAGCAAGTGTCCCAAAGCTCCACTCCAAATGTTGGAAACTTCCAGACTCTAAAACTCATTTTCTCTTTCTGAATCTGTCTCCGGAAACTTCCAGTCTACTGATGACACCACTTCCTGTCTACCTTGTTGGCAGCACCTCCAGCCTGCAGAGAGGGTAAGAAAGACATGCTCTCCTTTGCTATGTTGGCCATCACAGTCCATAAATATCTCCAGCTACTTAGTTCCTTTTGCATTTATTTTGCCCCTAGCTTGCATAACAAAGGAGATACTTCACACACCTGGCTAGGGCTACTTGCTTAACAAAGAAGCCATTTCGACCATGTTACAGTGGTACCGCTGGATACAAACAGGATTCATTCCGGAGCCCCGTTCACATCTTGAAGTAAACATAACACATGACTGCGCATCTACACATGCGCGGGTCATGTTTTGCCACTTCCGCGCATCCGTGTGACATCATTTTGAACGTCTGCGCATGCGCAAGTGGCAAAACCCAGACGTAACACGCTCTGTTACTTCCAGGTCGCTGCGGAGCGCAACCCGAAAATACTTAACTTGAAGCTACTTCGACCCAAGGTATGACTGTACTAGTCTCCTCTGCTGCTGAATCCAAAATTACAGCTATAAAATCATGCGGTTGGAGAAGATCCCAAGAAGCATTCAGTTCAACCCCAATCCCATAATAACATCCAAGGCTCAGCACACTACAAACTTAAAATGGCAGCATAGCAGACATATTTTTTAAAGGTGTGGCTTTCAGCTGTTTGATAAATCCAGAATTGCTCATATGTCAGTCAAAACAATGCCTTTGTGTTGTGCGTGAAAAATTAGGTTCTGTTTAAAAGGAAAATGTGCCCTAGATCTGTGACCTGGTCTCTTGAAAAAAATCACCTAAGACTTCAAACGAGCAAAGCATCCAAAAGTTTTTGTGTGTGAAAATTGAGCCTTGCTGTGAATTGCTTGCCAAAGGACGGCTCATACAGCTATCTTTCTTCTGCGTACGCTCTAACCTGAAGCTTTGCAGCCTTATTTAAAAGGATGGAAGGAGAGCTCAAAGAGTTTATACACAACATCACCAAAACAGAAAGGGACCTTTCCTCACCAGTATAATATTTCTCTTTCTGTTTACAGAAAGCTAAAGATGAAGGTTGAGCATGATCACGGCTGCTCTCTGTGATAACATATCACTACTGAGTAGGTTGCTTTTCAGGTATATTTTTTGTTGTTGTCCCCATTGAAGTAGCAAAAGATGTGAAAGAGGCAGAGAAAGAAGGCATACAGAAAAGGAAAAAGAAAAAAACACACACAGAAAAAGCATGTCAGATACTGGTAGCAACCATCTGAAAACATCTAACAATTTCCAAGCTGTTATTTCCCCATTATTATCCTCATTCACTAGAGTGCAGGGTAAGTTTAATTTTCTCTCATTTTCTCATTTTTCCAATCTTAAGTTCAGTTATCCACATTTCCACATTAGTGTGTGTTTTAAAACCCATCGTGAAAATTCATCAGCATTTGAGTGTGAAGTTCTCTTAATACGCACATTTTAGTATGCAATTTTACCAAATATACATATTTTTTTGCAAAGCAATTTTCCACAATCTAATGCATTTTTCTATGTAATTTCCAGCAATATGTGCAATTTTATGCACATGTTACCTGAGTATGTGCATTTTTTGTGTATATTATTTGGTCAGAGAACTTTCAAAATCCAGAAAGGGTCTATTTCAAAGGGTGTTTCAGTTCACATATTGTTTTGGAAACTGTGAATAGGGTAGGTTAATCTTCAAATGCAAAATGAATTGAATTCCTTCCCCATCCATACTGGAGTGGCACTGAATCTGGTCTTCTCCATAGGTGCCAACTCCCGGGGGGCCCAAGCACCCACAAAATTCCCCATGAAGGGGCTGCACACCCACAAATTTCAGTGCCAGAGCCATGCCTGCACCCACGACCCCAGGCACCCATGGTTGCAGGGCCAAACTGGAACTTCTGTGTTTCACTAGGGACTGCTGCCTTACTTTCATTCCCTCTATTACGTTTTGTTAGACTTACTCAGTTCATCACCTGCCAATCCACACATTTACTATGTGCAGCTATCCTCTCCCCTTACCCCACTGAACGTCTGTGTATATTGAGAAATGGGATCATGCCCACTGGCTGCTCACCCATTTTCCCAGAGGCTGCGTGTTTGGCTCTAATAACTAAGGTCCCCTGGTACATACAGCTGTATGTGAAGGTTTGAACCAAGTCCCCCCACTTTCTGAATTTAGTGATTGCAGGGGATTTCCATTTGCCAAACCATATTATCAGTCATTGGTAGGTCTGTGGAAGTGATCTGTTTAAATGTTCAGAGGAGAAGGAGAAGTTCAACACTTTGGTGCCATTTTCACAAGCATCTGTAGAAGAATTCCACATCTAGTTCCCCATCTGGAAATGTATGGCTGCAGTTCTGAAATAAAACAATGACAATTCTATGCTCTTGGTGTTTTTTAGGCTTCATTCGAAAAGGGTGGTGGGGAAAGAAAACAGGAAGCAAATGAACCACCAATAACCTGCTATCAGGCTTCGGGGAACTGGAACCCTCCCCTGGTGGCAGTAATTAAGCAGATCAAACGAAAGGAGCATTCTTACCAGATAAGTTCTTTAATAATCACAGTGAGAGACAAAGGAATGCACATCACTCTAAAAATGGTTTTGCTCCCAGTAAAGGTTCACCCCCTCCGTCCCCATTAATCTACACCACTCCTACGTTGGATAATCTGAGCTTGTTGCTGTTGCACTTTCTGTTCCATCACTTTCCAAGGCTGTCAAGTCTTAGGCAAAGGGAGGGGGTCAGGAATGCTGTCCAAGGACACTGAATCTGCCAGCTGTCTCTCTCCTGGCGTTTCCTCTTCTGTTGCTCCTCACCCAATATTTCCCAGCTTTTCCCTTCTGGACTATGACCTTCTGCAAACCACTGTTCTAAAGCAATACTGTCCTCCTGCCCGTGGGAACATTCAGAAAAAAGGGAACGGGCTCCCACCATTCCTCCTCAATCTAGTCCCTGACACTAACCCAGAGTTAAAAATAGGGCACAGCTGTCTTCTTTTGATCTTCAACATCACTCTCATGGAGAACAATTCAGTCAGGAGGCCCAGGAGGCTGTGGATTCTTCAGATCATTGCTTTGCCCTGAGCTACAACACCATGCACCTCTCCAACCTAACCAGGACCCTCTTAGCTTCTACTGACAATGAAGACTGAAAGGGGAACAAGCATCATCAGAAGAATGATTCATTGCCCTCTTTGGTAACAAAGCTTGAAAGTAAAGGTGAGCTTTTATTTGTCAGTGGAAAAAAAGCTGATGCTCATTGTCAAATCTCTCCAGTATTCCGTGAAGTAGCTGCTGCTGCAGGAAGGAAACCCTGCCCTCTGCCCCCATCAACCTCATCACAGAGATAAAAGGAACATGGGGCAGGCCAGCATTTTCAAGAGAAGAGAGATGAACAAACATGGACTCCTGGAATTGTCTGGCCAATTTGTAGGCAACAAAACTGAGATGGGCTATTTTACTGAATATTTTATCTGGAAGGTAGCAAAATTGTCCAACAGTTTGAGGTGTGTGTATATGTGTGTGCACAAGAATGAAAACTCTCAGCAGATTTCTTAGACGTGTCTCTTCTGAGAAATTTCAGCTCATTTAACACTTAATGAAAGTAAATTGTGAGTTCATACTTGTGGGTGAACAGAGCAGAGGGCCAGGAAACAAGGACTGGAAGGAACAAAGGCCAGTCCCATCACTTCCTTCAGCAAAGCTAAAATAGTATTTTAAAAGGATCAGAAGTTGGTTGTTTCAAAACAGAAGCTAGAGCCATGGTAGTAATTATCTTTCTTGTTGCACCTTTTATTTGCAAGGCCTTCTGAGACAATAGATGGGAACGATCTGAAGAACTTGGATCAAACAAGTATTACTGTATGTGAGAACGAATGATGCCCAGTGAAAGTATCAACTATTCAGGCTATTCGTTGTGGCTATTCAAGCTATTGTAAACTGCCATGCTGGAAAGTAATTCCAAAACTATTTTTAAACATTCAGTTTCAGTAATCAAAATCTTCATAGTCTTCTGAAAGATCTCTGATCTGTAAATGTTTTCAAAGGATTATCGACCAGATTTTTGTTGTTGTCTCTGCCAGCCTAAATTCTTTTTCTGTTTTATTAAAATGCAAGATATAAGCACAAGCACATCTCTTTCCCCCTTTGCCTCATTTCTAGATCAGCCTGGCAATTTCCCTGTATTCTCTGGTATATTCTGGTTAACAACAGTTCAGCAATGTTCATGCTAATTTAAGCATCCTTCGTAGCTTACAACAGATAATAAACAGCAATTGCAGTAAATAGTCTGGGTTACTGACAGCTATTTTCTTCTCTTGTTCAGATTGCTTAAAATTCAATCAAAAAGTTTAATTCTTTAAGTATGAAAAAGAAGCAAGAAATAGTAAGTGTTGTTAGTTACTTAAAAGTTGCAGATATCTGCTAAGTTTATTTCCAAAAGATATGAAAGGATATTATTCACTCCACAAGTGGTAGCCAAGAACTGCACAGAGGAGTATTTAATATGTGACATCTGGAGAAGAAATATCAAACTACCAGAATTCATGTTAACTGTACATTAGCACAACACACCTGAGAATACATGTCTACTTCAGTAATGTGCATTGTATGGGTATTTGTAGACCTCAGCTTCTAGGATACTAGTAATGGATTCAGTTTCTACAGTCCAAACACAATCTCCATTATATATCTTGAATCAGATTTATACTGAAGAGCTATTCAATCCCTGGAGGGCCATCATATTTGATAGGGGCTCCATTTATTACTTGAACAACTAATAGGAGACTCAGATCCCAGTAGAACAAGATAAGGTTCCAATGCTTTCCCCTAAACAATTCTCCTCCTTTCCTGTTTCCCATTCTCAGCCTCCCTCCCGCCTCCCTGATATTGGAGCACTGAAATCCATTGAGACGGGGACTGAGCATTCAGCAGCAGTAGGGAAGGATTGTCCTGACATCAGATCTCCCGTTCTGATGTTGAAGAGGGAGCTCTGATCTATTATCAGTGTACTGGCAGAAGCAAAGATCACCAGTGTTGAAGCATTGATTCTTTAACATCAACTTCGTTGGACTGGTCATGTTTTGCAGATGCCTGATGATCATCTTCCAAAGCAACTACTCTATTCCGAACTTAAAAATTGAAAGCGTAATGCTGGTGGTCAACAAAAGAGGTTTAGAGACTGTCTCAAGGCAAATCTAAAAAAATGTAGTATAAATACTGACAACTGGGAAACACTGGCCTGCGAGCACTCCAGTTGGAGAACAGCCTTTACCAAAGGTGTCATGAGCTTTGAAGACACTCGAACTCAGGATGCATGGGAGAAACGTGCTAAGAGGAAAGCACGCTTGGCAAATCCACACCATGATCAACTCCTGCACGGAAACCAATGTCCCCACTGTGGAAGGACGTGTGGATCCAGAATTGGCCTCCACAGTCAGTTACGGACTCATTTTAAAACCATGTTTATGGAAGACAATCTTACTTGGCTACGAGTGATTGCCAAAGAAGAATAAGAAGATAGCTGCTGAGTTGTCCTGCCAGGGGCCACAGAACAGCAGTCTTAAAGAATGATTACAGCTACACTGATTGTTTTATTGCAACTTTTATCTTCTATGTCTAATTTTGAAACCATTTCAGTTTTAATTACAATGAAACAGTGTCAAAGAAAGAAAGAAGGAAAGAAAGAAAAAAGAAAGAAAGAAATATATAGATTGCCTCTTTGCAGTGGATAATGGCTGCCAAACTAAACTCCCAGCGCCCTAGTGGAATCATCAGCTAATTATTTTTTCCAGGCGGTTTTCTTTCAGTTGTCCTTAACCTTCAGTTCAAAAGTGACATACATACAATTGGTATTTTTGATATGTTAATGTAAGTGCTGTATTGTTTCATTTTCCCTCCAAGGTCTTATTACTTTATTGCCAGATGCTGTTCCAAATCCCTTAGCAAGGAATAGGCCATACGGGGGGGGGTCTTATTTTTAATTCACCGTATAGAAATATCTTAATATTACTTAAATATATCCTTCAAATATTTAGGTCATAACCCAGCACAAGCATACATAAGCCCATTGATCTCAAGTGGCTTAAAAGCTCCAAAATCTGTGCTGGATTGTAGGGTCTCACTGTTAAATTCTTTATACAAATTAAAGACAATTATTTCTAAAGACTTGCAGTCCTTGCATAGGAATGTGTGCACTGACTTCACTGGGGCTTGCACCCAAGTCATTGTGCATAAGAGAACAGCCTTGGGGATTTTCAGTTAAATCACACAATGGGAATTATTTTAATATGTGTTTTAGGAATGGTTCTTTTTTTAGGTTGCAGAAAGATGAAGTATTTAAAAAGGTCTCACAGCACATTCACAATGCTGCCAGTTTTAGTCACACTTAAGGTAACAGATAACTGTGCCAGTGACGTGATTACTGGTTGAAAATAGTTGCAAAAGAGGAGAAACCCAAATGATTAAGGTGCTGCAGATCTTTCCATATCAGAAAAGGTTAAAATATTTCGGATGTTTTAGTCTTAAGGCAGCTAAGGGTGGGGGGCATGATAGAAGTTTATAAGATTAGGTACAGAGTACAGAAAGCTAATAGAGAGAATCTTATTTTTCTCTATCTGCCATAATTAAGGTTGGGTGGTGGAGGAGAGACTTTTTACTAAATATCTGGGGAGGGTATTTTTACCAACTTTCTTTATAAAAAAAATATGTTCTGAGAAAGTTTGTCTCACTTCATATTGACTGAAATGCTATAGTTAATTCCTGTCAAGGGTGCTTTCCAGCCAAAGAAATGCACATGGAAGGTGGTTACCTCTTTATTGTAAAAAACAACAATGCTTACAGTTGCTTCTACAGCTCTGGATACCTACTCACACCAATCTAACATCCAAGCAGCTATTCCTACTCTATGAAATAGTTGCAGCCACAGGGGACTCCTTCCCCTCCAATATACCTTTCGCTGATGGGTTGTGTGTAGGCAGCCAGAGACTGTGGCTGCATGTCAACATCCTCTGCTCATCCCTTTTCAAACCCCTCTTGGTTCTGGGAGGCAGTGGTTCAGGGAACGGTGGGGAAGCACCTGGCAACTGTTGGAATTCTTTCCCCCGTGCTGCAGATGTGTGATTGTTGTTGTCACGTGTTTGTGTTTATATTCCACAGTGTTGGATGTCATGGGAACAGAAGTTCAGATACGCTGTTCTGTTCTGTATTGCTTTTGTTTTTTCTCTTCTCTTGCTGATGAAGAAAGTGAGAGGAGCCACGTTTTCCTTTGTCCTGTAAATAATAAACATAGTGCTTTGTATCCATGCCTCAAGCCTCACTTTCGCTGTCTGCTGATACTGCTTGCAGATGTTTACGGATATCTGTCACACTGGTGGCTCAGGAGGAGGATTAATCACCTGAGTGGCACTTCAAAGGGAGTAACACACCAGCCCT
Organism: Podarcis liolepis; assembly: GCF_965112155.1. NCBI lineage: Eukaryota > Metazoa > Chordata > Lepidosauria > Squamata > Lacertidae > Podarcis > Podarcis liolepis. The sequence goes on from NC_139564.1 coordinate 52,661,839, forward strand.
GGTGTTGATTTCTCGATAGCAACTTCATTTGCCTAACTTGCCTCTTCCTCCTCTGCCTCTGCATCTTGCCTGCTGGCTGATACAGTTCCCCACAAATCACGTACCCCCTCTCCCAAGTCAAACTCCAGCCCCCCTTCCCCTGGTGCACACTCATCAGCATCCTGCCAGTCCCTGCCAGCTTCTGTTGCCTGCATGATAACAGCACCCATCTCCCTCGCAGTGTGCCCCTCTACCAATGAGTGGCAGAAGCCCAGGACCATCCTAAGAGAAATCAATGTGATTGCTTTGCACTAAAAGTTTAAAGGATTAATAAAATGAGAGAGAGAGAGAGAATGGGAGAGAGATTTTTCAAAGGAATTAATGGCTTAACAGGACTCAGGCGTATAAATAGTTTGGGTGATATCTCCCCATTACACTGTAAAGCACCCTGTGATCCTCAGATGATGGGTGGTTTATAAATTTAATTAAAAAATCATAAAAATTATCCATTTTCTTTGTACAAATAATTAATATTGATTTGAATAAAAATAGAGGACCACCTCTGTTCCATTTCTGATCTTCTATTTCTGTATGCCTAGGACTGTAGCTGCATCATAGAGAAGAATATCCCTGGGTCAGCCCTTGACATGTCCATTTAAAGATCATATACCAGGTGATGAGAAAGTTCCCGAAGAGCCACCATCAGGAGGCAAGAGCAGCTCCTCTCTAAATGAAAGTTATATTTGGTACTTTTTTTTGTTTAGGAGGTGAAAGGTGAATTGGGGGGACATATAGAAATCTACAAAATTATTCATGAGAGGTGTGGAGAAAGTGGACAGGGAGAGAGAAAGTGTATGCGAGAGAGAAACGAGGTGTTCTGTTATAATATTAGAACTCAGGGTTATCCAATGAGGTTGAATGGTGGGTGCTTAAGGAAGATTAAGTCAAAGGGAAGTACTTTTTGGAACACCACATAGTTAAACTATGTCATTATATCTCTGGATTCAGAGACAGCATACCTCTGAATATCAGTTATGGGGGAACAGAAGTACTGCATAATGTTGGGAAAATGTTGGTCACATGCCTTGCACGCAGGCTTTCAATATGCAACTGATTGACCACTGTGGAAAATGGGCTAGATAAGCCTTTGGCCTGATCCAGCAGAGCTTAGAGTAGTCAATAGTCTCAGCTGTATGGACCAGTGATCTGACCTGGTATATAAGGCAGCATTCTATGTTCTCAATTAGAAATATTTTATTAGGGCAATTTTCATGTTATATGGGCACACTGGTTTACCTATGCCTCTACTAGCTGTCTGTTTCATTGCTTTCCAATATCTGAATAGCTTGCTGTGCAAATATATCTTCTCTGAATTATCCAAGGTCCTGAATTTGTTTAAAAAATATGGCACAAGTACCAAAGTGTTTTTCACAGCACTATTCATATTTTCTTGACTCGACAACCTATGCTTTTATCAAGTGTGGAAATGTGAATTGTATCCTCTTTCTATGGAGTCATTTATTTGCTATGGCAAAGAGAGGGTTACACACATCCATTCACTTGAGGTAGAATGTCTCAAATACAACTGACAGAAGTAAATTTGGTTTTTATGCAGGATCTAAGCATGTTTAGAATACTAATGTGCCCATAAAGGACATTCTGACTACAACCATTTGTCATTTGCCAGGCTGTGTTTACCGACAGCCTAAGAAGGGCTGAAGGAAGAGAGAATCCTCCAAAAAGCCAATTTCTTTATTCCTCTTGTTTTATCACATTTTTGTCTCTTGAAATTTAGAAACGGTGTCTGGTAATTTAGAATGTGTCACCTTCCCAACCCACAATCCAGCTGGACGTATAATCGATCACCCCACACCAACATAAACACAACACAAAGACTTGTCTTCTGCTTTGCTGAGCAGAGGAGCTGTATAGAAATGCAAAACACAATAAATGCAAATTAATGTACATTTCAACAAATGTCAGCCCTTTATTATTTTTCACATTTATAATTATCCACATCTTTCTCACTAAAGCAGGGATGGGGATCCTGTAGTATTTCAGATGTTGTTAGACTCCAGCTCCCATTATATATGGCCTTTGATTATGGTGGCTAGGGATAATGAGAATTGCAGTCCATTGGAAAAACACAGCTTCTTCTTTCCTGTCTTAAAAAGAGGTGGTGAAAAATCACTCTGGCCATCACTGCAACCTGAATGTACAGATAATAATAATAAGAAGAATTTATTATTTATACCCCGCCCATCTGGCTGAGTTTCCCCAGCCACTCTGGGTGGCTCCCAATCAAGTGTTAAAAACAATACAGCATTAAATATTAAAATCTTCCCTAAACAGGGCTGCCAGATATGGAGACTGATCCAAGAGTTGGGAAGTAGATGCCAATTGCCCTGACTGCCACACCTCACTAGATCCAACACAGTTGAGTGTAAACACAGCTGTGTCAGATAGGGGTAATATTCCAATATTTTGGGGAAAACCATCAAAAAAATTAGGCTTTAATTTTAATTTTAATTTTTGTTTTTTAAAAAGAAGCATGAAATTATTATTTATTGTTCTTAAGTAATCTAACATCTGCAACATTTTTTGTCCATACTTAGTATTCTCTGTGTGAGAGGTGTATGGGAAATGATTTAGATAGTTAAATTTTAAAGAAGAAAGCCCTTATGGTTCTTTTATCATATTTGTTCCATTTCCTAGAAGAGTTTGGATTTGATATCCTGCTTTATCACTACCAGAAGGAGTCTCAAAGCGGCTAACATTCTCCTTTCCCTTCCTGCCCCACAACAAACACTCTGTGAGATGAGTGGGGCTGAGAGACTTCAGAGAAGTGTGACTGGCCCAAGGTCTCCCAGCAGCTGCATGTGGAGGAGCGGAGACGCGAACCCGGTTCACCAGTTTACGAGTCTACCGCTCTTAACCACTACACCACACTGGCTCTCTATTCTAAAGCAGACCTGAATGGAACCTAGAGAGAAGAGGAAACCTCTTATGTACCTGTTGGGACTCTGTACTAGTTGACCATTTTAAAGTTCTGATCCAAACTCTCTGTTGTATGTCAAGTGCTGTAAGATCATGTCTGCAGCAGACAGAGAGATGGGACTGCTGGGCTTCTCCATGGGCTCTCCAATTCCATCATTCTCCTCCTCCTTCAACTGCCATCTGGGAGCAAGCATTCCATCAGGCTAAATGTTCAGACTGCACCATGATGGTGGTGGCAACTGATTTAAAAATGAAATGTCTCTCAGCCTTTTCTATCTTCCAAGAATGGTGTGAATGTACCTTTTGTTACACAGGACCACTCCAATGGCTTTGCTGGGAGTCCAGCTCCAGCTGGCTCCTTCTCTCCTTGAACTATTTTCCATTCCAGCTGGTCATTTTAAGAACTATGTAAATTTAAGAATTGGTGCCTAAGTTTGCTTAGTCCCCTCTACCCTCTCATTCCCCTTTTCCTTTTGTGCTATGTCTTTTAGAAAGTAAGCCTGCAAGCAGGAACTGCCTGGTTTATTGATCTCATAAATATAATAAAGTAGGTATGAAAACAGGCCACCATGGGGGCTTCTTCAGTGGGGCCAAAATGCTTTAAACTAACTAACTAACTAACTAACTAACTAACTAACTAACTATAAGCAGAGCAATGACTGAACAGAGAGTTCAACTTGGCTCTGACATTATAGCCATTTGATGCCTTTGAGAAGCAATTTGTAGAATGATCTAAAAGAATGTACCAGTATTCACAATGAGCAGCAAATGAAAAGAATTCCTTTATGAGTCATTAGATATATCTCACTAATTACAGAGAAGGTTTTGCCTTGTTTTGGTCTTTTTTGCTACCCTGCTAATATGCCAGTCGCTAATGCAAGGAACTTCATTCGTTGTTACGTCCTTTGAGGGTATGTGTGTGTGTGTGTTTTGCAAGGATTCTTAGATAGCAATTGCAGGGTGTGGGGATCTGGCAATTAGAAACATAATCAAGATCATGTAACAAAACCCATCTTAATGTGGGTGTAAACATTGTTGAAGATATTTGCTTTTGTATTCCATTGGATTTAGTCAGAGCAAACTTTCGTGAAACAAGGCATTGTTCTTTAGGTTCTGTATTCCTCTCTAAAAGCAAAAGTACATCATACAGCTCCATAAATATTAAAGGGATGTGTTCTCAGGCTCATGTTTTTACCATGATCTTTTTGCAATGCAATCTTATGTATGTTTGCTCAGAAGTAACTCCCACTGTGTTCAATTATACTTACACCCTAGTACACGATTTAGGATCGAAATTTAGCCATTACCATTTGAATCTATTCATCAGTTACTGGTGATTAGAACTTGTAGTCCTGTTTCCAAGAGATGTAAAAGAATAATCACAAGGTCCACCCAGCAGACCTAAATGAACTCTGAAGAAGTTATAAGGTTCTATTCCAATCAGAGTGAAGACAGATATGCAAATTCACAGTGGGTTTTTCACACTTCAATGTCTATCTTGCTTTGCATCTTACATAATAGCCAAACCTGGACGCTGGTACTGCTAAAGGGAACACAGCCCCAGTGAAGCTCTAGCTATACTTCTGGTTCCCATTTGATGGGAATGGGTTTGTGAGGGGATCCTTATTTTTCAAAATGCTGCTGCCCACCCATGTTCACATTTGATTAGGAACTGGCTAAAGCCTAACTGAGCCTGTAACCTCAGGGGTTGAGTTGCTTTGAGGGACTGAGGGGAGAAATCAAGCTCATGATTGGCTCAATCATCGCTTTTACAGCCAGCTTCTGCTGGTGGTTTTTTCATAGCTGAATGGTGGGTGGAGGGAGAGAGAGAGAGAGGAAGAGGAAGAGGAAGAGTGAGGTGATTTAATGTGGCAAGAGTGCTTCTCAGCCACTCTATAAATCTGCCCTAACCTTCAGGTTTGCTGGATTTTTCTTCTCTGCATTAGTTAATTATTTGGGCTGAGCTACCCATTACACTTGACACAGGTGACTGCCAAAACCAGCATTCCAATGCTGAATTAGTCTTATTGCCTCCTCCATTAATCACAAGATCATTTACTCTATGTCTTGGCATCAACACATCATGTTGTTCTACACAAGCTAATTATGTGGAGTATGGAATGAGACATGCAAGACGGCAACATCAAGATGTGGGATAATTGACCCTGGATGCAATGGGAAGGGAGAAAGAGAACTTGATGTAGGTATGCAGCCCCATCGAGTTCAGCCCTTATTATCAACCTTTCTATAAGTCAAAATGTTTTTTTTTTTTATCATCTCTGCACACTCACTCAAAGTCTGTGCGAACTGGAGGAAAGTCAATCATTTTAGCCTCCTATAATGGTGAGCCAGAGGAGAAAGTGAAAAGCTGGAGGCAATGGAAAGAATGTATGATCACAGGCAGTATGGTTCTGATCCTGCACACCTGGAAAGTTAACAGGAAGATAGCATATTGCTGCCGTGGGCTCCTTCAGAAGGAGGGAAGGGTGTGAATTGAATCAATAAAGGAATATTAAAGGAATATGTCCACAGAGGCTCATGTTTTTACCATGATCTTTTTGTGGTGCTGTCTTATGTATGCTTGCTTCAGCCTTTAAACTCTTCCATTTCTGCAGTTGCATTGTAGCCACTGAATGTGTCAGACTCAGAAGCCTCAACTGGATGGCAAGCATCTGTGGCAGAATAAAATTATAGCATGAACATTTGGTGAGGCTTGATTCCAGAATGCATTTCTTTAAGTTCATTTAAAAAATAAATGCCAGAGACCTTGAATCCTGACAACTGCTTTGTTACAAAACATGTTTTCTGGGAAAGGGGAGCATTCATTTTAAAATCACAGACTGAATGAATGAATTTAGCTTATTACGGTCACAGACCAGCATAAAAAACACAGACTAAATTCACACTTTTATCTATTTATACGCCCAAGTTGTCACAGCCAAACAGTTGCAGCAAAGTTGGTGGCATTCTCTCCAATTAATCTCAAAATGTTGAGAAAGACCTCATTCCTCCACTAACCATGACCTAGTTTAACAATAGATGTGTGAATTTGCTCCCTTTCTATCCTCCTCACTTTTATGTAAATTTTGTCAGCCCAGCTGCTATGGGACAGCAAATACACTGTACAGTACTCAGCAAGTTCTAGATTTGGTAGAACCCACAGAAAACAGAACATCATGGCCTTTAACTTGCAACATTACAAAATGCTGTGTGAGTCCTAAGAGGTGTGTTGAGGTTTGGTCCTCTTTGTAAACTCCACCAGACTTGGAAAGCTCCAGAAGAATTGTGGAAGAAATTAGCCTTATCCCTAAATCTACATGTTTTAATTTTCACCCAAATAACAAAGCTCTGGATGTGGCTCAATAGCTCTTTTGTCTTCCACAGGGCCTGCAATTACTCATTTTTAATCTCAGGTTATCCTGAACTGAAATATCTATCATCTATGACATCACCATGAATGAAAGCTGGACCTGATCTGCTTTATAGGAACTTGGATGGATGAAGTAGAGAGAAAGGAGAGTTCTGTTTGGTCTCAATGACTTCTAGCCAAATATTCTGCTCAGGAATGACCAAATGTCAGTGGACGAAGTAGTGGCAGTCCATAAAGAAACCAGTCTGATACAGCATATTTTGCGTATGTATACCTTGTGTTGAAGATTACAGCAGAATAGAGCTATTAGGTGGTGTGCTGACCTCCCCACATCAAGTATTTTACCTGAGGTGAAAAAGGTGATTTCAGACTTGATCTTAATAACCCTCAGATTTACATTTTAGTGTGAATTTTTCTAGTAAACACATCTTTGGGTGCAGTTCTGACTAATTTACACATTTTTTCCAAGCAATTTCCCCTAATGCAATGCATTTCTGTATTTTATTTTCACAAATATATTAATTATATATACACCCTTTCCCCTAATATACACATTGTTGCAAATATTGGATGGTCAGAGAAGTGCATTGCAAAATTCACATTAGTGCAGTAATGGAATGGAAGCTCAATTTAGCCAAGATAAAGGTTATTCTGGTGTTAGGGGCAGTTCTGGGGTTAACATTCAATCCTGCAACTTGGTGGTACTCCTGGACTCAGCACTCATATATATGTAGTCAGAAGTCTCTTTTACTGATTTTCATGCTGTACCAGGGCTGGTGCTGAAGACAGGTTTGAAATCAGCTGATTCATAAAGCAGTAGCACATATTTTGTTAGGTTTATAAAGGTCATATAAAACTGATCCTTTTTAAGCTTATTTTTTAAAAAAAATACAAAGTTCGAAGCATTAAACCCAAAATGGCTTGAGTATGATAGAGTTCGCTTCTATCATACATCAAGCTATCTTATGAGTTGGGCTTCCACTGGAAAGAATTTACTTCAGGAGTCACCCTCAATTTGAGGTAAAATTGACAACCACTAGAAATAGATTTTTTTCCATTGATGGTATTCAGACTTTGGAAAGGAAGGAAGGATCATAACTCAGTAACAGGAAACATACTTTGCAAGCAAAAGATTATAGGTTCAATCCCTGGCCTCCCCCAGAGCATTTGGAGAATGTGTGTTTGATACCCAAGAACACAGCTGCCAGTCAGCATAGAAAATGCAAAATGAGATGGAACACCCTCAGAAAAATATAAATATAAATATAAATATACGTTTGGTTCTCAATTGCTCTTCTTTTTGTGTATGACATGGGGTGATTTCTATGAACTTGCCTCTCAATCTACAGCCCTCCATCCTGTGCCATAGACTACACCTTTCCCAATGGTTCTTCGATCCATGGGGGCAGACATTCATGGGCTGCAGAAGCAATGGGGAGGTGGTAAAACCCTGCTACTTTCACAAAAGTATAGTTAGGATCCAAGCAATACAATAACAATAACACACACACACACACACACACACACACACACACACAGATCATTGCCCTCAATCCATTATCTGAGGGACGCGGGTGGCACTGTGGTCTAAACCACGGAGCCTAGTGCTTGCCGATCAGAAGGTCAGCGGTTCGAATCCCCGCGATGGAGTGAGCTCCCGTTGCTCGGTCCCTGCTCCTGCCAACCAAGCAGTTTGAAAGCACGTCAAAGTACAAGTAGATAAATAGGTACAGCTTCGGCGGGAAGGTAAACGGCGTTTCCATGCGCTGCTCTGGTTCGCCAGAAGTGGCTTAGTCATGCTGGCCACATGAGCCGGAAGCTGTACGCCGGCTCCCTCAGCCAATAAAGCAAGATGAGCGCCACAAACCCAGAGTCGTCCGCAACTGGACCTAACGGTCAGGGGTCCCTTTACCTTTAATTCATTATCTAATATTTAAAAGATTACACTTCACTAATATTAATTGTACTACTGAGATTCAAGAGGAATCTTCTCACATACATTCCTCACATGAAATATAGCCACATAAAATGTCATTGTTTTATTGAGAGCTGATTAAAATCAGCATTAAATCATTCATTCATGTAAAATTGCCGCTCACTGTTAGTCAAATTTGCACAGGAATGGAGTGACACAGAACAAAAATGATTACCGGTATTTTATTTTTTTAAGCAGTTTTCTCCACATACCTTTTGTAACCCTGTTAAATATTTCTGCTAATCTGACACAAATTATTTGCAAACATCATATTAGCAGCGTATAATTATGGTTATAAAGCATATCAATTTAAAAATCCCTATAGTAAATAAATGCTGTTAAAATGTCTCAAGTAGGTTACTAGCCTTAGTGTTTATTCAAATAAGGCTTTTTAATGTGGATGATTTTGCAAAACCTCTTCCTGTCAAATTCATTGCTTCCTAAGGGAGACAACTGGGATCCGACAGCATGTCGCTGTAGCCGTGTCCCTGATGATGTCACTATAGCCTTGCTACCTATGGTGTTACCATAAATGTATCGGGGAAGACAACTGCTACTCTAAAATAATAATGGGTTTTGCAGTTTCTGTTTGATGTGGCTGAATGAGAAGTCATCATGTATAGCACAAAGAAAGGCCATACGCTTAACACAAATGTTAATAACACTTAAGCCCATTAAAATCAATAAGGGTAAGCATACTTAATCTGTGCTGAAATACTGTATGACCAGCAGCTCAAATCACTAAGTAGGTTACTTCACTCTCTAATATTCTAGCAGTGTGGATGGAGACCTGGGTGAAATCCAGTCATCCTAATTCAAACACCTTAAGCACACTTAAGGTAAAGGTAAAGGGATCCCTGACTGTTAGGTCCAGTCGTGGACGACTCTGGGGTTACTGTGCTCATCTCGCTTTACTGGCTGAGGGAGCCAGTGTTTGTCCACAGGCAGTTTTTCCAGGTCATGTGGCCAGCATGACTAAGCCGCTTCTGGCGAACCAGAGCAGTGCATGGAAACGCCGTTTACCTTCCCACCGGAGCGGTACCTATTTATCTACTTGCACTTTGACGTGCTTATGAACTGCAGGAGCAGGGACCGAGCAACGGGAGCTCACCCCGTCGCAGGGATTCGAACCGCTGACCTTCTGATTGGCAAGCCCTAGACTCCGTGGTTTAGAGCACAGCGCCACCCGCGTCCCTTAGCTGCACACTTACTTGGAGGTAATTTAATTATATTACCATGGGAAGTGAGACTTGGTGAGCTGCCCAAAAGTGTGGAGAGAAGCCTGAAGCATATTATCATTATCATTATCATTATCATTATCATTATCATTATCATTATCATTACTATTATTATTCAGATACAGGATCCGCTCGTGTTCATGGATAGTGATAGATGCATATGGATCAGGCTAGATCTGTGTCTGAACAATAACCAAATTCCATACTTTTCTGTTAACGCTCTTCTGATCCTTTACAAATCCCTGCACTCCTGTCTTTATTACCTATTCCCAGACTTTCTGTCTGCCTGCTTGTCTTCCTGAGTCCCTCTGGTAGATCAATCCAGTGTCTCCCACCAACTTGCAGTCTCATCCTGCTCACTGCCATTCCCCAGCAATGTTAATGTCCAAGAAAATCCAAGTCAGATTGCAGTTTTACGTCATTATCTTGACCATATTGGCTTTGGTTAAGCTTTCTTTCCAAGTACTTGTTCTAAAGATTGCAGGCTTTGTTGGATTTTGTTTCCATTTCCTTCATATCCTTACAGATAAGTATGAATAAATATAAAACCACAGCTTCCACATTATGGCTGTGCTCAAAACTATGCTCTCTGCCTTCCTTTAGACTTGCACAGTTTGTCTCTTTTTTCATTCGTATTTTTATTATATATTATTAAACAATGAGCTTTATTTGTGATCATGGTAATTGTCGAAATGCTCTTTTAGCAAGCTACCAGCTTTTCATAAATATTAAATTCTTCCTTTCTTTAGCTGAGCTCTAAGACTATGAAAATTTGGTAATTTTAGAGGATGAATTATTTATCCATTTTATAATTTGCATAAAGAGAAATGCTGTTTGCTCATTAAATTTAGAATGACAAGGATGGGGGGGACAGTTGGCTATTTCCTTTTCATAACCAATTGCATTATTATTATTATTATTATTATTATTATTATTACAAAATGAGGGTAAATGTACAGTATGGAGGATGCTCTAATATTGTTGGAAAACTGATTCACCCCTTTGCCAGTCTGCACTCACATAGGTGTCAGCCAAGTTAAAGCTATCATCTTTCCTTATTTTTGTCTCTCTGCACAGGATTATTAACATTTCAAATTAGCATTAATTTTCTTCCAAGTATGTCTCTTTTCTTTTTTCTTTCAGTTGCTAGCAACTCATCCGTCATATCGCTAAAACCCACAGTAGCACAAGAAGGAAAATAAGCTCCATAAACCATGTTATTGATGAGTCGTTGCTTTCCATCAGCATAATACCCACCCACATCTCTGAAATAGAGATTTCCAAGCCATCCTCATTGATGTTTCAATTCTTTGACGTTTCAATAAGGCTCCCATCAAGACTACATTATGCCTATTATTTCTTCATCACTACCACACAGTAATAGCTCTCGTTTTCTCCTCCATTATATATGCAGACACAATGAACACAATGTTTTCTTACAGCCCAATCCTATTAAGTGTTAAGGTTGGATCACATGAAATACTTTTCAGTTAGCTGATGATGATAATAATAATAAACCACATTGTGATACTGCAGCAGCAGATACACTGGCACCAATACTCAGGATCAAAAATGGTAAATTTTAATCTTAGGAAAGTAGTGTTTATTGGAAAAAGCATTGAATGTGTATATTCTAATTTCTTAATAGAAGCCACAGGCATGATGGGGAGATCTAAATAGGATCTGGATGATGGTGTGTGGAGAGGATTTTTAAACCCCTTTCCCTGTGTAGTTCAGTCCCACCAAATACCGCTCTGAAATCACTCACTGCTGCCAAGGGGAGCTTGAGATGAAAAGTGGAAAGACTTCAGTCCTATACTTCATTATCTGGTGTAGGAGATATCAAACAACGTGTAGCTGTAGCTTAGCCACATGAACAGAGAAAGGGAAGGCGGATTGCTGTTTCCTAATGAGAAGCCAAATGCACAGAAATTATAGCTTGCCGTTAGGCTAGAGTGAATTTAAGAAAGAGGAACCCGTCCATAATATATTCCGTGAGGGCACATGGATGTGGCACATGGAAGCATGGAAGAAAGTGCTCAGAACAAGCAACTAGGGATATGTAGCACATGTCTGGCATCTGGAGTTTAGGCTAAGGGGGAAGCTGAGAGAACTATTTGGGTAAAATCAGTGTGAGTTGTTTGGCCTGCACACTGGTGGATTGATTTAAGGATTAATCCTTTTAAATACTTGGTTGGGTTGATGTGTTTAATGATGCATTGGGCTCTGGACTGAAAGTTCACCACTGCTACCTAACCTCTACTACTACAGAACACAAGAAATGCCTCTTTTCTTGTGTCCTCTTCAGATGTGGGAAGTCTGTATGGGGCAGGGTCTCTCTCTGTGTGTTCTTACTAAAGCTTTTGTCAAATGTTAAGCTCATTTTATCTCGGCTGCACTAATTTGAGGCCAGCGGATGGACAAAGCCCCAAGAATCAGGGAAGAGAAGTTGATAATGAGGTTGGCAGGAGACCTCCAGACCTAGTCCTGGTAGCCAACTAAAAATCCTGCTCAACTCTAATTTCTATGCTGGAAGTAAGTTTCAGTGAACTTAATATGACTTGCATGCATGCATAGGATTGCGTAGCAAGGAAGGCTATCACGGTTATCAAGCTCACCCGTTACATTACTTGTATTAATGAAGAAGTCCTGTTCAAGCAAGGATAGTGTGCAGGTCATATCTGCTCATACGTTGAAATAAATGTGCAGCCTACACCTTGAAGGTGACTGAAATGGCACATTAAATATTGGCATATGCAAACATTATTGTTTTGAAAAAGGAAAAGTTTTTTTGCAGGTTGGGTTTTATAAGGAGTGGAAACAGAAATCCTGAGATCTCTCCTTACAACCCCATCTGGGCTACTGTTTGCTTATAAATGAAAACTTGGAGGAAAATTAAATTACACTTAAATTTATACTTCACTATATTTTTTATATTACTGCAGACCACTGTTTGTTCATTATATGAACCTCAGTGCTATATTTCAATGAATACCTGCATGAGTATTGAAGGCACTGTACTACATTGGTTCTGTACTTGCGTGCAGGGTTCATAGAGTGACATTGGGGGTGGGTGCTGTTAGACCTGCTGGTACTTGTGCTATTGTGTTCTGCAGGGAATGTCTAAAACCTTAGACCAGTGGCCAGACTCAGTATAAGGCAGCTTCTTAAGTTCCCAACTGGGGAAGAGCAAATTGCTTTCAGCACAACAGTATGGTTTCCTAATTTCCATAAACACGTATTAAACATTTTCTTCACAGTGGGGAAAAACGAACACTAAAGATAAAACAGCAAATCCCCTTTGCTCTGAGCAGTGGGTGCATGGCAAATTTGCAAGAACAGAAGCTTTAGGCCTGCTGAAGAAAAGGAGTCATGGTGATAAACATTTTCGGTGAAAAGATCTCATACAATGAACATCTGAAAAGAGTAAACCCTTCCTTTTAACGTCAGACTAGATTAAGGGTTTTGATGTGGGATGCATCTACCTACAAGCTATCATTTGAGTGATGCAGAGGCCACCTCAAAACTCTTACAAATATATAGGAGCACAAGAAGAGGAGCAGATATGTAATTTTTCTGTTCAGGTGTTCAGGTATTTAGAGATCTTGCTAGACTGTCTTATAATTTTGCACAGGGAACTGCTACTTTTCAAGGCACTTAAAAAAAAAGATCTAATAAGGGTAAAAAGCAGGTATGGGGCAGAATAATAATAATAATAATAATAATAATAATAATAATATGCTGAAACCCATAATTAGAAGACATAATGAATTTTTGTTAGGCACAATTTTTGCTGCATTTTGGCTGTTTTGTGAAATAGTGTGTGTGTGTGTGTGTGTGTGTGTGTGTGTGTGTGTGTGTGTGAATTTCTATACCTGTTCAAAGCAATTAACATCCATCCATCTTTCTATTAGATTCTTATATGACTCTCATACCACATACAATTATAGGTGCGGTTAAAGTAAAATCTGCTGGTGCTTGGGCAAAATGATGAGCCCAGCAAATCATGAATCACATACAGAACATAGTGAAATCAGGGCACCACATCATCAATCAGATATAGTTAAATGAGAGGTGAAACTAGGGTCCATCTTTCAGTCAGGGGGACTGAATGGGATTGATGCCTCCTGTCTCCGTCTGCTGCATCAATGCAGTGATTTCATTGTTTGTAAAAGAAAGACTTTCACGCTGATCCAATCCTAATCACATGTAATCCTTACTTAGGTATCCCAGCTAGTCAACAACCATCAACTTGACTGTGGAGAGAATGCTGGTACAATTACCCTGATCAATGGGGTTGTTTCCTTTCTTCTTCTGCCTCCCAGCATGTTCTGCATCCATTTCAGTGTAGGAACCTGGCCCGACTGGCATGTTCTCTCCCTCCTGGTCAATCGTTCAGGAGCTTCAAAAGCTTTCTTCAGCCCGAACATCACAGCGACTGCTACCAAGAAGCATCAGCACACTCAGTGATCTGCTGAGTATTCGCAGTTTGCGTAACAGAACCAATAACACAGCATTTTGGCTAATCTACTTTATTTACATATAATGCACTCAGAGCATTCTGACTTAGCTCCTGCCTCTTTCTCGTCAGACAGCAAAGAGAGAGAAAGAACAAAGGACAATAAGACACAAGATCTACCCACCTTGGAAGAATGGCAGATGAAGGTGATGGACTATATGGAACTGGCGGAAATGACTGGCAGAATCCGAGACCAGGGAGAAGAGTTGGTGGAAGAAAATTGGAAAAAGTTTAAAGACTATTTACAGAAATATTGTAAAATTAATGAATGTTAGAATGATGTTGGATAAAAACTAAGTGGTTTATAGCTGTAATGTTATAAGGGATTATGAGAAAATGAACTATTAATAGGTAAAAACCCAATGCTACAATATCTTAAGATTGAAGACCAGGATAAACAAAGAGGGGAGGGATTTGCTGAACTAACAAACTGAACTGGAATACAGAAAGGGGAGGCGGGAGGAGGTCCGGGAAATAAGCAAATGAAAGATAAGTCACTGAAAGACTGAATTGTTTTTAACTATTTTTATTTTGTATTTTTCTTTTTCTATTTTGTAATATTTTGAAAATCTTAATAAATATCTTTAAAAAAAAAAAAAAAAACCAAAGGACAATAGTCCCACTTCACGGAACACAGTAATACCAAAACATCCTGTCTCCATCACTTCCCACACTGTGGAATGAAAACATACACCGTCATGTGATAGACAACAATCTCATGACTGCAAACACGGAGCAGGAATCTTAACAAATTTTGTATAGAACCATCTCTGCCTCTCTTTTGGATCAACAATATTTCTGTTGCTGAACTGTACAAGTTCAGACTACTTATGGAACACTGCAAGTTTGAAGGTTCCCAACCTATTATAAGAGAAACAACTCCCACCAGAAGTCTGAAGCGGGGTAGTCTTTCAGCAGATTAATCTGATGATCATTCAGTCTTTGCCCACTCAATCTTTGCTGTGGTACACAGGGAGCTAATACACGGTCATTTTCCTTAGGCATTGGGTTGCAAAGCTGCCCTAGACATTGCATACATCCCTGGTTGATTGACTGATGTCAAGCAAATAAGAAAAGCTGGAGGGATTTGTAATTTGGAAAGTTTAGTTTGTTTCTGAGTGTTGTGCCACATCGTTTTTCTATTCTAGCAACAAATCCAGGTCAGCAACTGCAAAGAACAAATGTCATCTTGAAAGTCATTCAGGTTTGTGCTTGTACCAAAAATAATGACTGTCTCCTAAAGTGCACAGTTGAAGTAGAGATACCATAATGAGGAAGAAAAATACAAAGTGAAACTGAAAGAAAAATGAGGAAACTAATGAGCCCTATCTTGGATCATGTTGGTTACCAAACCACTATCTGGTTCAGTTAACATTGTAACAAAGGTGAGTGTTAAAAGGACATTTAAAAGAGAAACAGACATTTTGGAAATGGTTCTCTATTACATGCTCAGTCATCAGTTATTGCCTTTGGAAGATTGGAAAATGGGCCAATCTGTCTTTCTAAGCAGCCCACTGAAACAAAAACAAAACCAAACAAAAATACCTCTTGAAACATTCCAGAAAATTGCAGAATATTTACAAAGGAAATTGTCAGTTGGTTGACAAGAGAAGTAAAGTGGTTGTCATCTGCTGTGGAAGCTCCAAATGTCAATGCGGGAAACATCAGAAAACTGTCCCTCTGCTACATCTTGTATTTAACAAAGTAAGAAGGGAAGAAGAAGAAGAAAAAACACATTTTAGAGGAATATTAAATGGGAAGCTACAAGGAAGATAATTAAAAAAAAATTGTTAGGGACATGGAACAAGTGTTAGTCACAGATATCATTTAGGTTTGAATGCTTGAGACAGGATTTGC
This sequence comes from Podarcis liolepis, assembly GCF_965112155.1. Lineage (NCBI taxonomy): Eukaryota > Metazoa > Chordata > Lepidosauria > Squamata > Lacertidae > Podarcis > Podarcis liolepis. Next base: position 52,677,774 of record NC_139564.1, read on the forward strand.
ATTATTAAAGGTGGCACTGAATCATTTTTATGACTAAACACTTCCCTGGATTTCTGGTAAGCCTTTAAATTATTTTCTTTGGCATGTTAACAAGCAATAGATTGTGAAGCAATCCTCCGGATGTGGCATCGCGGTCAGTCGAGTTGATCTTTTGTTTCTTCTTTCCCTCAGGATGTGGGATCTTTTGATTGCCTGAGGAAATAATTTGAATGGCACATTACAGTTTGAATATGGTATGTACCTAATCTACACCCCCTCTTTCTGCAAACAGCCAAGAGCTCAGAACTCCCCTCTCCATGCATATCAGGATTATCTACAGTTAAAGATTAGTTTCTGCAGCATTCAAACAGAAGAAAGGCTATTATCTTTTTTCCCCTTCTCCCCCAGGCCTAATTAGCCAATTAAATCGGACCCTGGTAAAAGCTGGATAAATACTTCCTGATTGTATCCCATTTAATTTGCTTGTTTCAGAAATATGCACATCTCCAGGTGACAGGTTAGGCAGCAAAGGCTATGCTAACAGCTTGCTTTTCTGTCATTCTGTTTCTGTGTGTACATATTGTAACTGTTAACCTGAGGGCGGGTACCATACGTTAGGCTCTGTAACAGATAGGAATGAATATGAAATGTGTACAGTGGCAGCAGAGAGAGCAATCTATAACCAAAGTGCAGAAACACAGGAGTTCTAAAACAGAAAGAACTGCAGAGACAGTAAGAGCTTCTTCATCGTAATTGGAGCATTTTCATTTCCCTTGAAGAATTCCTGCTACATTACGTGTACTCTGTGGCTAATGAAGCAAATAAATATGTCATGGTACCCAATGGAACTGCACTAGTGCCACAGGTTGCAGAAGAGGAGAGCTAAAAAATATACCGTCAAACATCAGACTTCAGAGAAGGGCACAGCAAGACAAAGGACCCAGTTATACAGCTGCAAATAAAATGTTTTAAGTGAAATATACAAATGTGACACTAGAGGCCGATGGTGAGCTATGCCAAATTCAAGGTATTTTTCAAAACATTTTTTAAAAAAGCATTTCCCCAACTTTTTTATATGTGTGTAGATTCTACCAAAGGGAAAGCCAACAGATTCAATGAGCGGGTTTCAAACACAGACAAGGAGCTTTAACCTGGACTTTTTTACCAGGCTATCCCTAGCATCCAATTGCTGAATCCTTGCTAAGATGCTTGAGTCAAAGACAGCTGGGAAGCTCAAGGAGCCAAAAGAACTATTCCTTGCACTTAACTGCATCAGAAAGCCAGTGTGCTCATGGCAGCCTTCACTAACAAGACGTCGTTTGAAAAAAATTGGACTACACCTCCCATAACGCCCAGCCCTCATGGCCTTATTGGCTGGTGTTGATGGGAACTGTAATCCAAATCATCTAGAAGTTACTAGGGTTGGGAAGGTTTGGTTAGAGTTTGGGACTTGGACTGGAGAAAGTTGGCTTCTCGTCGTGGTTCACCTCATGGGGAGATCTCTGCCTAACCTCTAAGGGTGAATTTTGGAACAGACTGAGACACAACTGTATATCCCTAGGTACCTTGCAGTATTTTTTGGCAGGATGGAATGGAGGTAACCCATGTATGCCACTTCTTGGAAGAAGGGTGGGATATAAATGTGAATAATAATAATATAGATCTCATGATGTATAATTTGGGAAATGGTAAACTGCCTTAAGTCAGATAATTGGTCAATCTAGCTCCGTAGTGACTCTGTCTCTAGTATCTCTTTCTGGAGATACTAGGAACTGAACCCCTGGCACAGTTGGTAGTTCACTAGGCTTGTGTGTTCTTTTTAAAGGAAGGCAACAGTGTATTGGGAAGTTCTCCTGGAAATGCAAATATTGCAATTTTATTCCCTGTGCAGATGTTGTGTCTTTTAATCAGAAATCTAGGTAAAATAACTGGACAAGAGGGTATTGTAGGCAACTGATAGCATCCTTGGTAAAGTGATTCTGTACCTGAAGTAGAAGTAAGTGGCTTGGTTAGGGATTAAAATTATTTTTGTTTTGATCTCATTACATCTATTGGAGAAAACATGGCTATCCCTAAAATCCAAGGAGCAGTTCTAGTAAAATCCTTGACTTCTAAGTTGATATGGTCTCATTGATTTTAGCTGGCTTAAACCCAAGTACTCTGGCTTAATTGATCTGTGTGAATTCCGTTAGAAAAATATTGAATCGACGCTTGGCAGACTGAGACATAAAAAAGTACAGCAATATATGACCTCATTTAAAGAGTGTTACAGAAATTGAAGAGTAAGGAGCTAAAACACCATTTTAGAGAAAAGGGATATGAACTGATCAATTTGTGGGGGTGGGGAATGGGGAGGGAGAATTTAGTTTAACAGCTGTATTCAAGCAGGAAGGAAAAATTATTGAACACGATATCCATAGACAATTTCTTGAGGAGTGGTTTCACGCAGGGACCACGCCATTTCACAAGGAGGCACTTTATTTACTTTATTCATGCAGAAATTCACTGATTCTCTCCCACACTCATTCCTGGATCTGCATAGCCTGCTCATAGATCTAGAGTGTGGGTGGGGAAACTTTTCCAACCTAACTTTCTGCCATTTTTACAATGCAGCAATTAAAACTACAAAGACAGGAATTAATTTGAAACAGGATTCGCCAAGGCTTACCTGTTCTGAATACCAGGGTTCAGTGAAAATAAACAGCGCCTCTAACCATCTGCACCTCATCACTGAGTAACCATAACCTTGCCTTAGACACCTGGGATTTAGGACAGGTCTTCTTCTTTTGTCACAAGACTATCATTTCAGGGATTGTTCAAACTAGAATACTAGAAATCAGGAGATAGATCCCACCCCCTTATGCTTACAATCCAGACATTAGCAATAGATGTTCTAAAGGAATTTAATGCCTCTGCCAGCACATTTTAGATCAAACCACTTGGATTTTTACAAAACATTTCGGCATATAAATTAAATATGTATTAATTAACTTTTTTTATATAAAAACTACACCAGGGTGGGGAGCCTGTGGCCCTCCAGATGTTTTGGCACTCCAGTTTCCATAATCCCAGACCATTAGCCAGACTTTCTGGAGCTGATGTAGGGCTGGAGGAGAAATTTGTTCTGTTCACATTTAGCTTGGGCAAGCAGAAAGATGGGCAGCATATAAATAATAAATTGTTGTTGCTGTTGCTATTATTATTATTATTATTATTATTATTATTATTATTATTATTAGGCTTTGAACCAGTCTTCCTGATTTGAAACTTAGTATCTTAGTCCCCATGCTACACTAGCTACACAGTCAATTTAAGGGTTCTTTCTAAATGCAGATATATGAGGAACTGAGGAGGAACCAAGGAGAATTTACCTACGTCTTCCCAAATTTCCCAGTGTTTCACATCTTCTTTCAAGTCACTCAACAAACTTTTGAAGTGGAAAGAAATCAACAAGCCAGCATCTGTCAAACGAGTGTGCTACTCATCTAAATAATCAGTGCATTGAAATGGTAGATAATCTCCTCTGTATACCTGACTTAATGGCAGATGTAGACTTAAATGCTTTTGTGATCACGAAGCATCTGCTTAGAGAGCAAAGTGGACAATATTTTCCGAAGGTTGCCTAAATCTTTGTATTACGTAAACCCTAGACATATGCCAGATTGGCACTCAAGGGTAGGAAATAATGTGGTTAAAATATTTATACAATGCCAATTTAGGTTGTGCTGTGTCTAGAAATGTTCAGAAGTGGAGTTGCTTCCTAATGGCTCCTGCACGCCAAAGTGAAAACGAAGGAAAGTGAGGTGTTTGAAACCAGTCAGGTATCAGGGGAAAACAAACAAAACAAAACAAATATGGCCTGTCTGTCAGGTAAGTTGTCTGTTATGGGCTGTTTTGCAATTTGCAGAAGGAGACAGATGCCTGCATTTCCAGTGTGTCGACCAGAATCTTTTTTCTCTAACACACTGGAAGAAGTGATGCATTTATGCAGACATCTGGGTTTGTGGGGAGGGGGAAGAGCCAGAGAGCCTTGCCCAAAAGCAGTTGGTGTGTCAAAACAGTCAAGCTTCACCAACACATCCCCTTAGGCCCTCAGGACGAGGATGAAGGAGGAGGAGAGAGAGCATGCAGGTTTAAAACCTCCACATATAATTAACACTTCCAACCTCTGGGAAAATTGTTTGCTTCTCCTGAAAAATTATGAGGAAATTTCATACTGATGTTTCTTATGCTGCTTTTTAGCCCTACTTATAGGACAAGGTAGGGACGCGGGTGGCGCTGTGGGTTAAACCACAGAGCCTAGGACCTGCCGATCAGAAGGTCGGCAGTTCGAATCCCCGCGATGGGGTGAGCTCCCGTTGCTCAGGTCCCTGCTCCTGCCCACCTAGCAGTTCGAAAGCACGTCAAAGTGCAAGTAGATAAGTAGGTACCACTCCGGTGGGAAGGTAAATGGCATTTCCGTGCGCTGCTCTGGTTCGCCAGAAGCGGCTTAGTCATGCTGGCCACATGACCTGGAAGCTGTATGCCGGCTCCCTCGGCCAATAAAGCAAGATGAGTGCAGCAACCCCAGAGTCGGTCATGACTGGACCTAATGGTCAGGGGTCCCTTTACCTTTACCTATAGGACAAGGTAGAATTGTAGAACTCTGGGAATGGTGAGTACAGTCCTTTATATCCCAAATCCATGATTTGTGATACTTTTGTTAAAACTAACCAATATATCGGAAGTTAGCAAGCAGACTTATAAGGCCTCCAGCATTCTTCACCAGGCTGGACATTGTGCAAATCAGATGGCACAGGGGGTGTCAGGTGGACACAGGAGTGACTTGATGCTCAATCCATGAAAGCCTTATTCAGGCATTTGGAACCCACGATAAATCTCCATGTGCATGTTGAACATATAAAATGCAGCAGTTACACAGATGTGTCTCCAGCCCCAAGCAAAACACACCAAGAAAGAGCAGCACCATAGATGTTGATTCTCCTTCCTTGCCAGAAAGAACACTCAGCTCCAGCTGTCCTGTTGCCCTGGAACTGCAGAAGCGAGAGGAGAGGACACTCTGCCCCCCTCCATCTACCAACAAGACGAGAGCCTCCAACTGCTCTTCAAGTGTAAACACTCTAGCAAAGAGAAGATCAGCAGAATACAAAAATATAGCATGCAGCTCATTCCACCAACATTCATGCTTGTGGAGAAACTGTCAATCGCCACAAGTACTCCTTATAATTTTTGTTTCTCAGAGAACAGTTTAAAGATACAAAGTTTCTCCTCTCCCTATTTTTCATTGCGGCAACCCCAAATCGAAAATAATGTGCATTGACTATAAGGAAGACGGTGGAGGGTGTCTGGGGACAACTTTCCATTTATTTTGCTTCAGCGATTTACTGAATGCAGAAGAGAGAGTGAATTTATATGGAGGGGATGAGAAGGAAGTCTTTCATAACTGCTATAAATGAAAATTTTGTGAGGATAGAAAAGGATGTTCTTCTTTTTAATCATTGGGTCTGTCTCATGGAGAGAGAGGGAAAAAAAAAACCCTGACAGTTATGTGATGTATGTATGAGCACCATTACCTTTTACTGTAATATACACATGTCAAGACATCTCATATATAGCTCTTCTCTCTGGTGGATTAGCTGATGGAAGTGGTTCTTTAACTCACCGGTTAGGGACATGTGTTTTTTTGAATCTGAGCAGCGCAAGTTGAGATTTCTGTGTTAGAGGGCTATGCAGTTGCCTGGTGACTGGAGTGTGAAATAAGGTTCTGCCAGCTCCTGCTTTCAAGTACCTATTTTTCCTCTGCAGAACTGTCATGATTAACTGGCAACCCATTTGTTATGTATCTATCTGTAAATGCGAGCAGAGGGCTACTGAAACTTTTTACTTTTCTAAAGTGTAAAAATAACTTCTCTAGAAGCAGGTACTTAATACATGCCATTTCCTCCAAAGTGGGGGATATTTTAACACTATATCAAAATGGGAAACCCACCAGTATGGACAGGGATTAGCTGAACATGGAGATAAACTGCACCCACCCACATCCACATACTAAATTACTCATCTATCTTTTGATGCCTCTTTGAAGCCATTCTGTCTTTCTCATTGGAAAGGCATGGATTGGATCTGTCAGACTTGGAGGATCCAAACATGTTAGCCTTGTAAAGCCACTGAGCCAGAAATGAATGAAATGGAAAGGAAGCTATTGGTAGAGCCAAACCAACCAACCTCATGCTCCTTAAAACTCATGGACGATGAGGAATGGAAACCTTAGGAAACCCAATTCTCATCAGTATCATCATACTTGAATTCCATGGACTGATGCTTTCCTGAACTTGTCCGTATGTTGTCCTTGTGGTGTCAGATAATATAGCTGGATAACTGCTAATGGCCCAGTATAACCTCCTTATCACTGCCCTCTCCATGGGAACATAGGAAGTAGTGTTATACTGAGTCTGATCATTGGTCTATCTGGCTCTGTATTGTCTAGAATAAGTGTCAGTCATTCTCCAGGATTTGAGACAGAGGACATTCCCAACACTCCTAATTATGGCTGAACCCTGACTCCTCCCCACTACTGTCATTGCTGCTTCAACAGCCACCTGGGGAGTGAGGGAATAGATCAGTGGGGGCCAGAAGTGTTTTTTCTTCCCTAGTTCAGACTGAAATCTGAACCAGAGAACTTTGGTATGAGGGTATGCTGGTTGGCAATACTGACACGTTTCGTGACATGAGCATGCCTACTGCATATTAAGTTTGACAATATCACCACTATTGGCAACACAGAAGCTAAAGATTTCTCTCTGTGTTTGTATCTATATACATTGGCACCTCGGGTTAAGAACTTAATTCGTTCTGGAGGTCCGTTCTTAACCTGAAACTGTTCTTAACCTGAGGTACAACTTTAGCTAATGGGACCTCCGGCTGCTGCCGTGCCACCGCCGTGCAATTTCTGTTCTCATCCTGAAGCAAAGTTCTTAACCCGAGGTACTATTTCTGGGTTAGCGGAGTCTGTAACCTGAAGCGTCTGTAACCTGAAGCGTTGGTAACCCGAGGTACCACTGTATGTTTATCTATCTATATCTACACACACACAGTTGCCTTGCAATCTCTTGTAGATAAATGGCTATAATAACAACCTTCTTCTTAACCTGCTTAAAGTCCCTGGGAAAATATGTCCCAAGGTTTAAATTATGTTTACATCCTGGCATTGTCTGCTACGAAAGAATCTTCTGAAGATGTATCGGGTTACTGGAGAATATTTCCATTTGATAACATCCATAGTATAGTTCAAAGTCAAGGTCAAATGCAAAGGAACTGCATGGAGAAATCTGTTCGATGAGACACGCCGAAGAGGAAGGCGAACAAAGCAGGCGAGCGTGTATCTTCTTGTTAATTAAGATTTGCTCAGCTCGTGTTTATACTTCAGTAATGACAGAACAGTTCTCTTTATTATAAGTTGGATGGCTCTCAGGGTTGTTGAAAGGTTTACAAAATGGGTTGGTATTAGTGTGGTTCATGCAAAATAAACAGAGGAACTATCAGTTCCAGATGTCCCCCCATGCTTTGAGAAATCAAGTTGCTTGCCAAAGCTTTACTGGCTCTGCACCTTCATTTAGTGAATCTTGAATGACATAAACAAGATTGTTTTCTCCCTAAAGGGAAAGCCATATGCTCATAGATCTAGCAAAGCCCTCCAACCCAATGGATGCAGACAGTGCAGTTGTCTTATGGCTTCTCCTCTAGCAAGTCTTTGCTGTCAGTTTGTTCAAACACTCATTCATTACTAACTTGTTTTCTGTAAACACACATGCATACAAAAACTGTTTCTCAGTTGGGAAAGCCTCTCTCGTTTTCCTTGCTAATTCTGGTTCTTCTCTCCGTGTTGGAGCAATTGAATGGCAAAATCATTTGCCAAACTGTCAGTAGGAGATGATTTTTTTTTATTTTTGCAAAAGGAAAAATGGGAATTGCATTACCTTTGCTGCATTGTTAAAGAGTATTCTCCATGTGGAAATGCAAAGTCAGAAAGTTAAAGTAAAGGGGAAGCAGTGGTCTCCTACCCTGAACATAGGCATGCTCCAAATCCAAAGTACACAGAGTGGCGTCATTGAAGAAAGTTTCCCAAATGTACTGGGGTTGGAATTTTTCTCCCTCTTGTCTCATCCCCACAATCTCCTTGTGCATGTGTACACATATACAATTACACAGTGCTGAGAGCTCTGCTCCACTTGTTACATACATTCCTTTACTGTTCAGCCATGTGCCAGTAAGCTAACCATTTCATTTCTTTAAGACACATATGTAGAAACCCCGCAATGGGTCTTGTTGGAAAAGACTGCAGCTCCAAACATGCAGGAACATTTACAGCTGGGTTAGCAAACATTGAAGAAAGTAGAATGGAAACTGCAAATGGCAGCCGTAATGAAGCATCTAAGTCATAACCTGATCTGCTAACAGAAAAGCAAAAATGATGTTATACTTTGAAGGAATAATTGTCCGATTGTACACTAGATGATATCTTAGTAACCATGCAGATGTTTTCAGATGTGCGTGGCTTGCTCTTTGCTCTGGTGGAATTTTACATAGTTAATTAAGTTATCATTCTATTATTCCACACCTTTTCATTTCAATGCCAAGGCCATTCATTTCAATGCGGAAGGGAAAAATACAGGCATCAACTATGTATCATTTATAGACAGAAAACAAGTGACTATCAATGCATTTGTAGGATTGATATTTTGTTACAGACATAAGCAAATATTTCTGCTCTTGTTCCCATTTCCTGTCTGAGCACTCTGACATTCTTAGTCAAAGCAGATAGACATGGCTTGGTCCAGCATGCCAAATGGAAAGGACCATAGGCCAGATGTTCCCCATCACTGATGTAAGAGGAGATGGCACTTTGCCAATGTCCCCATCAAATTTGGATGTGTCCATGTCAGTTCCTCAAAACAGAAACAGTTGGGGCATTTGAAAATGAAGTAGATTGGAATTTTCAGTGATAAGATTAAATCACCTGCTTTTTTCTGCTGTTTCGTCAAAATGAATTTATTCCTCAACCCAAATGCATAGGTTCCCAAGTCCAAATTTTACTTCAGCTTCAAAGATCCTTGTTCTGTGTTGTGTTTTCTCCTCAGAATCAAGAGAAGTTTAGACTCAACAGGATGGTGTCCACCTGAAGAAAAAGCAAAGTTAGCACATTAACCAATTAGAAGAGATTCAGTTCTAAACAGAAAGATAAGGAAACGTCTGCTGCAGCAGCTGGGGAAAAAAAGTTCATCTGGGTCTTGTGAAGCAGAATGTTCTCCTTTCTGGCCTGAGGGAAGAAAAGATCTGTCATCCTGATATCCCTGCCTTTTCCTTATGGCAGTTCCAGTAATGATGCAACTTGAAGATAAAGCACTTCAGAATTTACCCATTATCTAAGAGCCAAGATTTCAACTTCAGGCTTGTTCCCCTTGACTTTGATTCCTTCTCTCTTCTTCCCACTCTTCAAATCCTCTCCTCGGTTTTTTCCTTCCCCCCACAACCCACAGCAGCATCTCCCTTACATAGGGATGATTTTTTTCTTAAAACCTCAATTCGTGTGAATTTTCTTCTTCTTCCTGAATCACTCCTTGATATCAATGAGATGTGAGGCTTTCATTTAATGGTTTCACTAAAAATAAGAAAGGGACAAGGCATTTCTAGCTTCTGCCCACTTCTCCCTCCTTCTAGCAATTACCAGTTATTCTTGAGAGTACTTCTTGCCCCATTTCCTGTCCCTCCACAAAAGCATTCCCATCTGGATCCCTTTTGGGACCTTGCAGCAGAGAGCAGCATTCTTTATATAAACAGAGTTTTGTCATTTTCTAAAGAATATCATATACAAGCACAAACCCATAGTTGTGCACATACTTATACTTATTTATTAATACTTCTAAAATTATGCTGCAGAAATATATGCTGCTTTCTTTTATTTCTTTAAAACATTTATAAACTGCTTAATATTTTATGCACAATATATGTCTTTTTTCATAGACTTTTATCTATAATACAGTTAGTCAGAACTGTATCACCACAGCATAAAATATGCTCTGAGATAAGGACCTGGAACCAGAAGAGATGTCCTGCATTGTCCTGGGCCTGAGGGTTGACTTGTGCCTGTATGTTGCTGAGGTCAGTACTTGGCAGGATGGGTTAAACAGTGAGAGATTAGGGTCTCTTCTGATGTAGTAGGGGTTAAAGTGCTACTGCTGCTAATGACTTGGAGTTTGGTGTGTGTAGCCTCCTACCACCATTTCAAGTGATGATCATACCAGTAATGAAAAGTGTCAAAGTACGTTTCCAAAATAGCCTACCCATTTCATAACATTTTACAGAGGCAACAGGAAAAGGTTGCCTACCTTTGGCCAGGAGGGCACCACACTGGAGGAAGATAGTTGCACTGAAACAATAACCCACTGCAAAGTGCTATAAACTTCAATAAAACTGCTGCTCACTAAAAGCCAATGTCTTCTCTCTTCGTTCCATATGTGTGTGGGTGAAATTGATCTCACTTTCTCTTTGAATCAGGGATGAAACAAAGCTTCAACTTTTTAAACTGAATAAATCTGAGCTGCTTTTTCTTCAGAGAAAGAACAAGAACACTTTTAACAGTTTTTAATAGAATATTTAAAGAGAGAAGTAACTGGATGTTCTTATTTTGAAGTTTAAAAAGTTTGTGGCATACCAAGTCAGAAATCAAAGTAAAGCACTTGCAAAATTAGGTTCATTGCATAAGTTTAGGTGGGATCGAGCAATCCAATAGCTGAATCTAAGTCAGTATTTGAGATTTTATCCTAAGAGTCCCCAAGCCAAGTTTGGGGGGACAAACTGGGATCACACCAAATTGTCTAGAAGCAGGACAAGATCAAAATCAGGTGGTCTATTTACAAAGTGAATGGGAATTTAAGTGCTAGAGTAGGAGATAGAAAACTGGAGGATGCATGTATAAAGAATGGCCAAATATGCAGTCATTTCACATAACAGAAGATACATCTCAATATAGCCACTATCAAAGGAATATATGACAACTCTAGGACATACCACAGGAAGCCTGGAACTATTCATGGTCAGCATTGAGCCAGAATCCTAAAACGGGGGTTTCTCTTGGAGTAGACTTCTGGGAATTTGAGCAGCCAGACCTTTAATAAGAGAGTGATCCAGGTCATAGGCCTGCAACTCATCACAATTACTAGTTTCAACTTTCAAACGTGGATGCTGAAGACTGGTAACTGCGCTTCCCCAGGAAATATAAGCCAAGCAATTTCATTCTTACATTTTCTAACCTCAACATTTATTCTGGTACATTGATTGGTCAATAACTCCCTATTAATGTGCTAGAAGTGGTTAAACCTAGTGTGGTGGGGCATCAGTGCTCACCTGGCCTCAGAGGCAACAGGAAGCTTGGTCTGGTGCTCCTGCTTCTCCAATTTCATTGAATCAACCTCCCTGCTGCCTCTCCTCGCCTCCCCTGCAGCGATTCAGTGTTTTGCAGGTCAGAAGAGTGGCACCACCCCACCATGCCATCTACTACTGGTGAAACCTCACCTTAAATAAAATGGAATACAACTAAAGGATTTCCATTTAAGAACCCAATTGAAGATCCTATGCAGTCAGTTTTATTCTTAAAATGAAGGACTCTTCACTGACATCCACTCTTGGATTTCCTCTCATGTTGTTTAACTTAGGATGGTACAAAAGCCTTGCTCTCTACCTCATTCCCTCCATAATATACCTTTAGCTTCTGATCCTAGTTCTGCTTTATGGATGGAATATCAAACCATGCAGAATGCTAAAATATTGCTTCACAGATCATCTCTACATAGTTTTATTTCAAGATGGAGAAGAAAGTTCTCTCTGTAAGAATCTCCCAGCTAATGCAATGGCTGTTCTCAAAGGTGAAATCTCCAAAACTTAATTTTCGCTTTGTATTTTGATGGGTCAGGCTCTTTTTAATTATGGATGTTGCACTGGGCATGTGGTAGCATATTCTTTCTCCATTCAAGGAAATTAGAGAGACTGATCCCATTTTTAAAAAAATCTCAGGAGATTGCTCATGTCCTAATTATCCACATGGTGTATGTAGCTCATGAGCAATATGAAGAAACACAGGTCTAGACAGTGACATGAATGCAAGAGATACATTCTGCTCGTTTTTAAAAGAGATTCACTCTCACATTTGATTCAGTTCACATTTAAAGGTGAACTGACGTAATTCCCACTTTCTGAAACACATCCCTCCTTTGGAAGTTTCACTTATTAAAATGTCGTGATGTAGTTCTCCAGTTATGTGTCAGCAATGCATCTAGTAGGGAAGAATATAAATAAAAATTAATATGCAGGTTCATATAGTCAAATATACATTCATATGAATATACGAACATGCATTATGTTTGCAAAAATGTGTATATTAAGCAAAATTGCATGCAAACCTGTGTCTATTAGGAGAAATCCACACTAATATGCTAATGAGATTTCATGAGCACTTAAAAAAACAAAGAACACAGTGCTTCCCCCCCCCTAGGGGAACTTAAGGTTATGCATTACCAGCACTTTCCCCCCAAATGTTAAAAGTCCACTTACTGCAACATCATGGTGAGTACCAGTGCCTTTAAAAAATAAAAAAGCACTGTGTCAACTGATGTGGAAATTTGGAGAACTGAGCATAAGACTGGAAAAATGCAAAACATAATTGGCAGATTAACCCATCCCTATCTGGGAATAAGCCTCATTGACTTTAATAGAGGTTACATCTAAGTAGACATGGTTAGGATGATGCTGTAAGCAAGTAAGGATTTCCTCCTAAGGATCCCCCCACCCCAAGAAATATGCCAGTTCTTGGCTCATACAAGGAGTCCTATCAAAATCCTTTCACTCTTTATGGAAAGCCCAACACACTGTGAAACCTTGCCAAGAGCTGACATCTCTAATTGGCAGCTGCTGCTATCACATGGACGGCTGATTAATAAATTAGTAAATTTTCCAGCAGTAAGGAGCTGTCTGATATTATTAAGAACTACTTGCTCATCACAGATGCTCAGTCTGCCTATTTTCCACATGAGTTCAATGTGGAAAGACTGTGATCCGTGTTGATCATTATTCAATGCACAAGCAATGGCTATCGACAGAGATTTATACAGTCTCAGCAGAAAAGAATAATAAAAGTAATAGGAAGCCTCATAAACTGTGTAGGGAAAAGGGAGGTGGCTATGGAGGCATGTACAAGCGCAATTGAAAGAAACTATGAAGTGAAGAACGAGCAGCTACAGTCAGCAGCATATTATATGACAGGCACACACAAACTTCTCACTAAATAAGAAATTCATTGAAGAACTGATTGTCAAAGTAAAAAATGGGGAATCTTTCTCATAAGTGTGTTAAGAGATGTCTTTGTATCCACACTTTAGGGAAAGTTACACTAAAAGCCAATTAAGTCCCACTGATTTTTATGGGTGAATTATCACATGCTTATATATTTTTAACTGAAGCCAAGTGGGTTTAGGGTGATCTCTTTTGCATGTCTACTCTAATGTAAGTCCCAGTGAGTTCAATGGGACTTACTTCCATTCCAGAGTTTATAGGCTACCAAGCTCAATAGTTCTCAACTTTGGCTACAACATTTCTCTTTTCTCTTTTTAAAAGGGGGGTTAAATCTATTTTGGAATCCCCTAAAACAATACAGTAGTACCTTGGAAGCTGAACGGAATCTGTTCTGGAAGTCCGTTTGACTTTCAAAACATTCAAAAACCAAATCGCTGCTTCCGATTGGCTGCAGGAAGCTCCTGTAGCCAATCAGAAGCTGTGGAAGCCCCATCGGATGTTTGGGTTCCAAAAGAATGTTCACAAACTGGAACAATCACTTTCGGGTTTGCGGTGTTCGGGAGCCAAAACATCCGAGTTCCAGAGTGTTCGACAACCAAGGTACGACTGTAATAGAATATCCACTGAAATAACAATATTCATCTGAATACTTTTCTTAAGATGGCCAAAGGAGCAATTCTAAAGAAACGCTGGTTCTATTTATTCCTGGTAGGGATAGCGACCTATACATGGAAGTTAAGTTGATTTGTTGCAGGTTTTCATGCAGGGATGGTTCTTATTTTCACCAGGGGGGTGCAGTTTCATTCCTATAAATAATGAATCTGCCATTTATGGATATATTTAATCTGGGAATTGATGTACTGTCATTTGTAGTGACTCACTCAACACAAGAAGGCTGCCTAGACTAGCGTGATTGAAACCATGCAGCACAAACAGCTGAACAGACCGTTGTGCATAGATGGCACGAAAGACTGATATTATTGGTAACTGTGGGTCTAATTATAACAGTGCTAAATAATACAAACACTGAATGAGCCACACCAGCGGGAGGAGAGAGGATCTGTCTCCAAAGATGAATAGCACATACCCAGATATTGTGGTCTTGCTTCCAATCAGCTGATGCTTATTCAAAAATCAAGAGGAAATGCACTATATCTATAATTAAAAGCAGCAAAATTTTGACCTGATATTTGCAGGTATTTTGTAAAAGAGTTCTTCTTCCTTCCCAGAGGAAAGCGGGATGCCTTCATCAAATTCAGTAGTGCAGATATGCATTGCTCTGTCCCCTACAGTCAAGGTGTTTGGGGCACCTATTCACATCTCTGGAACATCTGTCACTGGTGATGAAAAACATAGCACTTGTCTGGAGTCCCATCCTGCTCACACATTCCTTGACAGAGAAGAGGAATGAAGTGTTTGATTACTTAGAGCTTCAATTTAATTTTAGGACTAGTGCTACACGAGCCTAGGAACTCTTGGTCGCATATAGTCTTTGTGCCATTCTTGGATTCCTGTCAACACACCACTCATACATATCCAAAGTTGAAAGTACCACATTTTAAAGTGGTTATGTGGGCTGTTCTGTCGGGTTCACAGGCAAGACACTCATACATTTCAGTGTGACATGTTAAATTGAAAGCTACATTAGCGTGAGCTTCTTAATATGGCTGAGAAGACACCAGAGACAAAGGAATGTAATCAATTTGATGCAGATAAATTGGTATAGGAAGAAACAGGGCATCTCTTCAATAGGAGAACAGGAAATAAAATATTTAAATAAATATTGGGAGATTCATATAATCAATAATGATGAGATTCATATAATCAAAAAGGTACCCAGGAAGTCAGCCCTGTTGTGTCTTATTGGGGCCTTCCTGCTCATTCTGCTAAGGTAGGTCCTTGTCTGCTGGCCTCCAACTCCTATCCTGGCCACTCATTCTCGAGTCTATTACTTGTATTTCACAGCTTCAATCTTTTCTTCTATTTTCTTCTTCCTTTTATCTGTAACTCCCTGCCTCCTGACACCTTCACCTCTTCTTGCTTGCAACTGCTTAAGCATCTGAAACAAGTACCTTAGTTTAGAAAGAACCTCTAAAATCTCACTGCACCACACTGGCTAGGCTACAGTTGCCCTCCGCCCCAGTCAGCAGAAACATAATCATTCTCTCCCCTTCTCCAGCCACCTACACTATTTTATCATCACAGCAAACCTGTGGGATAGGTTAGGATGGAAAGTGATGGGAAAGTGACTGGTCCACACCCAGTCATCCAGTGAGCTTCATATCTTGTCTGACATTCTAACCATTATACCACACTGCTCCCCTTCCATATTTTGTTAGTATGATACGTATTGACACTTAGATTTCAGAATTACTCTCAGGCTGGTACCTTTCCCTCACAGTTCTTTGACTTCAAATTCTTTGACCTCTCCCTCTGAACACAGCCTAATGCAGGAAGGTGGGGAGGAGAAGGAAGAGCACTCAAGCAAACCATTTTAGCATCTTAACGGAAGCATCTCTGACAGCAACAGGGAAGGAGACTATTTCACCAGCCAGCACACGTGTGCACGTGTGGGCAGGTGAAGTTATAATGCCATTACTTGGAAACCTGGTGCCTAAACATTTCAAGTGGCGGCTCTTTAAAGTGTATCGTGACATTCATTGTTCGGAATCAAAGCCACCATTTTGCATTTCTTCCCCACCCCCTTGCAGTCCCCTTGTGGTCCCCTTTGGTGTGCTTTTTTTTTTTAAGAACCCACCCCTTTTTTGCTTTTAGATTATTCTTCAGTGGCAGCTTGAACTAAAGAACAAATTTTGCTCCTTGCTCCCTCGCTGCAAAGAGACAGTTTATCATATATTTGCATAGAGATGCATTATACTCTTGCGGCACTCACAACATCCCCAGATCAGGAAAAGAGCCGCAATTAGAAAGGAAAGCACAGTGTGATCTGAAATAATGTATGCTGAGCTTTAGATGGCAACGAAAGGTGGAAGGGGGAAGGCATCTGTGTGAGCAAAGTTCTACAATGCTGAGATTTTTGCAGCATGACTCAAAGCTCATGTGTTGAAAGCACGACATGCTTCTTACTGGACTTGCTAGTCATATGCTATGTGACTGTTGCCCCCCCCCCCTTTCAGACGGCACCACCTCCTTCACACAGTTTACCACTGCATTGAAACTAGATAGGATGTAGCAAGAGGCGAGAGGAAGCTCTGGGGTTTTAATTGTAACCTCTTCAGTGTGCAAGAGGCTTATATGACCAGAGTCCATGACTAACTGACCTAAATCCTTTTGTTCGGAGTTGGTTGGATAAAGGTGAAGCCATGCCATAGCAAAAAAGCTATTAACTTTTGAAAGCTAAATGGCATTTCCCCCTCCCTTGGAGTGGCTTGTGGCAAGAAAACAGCCCCTTTCACAGACACAGTATGTGAAAACTATTTCTCCGAAAGCAGGGATTGTTTTCAACAGGAGCAAATGGAAGGAAAGGTGACTTTGCTTACCTCAAATGTTAGATGTCTGTCTAATATGTACTATATTAACAAAGAGTGAAGTGACAACACAGTTTTCTTTTATGTATTATACTGTTTCCCAGACTACTTAGAATACCTTTTATTGACTTCCAACCAGAGGCTGGAATACCTCCACACATTTCAGTAGTCTGTCACTTTTCTCTAGCTGTTTAAATATACCCTATCAATGTAACAGGGTGGTACTTTTAATAAGCAACTGATGGGGAAGGGGAGATGGTTTACCACTAAAAGCCTGAAAAATATCCACTGAAGTTAATGAGGACATATAAGTATAATGGGCAACAAAAATTAATTCTAGTATATTTCTAAGGTGCTAAATCAATGAATACCCAACAGCAACAACTATTGCTGGGTTTGCAATAATATGGATACACATTTTTGCATGTCTGTATTACTGATTAATTGCCTCCTTTCATCATTTCACTAACAAGCCTACTATTTGAATGTCAGGGTTTACAGACCGGGTTGCAAATCCCAAAAGGCATATCTTAGGGGATATGCCAGTGTTGCACAACTTCCATCAACACCAGCCAGCGTGACCAAGTATCTGCAGAGCCTAGAAATGCTCCTCTTCTGCTTTCTGCCTAATTCTGTCTGTTAGTGTTGCTGGGGTGTGACCACAGGTTTGTCATTTTAATTTCTGTTATGTCAATGATGAATCTCATACTGTCTTGGTCCATATCAGTATCTTTTTTGGAAGAGGGCACCTCTGTCTAAAATTCAGGCATGTCCAAAGTCTGTTTTGACGACCTAATCCAGCCCACTGGTCAGTTGAATCCGGCCCCTGTGGCAATTTATTTCCTGGGGTAAAATCCTAAAAAACAACAACCCAACAACTTCAATCCTAAGAAAAGGTTAACAACTGGGTTGGCCCTCACAACCCTTCATTTCATCAAATCTGGCCCTCTTTGACAAAAGTTTGGACACCACTGGGACTCTAAATCAATGTTCATTGGCTTGGCAGCAAATATCTATCCCTTGATATCTCCTCCTCAAATTCTTTTGCCCTGGAAGCACTTCATTATTACTAATTTAATATATCTAGCTAGCTAACTGCCTATTTATCTCCCAAGAACAACTTTAGTATACAAAGTAGTAGCACATATAATTCTGAATCATCTTAAGAAGTCGATTAAAGGCCAAGCATGAAAACATTGTAGGTCCAAGTATAAGAAGAGTCAGTGTGAGAGGAATAGGAATGGGCAAATGTGCCAGTTTTGATTTCTCTTAGTTCCTTATTTTTTTCCAATCTTAAGTTCAGTTTTCCATATTTCCACAAAATGTGGATTTTATTTAAAATCATGAAATTTCATCATATTTTCCTAATATACCCTAATATATATACTAGTTTTCCCTAATATATACATTTTTTTCAAAACTATTTCCCCAAATATTATGCATTTTGTGCATATATATATATATATAGAGAGAGAGAGAGAGAGACTTTACCCTCATGTGAGTATTTTTGTATGCATTACTTTGGTAAAGAAGACTGCTCACCATTCATGGTGGGTGGTGTTGCAGCTGGCATTTGGGGCCCTGTAGTAACCTGGCTCAGCGGTGTGGACTGCATTCAAAATTCGGAGAATTGTAAAATTTAGAAGATTTTTGTGTACTTTTTCAGAAAGGGTGGAATAGGTAGATTTGCCTTTAATTGTGAACTGAATCATAAGGCCACATTTGTTAAAAAGCCAGAAGCATTTCTGTTAGGCATTACAGGCCAAGACTTGCCAAAAGAACAGAAGATATTATTTATGTATGCAACAACAGTGGCTAAGATTCTACTAGCCTAGAAATGGAAAGATGACAAGACACCAACTAAAGAAGAATGGCAAGAAAAACTGATGGAATTGGCAAGGCAAAGCTAACCGGAAAACTTAGAGACAAGGACAATAGAGACTTCAAAAAAGACTGGGAACCATTTATATTATATTTACAGAAAAACTATAAAGAACTATAAAGAAAACTATAAGGAAAAACTATAAAGAAAAGCAGGGTTTGACTAAACACTTACAATTAACAACGTAGAAATTAAGAGGTAAAAATTGGGAAATAATAAAGGGTAAAAGGGAATATGAAAATAAGTATGGTATAAAAATGTTAAGAATATAATAAAATTTAAATTAAAGACTGCAGTATTAAGGTAAATGAAAATAAGCAGGAGAAGCAAAGTCTCAAGAACCAGAAAAGGAAGTTGAGGGAAGTCCTGAGGGGGTGGGGTGGGGAATTACGTATATTGTAATTTGTTTTTGAAATAATGTTGATTGACAAAATTGTAAAATTTAATAAAAAGTGTTCTTTTAAAAAAGTGAACGGAATCATGTTTATTCCCCATACCTAGGGAGGGTGTACTGGTACAGAGCCTGACAGGTCCCTTGGATAAGCTATGCTGCTCTCAAAGGGAAAATAGTTCTGGGAAAGTTCAACATTTTGCCTGGAGCATGACATGTTTTCACCAGTAGGTTCATAAGGCCATGTCAAAGATGATGGTGATAGAAAGGATTGATATACTAGATAAAACACCACAAGAACACATCCATTTGGACCAAAGTTTGTATTGTTAGATATCATGTGACAAATTTCAAAAAGAACAAAAATCAAAATCAAATTACAGGCAACCAAGTCACAATTAAGACCTTTACTAGGAGAATGAGGGGAAATCTAGGAATTTGATGAGGTATACTTTTTCTCTCTCACTCCCAAGTCACTCCCAAGGCCAAAAATACAATGATGAAAGAGTACTGAGCTACGAAATAGTGCTGTCAGCATTTCTCCCATGGAAGATAAAGGATCGCTTTAAGATAAGGAGGTTGCAGATAAAAGAAACATAAAATTAAAAATTAAAAACACTGCAAATGTTTAGCGCTACACAATAGGCCACAAAATCAACAGGGGTAAAGTTAAATATCATAATTAAAAGAGGAAGTCACCATACCTGTGCTAGACATATGCTATTAAATAATTTAATGCATCTTCCTCATTAATTCATTGTATGATCAGCCTTCAGATTAGCATGGAGGTAATAAATCAGCAGATTAATAAGTGTTCTCTGGGGATACATGAAGAATAGCTGGCAGAAACCTCAAGTCCCAGGTCTTCTTAGCTCTGCTTCATCAACACTCATAAAGTCATGTATGGATTCATATTGCTGTTATAGTGATATGGATCTGTTTCTCTGAAATTTTATCTTTGTCTAACTTTCTGTGCAACCCTGGGCATGTTGACTCACAATTAAGGCTGCAATCCTAACCCCACTTCCGTGTGAGTAAACCCCATTATATACAATGACAATTACATCTGAGCAGACGTGGTTAGGATTGTGTTGAAAGTCCCCTTAGGGTGGTTAGGAACTGTGCTTAATATTACAGCACTAATCACTTAGGATCCTTTTTTGATTAGGTGGCAAATAAATCTTGTTAAATAAGAAATATTACATATTTGTCTCAGTATGTTGCTGGGCACAATTCACAAGTGTTGGTGCTAAGCTTTAAAGCCCTAAACGGCCTCTGCCCAGTATACCTGAAGGAGCTTCTCCACCCCCATCGTTCAGCCGGACACTGAGGTCCAGCACCGAGGGCCTTCTGGCGGTTCCCTCACTGTGAGAAGTGAAGTTACAGAGAACTAGGCAGAGGGCCTTCTCGATAGGCGTGCCCACCCTGTGGAATGCTGTCCCATCAGATGTCAAGGAAATCAACAAAAATCTGACTTGTAGAAAACATCTGAAGGCAGCCCTGTTTAGGGAAGTTTTAAATTTATTATTATTATTATTATTATTATTATTATTATTATTATTATTATTATATTGTTTGTTGTCGTTTTGAAGTTTTACCTGCACTTTACCCTGACGTCCCATGGTGGGTCTCAGCAATTTAAAATATACTATAATTACAATCATAAGTTTAGGGTGACTCCTAAAAATAGAAATCTTGAGTGTCAAAAGCCAAGGTAAAGACATATTCAATGAAAACTGTATGGTGAAGTTGCCAAACACACCTCTATGGGGAGCTAGCACCACAACTCAGGGGCTGCAACAGAGAAGGTCCACTCCCAGATCACCACCAACCAAGCTTCTGAGGGTGAAGGAACCACCAAGTGGTCTCCCTCTGCTGATCTTAACACCTGAGAGGATCTGCAGCGAAGGAGACTGCCTTTCAGATATTTAGGATTTAAGTTTAGGATTTTAAATTCCAATGTGAGTGCCTTAACCTGGCCCCAGAAATGAACTACCAACCAATGCACCCGTTTTAAAACAGATATTATACAAGTTCTAAGTGGAATCCCACCCCAGTAATCTGGCCGTTGCATTTTGGACCAAGTGAAGTTTTTCAGTCGTCTTCAAGGGCAGTCCAATAGAGAACACATTATAATAATTTCGTCTACAACATGAAGTCCAGTGGCCAAGTCATTTCTGTCCAAAATAGGTCATAGCTAGTGAACCGGATGGAGTTGGAAAAAGTCTCTCCTAGCCACTGAGGCCGCCTCAGCTACCAATGAAAATGTCAAATCTAGGAGTACTCCCAAGCGATGGAACTGCTCCTTTCGGAAAGATGCAACCCCATCAAGAACAGGCCATTCTCCCCCTCCCAGACTCAAGAACTTGGGACATATAACACCTCTGGTTTTTTATCAGGATTCAGCTTCAATTTATTGGTGCATGTCCTGTCCTCCATTGCCTCCAAGCACTGGTCTAACAAATACGTTGCAACCTCATGCCCCTTCTGTCAGCCTCGGTAAATCTTAACTTTTGTTTATGTGTTGAAACAGTGGAGTCAAATTGACTTCTAAGTTAAAAGGGAAGAAAAATCACTCTCCAGGGGGGCAAAATTCTGATGTTATAAAATGATTGAAGAGTACTGAAATGAGGCAGAAAGCAATGTTTATGCAATGTGCAGTAGACAATAAACATATAGGACTTGGCACAGGTTCGTAGCTCTGACAGAGTTACACTGTCCATGCCAAGCCTCAACAGAAAACAGCATTGCTTAAATAAGTGGAAATTCACAAGTCATCTTTTTTTGGCTTGCAATGAATGAACAGATAAATGCTGTCATTCAGTTCATGTGTAACCCATGACAAGCCCAAGCTTAATAGCTTTTAACCGACAATCAATATTTCTTTCATTTTATATTGATTGTCTTTCCAGCAGGAGAAAAGCCACAGTTGCATTGTACTTCCCATTAATACATTTTGTATG
This sequence comes from Podarcis liolepis, assembly GCF_965112155.1. Classification (NCBI taxonomy): domain Eukaryota; kingdom Metazoa; phylum Chordata; class Lepidosauria; order Squamata; family Lacertidae; genus Podarcis; species Podarcis liolepis. The sequence continues at coordinate 52,699,821 of NC_139564.1, forward strand.
CAGATGACATTGCTCACCTTCCCCACAGGTGTTTATGGTAGACTTTGACAGAGCAATGTGGATACCACAATTCTGTGCAAGCTCAGAAAAAGTCACATAATTTGGTGTTAAGAATCTCACCTTTTATCTTAAACTAAAAGCAGGTATCTTGTCCTTAATGTAGGCTTTGAAGTAGGAATGAATGGATTACAAGAGTTCCATTTATTTAATGTTATACGGTTTCACTCTGCCCTATTTTCCACTTTCCCTAAAGTTCAGTTTAGAGGGATTTCTAAAACTAATTTCAAGACTGCATCTTGCATGGTTTGCCACAGCTTTCAGTTCTTTCCATTCCATCCTTTGCATCTTTCACCCACTCTACAATGCCAGGGGGCACTGTGCATTGATAAAACAGCACCAAACAAACAAACAAACAAACAAACTCAACAACACAACAATCTCCAGATTATTTGTGTGCATTCTCACATCAAAAATTGCTTGGGGGGAGGCTTTTTTTATCAAGGTGCATTTGTAAAACACCATACAAAAACAATATTGAAACAAATCATAGATAAAATCACATTGATACCTTTTTTGCAGGGTTTTGTTCACAGGAACCACTGATATGGATGGTTAAGGGGAAGACAAAAATGAATTGGGGGAACTAGTAGGTGTGGCCAATGGAACTCAAAACGAAGGTCATTTTAAAAAGAAAGAGAGAGAGAAAAGAAAATATAAACACTAGGATAATGGAGCAAGCAGGTTCAAGGTGTACGCAGCTCTGCCTGGTACGTCTTGTGTGTAGTGCTGACTCTTGAAACCCTCTTTCCCTGCTCAAAGACAGAGAAACTTGAAGGCGGAGAAACTGAGCTTGGGACAACGATGGCTTCTACAGTCCGGAAGAGCAACATTTCCTACCAGAATCTGAGGCTGAAAGTCCAGCAAACTGCAGCAGAAATAACACATAGCAAATTTGTTTCTGGCCAGGGATTCTAGGAAGAAAAAGTTATTCTGTCTTGGCCTGAGGGCCCCTGTTATAAGCTTTCCCTGCCCTGAGGTAATTTTCAGGGCCTTGGGCCCTTGGAACTTGAGGCAGAGGAAATGGGAGGTAGAAGGATCAGGTGCTTTGCCCTTGCGTTCATGTTGTGATTCGAGGACCCGATCCCCACTTGGGGAATAAAGACACGTGGACACAGTATGTAAAGTTAATGGGAATGGCTGGCACGGCTGCATTTGAATGGCAAGCCATGCCCCTGCCGAGCTTCCCTATTGCGTGTCCAACTGGGGAGGGGCGTGGCGTGCCAGCCCTGGAGTTGAAGCAGGGGGCGGAGCGCCCCCTGCATGATGCGGGAATCGTCTCCTGCTCACAACCCCTCCCCTCCTGGAGGAGGAGAGGCTTTTTCATGAGTATTCAGCTGGAATTCTTTCAAAGACTGCATCCCTTTCAGAGTATGCCCTGTGGCATTCTGGCATCCCTACTATGACTATTTGGTTGCAAGTAGACTTTCCATTTTTTAAGAAATCCCAAAATGCAGGGGGAACTAATATAAAAATGGATGCTGCATGGCCACTTCCTGAGCAAAAATCACAGATCTAGCAGAACGCAGACAGTTATCTAGACTTATACTATGCTGCACATTACATCCCCATAGGCACATTACGTGGCACACGGTGGAGTCCTTCATTTATATCCTATGCCCTGTATTTAATTCTGGATCCATTACTGAGGGTAATGCAGTAATGAAATGGTGAAAAGAATACTGCTGTGCTTTGAAATAATCTGAAAAGTATTGCTTAACATTGAATGGGTTTTTCATGCAGTATCTGCCAGTTTTGATTATGTGCATCCGGCTCCCTGAGATGCACACGAGCAAGCACACATTGTCTTAAAACCCCACTTTGACATCTGTGAAGAAATACAAGGCTGCAATTACAATGCTAAGAGTTGAAAGAGAGAGAAGCTTACATGTGGCATTGACAGTGAAGTGGCAATGAAGTGTGCCATGTCTAATGGAACTGCACTTTTATCATACCATCAAAGATGGCAGTGGAGGGTCAGCCAGAAAGGAGAGCCCAAATAAATCCACTTTCATATGCTTTCTCTTCTCTGAGCATCTTATGATATTTCTCAAGAGACAGAAGTGCAACCTGTGACAGCTGGATTGTCAGCCATTACAGCTAGCCCTAGTGAACTGTACTTTTGTTGTCCTATATTTGTGTTCCACTAACAGCTCATTTACAGAATCAAGAGTGGATGGGGGTCCCTGGCTCCTTTTGGAGTCACTCACTATTCATACCTTATGCTCTTTCAGGTCATTGTTTACTTGCTGTGAATTCCATATATCAGGTGGTATTCAGCTGAACCTTACTCAGACTAGAATTTAATAGATCTACATAAGTCTCAGGTTATGGGTGTGCAACCTGTCAGGAGAGGGTATATAAGCCTAGATCTATGGACAGCTGCCTAGAGGTTAGAAGCATGTGTGGATATGTATCCGGAACACTGTGGAAGCTTTTCTTGTCAATAAAGAGTAAATTAGCAGCTGTATGCCTGATAGGACAGTTAGTCTCACCATCAGTTTTATCATCTATAAAATGGGGATACATAAAGGGTTTGTGTACCACCCACAACATTTGACATGTATCTCTATCTGTAGCTTTGGGAAGCAGCTACTCTGTTTGGGAACCACTCTGTCTTTCCAATCCAAATTTGATCTGTTAAAAACAAAAGCCAGACACCCAATCCTTATTCACTATAATGGGGAATCTAAAAATAGCTATAACTCCCCCCCACACACTTTTACAGAAGTATATGAAATTTCTGGCATATCAGCTCCTCGTGCATGAATTAAGACTGCCATATTAAGGACTGGAAACTTACTTCTAAAAAGCAATGAAAGCTGTGATTTCCTGGATCCTGAGTTCTGCACTTGATGTGCATGGCTATTCAAGTGTGGTGCAATCTTGGAATACAAATACTCTAAAAATAAAAATAAAAAAATAACCTTGATATTGTCATTTGTGTTCTCTTTTGTGAATAGATATGATTCAATTTTCTGCATTGTCATATGGTTTTATTTATTCACATGGCACTTCAAAACGGACAGTGAACTGAGAAAGGAATGAGTTCTACATAGCCAGATCCGAAGTCATTCTGTTGCATTCAATGTAGGTTCCATCCAGCAGGAAGCACGGAAAAATCCCTTTACCTTGGCAACATATGCTTACAGTTCTGCTGCTGTCTGATGCCGCATGTTTGGTAAAAATTTCTGACCCTTTCAATTGTGTATGCTGACAACTGGGATTTTAAGATTTGAGTATTTGTGTGGAATGTGCCATTATCTGGGGCTGGATTGGTTTGATTTCTTTGCTGTTTTATTTTTGATTTGCTAGCCTCCCCATCTGAACTGTGCTGGTTTCTGAGGCCGTAAACAAAGCGAGAAGTGACATTCCCAGTCCCTCAAATTCAGAATACTGAAAAGGCCAGCATTGTGCATTCAAAATCATAATAATTCAATGACTATCCCAGACATTCATGTTCTAATGTTTCATTTTGTGACACTGAATGCAACAAGAACAGAAAAACAGTGTGACCTTATGTCATGCTGTTGACAAAAGATCGTAACGTCTGCAGAAAACAGCACAGGCAAATAAAAAGGCTGAATTGCATACTGGGTGTAGTCAAAAAAGAGAGGCAAATAAATGGCTAAATGCAACTTGTATTTTTACATTCAATGTTAAAAACAAATCACATTAGGGAGCAGTGTAGTGGTTAATAGTGTGAAGTTGCCAGTCCAATTCCAGTATCACTCCAGCCAGAACATCACTAGGTAACCCTCAGGTTCAGGTTCAGCAAGCCTCTATACTATCAACGCATCCTTCCCAATCCCCTCCTACCCTACAAGGTGGCTGGAAAGATTATTGAGATGATGAATATGAAGCCATTTATGGGCAACCTCATACATGTCTACTCAGAAATAATTCCTATTGAGTTCAATGTGTCTCACACCCCAGTAAACTGGTAAAGGATTGCAGCCTAAGGCACTTGAATTGTGGAACACAGCAAGCTGCCTTATACCGAGTCAGACCCATTTAACTTAATATTTTTTAAGTGTTGAAGCAATGATTCTTCAACATCAACTTCGTTGGACTGGTCATATTGTGCGGATGCCTGATGATCGTCTTCCAAAGCAACTACAGTGGTGCCCTGCAAGACGAACGCCTCGCAAGACGGAAAACCCGCTAGATGAAAGGGTTTTCCATTATGGAGGCGCTTCGCAAAACAAATTTCCCTATGGGCTTCCTTCGCAAGACGAAAGCCCATAGGGAAATCTCCGGGACAGCGGGGAAGCGCAGCGCGTCTTCCCCACTGTCCTCAGACCTCCTCCGAAGGCTGGCGGTGGGGAGAAAAGCCCTTCTCCCCAAGCCAGCCTTCGGAAGGCTCCTCCGAAGGCTGGCGGTGGGGAGAAAAGCCCTTCTCCCCGAGCCAACCTTCGGAAGGCTCCTCCGAAGGCTGGCGGTGGGGCGGAAAGCCCTTCTCCCCGCACCAGCCTTCGGAAGGCTCCTCCGAAGGCTGGCAGTGGGGCGGAAAGCCCTTCTCCCCGCACCAGCCTTCGGAAGGCTCCTCCGAAGGCTGGCGGTGGGGAGAAAAGCCCTTCTCCCCGCGCCAGCCTTCGGAAGGCTGCTCCGAAGGCTGGTGGTGGGGCGGAAAGCCCTTCTCCCCGCGCCAGCCTTCGGATGGCTGTCCTGAAGACTTGCGGTGGGAGGAGGGTTTTCCTTCCCACCGCCAACATTCAGAATGCTGTTCTGAATGTTGGCGGTGGGGAGGAAAAACCCTCCTCCCACCGCAAGCCCTGGGAACAGAGGAGAAGTGCTGCGCCCCTTCCCCTCTGTTCCCGTACCTGTCCTGAAGGCTTGCGGTGGGGAGAAAAGCCTTTCTCCACACCGCCAGCCTGGCAAGCGGTTTCCATAGGAACACATTAATTGATTTTCAATGCATTCCTATGGGAAACCGTGCTTCGCAAGACGAAAAACTCGCAAGAAGAAAAAACTTGCGGAACAAATTAATTTCATCTTGCGAGGCACCACTGTACTCTGTTCCAAATTTAAAAATGGAAAGCGTAATGCTGGTGGTCAACAAAAGAGGTTTAAAGATTGTCTCAAGGCAAATTTTATTTTTAAAAAAATGTAATATAAACACCAACAATTGGGAAACACTTGCCTGCAAGTGCTCCAATTGGAGAACAGCCTTTAACAAAGGTGTCATGGACTTTGAAGACTCTCAAACTCAGGACGCAAGGGAGAAACGTGCTAAGAGGAAAGCACACTTGGCAAATCCACACCGTGATCAACTCCCACCCTGAACTGTGGAAGGACGTGTGGATCCAGAATTGGCCTCCACAGTCACTTACAGACTCATTGTTAAAACCGTGTTTATGGAAGACAATCTTTCAGCTTCTGCCTTCTGGAAGAAGGTACAGGGTTATGGGTTATAAAGACTATGACTAGCTGCCTGAGAAACAGTTTCTATCCAAATGCGCTTTTGGTTCCTTACACGCAGTGTAAGGTAGTCTCTATGGGAGTATATTGTATTTAATTATGGGGTATCAGAGTTATCAGAGTTTTTTAGGGTGCTAACCAGGCTGGGATAGCTGGGATAGCAGGCTTGTTGGTTTTTGAATGTCTGATGTAGATTTTTTTCAATTTCGTTGTTCTGTATGGGACAATGTCAATAAAGATTATTGTATCGTATCGTTGCAACAGCAATTTGTTGTGCTATTTTTATTATCCATTTATTAAATGGATATGCTGCCCTTCATCCAGAAGGAGCCCAGGGTGGCAAACAACAAGTGCTGAAACAATAAAAAAGATATATTTTTTAAAAATCCAATACAGATGCAGACTGAGAAAGATCACAACTTAAAAAGTTTGTTGGAAGTACATAAGTAAAGTAAGTAAGTAAGTACGTAAGTAAATTTCTATTTGTACCCTGCCCTCTGGGCTCAGGGCGGCTAAAATCAAATATCAAATACATTAAAACACAATCAGGAAGGAGGAAGATCTTCAGTGGGTGCTGCAATGACAACATATTACCAAATATTCAAGGGGAGGTGCCTCACCACGAATGACCCGATTCTGAAATTGCGCAGAGCAGACCTCCTGATAAGTTTGTATCTGCAGGAGGCCCTCACCTGCAGAGTGCAGTGATCTGGAAGTAGTAATGACGGGGCTTCTTTTGGTTACCTCTGCACTGGGATCCGTAATATGCTCCCGAAGTGTTTGTTGACAAATGTAAATAAATAAAAGCAACACACAAGTTTACAATCCCTGCTGTGATTAGGTAGCTCTTGATGTGCTCCAGCTTCTTTCTGCAGCTCACTAGCTAGCTTGCTGAGTCTGTATCCTTTAAGCATATATACCACAAGGCATACAGAACGAAGCTGTTTTCTTTATGGATTGACCACCTGTGTAGCCCCAGCTCTGCTGAGTTTGTGTCTTCTTGTTTCAGAAACTCAAGTTACGAATCATTCAAAGCAACAGAGGAGAATGAAAGAGGAGCTGAACCCTGCTTATCCATTTTGGGAAGCTGATCAATGAAAGAGGCAGTGTTTCCTAGCTTCTTTCACAAAGGAGGAAGAGTATTTAGTGGATTTTTCAGGAGTGCACGGGTGTGTGTGCTTTGATGTGGCACTCACCTTATTAACAATACACAGTGGCTGAGGGGTGTATGCAATCTTCCTTTGTCTTAAAAAAACAACAACCCTACACAGGTGTGGTCCTGTGCTCCACAGCATCACTGGCTGCTTGAACTTCCTGGCTTGTATTCCATATGGGAGGACTCGTGAGCATCTGAGGAGGTTACCTGAAGAACACCTGAGGATGCTGCAAAAAGCAGCCTCCCCAGCTGCCCACTGGTCTTCCTGTGAGGAATACATGCCAGGAAGTGGCGGGAATGCTGTAGATCATTGCATAAGGTTTGTATGGGGATTTTATGCTAAAGGGGGGGGGATACATACCTAGGCAACCTCAAAACTGTCAGGAGCTCAGCCTACACTTGACTAGGACCCTGGTAGAGACACATGCCCGACTGGCATGTTCTCTCCCTCCTGGTCATTCGTTTGGGAGCTTCAAAAGCTTCCTTCAGCCTGAACATCACAGCAACCGATGCCAACAGACACGGGCACACTTTGGGATCCGCAGAGTTTGCACAACTTGCGTGACAGACCTCAGTAACTCAGCATTTTGGCTAATCTACTTTATTTACATATAAACACACACAGAACACTGCAACATGGCTCCCTCTCTCTCTAGCATCAGACAGCAAAGAAAAAAAAGAACAAAGGACAATAGTCCTACTTCACGAAACACAGTAACACAAACATCATATCTCCGTCACTTCCCACTCTGTGGAGTCAAAACATATACCGTCATGTGATAGACAAAAATCCCATGACTGCAATCATGGAGCAGGAATTCTAACAAAACATGTTAAAGGTAGAAAAGTGGAGGGGGTATATTGATTGAGAATGGATTGTATTGTAATTGTATTGTAACTTTTGAATATTTTGTTTAATATTTTAAAAAAGGAAAACAAAGGTAGAAAAAAATTAAAGAAAGTTACTGTACATTTCACATAACTACATCACTTTGAAATTTAAGAATGATTGTCTCCCTGCAGAACTGGTTTCAAAAACACGTAGGGGTGGTTAACATATGACTTCAGTGTGTAATTTTACATGCACTGGAGAGTCAGGATCAAGTCTTAACTTGTGTACACTACCAATACAAATGCAAAATATTTAATGTGAACTGGAGATTCAGTTAATAAATGACTATTCAAGTAAGATCCCACTCATATGATATATCTGATACAAATAAATAAAAGTTTTTAAAACAAATGTATCAAGCCAGTGGATCCCTATCATGTAGCCGGTTATTATGCAAATGTAAATACATGGAATTTTTGCACATAAGCACCTTGGGATGGAAAGATGTGTTGATTTTCATTCTTCCAGTTTCTCATTTTCCCCAGTTTAAATTCAGTTCTCCACATTTTGCAGCAGCTTGTAATTTTTTTTTTTAAAAAAACAACTTCACAAAAATTCATTACAATTCTAGTTCACATTTTATATGCAGTTTTAACTAATGTATACATTCCTCCAAACAATCTCCCCTGATATAATATACTTTTGTATGCTGGTTTCACTAAAATCTTCATTTTTATGCTCATTTCCCACTAATATTTTATAAACCATTTTTGATTGGAGAACAGTACTGAAAAATTCAGATAATGTTCTTTGGCAAATTATTTGAACATTATCAGCCTTCAATTGGGCCTAGTTCTACAAAGATGCAGCCAGCATGGGTCTGAAGCCTGCCCTCACCATCAGGCCTTCTGGTTCAGGTTGCAGCACAGCAGGACCACCGATCTGGATTTAGATAAATACATGGCAGCATGTAATGCCAGTAGAAATTGGTGTATGTGCCTGTGTGAAAGTGAGAAAGACAGGGATAATGTCCATTCCCATGGAAAACCTGGGAAAACTATTTCCCATTGAAAGGTACTGAAGAAAGAATGATGCTAGAGTTAAGATGCTAAACTGGGATACTAGATTCACACCTCAGATCAGTTCTGCTCAGCTTTCATGATTGCTTGTAATTTCTCATTACAGCAGTTGCATGCTTTTAAATTGGACTGAATGGTTCTCTAAATCAAAAGATTTGTTGATCTAATGAATTCATAACCGTTTCCCTAATGATATAAAGAAGTATTTGAGTTAGGAAGTCTGGCGAGAAGCCAAGTTTAAATCAGTAAGAACAAAATCAGAAAAGAAATCCCAGCCTCATAAGGAAGGAAAACAGAAGAGGCAGGGTACCCGGAATAGCTGTGATTTGTTTATTTCGCATTTAAATCAGCATTCACTAAACTATCTCTCTTACCCGCTAAAAGAAGGGAACGGTGTACCAGATTAAAGTGCCAGGCAGTTAAAACAGCAATCTGATCTGTAGCAACATGCCAGGGAATCAGATACATGGTAAGTCATGCCAAATGAACTTTGAGGATACAAATACCCGAGTATGACAGGTTACATTGTGCTTTGGCTCTTGACAGATACATGACGTGGTGTTTGTTAACTCTGAGAACAGAGATATGGCAAGATGTTTGACTTGACAGCACATGTCACGGCTTCTGTGTAAGTTTTACTTTCACAGCCGTTGCTTTGCCCTTTAGTTTTTGGCGAGAAATGGAGGAGAGAAGGTTGCTTGAGTTACTCCTTCCGGAGTGAATAATCAAGCAGTTGTCCAGGAGGGTAGCAGAGGTGGGGCAGGAGATTTGCTTAAGCACAACCTGGACAGTGGAACAAAATGGGCATCAAGGGACTCACAAGATACTGACCTCTCATTAAAGCAACACTGCATTATGCAGTGGTTTCTTTTCTCCGTATAGAATGATAAAGCATGTTTTCAAGTTGATAGATGTAAAGCCAAAGACCAGCTTACTTAAAGGCTTCAGTGAGGGCAAGACGCCTGGCAGAGAGCCACGATTGCAGTGTCTCCTTGGCGTTCTGCCTGAAGACAAACACACTCAAGCCTATTCAGCCACTAAATACTGTTGGTGAGGGAAAAGAAAATTGGAGATGTGATGTTGTACAACAGCAGCCAGCTGGGTTTTGCAGTAGTAGCGGTTGTTTTGCAGAAGAGCTTTTTGAGCAAGAAGCATTGATTTATTTAAGCATTGATATCTCTCCCTTAGATCCAAGAGGTTCTGGTGTGGCTCACAAAGCATTAAAAAACAAAACAAAACAAAATCATGGTGCAAATTAAAACAATAACCTGAACAAATAAAGGTCCTACAGCAATCAAGCAACAGGTGCAAAAACAAGTAAATAATAACTAATTCACTAAACAGCAGAAAAGTCAATGCTTTCTGCAACAATATAGCACCTCAGACATTGTTTAGTAAATGTCTTCCACCCAACAGCAGGGCTAGATCTAGACACATCATAACAGCGTTTCAGTTGAATGCTTTGTAAACTTCATAAAGGGTAATCCTGTTGGTGAAAGGCGGGACTCTACAGTGCCATCTGGTGTCACAGTGTCATAATGCATATAAAGCGCTTTTTCTTTATGAATGTAGCTGAGTCCCAGGTATGTTGCAGGTGCAGTGGAAGGAACATCCAGTGGTTACACCCACACTGCACCAAGAATCCTACTGCCTGGCCCTAGCCCCTCCTCTTTTCCCCTTGCTAACATTGCATGATGGTGTTGGGGAGCCTGGTCATCAATGTAGCCCCCACAGATACAACCTAGCTGGCCCCTACTGCCTCTGTAACAGACATGGGAAACCTATAGCTCTCCAGATGTTATTGGACTATGGCTTCCATCATCCCTGGCCAATGGCCAGGCTGGCTGGAGCTGATGAGAACTGGAGTTCAACAATATCAGGAACACCCATAGTTTCCCCACCCCTGTTCTGTTATGTGCATTGTCTGATGCTCTTGACAACTGTTTACCTCTTACCGCAATTAGCAAGTCCTATGCAACTATTATCCAACAAATAAGTAAGAGGCAGCTTCCATTTTGGCTGCAATGCATTACATAGATACTTGAGGCTCAACAGGACTGACTTCTGAGTAAGCATGCATAGGATCGTGCTGTGCACATCCTCATAATGTCCCCCCCCCCAAGGTACAAACTCAGTTTGGTATTCCTTGTAACTTCAAAGCCGTGCACACTTCATAATTTGAAATAACAAAAAGAACAATTTCTGGATTTCTGATGAGCCCTTCAGATTGTGTCTTTAATTTCTGCTCACATCGTATTGTCCAATTAGCACAGTTAGGCTGAAACACTTACTCAAGTTGACATGCAGTATACCATTTCGAGAACCTAATATTCTTGGGCTTTATGGATTTCAGCTCCCAGCCTGTCTTCATAGCTCATAACCTTTAATCCTCACATCAATCTTGGTGCTGTGTTCAATTACTACAGTGCTGTCTGCTGAAAAGTAGTAGGAGCTCAAGGGAAGTTTGTGCAAACTTGCAAGTTTCTCATTCATTTTCATTTAAGGGGGGAAAACTAGCAGGACAAAAAAAAATCATTCAGATGTTCCTTAGAATTCCCACTGCCTGTCTGTGATGTATTACATTTAATCTTGTTTTCAGGACTGCTAGCAAAATACTGTGTCTGATTGTTTTAGAAATTTTTATTAGCAGGCAGTGTACAGGATTCCCCAAAGAATTCACAGCTTTGAATTGATTTTTTAAAAATAAAAGATTCCATATATTGTACAAGTATAGATCAAAAATAAGCTTTTCGAATCATTCTTTGGGACCACGAGCTCACTTTGCCCTTCCACTGTAAGTCTTAAAATCTGGCAACTGAGAATCTTGGCCTATGACAGAGACCAATGGCAGTGCCAAAGTTTTCAAATCAGTTGTGCAGAAATAATTCCCCAGGGCATTCCTGAATAGTCTTCACATTCTTGTTTGAACAAGACTTTTGAAGAGTAGGGTTGTCATTCATTGTAAAGACCTCTGAATTTCTAAGGAAGCTTACCAGAAGTTATAGTAAGTTTCTTCAGTGCTGTGATGGCTGGAGCTGATGAAAGTTATAGTTGAAAATATCTGGAGGGAAACAGATTGAGAACGGCTGTTCTAAAACATGGATTGTGGACTGCCTTCAGCCACCCTCAGTGGCACCTCTCGCATTTTGTAGAGTCAGTAAGAGATTCATATCCTGAAATTGGAATGTTTGTAAGAAGTGTGGGGGAACCTTTGACCCTTCAGATGCAGCTGAAATATAACGCCTATCACCCCTGGACATTGGCCATGCTTGCTGTGGCTGATGGGTCTTGTAGTTCAGCAACATCTGGAGGGCCAAAGGTTCCTCTCACACATAATTTCACAGTCTTAAAGACAGATGTAATACACTTGGTGCTTTAAAAAACGATAGAAAGCTGTAAATGAAAGCTGCCTGATGTAGTAAATTGATGGACTTGTAGCATCTATTACAAAGGGAATTAGAATAGATAGCAAGTGATATACAGTGATACCTCGGGTTAAGTACTTAATTCATTCCGGAGGTCCGTTACTAACCTGAAACTGTTCTTAACCTGAAGCACCACTTTAGCTAATGGGGCCTCCTGCTGCCGCCGTGCCGCCAGAGCACGATTTCTGTTCTCATCCTGAAGCAAAGTTCAAATTTCTGGGTTAGCAGAGTCTGTAACCTGAAGCGTGTGTAACCTGAAGCGTATGTAACCCAAGGTACCACTGTACTGTATTTCAAAAACCATTAACTGTATGCTGAAGGTTACAAAACAGCTTAGCTGTCAAAACTAGGCATGGAGACAAATTATCAATAGAACTTTCCCTTCCTCCAAAGATTAAGTTCCATTTCCTTCTTCCTCTCCAAACTTTGTACACCAATCATCATGATACTTGTGTGTTGCATATCCTTGTGGTCAACACAATAGACAAGTGTTTGCCCACCACGCAGCTCCTAGCTGGAATGTGCCTCAGCAAATGTGGTTTTTTAGGATTATGCTGTGTTAGTACAGCTCCTGCTTTTAAGCCTCAGTGACATAAAGATAAGGGGAAATTTCTCAAGAATGCTTAAGGAATTTGAAGATGGTAACAAAAAAAGTCAAAGTCAGACTTGAACTTTGTCGGCAACCAACATGCCTCAACAGTCCCCATAAAGAGGACAGATGTGCTTTGCTGTTTCATATTTTGTAAAATGCAGACCTTATTCTGACTTAGAGGGAGATTTGTGAAGGGATGCATTTTTTAAATTGTATTAGAGTACTGCTCCTCACACATACTGGCTCCAAGTTTCTGTGGTGGGAGCCCCCCCCCCCATTGGAAGCAACTGTTTGTCTCGCTCCCAGTTTTTAAATTTAGTTTAAATTTATCTCAATATACATGTATTTGTATTTAAATTTCCCTAATATACATATTTCTGCAAGCAATTTTTTTCTAACACAATGCACATTTGTATAATATTTTCCCTAATATATGCATTTTAAAGCACACTCTGCCTTAATAGGCACATTTTAAAAACACATTATTTGCAGATCAGCTACTGCAAAACTCAAGAGAAGGATTTTTTAAGTAAAAAAGATAGCTGTGTTTAGGTTTCCATATTGTTTCAGTAACTGCAAATTAGAAAGGCTTTCATTAAGATGCACCCCAAACTAATTATCTCCCTATCACTATGGCAGATACAAATTTTCCAGTGACTGCAAACTTCATCTGAGAATTGATGTTTTGGGTGAATTTCTGCATGATTCTTGGTGTGCATCTTTTTCAGAGGGGAAAACCCAGCTTCTTCCAGAATTCAGTTTGGGAAAATGAAGGACTCTATGAATTGAAAACAGAGACGTTGTATGTATCCTTTTAAACTATGAAAATACTTTAATAAAAGCAACTATAAAATAAATATATCTCCAGGGATGCTCATTGAACATCAGTTGAATGCCTGGCTCCCTAGGAAAAAGTAGTATGAAAGGCCAAAGAAACCCAACAACCTATGATAAATAATAAATTGTTCTGAACTATGTTGCTCTGAGGGTCTGCAAAGCTTCAAGTTGAACAAAATTATTCATGAGGCAAAATTGTATGGTGTCTCATTCTCAGGTACAATAAGAACAAATTCATTTGTCAAAGGAAATGTTTTATTTATGTCAGACAGATGTTGGCTGAGACACAACACCTATGATACAATACACTGACCAATTGGGAGAGACATATTTGGAAATAATTCAAGAAGACAAGGTTTCTATTTCACCAATTTTCATTTGTATTCAACCTGGTTAGCAATTCCCAGGCATTTTAAAGTACCAAACACTATATTTTGATGTCTTGCTGTGCTATAGTCTGGAGTAGAAGGAAGATGGAGGCACTTCTTTATATTAGAGAGAGTAGATGGCATAGACAGTGTTCAGTGTAACAATAACGGAATCTTAAAAAGGTAAAGGGACCCCTGACCATTAGGTCCAGGAATGACTGGCTCTGGGGTTGCGGTGCTCATCTTGCTTTATTGGCCAAGGGAGCCGGCATACAGCTTCCGGGTCATGTGGCCAGCATGACTAAGCCGCTTCTGGTGAACCAGAGCAGAGTACGGAAACGCTGTTTACCTTCCCGCCGGAGCGGTACCTATTTATCTATTTGCACGTTGACGTGCTTTCGAACTGCTAGGTTGGCAGGAACAGGGACCGAGCAATGGGAGCTCACCCCGTCACGGGGATTCAAAACACCGACCTTCTGATTGGCAAGTCCTAGCCTCTGTGGTTTAACCCACAGCGCCACCCACGTCCCTAATGGAGTCTTACTTTCCCAGTAATAATAGTAGGCAGGTCTGCTCCTCTTTGTGCTGTTCTTGTAGCTCTGTAATAAGAACTCTGAGGAGGGATGATGTCCAGAACATTGTCTCCCAGTTCAGAGATGTTACCCTTTTAAATAGTCTTATGACACCACTCTAGAGATCATGAGAATCATAGCAAGAGATGTGAGCCCTACTATTTCAAGCATCACCACCACCACCATTATTACATTGTTAAGAAATTGCATTGCATGTTGGGGGTACATATTTGGGACCATCTTGGTTGTGAGTCCTAGAAGACCTGCTCCCTGCCTTTCAGACCTTTTTCCACATGGCCTGGGAGACCAGGCCCTGACTGACTCCAACTACAAAAGTGAGACAGCTGAACAGACTCTTGGGCTGGGGTTTTATTGTGGGAAGGTTATAGCTGTTATTGATATTAATTTTTGCTATTTTAGATCTTATTATTTATGTGGAAATTTGGTTGCATAATTTTTGACGCGTTATTTACTGTTTATGGCTACTTTTGTTGTTTGCAATCATGTATTTTTTCATGTTGTAAACTGCCTTGAGCATGGTTTTAGCTATTCAAAGGCCAGCATACAAATAAATGGTGCATGTATATATGTATATTAACAAAACCAGACGTGCAATTTTCATGTTGGCAGGTGGTCTATACCAGAGTGAGAAAAATGGGGTCCTCCATATGTTGTTGGACTACAGATCCCATTATCCCTGTCCATTGGCCATGTCAGGTGAGGTGATGGGAGTCCTGCAAATCTGTAGGGCCAAAGGTTGTCTATCCCTGGTCTAGATAGTTATTCCAGAAGATGTTTCTCAAGAAAGGTTGGATTCCAGCATTATTGCACTCCCTTCCCCATCTAATGCACAGAGACCAGGCTCAATTGTGCATCTCAGCTATTGATCATCTTGTTCCTCATGCACAAAACCTAACCAGTTTCTATTCCTTATACATACATTCATTTATTATAAGCTGGCCAACAGCATTTCTCATCACCATATTTATTACATTTACATCTTGTCTTTCCTCCAAAGATCATAAGGCTGCATAGTGCACAAATCATTTCCCCCCATTTTATCCTCACAAAAACCCTGTTGGGGTAGGCTAAGGATAGCAATGGCATTGTTCTCAGCTACTTCCATCTTGCTTAAGAAAAAAACAACAACCCAAAAAATCGCACCATGCTTCAATTCTCTCAAATGACAATTGCAGATATTTGTTGAATCCATAGCCCCCAATATCACAACTGCACCAGCTGGCCTGCTATTTAGTAAATTCCCAAGCTGGGCTGCACCTAGCCAATGTTCAATTGCTGGGCATTGTGTAGTTCATTGTGTGGATTGGTAGGACACAGGTGTGGAACCAGTGCCTTATAGAGAGGACACAGGCAACATAGCTCTTCACTAAAACATAAAGCATTGACAGGAAATGGCACAGTCTTTGACTTCTATTCATCTTTTCTGAAGAGGACCATTCTCTAGAAAGCAGCCTGCTACTGAGTTCTCTTATTTTCAAATGTGTCATATACACCATTGCATTTGATAAGCTCTCACAATAATAAAAAAGTCATTTTGCAACATTTCTGACCGGGGAAAAAGTCAGGGAAAGGTTGACTTCAGGGATAAGTATAACTTTTGCACAATAAAGTAACATGGATTTCTAGAAAGAACAGAGAATATATTATTTAGGAATAATTGAGATTGTGTTTCAATCAATAACAAAACTCTAACCATTTCCCACCACAAATTGAACAGTGGCATTCCACTGAGTAACTCATCATTCCAAACTATTTTATTCATATACTCCAGAAGTATCCAAAGAAGTCCTTTGATCTTTTAGTGGCTTTGCAAAATCACAGTGGAATGATTCTGTACGTTGTATTGATAGTTTTCTTTCCCCCTGTTATTGTTAAGCTGACTTTGTGTTGTATCTATATTCTTGTCCAAATTGATGCACAAGATCCTATTAGATTAGCAGGAAGAATTGTTTGATGTACAAAGGATGGAATAGTAAATGTCACTGTATTTATTTTGATGAAGGTCAATCAATACTGCTGGCTGCAGAACTCACATGTAGTGAACACACTTTTCCAGATATTAGGGGTATGATTAGAAAACGTTGACTTCTCTATACTAGCAAAAGATGCAAATGTCAAATTTTCTAAATCAATAACTTGATAAACTTGGAAGAATGCTGGTGCTAACTAGACTCATTCAATGTGTTAAAATGCTGCTTAATGCAAGGAATTATTGAAATACACAATGTAATTTGTTTAAGGTCTGCTAATATAATTCTTACTCATCTTCCAAATTTGCTTCACAAAGCTGAGACATAGTTCATGTAAGTCAAACTGCCTCAGCTAGACTGTTGCTCTCTTTCCATGCTTTAAGCAGGAAAATATAAAGAGAGATTCTAAGTCTGATCAGCTGAAGGTGCTTAGAAGCCTTCCCCTTATTGGGAAGCATATTATACAGGTTTTCCAATTGAAGAGAGACTTCTAAATGTGTTCAGCTGAATGCAGGAAGGTTGGAGATGGAGTTGATCATGACAGGGATGTTGGAGTCAGCTGACACATTATTATTATTAATTTCATTTCTATACCTCTTTATGTCTTTAAGTAAACATCTCGAAGTGGTTTACAACACATTAAAACATCAAATAAAGCAATCCAGAATAAAAAATTACCAAAGAAAGTCAAAGCAACACAATTAACAGGAAACTAAAAATATTATCTTAAAGAATTCAAAATAAAACATTAAAAAGGAGCTCAAGTACAGAATGTACAGTTAACACAGCAAAGTATAAGGTGTGCATTCAAAACAGCATAATTAACAAGAGAATAAAATGTTATCATAAGCATTGAACTACTGCACTAAGAGACATGCTCCCTCTCAGCCTGTTTAATTTCACAAGACCTGAACAGGGCTAGAGAAAGAAAATGTAAATTCAGCGTCATATGATGCAGTATTTGAATTGATAGATGGGTACTCTCAGATTCTAGTGTCCCAGGTCTAAGAGGTATAAGCCTCTTGGTAAACTATTCACCAATATAGACAGGCTTGCAGTTGTGGCACAGTCCAAACAAACCAAGCTGAAGCACAGAGAAAGTATTGGCTGTAGTCTAGGTCCATAATGGTCCAGAAGGAAGACCAGAAGAAAATCCTGGGTCAACATCACAGGCGACTGAGCAAGGAGGAAGGTCTAGAACCAGAAACCAGGAGTCCCACACCTCTGTTGTTTAAAACACATTTAAAATTGATTTCAGACATTTCAAAACATTAAGAACATCTAAAAACTTTTTTTATGTGACTTCATGTAATTAATTCCTGGCTCATCTCTCCATGACTATTGCGAGGGCCCGCAAATATTATTCAAAGCTGGCATTTGAATAATAAGCATATAGATACAGTGGTACCTCGCAAGACAAATGCCTCGCAAGACGAAAAACTCGCAAGACGAAAGAGTTTTTCGTTTTTTGAGTTGCTTCGCAAGACGAATTACCCTATGGGCTTGCTTCGCAAGACGAAAACGTCTTGCAAGTTTGTTTCCTTTCTCTTAAAACCGTTAATACCCAGGGTGCATTGCTTGAAGAGGTGCAGTTGCGACTTGACTTCGAGGAGCAACTCATAGCACGCGGTGTGGTAGCCTTTTTTTGAGGTTTTTGAAGACTTTGGTGATTTTTGAAGGTTTTCCAAAACTTCTTTTGCAGCCATTTGGTAAGTTAAACTTTTAAAACTTTTTTGGGGTTTTTTGGATTTTGGGTTGGGGTGTTTGGAATTCAAGGACTTGGTGTTGGGGAGGGGTTTGCAAGAATCTGGAAGCTTGTGTGTTTTTTTCTGCATTTTTATGATTTTTTGTGACCATTGGGGCACTCTGCTGTTGTTAAAAAAAAGATTTCTGGGTTTGGATTTCTGTGTGGTGGGTGGCTGGGGGGGTAAGGGAATTGTTGAGAAGGGGTTTGCAAGAATCTGGAAGCTTGTGTGTTTTCTGGGAGGTTTGGTGCTTTTGAATTTTTTGGATGTGAAGCACCGATTTTTTTGGGGGGGGGTTGCGAAGGTAGGAGCCGTGCTGCCATGGGGCCCAAGAAGACTGCTGCTGCAGAGGCTGGCGAAAGGAAGAAGGAGAAGGTTACGCTGGAAATGAAGAAGGAGATCATCCGGAAGCACAACGGTGGAATGCGTGTGACAGACCTCGCCAGGGAGTATGGGAGGAATCCATCGACCACCGGGACCATCCTGAAGATGAGGGAGAAGATCCTTGTGACTGATGTAGCCAAGGGAGTCACCAGGATCGCGAAGAACCGCCCAGCTGTTCTGGAGGAGGTGGAGAAGTTGCTGCTCATCTGGTTAGAAGAGAAGCAGCATGCAGGGGACACAGTGACTGAGGCAGTCATTTGTGAGAAGGCCAAGGCCTTGCACGCAGACCTCGTCCGGCAACAGCCAGGAACCTCAGGCGAGCCAGAAGTCGTCAGCGAGCTGGTGGAGGAGCACGACCACGAGCTGACCACCCAAGAGCTGGTCAAACTGCAGGCAGAGGCTGCGCAGGAGCAGGCCTTGCTGGAAGAGGAGGAAGCAACTGAGGAACGGCTGTCCTCCAAAGAACTGAGGGACATTGCCAGAAGTGGAAATATGTGCAGGCTTTTGCACAGCGGCACCATCCTGACAAGGACCTGACACGTGACCTTGCGAACACTTTTGATACTAGGGTCATGTCGTCTTTCAGGGAGGTGCTGAAAAGGCGGATGAAGCAGCAGACCATTGACAGGTTCTTCAGCAAGAAGCAAAGAGTGGAAGAGGAACCTTCTTTAAGTTGTCCCCCAGAGTCTTAGAAAATGTATGTACAGTACACTTTGGTGATTTTTAAATGCTTTTTCTGTCATGTTTAGAAACTTAAATTATTGTTCCTTCAATTTTTGAAATGCTCTTTACAGTATGTGTGACTTTAAAGAGCACTTAATAAACTCTTTTTGTACCAAATTTGGCTTTGTTTGGACTTTTTTTGACCATAGGAACGCATTAATTGATTTTCAATGCATTCCTATGGGAAACCATGCTTCGCAAGACGAAAAATTCGCAAGACGAAAAAACTCGCAGAACGAATTAATTCCGTCTTGCGAGGCACCACTGTATTGCAATTCCATCAAATGATTACAAGTAACTGGCAATTGCTCGTTCAAGTAAGAGACCAAGGGTGTCTGAATGAGATAGGGGAGAAATTTGATTCTATTTGTATTTCACTAAGAAATTACCTGTTTCACCATTCCCAAACTGACACATGAACCGAAACACAAATATGCTTCTAAAAATCCCTGCTTCTCCAAATTTTGCAATGCAGTTCTTCAAACAAATAATGTGGTATGTTTTTGTTTTTTTAAAAAAGAATATATTAGCGAAAAGCAAGCATGAAAGTACATGTATTGGCAAAAATAGCATAAAGGTAAAGGTAAAGGGACCCCTGACCATTAGGTCCAGTCGTGTCTGACTCTGGGGTTATGGCGCTCATCTCGCTTTATTGGCCGAGGGAGCCGGCGTACAGCTTCCGGCTCATGTGGCCAGCATGACTAAGTCGCTTCTGGCGAACCAGAGCAGCGCACGGAAACGCCGTTTACCTTCCCGCCGGATCGGTACCTATTTATCTACTTGCACTTTGACATGCTTTTGAACTGCTAGGTTGGCAGGAGCAGGGACCGAGCAACGGGAGCTCACCCCGTCATGGGGATTCGAACCGCCGACCTTCTGATCGGCAAGTTCTAGGCTCTGTGGTTTAACCCACAGCGCCACCCGCTTCCATAAAAATAGCATACAGAAACGCATATTAGGAAGAATTGCCAAACCGTGTCTATCAGCCTTGAAACTACATACAAAAATGCATATATTGAGAGAAACGTACTGTAAAAAAATTATGAGTGCTTTGAAAATAAATTAATTAATAGCAAGCTGCTGCAGAAAAGTGGGAAACTGAATTTAGGATTAGAAAGAGGAGAAACTGAAATTGACAATAAAACCTGGAGAATCCTGGCAACTGCTAGGAGCAACAGCTCTGTGAGGTCAGCCTCCTTAACAAACTACAGCTCCCAGGATTCTTTGGGGGAGCCATGACTGTTAAAGTGGCGAAATAGTGCTTTAAGCATATGGTGTGTGGATGTGACCTCTGCTTGCCTTAGTCCTATACCCAGTGCCTCATTGTTCGTAAATAGGAATTTATTTTTCATCCGCTGCCAGCTGTCAATGCTATATTTTAAAGCGGGTGGGGAGAGCTGCCAATTGCCAGTTAAAAAGAACAAATGAGTAAGTTGGATTACGGTGCAATCATGGTTATAAACATTTATATTAATTTACTACCAATCAGATAGCAAATATGTGCAATTGGTTTTAATTTATCTGGGCTGGTGCACATGGAAGCATATTCCACTTTCAATTAAATTCATCATTTGATCCATCCTTCAGAGATTTCTGCCTGCAATTGGTGTGTGCAAAAATATTGGGGTGGGTGGGGAGTAAGTATGACTGTAGATCTGTGCCTAATTATTTAATGAAAATAATACAGGAAGACCTAACCTTCAGCTCCAAGGCACTTGCAAGTCACGTAGTTTGTGAATGCAGCCGTACTATTGCAGGGACACTGCAGAAAAACTGAACATGTGTTGTGTCCATAAAATAACCAGTATTAATGATAGCCTGCATATTAACTTATAGAATAACTAAAGCCTTCTGGCCATTTAATTTATGAACTGTCACTTGTACTTCCTGGGCAGGAAAGAAAACAATGTTGTCATTAACAACAGTGACATTTGCTGCTTTGCTTCATTTCATGTATTTTTGGAAAGACACTTTCAATTTTAAATGTCAAACAGTGCTCTGACCACATGCTCTAAATAATACATATCACAGATTTCTTTTTTTTCTTTTCTTTTCTTCCCCATTGCAAATCTCAGGCTGAAGCTAGGATGAGATGGGAGAAGTGTGGCTTCCACTGAAAAGAGCAACCCCACATCTCCTCATTCTCCTCTCTTCCTTGGTAGCATCTACTAATGGGGTCCTCAACATGGAAGCATAATGGAAGCCTTCCACCCTCTTTGGCATATGTCAAGCTCCCCTTCCCCTCTTTTTCTTTTATTTTTAAATTGTGTTGTTGTTTGGATCTCATGTTAGCATTCTAGAGATATATGGTTCCATCTGTGTCACATATCTCTGAAGGGGACGACTAGGTTAGGCTAATCCCATGTTATTGCAAAATGCTGCTACAGTATATTAAACTAACCTGATTTTGGTTGCAATCTCTATTTTGCATTTCAGATAAAGTTGGCATCTCAGACTATGGTCCTATAATCACTTCCTGAGAGTATGTCAGTTGGGATCTACTTCTGAGTAGACAGGCATAGGAGTACATTGCTAATTTTGCCTTAAAGTACACTTTGTGTGTGTGTGCCGGTGTGCGTATGCACGCACGTGTGGTTTAATTACAAAATGTGCTGGTTCTGATTGAATAAATTACATGATTAAATCCTACACTGGATACAGAACAGTGCAAGTTATATTAAAAAGTCATTATATTTGTAACTCAGAGCAAGGCATTATAATTAAAAGGCAATTGGATGAAATTAGCTTTGAGACTACATGCTTTTAAGCAGGATTTGCTAAATGAACATTAACAGTTAACATGTGCCTTTTATTAGCTCATCTACTTTCTCCCACACACACCAAGACTCCATAGACAAAGTTAAAAAACTTAAATATCAGCAAAAGAGAACACATGAAAGACACCCACGCAGAGTTTTCCCATTGCACTCTGGTGGTGACCAAGCCCATTGCATTGTGATCTAAGCCATTGATAAATCAAAGTGGAGGACCCTGAATGGGCTACAGTGTACTCCTTGTTGTTGTTTTTTAGATATTTCATTTCCTACAGCTGCACAGAATGGAAAACACACAGCTGCTTTGTGTTGTATACCAGCTATCACTAATTTAATTGTTGGCCATTAGCAGCCAGGTATTGCAAAGAAGAAATCTGGTTTTATACAATCATCATTATGTCCTTAATAGGTAAATCTCACAAGTTTAAATGGGCTGTGGAAAACGTTATTCCAGAGAATAGGTCAAAATAAGACAATTCTTTTCCTCACAGTTGGTTTTTAGTGAATGCACTAGTCTCATTTCCCCCCCCAATTGTGATCAATTTTCTGCCTTTTTTCTCTCCCACTTCAAAAGTTGTAAATTGACTTGAAACCGATGGCCCCAAACTATAGGTCCTTTAATGTGTGAGCTTTGAAACCTAATGGCAACAGTAGCTTTCTCTCCCAGCTCTCCTTCTCCTCCACAATGACAGGCACACTTCCTCTTCCCTGCCTCTTATCTCCCTGATATTGGGCCTGGTGCTTTAGTAGTGTTATATGAGATGGGCAAGGGACATAGCTCCCTCCCTGATGCTGGTGATAGTGGAAGAAGGGGGAACTTGAGCCTCTGCTGATGACTGTGGTGGAGAGAGGAAAAGGAAGAGAATGGAACGAAGAGAGGAGTCGTTTTCCCCCTTAGATTGAAAATGTGAGCGTGGAGAAAACTCAGGGGTCATATTGCCTGACCTGTATTGAAGACAAGGGTTTATGAGTCACCATGATTCACATTCCAAACCCAAAAAGGTACAAATTCCGGCTTATAGTCTCTTGTGGTGCAGGGTGTATTTTGTGCAGCCACAAGGTCATCATAGAAGTTTGGATCAAAATGTGGCAATTTAAGGACTTTATGATCCTTTAAAGAAGAAATTATTGGAAGTACAGCCTCTGAACACATGAGCACTATGCTGTAAATACTAGAAACAGGAATGGAACAGAGTATGCTGTCCAGCTGGCCAGAAGTGGAGCTCTCTGTCCTCTTTCTTAGGGTTTTTTTCCTGCCTAGAGATCTTGTCCTGTCCTCCCTCTATCTCTCATTCCTCTCCTTACCATCTGCTACCCTCACAACCTGTCCACCACAATTTTCAGCACAAAAGCCACAACAACAAAATGTTCCAAACATTTTGTTTGGAAAGGAGCATCAAATTATACCCCTGCTCATCATACACTTTAAGAAGACTTTCCACAGCATTTAGACATCAGCTTCTACCTTCATCGACCCACCAACCCCTGAAGTAAGCAGCTTCACCTTGCTGTTGGGTTGAGCCATCCTTCAGGCAAACTGGTTTTTGCAGTAATGGTGGCCAACATTCAGTTTTTCTTAAGGACTTTGAGTTTCATTTGGATTTTGGTGTATCACTGCTGACCATCACATATTTCATATTCCCTTGAGTTAATTTAAATACACTACTGTTGAGTTTTTTAAAAATAGAAACATTGGCAACATATACAGTGGTACCTCTGGTTAAGAACTTAATCCGTTCTGGAGGTCCGTTCTTAACCTGAAACTGTTCTTATCTTGAAGTATCACTTTAACTAATGGGGCCTCCCGCTGCCGCCACGCCACTGCACAATTCCTGTTCTCATCCTGAAGCAAAGTTCTTAACCTGAGGTACTATTTCTAGGTTAGCGGAGTCTGTAACCTGAAGCATCTGTAACCTGAAGCGTCTGTAACCCAAGGTACCACTGTATACTGTTATTTCCATTTTTGGCCCAGCTTGCAACATCATGCAGCCCCACCCTCCAAGCCATACATTGTCATGCCAAACATGCGTTTCATTTTGCTAAGTACTTTCTAGCCACCTGTTTTAATGGATCCAAACAAACCGGAAACAAGAAAATCATGAAGCAATGCTGAGTGTCAGACTCAGCCTAGCAGGAGGCAGGCAGTTCAAATCTGGGCAGATGGAAACAGTGTAACTCTTGAGGTGTTTTGATTCTGAGCGAACACAGAAAAGAGGGCATCAGGGACATATATGCACAGCCACTTTGCTTGTTGCATCACTGTCCGCAAGCTGGAGGCAAAACTTATGAATCAGGAAGTCTCCTGCATTCATGGAAGTTCCCCACACATTTCAGAACCTTGGAAAGTTAGGAGATAAGTACAGGAGGTTCCCCAACTCAGACCTTCACCTTTCTTAAGAAGAACTCTGCTGAATCAGGCCAAAGGTGCATCTCAACTTGCATCCTAATCTCACAGTGACAAACCAGACACCTATGGGAAACCCATAAGCAGAACTTGAGCATAAACAGCTCTCTCCCTACTTGTAATTTTCCAGCAATCAGTATTCAGAAGCAGAATTCCTCCAAGAGTGGAGGTAGAACACAGCCATTGAGGCTTGTGGCAAATGATGGTCTTATCCCTCCACTCCAATTTTAGAAACACAAAGTGATAAAAAATGGTAATGGGGCAATGCAAGAATGTTTGTCCCTCCCTGCAATCCTCTCTGACATGTTTACTCAGAATCATAATGCCGGAAGAGGGCTAATTTGAGTGGGGGTTTGGGAGAGGTTCCAGAAGAGGTTATATTAGCCATGTGTTTTAAAACATTTTTGACTATTTCATATTAAATTGCTTTTTAAAACTTCTGTGAACTAGACAAACGCAGTAGGAGGAGATGAGGATGAATTTCCATTTTCAGCCTAGCTAATTGGAGATCCCTTCCTCTTCTAAAATAGCTAGTGAGCAAAATTGGTAGCTTCTGCTGGGAGATGTTAATATGCAGAGAGATACGTAATTTCTCCTGTGATTCTTATAGTAGACTAAGGCTGCAATCCCAATCCCCTTTACTTCTGTGAAAACCTGTTTAGGATTGCAGCCTAAAGTTCTTCAGGGGTATATTGGGATCCAAAGTGATCAGGGCGGAAACTGGCATGTTTTACACATCCCACTTTTTAATATATAAAGTAGCTTGCTCATATTATTTCTTGGCCAGTAACATTTATTTCACATTCTTCTTTCTGCTAATGCATTTTGAATACAAGGTTGACTGCTATTGTACTTCAGTGAGCAAATTGTTCACTGCAGTGAGTCGCTCTGGATTAAATCTGCCAACACTGTTCTTCAGTTTGCAACTTTCCATATTCTCCTGCAGCCAAGTCTTAGGAGCCACAAGGGGGAAAGACTATAAAAAGAACCTTGCTGGATACCATCTAATCTAGAAGCCTGTCACCAGCAGTGGCCAGCCAGGTATTCCTGGAAAGCCCAAGAGCAAATCACACCCACTGTTTGCACCTCAACAGTTGGCCTTCAGTGGCCAACCATATCTGAATTTGAATGTTGTTTTTCCCCATCATAACTAACAGTCACTGATTTGGTAGGCTTCTTCTCCATGAATACGTCCAATCCCCTTGTATATTAATCTAAACCATTGGCTATCATCATAGCTCCATAAATTAGGCTATTAACACTTCCTGGGAATAAGCCCTGTTGAAATAAATGAGATTTAATTTTGAGAAGACCGGTATAAGATTGTGCTGTTAAGGTGCTTATTATATCTTCTTTCATCTAAGTCAAGGATGGAGAACCTTTCTTTAGCCTGAGGACCACATTGCTTCCTGAGCAACCTTCTGGAAGCCAGAGGCAAAAGTGGCCAGGACATTAAATGTGAATTTTATCTTTGTATAGTAGATCAGTTTCTTCACCGTCTTCCTTCATTTAGGCAAGCAATATACAGGATCTGAGTTCTGGGGCACATCCCAGCTCCTGAGCCTAGGGGTCCTTATGCCTGTTATTAACTATTGAGTTCCAATGATTCTGGGACGCGGGTGGCGCTGTAGGTAAAACCTCAGTGCCTAGGACTTGCTGATCATAAGGTCGGCGGTACGAATCCCCGCGGCGGGGTGAGCTCCCATCGTTCGGTCCCAGCTCCTGCCCACCTAGCAGTTCGAAAGCACCCCTAAGTGCAAGTAGATAAATAGGTACCGCTTTCTAGCGGGAAGGTAAACGGCGTTTCCGTGTGTGGCACTGGTGCTGGCTCGCCAGTTGCAGCTTCGTCACGCTGGCCACATGACCCGGAAGTGTCTTTGGACGGCGCCGGCTCCCGGCCTCTTGAGCGAGATGAGCGCGCAACCCTAGAGTCAGACACGACTGACCTGTACGGGGAGGGGTACCTTTACCTTTCCAATGATTCTAAATCATAAACTTTCAAAGCACTTTCTTGTAAGAGATGGAGAAGCCGAATTGTACACAGTATTACAAATGCTGCTTAGTTTTAGCAATGGATTATTTTTTTTAAGTACCATACAGTACTGGCGGTTTTATTTTCAGTTCCTTTCCTTGTCTTACTTTCACTAGTGCTTCCCAATGAGGGGAAAAGAAAGGAAGAAAAGCATATTGACTGAGCAGTAAGCCCCAATGAATACAATAAATAACACCAAACTCCACCATCATTTTGTGATTGGTGGGACTCAATAATTTCCATCTCTCTCAAGGGGCCCCAGTGGATAGAGAGTATCAGAATCACAGCAAATAAGACAAACAAATCTGCTTAATGTTGCACTATGTCAACCTTTTCATTGAACTACCCACCATGATCTGTTTCCTAGTTGGACACTTTCAGTTTAGCTCTCTACCAAGCATACATGGTTAGGATTTTTGTATCACTTTTAGGCTTACTTACATGGAATGTCATTTGCCATTTTGTTGCCCACTCACCCAGCCTGGAGAGTTCTTCATAGATCACAGGTTGGTTGGGTTTTCACCATGTTGGGCAATCTACTGCCATTAACAGCACCTTACTATTCACATCCACACTTGACACCAGATCCTGGATTAATAAATTAAACTTTACAGATACCAAAACAGATCCTTTGGAGACCCTATTACCTCATTTTATCTGTTGTGAGATCTGCCAGTTTATACCTGCTCTCAGCTTTCTTTTCTTCAACCAGATACCAATCCATAAGATAACCCCTACCACAGATCCCCATATGACAGAGTCGTTAAGTTTGTTTAGGCACCTTTGCTAAGCAACTTTGTAAAGAGCTTTTAGAAAATTAACTATGTGCCTATTGGATATTCCAGGGGTCAGCAAACTTTTTCAGCAGTGGGTCGGTCCACTGTCCCTCAGACATTGTGGTGGGCCGGACTATATTGGGGGGGTATGAATTAATTCCTATGCCCCACAAATAACCCAGAGATGCATTTTGAATAAAAGGACACATTCTACTCATGTAAAAACACACTGATTCCCGGACCATCCGTGGGCCAGATTTAGCAGGTGACTGGGCTGGATCCAGCCTTAGTTTGCCTACCCATGGGATATTCCATCAATAGGCTTCTTGACACTCTCAAATCTAAAAGGGCAAGGTTGGTGAGAGAGGCAGCTATGCTGAATCATCCTAGACAAGGCTTGTTTTGCTATATGTTTAATGTTTAGCTTTCATAATGTTTAACACAATTTTACCCAGACATTAGACTAACACAGGCTTCCTCAAACTCGGCCCTCCAGATGTTTTTGGCTTACAACTCCCATGATCACTAGCTAGCAGGGCCAGTGGTCAGGGATGATGTGAATTGTAGTATCAAAACATCTGGAGGGCTGAGTTTGAGGAAGCCTGGACTAACATGTCCCCCTCTCCACCAGCAGCCTGCCCAGTCGCTTTAAAAAAATTGCATTACGTTGACTAGTTATGCAGTATGAAGGCTGATTTCACTTACAAGTTTCATAGTTTTGTTAAAAGATTGACTATTTTGCAACTGCGTTCCATCTCGACTCTGCCAATTAATTTGTCCATGATCCTTCAATTTCATTTCCTGTTAGTTCTACTGTATTCACCTCAGTTCAGCTTCATACCCACAAGAAGTGGTTCAGACATGAGTACCTGTCAAACAACTGCAGTGGAGACAGACAAAAGGGGTTCATTTAGCTTCTCTGCAGTTACTGTTTCCCTTACAAAACTCTCACCCTTGTAATAATGTAACAAACTACCTTCTCAGCTGCTTCCCTGCTTTTGCTATATCTTTATTCTCCTTATTTGTTTAACACTTCCATTTGTTAAAAGGAAGCCATCAAGCATTTTATCATTTCCTTGACTTTTCAAGTCCTCTTGGACTAAATCTGCAGTCTACATCCTGTCTGAGTCTCTATTCTCACAATTTAAAATAGCCTCTGTGTGTACTGAAGACATATGACCCTGATGACTCTTCAGTTCCTTCAATTTCCTTTTAATTAAACTCTCCTTAAAACAAGTTTCTTCTTTTGAAATGAAATTTGACCATGCTGGGCTTTCTGGGAAACTGTCCACTTACATATATGTTGAATTTGTGGTTTCTCCTGATTGTTTCAGCAACTCTCACACCAAATCTTCAGCACCACATTCAGGATTAAATCCATTTCTTATCCCTTGTAGGTTTCATGACTAACTTTTCTAAGGCACTATTATTAATAATCTCCAGAGATTTTGTCTGTCACAATTTGAAATTATGCACATTTGCTCTGTAAAGGTGAGTATAAGTTGAAGTCACCCATCATTATAACATTTTATCATGCATTCCTTTTGAATTTTATGTCAGTTAAGTAAGGCTGTGAATAAACTTAAATTTGTTCAGAAGCAATGAAATATCCCTGATTTCCATCAAACTCCCAGAAGCGGTGAGGATAAGCATGATATTAAGATTCATTACTTAGTCCATAGAAGAAATGTAGATATATGACTGGGGGGGGGGGAGCTCTCATCATGTCAAGCTTTCTAGATAATGGTTCTGGTTTTAGATTAAATGTCTGCTGTAATTTTTGTATTTTCTACCACTGTAGAGAAAATGAACATACCTGCAGTTACAAACTTTTTCAGAGTGGCCACCAGTTCAATAGAATTTTAAATATAGATGCAAGGCGGATCAATAAATTTTTGCTTTACCAAACTCAGTTCTCAAGAAAGTCATAAGAGTTAACAGTTGAACAGTTGAGATGTGGCTTGCCTTTCGAAATAACAGAATATAAGGAACTAGCAGAATGTTATCTCACTAACAATTATTAAGGAAGCACCCACAAAAAAAGAAATCTGACGAATGGGTGGAAAGATCCATTCAGAAAAAGGCAGGGAGCACACCAACATTTTGTTCCTCTATAGAGTACACATTAACTTGCTGGTCACCGAACAACAGCAACAATTAACAATGGACACTAATGTCATTTGCATCTTTAACTATTTTCTCATTTTTCTTCTTCATGAATACATTTTGAAATGTTGACAGAAAACATATTTATAAATGCATCGCCTGAGAGAAAATTAATTTTGCAGTGCACATTTATGTGTGGATGTTTTTAAAAAATCTTGCAGATTTATGTAGAAATGGGACAATACAGACTTATGGGTGAACAAATGCAGAAAGGACACCAACCAGAAATAGACTGATTTGTTCTTACCTTTATGTGAGATTAAAAAGAGAAAATAAGTGACTGAATGGAAGAAGTGAACCAGTTTCTTTGCTTTATCTTTTTGACATGGAGGACTCACCTGCCTCTCCTAATGGTCTTATGTACAAAACAGAAAGTGCAAGTATTGCAAAGAAATCTCAAAGTCATTACTAATCAAATGATTTCAAAACTACTCCGGCCAGCAGTAGAATATTAAATGAAAGAGGACACAGATATGACAGGAAGCCTAAAGCTGTTCTCTTATATAATCAAGGATTCTAAAACCTCTGGGTAGTGGATTTCTGACCAGTGAAGGAATCATACCAGAACTTGACAAGTCATTCATTACAATAGAATGGTCTATTAATGTGTCTCCTTTTCCCAAGGTTACTGAATGAATGAACGAACCCTTAGACCTTCCTTTCTGAAAATGGGAAAAGCAATGCAAAGAAAAGCTAGCTTGCCAGTTAATATTTCAAGCAAATGGTCCACAAGGTGGCTCACTAATTTTCACTTTTATAACAATATAGTAACAGAAAACAAACATTCAACAACTGACTTTACACGCACTGCAAAAACCAGCACAGAAACAGTGCTTTTTATCTGTCACATTCCATTAAATCTATGAGGGGGAAAATAGATTTTTTTATTTGGACCTTAAATAATAGTAGGGTTTACTTGGTGCCTCTTGGGAGGGAGTTCAACATTTGGGCACCACCACAGAGAAGGCCCTGTCCATGGGAAGACTTGGAAGAGACCACACTGAAGATTTTAAGAAATGGAACAGGTTCTTTTACAAGTAGGCAACCTTTCAGATTATTCAATCCCAGACTGTTTATGTCAAGATCAGCCCTTTAAATAATGTCCAGAAACACACCTAATCAGATCACTAAGCACTGTTATAAATGGCTCTACCCATACCTGCTAACAGACTGGCTGTTGTACTCTGCACCAACTGAAGCTTCCAAATCGTCAGCCCCATATACAATTCATCACAGCACTCTACTCTGCTATCAAATGTGTCCAGAGTGTTTTTCTGTTTTGCAGAAAGCGCTACTGTTGACAGCACTGTCCCAAGACACTGTGCTGCCTGGAGCAAATGGCAAGAGGGTGTCTCCACCAATTCCACACACAGAAGGTGATCAGATTGCAAGCTGAATCTTATTTCAAGGCTGGTGATTGGATTGTGTCCTGCACCACATCCGAGGGCAGAAGGGTTTAGGGAAGTCAGGGAAGGACATGTGGCACACACTGCTGCATCATACAACACCCCACTATCACTTCCTATTCACCCCTCTCAGAATCTGCCACCCGAGGTGGCTGTTCCACTCTGCCAAACGGTAGGGCCAGCTCTGCTGCTTGAACCAGCTGCAGCTCATGAAAGGTGCTTCCGGCACAAAGGCTGCTTGGGTGTGCATTTGCAAGCTGGGTCTGAAAGAACTCTCAACGTCCACAAATTTGGACCCGGTCCAAAACAGTGAGTGCAATTTGAACTAGATCAAGCTGGGTCCCTTTAAAACAAATTAAAAGCAAAAGCAAACAAGAACCTGTTTTATTTGAGAAAATTATTCATTCCCAGGGGAGTGAGAAGCACAGTGTTTATAAAAAGTTGTCTTGTGTCAAAGATCCATTATAGCTTAGATTTAATCATCACCATTCAGTTAGTAAACAGTGAGTAATTGAGCGCTGTACATGCATGTTTGTATGAAGTGTCCATAGAGGCCATTTGACATCATGTCCATTCTTAAATCATTAAGTGATGAGCAAACACTTAATGTGATGGATGCACAAGCATGTTAAAGACTCAATTCAAGCAGATCTGCCTATTTTTCTTTCCCCCTTAAACTTTGGTTAGACCCATCATGCTAATTGATTGAATGCCTCAATCCCCCCTCTAAATTTGCTGTGAGATTTAAAAGCTTTGCTCCAAGGAGCAGGAAGAAAAATTTGTTGTTGCTTTTTAAATAGAATTAATGGTATGAGTGAATTAATACTTAGTTTAAATAAAGAGTGCAGGCTTACTCAGAAGTAATTACCTGGCTGCAAAAAGGAGGTCCACATGACTCCACACGCACATGTTTAAAGAACACACTTTGTGGATTCTGAGGCCAATCCTGCCCTTAACAATATTGCATGCAATAGCCATTCCCATGCCCCAGCCACACACAGTGAAAAGGTTTTCACACCAACTGTTTGTTCATCTAACATGTGTAGCCCTCCTCTACATGTTACTACCAAGTAAACACACACATGATAGCAGCTATGCAACACAATCCTACATGTCTTCTCAGAAGGATGTCCCACTCACACACAGGAAGGGGATAGATGGGAGGAAGGTGGTCCTTACTGGAAAGGCAGGGTAGAAAGGTTCTCTCATGGTGGGAGACTGGGAGACAAAGTAGGGTCCCAGGTGGGAGCTGGGAAGGTCTATCTTTATGTGTCTGGATAAATGACATGATATATATGATGTGATATATAAATGTGATAAAGGACTTCCCCTTCTTTCTCTCTTTCTCTTTCTCTTCTTTTTTCTCCTTTCTTCTCCTTTATTGGTTTCTTATTCTTATTTTTATTGAGATTACTTTGATTTTTATTGTATTTTATGTCAAAAACTTTCAATAAAAATTCTCTCTCTCTCTCTCTCTCTCTCTCTCTCTCTCTCTCTCTCTCTGTGTGTGTGTGTGTGTGTGTGTGTGTGTGTGTATAATGTCCCACTGACTTTAATGGGACTACTCCCAGCTAAGTATGTATATGATTGCAGCCTTAATCCATTCTGTTAACAAAGTAATCAACAAAAGCTTCAGTTGATTGGTGGGGATCAATTTCAGTTATTGGGGCTGTGAGTTGAAGGTATAGTTTCTAAAATTTCTGTTCTGATTAGTTTCTGTTAACAAAGAAAATATTAAAGGCAGCTTTTCTTTCTATTGAAACATTGCTTTCATTTCTTAAATGAAAAACTCTGCTTCCCTCAGTTGTTGAGGTGTTAAATTTTTAGCACCTTTATACTGAGCTTCTCTCATATGCAAATTTGTTGAATGAGATCACTTCACAGGAATGTGCTTGCTCACCTTCAATTGATTGACAGCCATATTTAAAATGTAGAAATGTCGCCACTTAGAGTGTTGCCCTGAATGGGGATTCAAATCCTCGTTCTGGGAATTGTGATCCTCCAAGAGAGACAGAATAGTAATCTTATTCATCACCATTATCATCATCTGGGCTTTTTTTCCCCAGCCAGAACTCACTGGAACTCAGTTCTAAGAGAATGAGGGAGGTGTTCATGGTGAGTTGCAGACCTCTTTAATAATAATAATAATTAATAATATAATATTCTTTGAGAAATCAAGCTTCTTCTAACCTCCTTCATAAAACTTTCAAATGTAAGCTGGCCATTCAGTATTTGAGAAAATTGCTTGCATTAGAATCTAGGCTGCCTTGGCAGGGAGAGGGAATCAAAATCCAATTTAAAAAGCAAATACTAGACCAAATATATCATTAACAGAAGTAGTATACTTGCTACTCAGTCACAGCAACCTTCACCCCCTTCACACACTTAAAGCTTTAAAGAAAATGGCATTAAAAAAATGAATGTTACATAGACAACATCAGTTTTATCCTTTCTATCAATTAAAACGCAGGAAGCATGCTTCTTCGCCACTCACTTAGAAGGGAAAGCTCCCAGACTGAACAGCCAAGATAATTCATAAATAGAAATAACATTGCGAAATTGCTTTGACCGCTTCCGCCAGATTCAATCAGATTCAAACAGGTAGCAATATCAGTCAGAGGAAAAAGAAAAGGAAGGCAGTTATATGTACAAGTATAATGAAAGTTTTCAATAGCTGTGGATACAGAGGTGTTTCTGAAAAACAATAGGAACCTGCTTTAAAAATGAGTTGATACATGCCATGCAAAGTGCTTTTGAGCCCCTCTCTCACTGCCGGGGTGTGAATGTGAAAGAATATCATTCCTTTCACATTCCTTAAGATGGGACCTGGGGTGGGTGGGTGTAAAGTGAGCATGCTGGTGTTCCAATGCAGGCCAATCATAGGGATGGTGTGGTCTTTATATAGTGGCACCGTCCTCTTCTCAATTCTGTAACAATGATCCTACAATTATGGGGGTGGGAGGGTGGAAAGAGTGGAAGTTGCCATTTTGTTGGTTTGTGGATGGAGGAGGCTGTTGTCCTCAGCTCGCTGTTGAGTGTAAGCGGCGGAGGAATGGGAAGCAGCCAGTTTCTCTCTTGTTGGGCCTTTGTAGAGGTGGGAAATTATGGGAATTGTAGCCCTAAACATCTGGAGGGTATCATGTTGGCCTTCCTTGTTAGAAAACAACCATCTCTGTCAAAAAGAAAGAGAAAGCCTGCATCTATAGGCCTAGCACCCAATAATAATAATAATAATAATAATAATAATAATAATAATAATAATAATAATAATAATTTATTTATACCCCGCCCATCTGGCTGGGCTTCCCCACTACCAAGACGGCCCTCTGCCTAGTTCCCTGTAACTTGGCTTCTCGCAGTAAGGGAACCACCAGAAGGCACTGGACCTCAGTGTCCGGGTAGAATGATGGGGATGGAGACACTCCTTCAGATATAATGGAGATATAATAGTTCAAAGCACATGGGAACATCTTATTGCGTAATTGTGATCCTTTAGCTGGAAGTTTGTGCTCTTCTCTTTGCCCCACTTTGTTCCACATCTCTGATGGTAGATGATAGATGATAGATAGATAGATGATAGATAGATGATAGATAGATAGATAGATAGATAGATAGATAGATAGATAGATAGATAGATGATAGATAGATAGATGATAGATGATAGATGATAGATGATAGATGATAGATGATAGATGATAGAAAGATAGATGATAGATAGAGTGTCCTAGGAATGGAAGTGCTAATCACAAGACTCTCTTGTCTGCTGGTGAAATGGGCAAGAATTGATACATGGCAATTGCTGGTTTTTGCAATAAGTAGGGGAATGTTAGCAAGCAGGCAACTAATACTGAAAGGAGGGGTAATGATTTTGTTCTTATTGTTATTTCACAAAATATAAATTAAGATGTATGCCGTGTCAGCCCAAAAAGTGCTTCTATAAGTTGGTGTTTAACTATACATATATCAATAAAGGTCTTATGATATCATCAAATATTCATGGTATTGCACAAACTGTTCTGCTTTTCAGCCATTGCTTCACTTATTAAGTTAGCCATGCATAACATTGTCTGGGTATGTATGTATTTTAGGCATTTCACTATAAAAGGCAAAGTTTCCAAAGTGGTTCCCATTAAATTAAAAAAATATAAATGTTAAGGCTGCAGTCCCTAGGAGTGCCACGGAACTCAGTGGGACTTATTTCTGAGTAGATAGGCATAGGATTTGTGGTTTAAAAATAACAACTGACAATAAAACACACACAAAAAATAGTGAAAACTGAACAGCAGGGGAAAGCAGATCCAGATTAAACCATCAATAACATATTAAAACACACTAAAATGACAATGTAATTTTATGTAAATTGTGTAATTATTATACT
The DNA here is from genome assembly GCF_965112155.1 of Podarcis liolepis. NCBI lineage: Eukaryota > Metazoa > Chordata > Lepidosauria > Squamata > Lacertidae > Podarcis > Podarcis liolepis. The sequence goes on from NC_139564.1 coordinate 52,734,939, forward strand.
CTTATGTTATGTAACACTATAATTATATCAACAATGCAAATAAATGTTTATTTATCCTGTGAACCGCCCTGAGACCTGCAGGTATGGGATGGTATATAAAATCAGTCATCATCATCATCATCAACATCTACTGGACACAGTGGGCTTCTGGTGTGATGGATCCTCTTGACCTGTAAGGAAAACTTACGTATGCTGGAAACTCCACACTTTAATTTGTAAGGACCCAGGATAAGAGGAGAAGCTCTTTAGTTAGTGTTCTGAGAGCATGCTCTGAGCAAAGAAAGCTTTGCATCCTCTATAACCAAGAACTTGAGGACCTCAATGATTTTCTATTTTTGGTCTGAATTTCTCACTAGTCCTGCTTTGCTGACTCTGGAGCAACCAACTGTGCTTCATTCAATCTTGTGGGCTCCAACTTCTCAGATGTCTTTGCCAAAGAGTTTACTTGTTCCTAGCATCTCTTTCTAGTGAATTTCAATTCGATTCTCCCAAACTTATGTGGGCTACCCTGTGTTTCACATGCAATCTAGCCCTAGACACCTGTTCATGGCATGCATATCTCTACAGGGCCCTACATCAGGGAAGTGGACTCTGTGGTCCTCTAGATGTTGGTCTCCAACTCCCATCAACCTCAGTCAGCATGGCCAGTGCTTAGGAAAAGTGAGAGTTATAGTTCAACAACATCTGCAGGAACACAGTTTCCCCATGCAACCTTAGCTGACCACAGTCTTCACTGGAACATCTGGGCTGTTTATATGGAGCAAAGGAAAAGAAAACTTGGGGAGAATACAATGATTTGGTTAGAGAAACTTGATAGTGTTTCATATTTACACCCCTCTATGAACCTGTGTATATATTGAGTGAAGATAGAATTTGGTAAATGTATAGCACTGCAGAACAAATAGTAGAAACCCAAACCTTGGACTGAAAGACAAACTGATTTTTTTGAACTTGGGTGTTGGAGACAAATCCTAGCACTATTGTGGCTTGCTGTTCTCTTTTGTCAGTTATATGATGCCGTGATATTTTCCTTGCATAAGAAATAAGACTAGTTTGTCAGTGACCACTCTGAAAGGCCTGAGTAACAATTAAGGTCTGCGGACACAAAAAGAATGAAACCTATTTCATCTGACACAGCACATGGAGCTCAATTTGGTGTCGCTCACAGCTTTCAGTAAGCAGATGCTTTCTTTTTTAACATACCTTGCAGCCTGACGGCCATAGCAGGATAATAAGAGGGAATGAGGAAAAGCACACTGTCTCTAATGCCTTCTGAGTACCTTATTTTCCCAGGATGTAGCCCTATCATTTTTTGAATGGCTCCACTGTTCACCTTTACCAATCTGATCTGCAGGGACTCCACACATTTATTATTCTGCAGCTGCAAAAGTGCTTTTCTCGGTGTTGTGACTGAATTTATTTGTCTTTCGCTTCCTATTATGCAGGCTGTTCAGTCATCTGCAGCATGTCGAACACAGAGTCTTCAGTTAGAATTTTAAAAGCAGTATGTATTGCATTTTCATTCTTATTAACTTCCTAGCTAATGTTGGTTCTGAGATCTTTAATCTCTTTTTTTACGGGCTATTTGCATCTTGCCAATAAATCTCTCTGTTAAGAAAGGTCAGGGCAACAATTCATTAAAAATACTCTCTGAACTATTGGGACTTCAACGAGTTGAATCATCCACATACATTTAGGATAGCAATCTATGGTTACCTATGGTTGTGTTTTGGCCTTCGAAACTTAAGCAGGTGCCTATAATTAAAGTACAAGAAGGCTGTTCGTGCCTTGAAGGATGCCATTTGACTTATACAAGGGGCAACTTTCTGAGGGCCACATGCCAGTGGTGAGTAGAGCTGGAGGCAAAAGTGGACAGAACAATGAAGGTATAAGTGCCCCATTCCCCCCCCCCATTTCGCCCTGTTCTGGCCCTGTCCTACCTTCTTCAAGGTCCAAAAGGATCTGTGCATCAGTTGGAGATCCATAAAATGGCCGCTGCCTGTATACCACCCTTCATCCAAAGATCACGGGACGGTTCACAACATAAAAATGAAAAATGAAAAACACAAAATACATAATAAAACAAATGCAAAACAAACCAATAACCCCCCTCCCACAGAAACATTTAAAAGGCCATGGAATGTTCATCAGCCGATGCCTGGTTGAAGAGAAAAGCTTATTCAGATGGTGTGTGTGTAGGCACTAGAGTCTGAGTAATGTTTTCCATTTTATTGGTTTCAGCGGATTAAAGATCTACTGAATATATTAGAATTAATCTTTCTGAATACTTTATTTGCTTGAGAGAGTTTTAATAGTTATGTCATTTAGTTTGGTTGCCTATAACCTTCGGAACTCAAAATGTAGATTTGAAGGCATCCCCATCAACTGATGGAACCCACCCCAATATTTAGCCCTAGTCTCAGGAGAGCAAAGAGTTCCTTGTTGTTGTTGTTTTTAGTTCAAATTACATCAGAATAATACCTGACCCTAATTACTGTAATGTCCTAATTATAGCAAGGTCTTTCATGTCACCATCATTTAGCGTGTGTCAGCATTTCTACGTTCAAAGAGTCTTTACTGTTTACAGCTTCACCATAAATAAATGATACCAAAGGTTGGCGAATAATAAGATTGCAGTAGATAATTGATGTCAGATACTTTGGTCTTTCTCCTTTTGCTGCACCAAGCAATTATGGTGGGGGGTTTTCTTCCTTTTTTGTATCTTATAAATCCCTTGCAACCGACAGAATAAACACACATTAAATCACCGAACTCTGGACCTTTCCAATAAATTGCCTTTCCTTTCTTTTCTTTTAAAAAAATTGGTTTGACTGACTGCGAACAATTCCAAGTCCTTGTTATTTTTAGATGGTTAAATTACAGTATTTTTATTCTCTGCTGTCTTATCAAATTAGTTTAGTACATAATTCATGTCCCTGTGAACCAGCAGTGTTACTTGGTGTTCTTTGTTTTTATTTATTTATTGGTAAAGTTCACCATATATTTAAATGCACCACTGAAGGACTGTCCTAATATAGTGTTTTAAATAAGTTGCCTTTAAAACTGTGCCTTTCTGATGTTAAGCCCCATATCTGCTACAGTGAGCATACAAAACATCCATGTATTCACATGTTCCCTTTCATTTCAGAAGGTGGTTCTTAAATTCTCCTTCCAATAAATAACATAAGAATAAAATGCAACTTTTACTACAAGCCTGATATTAGGGATGGACAATTCTCTTCAGAGAAATGCTGCTGGTATTAAAATCTAGTATTAAATTCCTCTTGGCTTTTCATTACATTTGTAGTAAGGTAAAAGGTAAAGGACCCCTGGAAGGTTATGTCCAGTCAAAGGCGACTATGGGGTTGCGGCGCTCATCTCGCGTTTCAGGCCAAGGGAGCCAGTGTTTGTCCACAGACAGCTTTCCAGGTCATGTGGCCAGCAGGACTAAACCGGGGAACACCATGACAGAAACCAGAGTGCACAGAAACAGCATTTACCTTCCCACTGAAGTGGTACCTATTTATCTACTTGCACTGGCGTGCTTTCGAACTGCTAGGTTGGCAGGAGCTGGGACTGAGCGACGGGAGCTCACTCCATTGCGGGCATTCGAACCGCCAACCTTCCAATCGGCAAGCCCAAGAGGATCAGTGAAAAGGAATCTACAAATCCTTGACCTCTCAGCAGCTTTTGATACCATCAACCACAACATCCTTCTGGAGCAGCTGTTTGAGTTAGGGATGAGTGGCCCCACTTTGCAGTGGTTCCAGTCCAACTTGAATGGTCCTTTCCAAAGAATAATGCTTGGGAAGTGCTCCTTTTGGCCCCAGGTAGCCTTCAATGTGGGTTTCCTCAGGGTTCAATTTTATTCCAGTGCTGTTTAACATCTACATGAAACCACTGAGTGGGGTCATTCAGAGTTTCGGAATACCTTGGCAGCAATATGCTGATAACACACAGCTCTACTTTTTTACATCTGCAGGTGTGGCAGTGGATGTACTGGGTCATTCTCTTGCCTTGGTAATGGATGGAATAAGAGCCAACAAAATGAAGCTCAATCCATTGAGGCACTGTTAATGACTGGTTCCCTGGACTAGATAGATGAGGAGTTGCCTGTTCTTGATGGGGTTACACTCCCTCTGAATAAGCAGGTATTCCTGGATCCTGAAACCTGCATCCTTTGCTGTCATTAGAGGCTCAGAATACCTCAGTTGTGCAGAGTGCCTTCCATCAGCTTTGGCTGGTGGCCCAGCTGTGCCCTTATCTGGGCAGCAATAGCCTAATTTCTGTCATCTATGCTCTGGTAATCTCTTGGTTAGATGACTGCAATGCATTATATTTGAAGTTGCCCCTGAAGACTGCTTGGAAACTTCAGCTAGTGAAGAACTGAGCAGCCAGGTTGCTCACCGGGCAAGATGGCTTGAGCATATAACACCAATTCTGGCTCAACTATACTCGCTGCCAAACAGTTTCTGGGTTCAAACTGTTAGTTTTGACCTATAAAGCCTTACATGGCTCAGGATGTTAAGTTGTGGGAGAACATATCAGACGACACAGCGATTCTTCCAAAGCAGCTCTTTATTTGTAAGCTGGAACAGAACAGAACTGAGGAGCTCAGTCAGCCTGCTTATATAGAGCTCCACTAGAATGCAACAATAACCATTTCCTGTAACTAGCCAATCACTGAACGTCACTTTCGATCCTTCATTTGCATACAAACTATCCAATCACTGAACGTCACTTTCGATCCTTCATTTGCATAACTATCTACAGTATCCCCCTGCTGGCCCAGGGTGAGACTTCAGTACATAACACAGGACAACAGTACCTGAAGAACCACCTCCCTAAGTGTGAACCGATCTGGACTTGTGATCATATTCTGAGGCCCTTCTTCATGTGCTTCCTCCACAAGAGGTCCAGAGGGCGGCAACATATGAATAGGCGACTTCCCTGATTGTGGAATGCTCTCCCAAGGAAGACTTACCTGGTGCCTTCATTACATAGCTTTAGGCACCAGGCAAAAGCATTCTTCATTTCCCAGAGCTTTGGTCAATGGCCTTTTAAACTGTGTGTGGTTTAGGGGGATATTGTTTGTATTTGTTATTCTGATACGTATTTTTGTGTTTTAATATTGCAAATCACCCTGTGATCTTCGGGTGAAAGGTGGTGTAGATATTTAATAAATAATAAAAAATGATTTTCTGATACATTTTAGCAAATTAAACAACCTGAGTTGTACACTCAGGATAAACCAACAGTCCTCTTTAAATCTCTCTCTCTCTCTCTTTCTTTCTCTCTCTCTCTCTCTCTCTCTCTCTCTCTCTCTCACACACACACACACACACACACACACACACACACACACACCACCCAGAACTTTGAGAGCATATTCGATGCCTGCAAAAGAAGCAGTAAAGATCAGGGGAGAAAAAAGTAATTTCCTTTCCAATCTGAACTTACTGAGGGTTCAGTGTTCCTTGTGCCAAAGTGGTTCGACTCCTTTTCAGTTCAAATAACTTCCGTTTCCCCAGGCTAAGTAATTTTGAGGTAGACATAAAGACATTAAAAACCCCCACAAAAACAGCAACCCAAACCCACCTGTGGCACATAAATGGGACTTTAATGTCCTTAGCTTGGGGCGGGGGAATAGTATGACCTAAAACCTACATAGACAAATAGTTTCCATTGGCAAGTGGCTGCTGCTGGATGTTGTACAGCAAAGGCAAATGTATCTTTGGATATGTGTGACACAGGATAAAGGAATCTCCATTATCTTGAGATGGGCAAGGCTGAACATGCTGAGAGTTAAGGATGGGAAAGATGAATGAGAAATAGCAGTTGTAGCTCATTGTAGATCCAGTGATCCAAGGCCTCTACCTGGTTACCTCTTGGTGTTAAGATGCCCCGATGTTTCACTGCAAACCTCAGGAATGTAAGCCTACAACCTAGGAATGTGAACAATCTAGGGCTGTCATTGTTCATGCTTCAGAGGCCTTTTTCGGCACAGAAGGGATTAGGCATATGGTCAACATCAGTCCCTGAGATTGGCAGTCAGTATGAAGCTTCTGGATTGGCCAGGCATAGAATAGTTCTTAGGAGTTGAGCAGTTTCTTGTAAACTTCAGCCAAAAAAAACAAAAACAAAAAAACTTTATTATTTAATCTATTTACTATCAATTAATCATAAGGTAATTGTGTTCCAAAATTATCAAAGTAAGATAACATTTCTGAGAAATTATCATGGGTGGGGTGCAGGGACTTTGTTGCACTTAGCTTGCTTCTGGGGTGTTTGCAACTGCCCTTTACTTCCCCCTCCCCCTACAAATCATTCACCAGTGGGGTCTGCACTCTGCCTCATGCTTTTGCTGCAACAGACATATTGGCTGACATATTGACCGAAATCTGAAACACATTAAAGAGCATGACTTTTGTGTTCTTTAGTGGAAATCATGTTCTTTATATGTGTAACTGTAGGTTCCCCCAAATAGAACTACAATTCCCAGAAGCATTAACAAACTACAGCTCCTGGGATTGAAACCATGAGCTTTAAACGAGCTTTAAATGTATGGCTTTACCTCTGAAATTTGTCAGTATGGTGCCTATTCTTATGGAATATATACAGTTCAAAATAATTGAAGAGTAACACACACACACACCCAGTGCTACAATTTCAGCCACATGACAGTATTCTAACAGGGTGAAAAAGTCACAAAGCTGGAACAAAAATTGGGAATCAACTTTGGAAGACAACATTATCCTCAACACTTCATAAATAATGCTGAAGTATTTGTGCAATATTGGCACAATTAAATAATAATGCTACTAACCAGACAAGGGAGTGCAATATCCACTGTTTGTTTACATGACCTTATAAAATGTTAAATCAAAGTCAGTGATGCCAAAATTCTTTGTGTTAATGCAAAGTGATGTTTTATTCCCATCAATAATAATATCTGTTACACGTACTGCTGGTTTCAGATAATCCTGCCTTTGCTATTACTAGCTTGATGGAAAGTTAAAATGCATTATCAGTGGTTTATTATCTTACATAGCAGACAGAAATAAACTTTGTAAGCCAGCAATGAAATCCATATTGAACTGGCCATAGCACATAGGGCACGTACTTATGAAAACAGCCATCAATATAGGTAACAATTTATTGGTGTAACAATTTTCTGGAGATCTTATTAAAACAAAACAAAATGACATATTTAACATTTTCTTAGAGACTGTGGCCTGGCTCAGACTTTCAGGCCAAAGAAAACATGACACGGGAGTCCTCTTTACACATATAATGTATAAAGGGAGTGCACACGATGACTGGAGAGAGAGGTCACACAGTTGCCCCCACACCAGGAATCATGTGACTGAGCTAGCCCCACAAGTCCAGGCACACAATATAAAAAACTGAAGAAGAGCCACTATACACAAGCAGCTGCTCACATGCAGGGGCTCTTCTGTTAAGATTCCTGCTCCGTGTTTACAGTCATGAGATTGTTGTCTATGACATGACGGTGTATGTTTTCATTCCACAGTGTGGGAAGTGATGGTGACAGGATGTTTGTGTTGCTGTGTTTCCTGAAGTGGCACTATTGCCCTTTGTTCTTTTTCTCTTTGCTGTCTGATGAGAAAGAGGCAGGAGCTAAGTCAGAATGCTCCAAGTGTATTATATGTAAATAAAGTAGATTAGCCAAAATGCTGTGCTATTGGTTCTGTTACACAAACTGTGAATACTCTGGGGATCCCTGGGTGTGCTGATGCTTCTTGGTATCAGTCGCTGTGATGTTCAGGCTGAAGAAAGCTATTGAAGCTCCCAAAGGATCGACCAGGAGGGAGAGAACATGCCAGCTGGGCATGTGTCTCTGCCAGGGTCCTACACGAGAGTAGGGCACTCCTAACATCTTTTTCATAATTCCATGTCAAGCCTAGCCCAGATGTACAAGTGAGGGAAAGCCCATTGGGTAGACCAGGGCTGTATTTACATTTGATGAGGCCCTATGCTACTGAAGGTAATGGGGCCCTTTATATGTGATATTTTTGGGAGCAGGCTAGCAGGCAGGGCCCATTAGTTACATCATAGGGGCTTACACAACACAAAACACTGGTGCTGTATGTAGGGTTTTTTAAATTTGTTTTTTATTTTATATTTTGGAAATGTACATCCAGGTTTTTTTCCTTTAAATGTTTTGGGGGTCCCCAAGAGAGTGGGGCTCTAAACTATAGCTTGTTTAGCTTATATGTACATCTGGCACTGGGGTAGACTCCTGTAATGGAAAAGTTTGTTTTGCTGGCCAGGTTGGGTCAACAGGTGCTTTCTTTTTCTTTTTTCCCTGCCAGCAAATGGTTGACGAATGGCAGCCTCTTATTGTCTGGCGTTCCAGGAGAGGGGGTTGAAAAGGAGAGGATTTGGAGAGACAGGGGTTTTTTTTAGGTTGGGAAAAAGTTGGGAGACTAGGTTGGGAGATAGCTAGGGAGATAGGGAGTGAGAGGAGAGAGAGTTGGTTCTGGATAGAAACATCCACTCTGAGGGATATATCACAAGCTAGAGAAAGGAGTCTTAGTGTGAAGGACAGTGTGTGGTGTCCTGTAAGAGTAATAGGCCAGGAATTAACTGGGAGGCTGAGGCTGAGCCAGAAGTAGAAGCTGTGAGGATACAGTCTATTTAGGACTCATTCCAGTCAGGAGAGGAGAGATTCTTCTACAAAAAGAGAAGACTCCAGAGCTAGTTAAGAGGGGTGTGGTGATCCGTTGGGTCTATTACTTGGAGTACCTCAGGAGTAGGTTTTTCAAAAGAGTGTATTGTTGCTCCTGTCAGTTATACACTTTGGCACAAGGAACACTGAACCCTCAGTAAGTTCAGATTGGAAAGGAAATTACTTGTTTAACAACCAAAGTATTAAGTCGCAACAGCTGTGCAACAACTGAGAAAGAACTGAAGTGAAATAGCATTATAATCTGAAGTATCCTATGTTTTACCCACTTTGTGTCATAAACTTTCTTTGTTCAATAAAATCTCCACTCCAAATTATTAAGTTTTCCCTCACACAAGTCCCCCACAAAATAATCTGGGGTAGTTTGTAGGAATTTGTGGAATTGGTTTTCTGTGAGGTGGGTGCACTATATTTAAGTGAGGGCGAGTTCAACGGCGCCAGGGGGAAAGTGCTATTGTACTGTGGCAACTACCTTGAGATGTGTGGTGCTTGATTGGGGCAACTCTATTTACTCAAGTCACTATGGACAGCACATGTTGTCAGGCCTGTGTATGCCTCTGTGTCTGTGCCTGTGTGTCTTGATCCTAATCTCCACTACTTAGAGGAAATGGCACTGTATATGCATAGACCATATGTCTGTGTTGAGCCTTGGTGTTGCCAAGCGCAATATGAGCACATTTTTTGCTAGCTATGCCTCTGTTGCCAGGCAGAAAAACAACAACAAAAATACATTATTGTCCCCATACTTCATAAAATCCTGTCACAAAACGAAGCTGGGGTTAAGGCCTGGTACATATTTCAAAAAGAAAAAATAGCGGGGTGGGGAATGTATGCCATCGAAATGCTTATTGCCATTAAGTAATAGAAGTTAGAATGTGAATTCCAGTTACTTTGAAACAAATTGGCTTTGATAGTTTCAAACTGCCTTTTGAACAAAATGCTCACCTCCTGAACACGCTGGGAAAAACAGCCATCTAACATTCGGAATTGTACCCTTCAGTGTAGTGAGAAAATGCAACCGCTCCTCCGTCTCTGAAAGCTTAAAAGAATGGGCACATTATTTATGACACAGCATCTTCTTTATGTGATTTAGACAAAAGGCAAACACTTCATCTTGTGTTCAAAGGGAGCTCCCTCCCTCCCTCTCGCTTTGTCCTCAGCAGTCCTGCAATTCATGTTGCTCACAGTCCTGTTCCTGCCATCTCTATTTCTTCAAAAAATGACCAGTGCCTTGAGATTGCTGATGTAAATCAAAATTGTTTGCTTGGTTCAGCTCTCCCATCATCGCTGAGCGTTCCTCATGGAATAATGAGGTACATTTTCTTAATTTCTCATTGCATTATGAATTCCTCAGAACCCAGCAAGAGCAAGATTCAAAATGTCTATACAGCTAGGTGCACACCACCCTGTTTCGGAGGTCTCTCCTGTGTTGAAACAGCCCCAGCTGCAGAACCAGCAACTCACTGAGCAACGATGGCTTGCTGCAGCTAGCAGGGAGATTTATTCCCAAGCAGTAGAATGTCACTTCACTTCACCTCCAGCTCTGAGGGGTGGCGGCTTCATTTCTGCTTCCTGCAGGGATTGAGCTCCTCATGTGGAACTCAGTCATGCAGATGTTCCAGTAACAACTCTACCTTCCGCACATGTGACATCACATATGATACCAACTGTGAGGCAGGTGGCCATTGAATCATCAAATTGTAGAGTTGGAAGGAACCCCAATGTTCCTGTCTTCCCAAAATGGATGCTGAAGAATTGTGATTACTGTCCATTCCAATGTCTACATTTCCCGGAATAATATGTTGATCAGGTGCAAGTGGAAATATAACTATCCTTTGGATTTCACATTTCATTGAATGTTATAATACGGTCCTGAGCTCACCTCCCTATCCTGCATTGAAGTGTATTTTTAAAAAAGGTTTAAAACTTTTAAAATTATATATTAAAGTATACACATGTTTGGAGTATAGAAATTGTGTAAATGAGATTAGCATGACATAGTTTTACATAATTAAACAAAATGTCCAATAATGACTGGGGGGGGGGGGGACCAAGTAATCGTTCAACTGAAATAAAGAATTCCAGTTCTAGGAATCGTAATTAAAATATATCCATTCAAACTGCCCTCACAGTTCATGGTATTATATTTTAGTACGTGGTCTAGAATATTGAGTAATATAACATGGGATCTTAATCACTAGGAGCACCAAAAAAGCAACAAACAGAGCCATGTAACTCAATGGATTAGACTTGACTTCTTGATCCACTATCTATATAACTGAGCCAGCCAATTTTAGAACTCAGGTGAGTTTTAATATGTAGCAGCTCACCTGATGCAGCCGAGCTGCAACAATAGCCTCCTGCAAAGCCACACAAAAATATATCACCGGGGCAACTGCTCCACAATAAGGAGTATAAGCAAGCAAACAAATAAATTACAGAAGTAATCTTTTTCTTTGCAGTCAGGCAACATCAACTTGCGAGTCAACACCCGATCACTGTTCCAGTAAAATCGGCCTTTCTTCCCACAAAGGGGCTTAATCATCGAGTTGATATGATAAAACAGAATTATAGTCAATATCTATTTCCATGTAGGATGGTTGAATTTCGGTGAGAATGCATACATTATATACGGTATATACAGTGGTACCTCTGTTTAAGAACAGTCCGATTTAAGAACAATTTGGTTCTTCTGCAAAACCGGAAATAGTGTCTTGGCTTGAGAACTTTACCTCGGTCTAAGAACGGAAGCCAAAGGATGGAAGGGCACCAGCAGTGGGAGGCCTGATTAGGGCAAGCACGCCTCAGTTTAATAACAGTTTTGGTTTAAGAACGGACGTCCGGAACGGATTAAGTTTGTAAACCTAGGTACCACTGTATTGCCTGCACAATGAAGTCTAAGCAGTATACAATCAGTCTGGCAGCAGAGTCATTACCGCTTACCACGAGGGAAGGAGCGTGATAGTAATGAGGTCAGGGATGTGTGGACGCATTGGCAGAGCCAATCCAGTGCTCCCATCAGTGTGCCTGGACTGCCCTGTCCACCCCTTTAGCTCTCCTCTTCCCCAGAAGGCTACTCCATCTCACCAGGAGAGTCTAATTTCAATAGCAATATGCGCGGGATTCCCCGTAACATGGAAGGAAGTCAGCGCTACCACTGCACATGCATATACAAGCTCTCGGATTTAAAAAATGGAGGAACCCAGGCTGTTGGATTTGACCTTGTCAGATTGTTTTGCAGTCTGAAGACGGTGCATATGACAATGTCTCTTTACTTAGCCACAATTCTGACAATGCTGACCTTCTCCTTCTTTCAGCTTCTTTGGTTTGCTAATATATATCAAGGCCACGCTGACCCTTCTAAGTCCCTAGTATTGAGCATCAAAAAGACATTACACGGCCCCTTGATTAATTCAATAAAAAATGAAATGTTTAAAAAGCATTAAGGTTTTATATTTGCATTAAACTTTACATTTCTTCCTCCGATTGTTAAACCAGCAGGATGGAAAACAGTTTATCACCTCTTGTGTAGATGTTCCCATAATGTTAGCATCCTAAATGACTTCACTCCAAGCAGGTATTAAAATTAGAAACTTGGTGGCTTCTACCATTTTCTTTTCAAGCCGAGATCCACAGAGCAGCTTTCAAGGAAATGGTTTCATGCTTTGAGCAGTGTATGTTCAATTGCAATATTTCTGTATTCTCTCTCTTTTTTAGAGTTCATTGCCAGTTTATGCAAATATTACTCACTGCTGTCAGCAAATCAAGCGAGGGCTCATCTTTTATGTAGCTACATTTCAAAAGTCAGAGAACAGCAGTATGAGCCACAAAGCGTTTTATGTTGTTTATAGCCACATTAATGCAATCATTACTGGCTGTTTAATTTTAATATATATGGGATATGTGTCTATAAATGTTTCACGAGGTTCAGAAGACATGAGATATGAAAAGAAAAGATATTGCAGCAGTTATAATCACACCGACTCAGGTGTTCTGATGGCATCATTTCAGTTGACCGTTAAAAAAACCAAAACATATCTAAGGACATAACTGCAGGTCATACTTTTAGAAATGTTTTGGAAGGCCACCATGAGAGGAGAGAAGCTTCATACCTGAAGCAGCCTGAGTGCTGGGGTGGAACTGCCTTCCTCACAGTGGTCTTACGGCACCTTAGCTAGTTAGGCCTAAAGAAGGACATGTGATGTTGGGCCTGTGAGGGCAAAGCCAGTCCACCCATAAGGCTAGGTGAGGTGGTTGCCTCAGGCAGCACCCCCTCAGGCAGCACCCCCTCAGGTCATCACCCCTATTTCACCCCCTCCAGCTTTGCCGCTGATCTCCCCAGCCTCTAGCAGCAGAGAGGGACTGGCAGCAAAGCTCTGCAGAATCCATCCCCTCCTGCTGAGTCAGCTAGAGGGGGAGGCATTATGCCACCCAAAGTTGCTGCTGGGTAGGTGGGGAGATAATGATGATGATGATGATGATGATGATGATGTTTTCCCAGCCACTCTGGGCGGCTCCCAACAGAATATGGAAAACATGATAAAACATCAAACATTAAAAACTTCCCTAAACAGGGCTGCCTTCAGATGTTTTCTACAAGTCAGATAGTTGTTGATTTCCTTGACATCTGATGGGAGGGTGTTCCACAGGGTGGGCACGCCTACCAAGAAGGCCCTCTGCCTGGTTCTCTGTAACTTCACTTCTCACGGTGAAGGAACCAACAGAATGCCCTCTGAGTGTCCAGCTGAATGATGGGGGTGAAGAAGCGCTTTCAGGTATATTGTTTTGGACAACTCTGTGTAAGGGTGCACCGATGGAAGTGCTTAGGTCACTGGTGCACCAACACAGCACCTGAGCTCACCACTGTCAAGGAGGGGGCCGCTTTCCTGAGTCCTACCTCCAAGCTACTAATCAATCACATGCAGGTACCGAATGGGTTACCAGTCTTTATTGGCTTCTTCTCTGGCAGCAGCTACAGAACATCAAGCAGTAAGTCTAAAACATGGGGTGTTCTCTCCCTCCCCAGCAAGTTAACTCAAAGATTTATAAGGGCTGGGGAATGCTGGCAACCAGCTTTGGGCACTAATTGTTACCACCTGCCAGAGGGACCCCATCCAGCTCACAGGATCATTACTTCATGAGCACTCCAATTGGAGAACAGCCTTTGCCAACAGTGTCATGGGCTTTGAAGATGCTCAAACTCAGGACAAAAGGGAGAAACATGCTAAGAGAAAGGCATGCTTGGCAAATCCTCACCGTGATCAGCTCCTGCCCAGAAACCAATGCCCCCACTGTTGAAGGAGGTGTGGATCCAGAACTGGCCTCCACAGTCACTTATGGACTCATTGTTAAAATCATGTTTATGGAAGACAATCTTACTCGGCTATGAGTAACCACCAAAGAAGAAGAAGAAGCCTCACACCAGTGTCATTCAGGTAAGCTGCAAGGCCACCAGTATATGGAGGATGGCTTCATCCCACCTCACGGGCCACTGCTGCGTCATATACCCTTTGCCCCTCATGCTGGTCTTTCGTCTGAGCTATTTGCATGGGAAATGGCATAAGGGGGAAGGGTTGAGATGCTCTCCTCCCTGTGACAGTTTTCCCCTTCAAACTGTGACCTAAGCAGTCATTCTGTGTAAAAGACACTTCCCAGAGAGATTGATTGTTCAAAGACCCTGGAAATTGATCTCTGTGAGAGGAACAGGGGTTTGCTAACAAATCTCAGCACCCTTAACAAACTACTGTTCCCACGAATCTTTGGGGGAATACTTGACTAGTGTTATAATACGGCTTTAAATGCATAGTGCTGATGAGGGCTTTCTGAAGTTTTATCCCTGTCTGGAGGCACCATTTTCTCTAGATAAGTATATTTGACTGAAATTGGAAAACTTTTTCACCCATTGATGGTGCTTTCCCACTTCTGTTTCTCCCCCCTTCCTTTCTCACACATATGTGTTTTCAAGAATGGGTGCGCTAACCAGGAATGGGGAAAAGAATAGAAAAGTAAGATATTAAACATGTTGACTTCAAAGTAAGTCCTATGGAGCTTAGTGAGGTTCACTCCCTGGAAACTGAGCCTAGGGCTGGATCTATACTGATCTTAAAAAACGCTTATAAAAAGAAATGTTATATAGCTCTCAATGCAAGTACAGCTCCCTCTGGTGTCACATTACTATAACTCATTTATAACATTATAACTCACAAGTATAGATTAGTCCTAGGATTACCATAAGTTACCAAACTGTCCCCGGATTTACAAATCAGTCCCCTGACAAAATCCTATCATTCCTGCTGAAGTTGCAAAGTGTCCTTGGATTCATTGAAAAAAAAATCTGGTAACCTTAGATTACCACACAATCTTACGCATGTGGTTTACTCAGAAATAGGTCCCATTTATAGGCGTTTACTCTCAGGTAAGTGGATATAGGATTGCAACTTAAGACAATCTTAAAGCATCTACATTTAGATCTATTCTGTCCAACTGAAGATGCAAGAAAAGAGTACATCAAGTTTGTACAAGAAGGAAGCAGGTCCCACTGCCAGTTAAACCATGGATCTACATGCCTGTTGAATCTTTGGATTGAGAAGTGGGGACCAATAAGCACCCTCAGAGGGGCCAAAGCTGGTCCTGGTGAACAGCTGAGAATCTCTGCTATAATAATGCAACAAAATGAATTGGAACTAAGATAATAATAAATTGGGAATTTATTACATTTCGGGGGGGGGGGGGTGGAATATATTCCAAGCAGCTCATAAAGTTATTAGCAAAATGAGCACATCAACTGATATTCAGTTAATAGACCTCTCAATTTACTTGATATAATTCTCATTTGAGACACTATTTTTGGTAATACCTTCTTTATGAATAAAACGTTTCATACATTTGAATTGTAAATCTAAAAGAAATGCTGTCGCAAATGGATGGAAACAAAAGAAAGATTTCCAAGTAATTTTTTATTTAATCATCCCTGGCTTTTTTATTCCGTGATATAGTCTAATTGCAGAATCTTCTCATCCTCTTAAAAATAAGCCCTTTAATGGCGAAATCCACCCTATTGTAGATAAAGGAGTAGGTGCCATTACCTTTTCATAATAGCAGCTAAGACCCTTTTTATGTTCTTCGTTCTATCCCATCACATCCATACTCTTGACAAAAGAATGATTTCATTCAATGAGCTTCAGTGAGGTATTTAACTGTACATCCAAAACCGGCAGGTTTTAACTGATTGAGGTAAAAGAAGTCCCCCAGCCCAAAGGAAAGCAGCACAAAGCATACTTTGAGTGACACTGGGCTTTTCAGAAAGATTTGAGGAGTGAGTCTTCCTTTTGCTGAGTGTATCTGGCAAGCCTGCTGCAAAATAAGTCACCTGCATTATCATTTGGAAAGAAAGGCCAAAAGAGAAGAAGGAAGGAAGAAAAGAAACCCGTGAAAGCATTTATACTTGTGTGGAAGTTCATACCAAGTGCCAGGAAGTATGCTCCGAAGACTTTAATTTGTTCTCCCCCAACTTCCATTATTGTGCAAAGCTGAATCAAAGAAAAGAGCCACTCTTTTCTATAATCCTTCTCCAAGTCCAGACCTGGAGAAGGATTACATCAAGCTCCTGCTCTTTCTACACCGAATAGGGCTCATAACGTGTTGTTTTATTTATTAGATGAATTCATATAGCTGTCCCATGACATAAATTATCTGGGCAGCTCGCAAAAGAAATACAAGACTTTGAATATTGTGTTAAAAAGTAGAAACCATCAAAAACTAAAAATGCAACCATCAGAAAGCCAGAATGTATACAGCAAGGCACAACCCCCATTGCCCTGGTCACCGCTGTGACTCCACATGACCATGATGAGGAAGTACTTTGAGGCCCTTGTCCACTCTTGTGAATGGACAGGTTAGTTTAAAATTCACAAATAAAAAAATGAATAAATGGATGAATAATAAACAGGCGCTGGTTTAAAAAATGAAAAGAGGAAGGAGAAGCCAGACAGCATGGCTGAATAAGGGAATGACCATGACTAAAGAGCATTCAGCTTGTTGGTGTGATCATTTGCAAGCCAAATTGTGGATTTGGGGTGAAGTTAGGTTCACAGGAAAGATCAGGGAACCTTTTCTGGTCACTGTTAAAATGGTATGTTGGTCGAGACATTTAGATCGTTGACGCAGCAAACAGAATGAAGAGTCCTGTGGAATCTTAAAGGCTAACCACTGTTTTGCAGCACCAGCTTCTTGAGCTAGAGGCTGCTTCACCAGAAGTAAAAGTGAAATATGAAAAGATAGGCAACTTTCTCTCCCTGTTTATGCTTCAAGATGCTATAGAATGGAGACGGGCAATAGTGTCCTACACCTGCACTACAACTCCCATAATCCTTGACCATTGGCTATGTTGGTTGAGGGCTTATGGGAGCTAGAGTCCAGCAGCAGCTGGAGAACCACAGATTTCCCACCATGGAAGTTCTCCAGAACTTCCATGTTATCATTTCCATTGTGTTCCTTTGCTGTATAACCCTTCAACTGGAGAAGTCCAGGAAAAGTTGCTTTCTTTGCTCTCGGCATACGACTTGGCGGCGCTCATGCATTGATATAGTGTCATTCTTGTCATCCTGCCAGGCTAAAATAGGCATCCAAATTTTTGGCTTGGAGAGAACAGATTCCCTGTTTTTGAGTGCCTAGAAAGCCTTCGTCGTAATGTAGCTTTTGGCTGAGCATTCCTATACCTTCTCTCCCAAGTGCTTCAACTTCTATCTGTGTCTACGAGGACACACATGCAGAACAGCTTATATATTTAAATGCTCCTGTGAACTTTCACCGTCTGGCATATTTATGTGAGGAGACGTATGCAGCGCAAACATTTCACCATAACAATAAAATGTGTATGTCCCCCACAAGTGCATCAGAACGAAGACACAAAGCAGTAACTGAGTGTGTCACATTTCTGTTGCACATAAGGATTTGCAATGAGCATCAAAGTACCTAACAAACTTGATCCAAGTACAAGATCTCTACAGCTGTTCCTTCTTGTTGTTTGCATATTCATCCCATGACCAGAATCTAAGGATAACCAGTGCCTTTTTTTCTGGTGGTACTCAATGGTACACAGTACTGGCACCTTCCCCCAGAAATCTTCTGAATGGAGGTTCGGAAGAGCAAGCAAGCAACTGTGACTAAAAGGGGAGTTTACACAGAGTTCCATCACAGCGAACAGCAAGATGAATAATGTAGGTTTTGTCAGAAGCTAAACTGCAGCAGAAGACAAACAGTGCTGCATGCAATGGACAATAGGACAGAATGGAAACTGATGCCTTCTTATATATGTAGGTGGAGCTACATCAAACCTTACATCTGACTAGGGTTCAAGAGTCCTGTGCATCACTGCTCTGTGAAGGAATTTTCCTTCAAAGTCCTGTGACAAACTAATGAGGTTTCCAATGCGGTCAAGAGAGCAGCAGATAAAACCTTAACGACACCTGCCTCCTCCCAGAGTGAGCTGATGGCTAGATTTAGTCAGCAGGTCATAAATTGATTTTCTGCATCCTTGAGGTCAGGATCGCAAACACCTCAAATTCAGAGCTCACTTTTTTTTATGTCTCACTGCACAAACAAGCTCATCCATTTTATCGCCTCATTATTAGGAACTGACAATAAGTCACTGGCCTCGATTTTTCTGTCAATAGCATCTCTCCTTTTGTAATTTTACAAGCTCCAGTTCTAACAGCGCAAGCAGGATTTGTGGTTTGTGACATAGTTGTAAAAATGTGAACTAAGTAATATGCACAATTCCTTTATGAGGGGATTTATTTTTTTTAAAAAACCCACATCCTTTTGGTTTGGATTTTGAATTGAGATTATGCAAAATGATTATATTATACGCCCTAAATGTACCATGTTGTCATACTTAAAAACCCTATTCCTTGTTTAGGTGAAGCAAATATACTGACATTACAAAAGGGTTTGACTTGAAGAGGAAAGATATTTAATATCAGTTGTGATACTTATTCTTTCATTATTACTACTTTTATTAATATTACTACTGCTGCTACCATTTGGATTTTTATTCCACCTTTCCTCACAAAGTTGTGGCTCTTCACTTTTGCTTATCATTATTATCTGTTTGATACAGTTGGTGTTTTATAGCAAAACACATTGCCTGTTGGTGGTGAGAGTGTTAGTTTTGGTCTTGTAACTAGCAATCTGTTCTTGTTTTTTTGTCCATACTGTAGCCTTTAAAAATAACAAAAAAAAGGGGGGTGAGCATACTGTATCAGGTAAATAAGCTAGTTCTCTTCAGGCATCACAGCAACTGTGTACCCCAACACATGAAAGAATGTATTGGAAGGAATGTACTATTTGCCCTTCTTGGACTGGAAATTGAGTATATGGAGTTGGGTCCTATATGATGTCCACCCCTTCAGCCTGAGGAATGCAAAGGCAGAGCACGTGCTCTCATGCCCCCATGCCACACCTCACCAATAGATTTACAGTTAAAAAGGGGAGGTGGGTTATTTTTTGAAAATCATGAGGTACCTCAAGGACAATTAGAATTGTGCTGCAAGACCAGATAGATAACCATCTGGTTGAGAATTCCTTAGAAACAACAAACCGTAAACGTTTAAATATTTTAAAATAGAGAGATTCTTCATTCTGGTCAGAGTTTCACTCAGAGCAGTAAGAATAGAATCTTACTTCACTGTTAAACATTATTCAGCCATTAATGTTACATCCACCAAGAGCTGTGAAGAAGAAAACTCAAGCTACAAAATATCACACAGCCAGCGAAGATGACTACCGGGCAGATCAATTATGTCACTTGTATACCATGACTAAACCCACAACAACATCCGTCTCTTGAGAAATGACTCTGCCCAAAGGTATCATGTATCATTGTGTCCCTCTTGCTCTTCTAGAGTTTCCACATGTTTCGTAAGGGTCTTACTTCCCCTCTAAATATGCTACAGGATGGCTGACTGACACTTGTGGGACAAGTCTAAAGGAGTTTTATGCAGACCCCAGTAAACCCCATCCAATTTTAATCAAAGTGTGGCATAATTCTTTTATGTCACAATTTCACTCATGTGGGAAAGGGAAATTGATGTTTTCAACTTTTAAGAGAGAGAGAAATCCACCAGTTAAAAGCAATGATGTCACTGAAACTTGTAATTACCTGGTTCAGAATAACAAATTTGCCTAGCACTCAGAAAGTCTGCAAAGTGAAAATTGCTTGTTTACAGTTTTTCTGAAGTTTGGAATGAAAAATGAGGCTTGCAACATTTATTTAAAATATGTTTAAATTGGTTTTAAAATCTCATTTATTTTTTATTCTAAATCCAGATAGCAATTGCTGCTCACACAGAGCTAAGCTAAATAGTAAATCTCTCCAAAGAGGGATTTGTAAAAGCTCCAGAGACAAGAAGGAAAGCCCAGTCAGAAGGGCATAGGAAAAGTCCTGCAGGATCATATCCACCCAGTCCAGCCTTTTGTTCCCACGGTGAGCACCCAGATGCCCATGGGAAGTCTGTAAGCAAAACAAGAGCACTATTCCCACTCATGCTCCTCTGCAACTGGTATTCAGAAGGACACCATCTCCAAAACAGTTCCCAAGCTTTGCATGGGAGTTGACTGGGAACTGCAGCTCCAACTGCTTCTTTGAGCTGACCAAGCTCTGGAAAGCTCCTTAACTCAAGCAACCGGACTCTTATGGTGGCCCTTCCCTTAGCCAGTGTTTTTGTGACTGTTTTCACATCATGCCATGGCAACCTAGGAACACGCGTTATATGGAATTAGGCCATTGATCTAACTAGCTCATGATGGTTGAAGCTGACTGGTAAAGGCTTTCCAGGGTATCTAGCAGGAAACTCTCCAGGTCAGGGATAGAACCTGTGACCTTCTGTACACAGGGCAGATGCTCTACTACTAAGCTGTGACAGTGTGCAATAAGAAAGTTGAGGAGGCTGGTCAGTGGGAGGTGGGAGGTGTTGACCTTTGTTAGCTCTCCCCACCAGGATTCTTGGTGCAGCAACAACATAGGCTGCAGGATCAGGACATGGGTCAATAAGGATTCAAAGGTTAGAATCCAAAGGAACCACATAACTTCTACTGATCCAGTGAGATTTAATTATTATTATTGTTTTAAAAAATATAATAAAAGAGCAACTTCATATTGTAGAACACAGTGTCACCTCACAAACTCCAGGAAATTTCCCCTCAGGTTTGGAAGCAGTTTGCCACAGGGCTTGAGAGACTGCTGTTTGGAAAATGCAATCCTCATCTCCCCTTGACACAGAGAACAATATATGCCAAAGTCTTTGGCAGACTAATCTGACACCAGGTTACCATAGCAGGCTTAATGCTATAGGTTGAAATGTCGCACCAAGACAACTATTGTCGTCCCAACCCACAACCCCGCAAAAGATTTATTTAGGACTTGGCGAGGAGACGAAAGTAGGATGCCTCCCAGCCATGCCGTGGTTTAAACGGCAAGCGGCCACACCCCCCAGATTCGCCGATTGGTCAGCCAGGGTGTGTGACGCAGCTGGGAGTCACAGTGACACAAGCGACATCCCTTTGCCCTCCCGCTGGGTCACTGGGAAGTCCCGGGTGCCCTCCTGCAACACTGCCCCCCCCCCGGGGAAGGGGAGCGGACTTTCCAGCTCACCTCCATTCCAATCCCTGTGAGCGAAATCTTGGCAATGGATAAACAGCAAAAATGAATCAAGCCAGAGATATTTTTTTCTGCATGCCTTTCATTTCTTTTACAACCAGCACCCTGGCAATCCACGAGGCCATCTTACTTGCCGCAGGCAGCAGCAAAGTGTCATTGGCAACAGCTTTCTTCAGCTGTGTGGGCCTGTGTGTGAAGTCAGTTGGGACCCAGTTGAGAAAACTTGTTCTACATGGGATTGATTTTCTTACATCAACAAAACCTGTGTGCCACATACATACATGCCTGGCCCTTTTGCTGCCATGCTATTCTAAGATGTCTAACAGCCAGAGACAAGCAGGTCCTTTCATGAAAATATTAGTCTTCTCAGCTCAGGAGGCAGAAGAAAGCCAAAACATGATCTCTGACGTTTGCTTTCCCCCTGCCACACACTCCTTAAACCAACTAGTTTTTCCAGAGGCAGACATTTTAGGAATTCCAGCTCTGTACTGACTGCCGGAAGGCAAGAAACAAATGAAAACATGAGAGACAAGAAAAGAAAGAACCAGATCTTGACATTTAGTGAGACAAAATTCAGGCCAGTTAGTATATATTTGCTCTAAAGTGAGAAATGGGGGTATCAATCAGTTCCGTTTAGTGATTGACAGTTCTGCCAAGGCCATGAATTCAGGCTGTCAGCCTGAAGAAAGATGTAGAGTGCATCCATACCTCATACTGAGTGGAAATAATTCATAGACAAGATGGGACTGTATCATCACCTCAAATCATATGTCTCAAAACATAGTCAGGGCCTTCTCTTGCTAAACTCACTTTGATCTTTACCCACCGCAAGAAGGGTGGGAGGGGGGAACCCCTGGCTTCTGAGAGGAGAACAATTTATTATGCATGATTTGCTTTCCACGTACCTCTTCACCCCTTTTGCAACCAGTGCAAGTTGTGTCAATATGATTGATTAGGTCCTTTTGGCTTTGCTAACCAGGCCACAATGAGTAGCTTCACTGCAGGCTGAAAGGATGAAAAGCTTGTAGGAAACTTGTGAGCACCCAGGGGCGTAAGAGTGGTGAGTGCTTCAGTAATGGCCCCTGGCTGGAACGTGTCCTTGGGCTGTAAAGTTGTCTCTTGCTTGCCTGAATGGAAGAAGGAGAGATGTGAGAGGGTGTGACCTTTGCATGGCTGGGATGGAGCTGGTTGTGAGAGAGGCAAAAGTCACACACCTTTCTCTTCACCTTTCACACTGAGAGCCAGTGTGGTGTAGTGGTTAAGAGTGGTAGACTCGTAATCTGGTGAACCGGGTTCGCGTCTCCGCTCCTCCACATGCAGCTGCTGGGTGACCTTGAGCTAGTCACACTTCTCTGAAGTCTCTCAGCCCCACTCACCTCACAGAGTGTTTGTTGTGGGGGAGGAAGGGAAAGGAGAATGTTAGCCACTCTGAGACTCCTTAGGGTAGTGATAAAGCACGATATCAAATCCAAACTCCTCCTCCTCCTCCTCTTCTTCTTCTTCTTTTTCTTCTTCACCTCTCTTTGTCCTTGGCCCACAGGCACGTGCTCTCCCCAACTCCTGAGGTTCCCCGTGAGCTTACTGTCACCTCTCTGCTCTTCTTCCTGGTAAGCAGCAGTATATGGGCTGTTGGGAGGCTGTCACAGCAGTTCTGCCCCACTGGGCCAGCTGCCCTTGGGAGCGACAGATCACTCTTGCCAGAAGTATGAACTGATGACCTGCAGAGGGATTATGAATCAGGCCAAGGACTGTATTCACTTACAGCCCATCATCGTCCTAGAGAACATGTACATATACGAAAACAATTTTACACTGATGAACACACATACATGAGCAGAATACATTTTGGACATCGCCCAGGCAATGTGCATAGCCAACAACTACAAGTGATGTCAGGACATGCATAGACATTCTATACATGAACTGCCCTGAGACCCCCAGGTATAGGGTAGAATAAAAATTTAATTAAACATAATAGTAATAATAATAATACATGTCGACCCAGTGAGTATAGTTGCCAGGTGATGCCAGAGAATGTGAATTCAATCAAGAGATTCTGCACATTGACCAATCAATATGCACATCCATGTGGTTATCAGAGAATATGAATTTTGGACAATGTTCAGTTAATGTAGGTAGGATGTTAGAGAATGTGCATAAATGACTCGCGATTCCACAGGTCATACATACCCCACTGCTTACTCTCAGTTTAAGTCTATAATAATGCTGGTTGCAGATTCGCAGGGACTTGGGCATGCTGCTCTCAATAGCTCCCCCATCCCGAGGGCACCAATATCCTTGCCACTGCAGCGCTGCCAGTTTTCTTGCCACTCCCTCTAGACAGCTGCTTATCCTGTCTCGTTTCACTGCTTGCTTGTTTAGACAGAGCAAGTGAAGAGGCAGAAACAGGAAGACAAGAAAGATTCCAGGATTGGCTGTGCCCCCACATCCAGGACAGAGGCCTATGCAGGTACCCCACAATCCCAGCCCCACTAGCCCTTTTAAAACCTCTAAAATGTTTCCAAGGCAGCACTGGATGTCAGTCAATATTTGACTGGCTGGAAACAATGCACAGATTGAATTATGAATGAAGCTAGAGCTCTTGGCACCTGAAAAATGCAACACAGCCAAGAGGGGTTACCATTGGTGGAAGGTGTGGGACAGCTGGTCTCACCTCCTCTGTGTCTGACCTACATTAGGATGCTATTTTACAAAGTTATTTCTTTCATAAAACAATGGGTATTTTAAATGTCGCTAAGGAAAGGCTTTTTGAGAAACTCAGCAAACTGACCGTGGACAAATGCTACAACAGCAGCTTCATTTTGAAGGTGCATTGCAAAAAATAACAATAAATAAATACTTCTAGAAGTTAAAGAAACAAAACCAAAAGGTGTCAGGTATAAAGAGCTGTGCTAAAAATGTTTGGCTCAACTTCAGAAAGAACTCTGTAAACTACATGTCCCAGGATGAAGGTAGGTAAATTCAGGGTTTTCTAAAACAGTATTATTTAGTGGCAATGGATGAATCTTTCAATTTCAGCTTCTTTCATTTTTCATTTTTTCCAGTCCTATGTTCGGGTCGTCACATTTCCACATCAGTTTGGAATTTTTAAAAAAGAAGTTGTCTCAAGAATTCATCTGCATTTTATTGTGCGTTTTTCCAAATAGACACATTTTTGCATGCAATTTTGCCTAAAGTAATGCAATTTTCATTATTGAGTGCATTTTTTATGGATGCTTTCTCCTAATAAGCTCATTTTCATAGACTTTTTTTGCTTCACAAAATTCGAAAAGTGTTCATGCTGAAGGATAGCTGCAATTTGGTACAAATTTAAATTAGGTAGATTTGCATCAAAATGTGAACCAAATTTCTCCCACATACTTAGCATCAAGTACCCCAATTTTTCATTTGACAAAAATCCCAAAATACATTCAAGAATTGGCCCTGGTGCAGGTACATGGTACTGCATGGATCAAAAACAAAACATAAAAAACATTACTGCTGAAATTTTCAATATCTATTCAAACTCCAGTCCATCATGGCACCCATTGTCCCCACATCCAATGGACCCATATCTTTCCCTACATGGAAGAACCAGTAGCTTCAGGAGTAATGCAGAAGCAAAGCATTATTGTTGTTAACAGGGCTGAAATATCCATGATTTTGACAGGAAAAATTCATTGTGGTATATTTTCAAAGTGTTTGATAGTTAAATTGATCACCAATTGGCTAGGAACATCAGTGTATCAATTTTAGGAAGCATTAAGCTCACTCTAAATGGACTTCAGTATCCCTCAGTGATATCAGCATACAGCCAAACCTTACTGTCTAATTCCTGATTGGCTAAGCAAACTCTAGGAGGTATAAAACAGAACAGCAAAGGGATATAACAGTGGCTACAAGGAGTTGTGAACATACATGAAAACCATGTGTTGCTACAATTGGTACTTTTGAAGCGAGGAAGCAAATTAGGAGAAGATATGGTTCAGTCCTGAAATGTATGTGTGTGTGTGTTTGTGTGGATATTCCATTCGTTATTATAGTTCATAATTTATTTTATTCATTTTAAACACTTTCAGGACACTTTTTAGAGTCCACTCTCCCAAGCTGGTTCCTAACATTTGAATTAGCAATATAAAACCATCAAATATCATCAAAGTTGTTTCTTCTTTCATGGTGGAAACAATAAAATGTGATACCCCAATTTGGGAATGGAAATCATTTTCGATTTGAAAAATGCTTCAGTATTAACCTGCAATGTATGGAATCTCTCAGATGAATCCCCATTGTCTAGCATCATTTGGAAGCTATTCATATTGTGCAGGCAAAATGTACTATGCAACTAAATATTCAATTAACCTTGCATCAAATCAATGCAACATTTTCACTTTTTGACTATAAAAATCAGAAGAGGTGGCTGACACTAGTCCTCTGTTTGAAAGTCTATTCTCATATTTGCAATCTCAGTCATTAACTTAAAATGTGCATTAATGGGATGATGGAATCATTTTGCCATTACTTCAGTCACTTTGGCAGAAAGTTACTCCTTTTCATACATCATTTGCTGCACTGTCAATCCATTCTTTCACCATGAGCAGATGATTGCTATTCATCACTTTTACAATTTTACAGCTGGGGGAATTAGACAGACTTTGGCCATTTTGTCAAAGAGATAATTCTGGCCATTCCGGTGATTGCAGCAATAAATAGAATTTGGATAGGATTGAATGGGTGTTTTGGAAGGAAGTGACCTTTTGAATGTAGATTTATTGCAAAGTATGTCCACACCAAAAGTTTTGGTGGTGTTCAAAATCTGTCCATCTTCTAAGTAGAGATACCAACAACCTTCTCTGGAGACACACTTGGGATTGGGAAAACCCACCTAAAAGAACAGATGAGCTTTAAAAGCCCCTGAACACGCAGCTATCTCTAGTTTTGAAATCTGACCTTATTAGCTGGATGGCCTTTGCTGGGTTTTTCTCTCTCCCCTTCAGTCTTAGTTTTAACTGCACTATACAAGCTGATGGAGCTGCTTCAGCACATTGGTTCATATTGGGGGAAGAAACGCTGTTGGTTCTCAGCAGGTGTCAGGCAGTTGATTGACTTATAGTCCTTTTATTACAGTGTCATGTTGCAAGCACAAATCACAGCTCTCCACAAGGAGAGCAGTTGGCTAGTCAAATCATCCTTCCAGCTTCTGCAGCAGTTTGCGTGCCAACGGGCAGTTCCTGCCTCCCTCTGATTACTTTGCTCTCTGATACATTCTGACCCCCGAGTTCATAGTGAAGGGGGGACCCCCATACTCTCAAGTGATGTGTCAACTAGCTGCCCCCTCCCTTCTGGTTCTGTTGTCATTATCTCATAACTGGGTAACTCCCCCTTAAGCTGTTCAGCTTCTCTCTCTCTCTCTCTCTCTCTCTCTCTCTCTCTCTCTCTCTCTGAAGAGGAGTTTGGATTTGATATCCCGCTTTATCACTACCCTAGGGAGTCTCAAAGCGGATAACAATCTCCTTTCCCTTCCTCCCCCACAACAAACACTCTGTGAGGTGAGTGAGGCTGAGAGACTTCAGAGAAGTGTGACTGGCCCAAGGTCACCCAGCAGCTGCATGTGGAAGAGCGGAGACGTGAACCCAGTTCACCAGATTACGAGACTACTGCTCTTAACAACTACACCACACCGGCTCTCTGCTTCTGAACGTGCTGTGGACGGGGGGGGGGGCGTTCTTCCCCATCCCGCTCTCCATCGGAGAGAAGCTGGTCTGCCATACAATGCATTCGTCAGTCCTCGTCTTCAGACCATTCCCTGACAGCAGGAGCTGGGCTACTCCCCCTTCCACCAGCTTCAAATGTTGTCCCTAAAGTGCATCCCAATAGAAGTTAATGAAACTTCCTTTGCTCCATAAAGCTTGCAAATTTAGGAAATTTGGGGGCAGACTGTATATCCATTTCATTTATATATATATATCTGGGACGAATATCCCACCAAGACTTTACATTGGCATAGAAAGTTACTAATTTCAATGGATGGATCAAAATGGGGAAAAGTAGGGAGAATCCCGGAGGCTGGGATAGGTAGAGAAGCCTGATGGGCAGTTTTTGGCATGCCTAGGCTTGAGATATGCCCCACCCACCCCCTCTAAGGTTTTAAAAAAATCTCTTCTGCCGACAGAATACAACTTTGCTTTGCAAAAGGGCATCTTTGGATCTGAGCCCATAATATTATTTGGAACGTAAATTATAGTTAACGTGTCTCATTTTTGTTTGGTCCTTTTACTCCTCTTCCTTTGTTAACAGAAATATTTCCTCAGAGCCTTTGCAAACAGCAGTGAAGCTCATCCTTTGCTTCAATGAGGGATCCTTTGATCAGTGCGCATCACCGTAACAGAAGGTGATGAGGGCAATCTTCCCAATTTCAAGAATACTGCTTCATTACATCTATTTTATGAGAAAATGCATTTGGTACAGTCAACTTAGTTCCTCAGCTTTCTTTTTTCAGTGATGCTTAATTGCACTTGGTTATACGATACAGGCAGGTTTAGAGTTAGTGCATTCAGTCCCTGTGGGACATTTTACTAGTTCTGAACTATTAAAGGTAAAGGTAAAGGGACCCCTGACCATTAGGTCCAGCCATGGCCAACTCTGGGGTTGCGTCATTTATCTCGCTTTACTGGCTGAGGGAGCCGGTGTACAACTTCAGGGTCATGTGGCCAGCATGACTAAGCCACTTCTGGCGAAAGAGAGCAGCGCACGGAAATGCTGTTTACCTTCCCACCAGAGCGGTACCTATTTATCTAATTGCACTTTGATGTGCTTTCAAACTGCTAGGTTGGCAGGAGCAGGGACCAAGCAACTGGAGCTGACCCCATTGCAGGGATTTGAACTGCCGACCTTCTGTTTGGCAAGTCCTAGGCTCTGTGATTTAACCCACAGCGCCACCCGTGTCCCTCTAAACTATTGCTATCAATAATAACATGATTTTGTACCCTTGATGACTGCTTGCTCCAGCTTCCATGTGATTCTGAAAAAAATGTCTTGGCATGATTTAGATTTCATAGTTTAACTCTTCAAGTCATTATGCCAACAAGCCAGATGCAATCTACTGTTTCTATTAGTTATCTGAATTTTGATCTCATTTTGAAATACATTGCAAGCGCACTTTGTTTTGCACCACTTTATTCAATGAGAACTGTGCAGCTACTTTCAAAACTGCAAACTTTGTTTCTGGATTCTTCATATATAGGGCCTATTACTTCTTACTCCATATAGAGTAATAAAAAATACTATAGTATACTGTATGTGCTGACCCAGCTAAGGTTCTGCCAACATTTCCACTATAAAATGGTATTCCATTAGGAAAATTTTTGCTTTTTCAATAAACGAGAACAAACAACAGCTTTGGGGAAAGCTTTTCTGTGTTTTTGTTTTTACATGGGATGCTGTAGCTTGTAAGTTTGATAGCTCAATTATTTGCTGACTTTGCTTTTGAACTGAGAAGTCAGACTTCGCTTGCTTTTCTCTCCTTCTTCTTCTTCTTCTTCTTCTTCTTCTTCTTCTTCTTCTTCTTCTTCTTCTTCTTCTTCTTCTTTTTGCAAAAGCCAAATATAATAAGTCGATTAAAGGAGAATCTTCCTCATGTAGTGGCTAACTGAGCATTAGGACATTAGAAGTGCCCCCTGGATCAGGCCAATGGCTCATCTAGTCTACCATCCTCTTCTCACACTTGTCAGCTGGGTGGCTATGGGAAGCCTGGAAGCAGAACCTGACTATAACTGAGCCCTGCTCATGATCTCAAGCAGCTGCTATTCAGAGGCATATTGCTTCCAACAGTGAAGGAGAATAACATGGCTAGTAGCCACTGATAGAACTGTGGTCTAAACCACTGAGCCTCTTGGGCTTGCAGATCAGAAGGTGAGCGGTTCAAATCCCTGCAATGAGGTCAGCTCCTGTTGCTCGGTCCCAGCTCCTGCCAACCTAGCAGTTCGAAAGCACGCCAGTGCAAGTAGATAAATAAGTACCACTGTGGCGGGAAGGTAAACGTGTTTCTGTGCGTTCTGGTTTCCGTCACAGTGTCCCATTGCACCAGAAACGGTTTAGTCATGCTGGCCACATGACTTGGGAAGCTGTCTGTGGACAAATGCCAGCTCTCTCAGCCTGAAAGCGAGATGAGCACCGCAACCCTAGAATCGCCTTTGGCTGGACTTAACCGTCCAGGGGTTCTTATGTTTTTTACCTTAACCCCCCTCCCACTGGGTGGAATAAATTCAAATATATTCCCGCTGCTCGCTCCCACATGACTGGATGATCAAAGGAAGTGCTGAGGACATATGTTATGGCAATGGGTGTAGTTAGTTTTTGCTTTTGCTCAGAAGCAGAATACTGTACCAAACCTAGCCTCAAAATGAATTCCATATTTTACACCAGAAGCAATCTGAAAGGAAAACACACTATAATGAAATGTTTGTTTTCAGAATATAGTCTGGGTTCAAATATAGCATGGACCATGTAAGTAACCTTCAATTAAAAGAGCTAGCTTATGTACTGCTGCTCCTTGGGTCTCTTCCATCCATGGATATTGCCAGAGCAATCTCAGCTGTGTTGTCGAGAAAGCCATAAAAACAGACAGTTGCACCGCAGAGCCTTCGAGCTCTAATAAAGAACGCCAAAAAACAAAAACAAAAATCCAGAAAATAATATTGATCTGGAATCTGAATACTTTTAATCTTCTGCTATCCATGTCTGGGGCACGTTCCATACAATAAGGCCATCTGATAGGGGAGGTCAGTGCCAACTCCAGTCTGCAGGGAAAGATCACTTGGGGGAAATGTCTATACTGTACACCTCCCCCACTCCAAAAAAATACACAAATGATCTCACAAAACCCTGCTCTCGTTCAAGGAGAGACATCTAGGGAGCAGGAACAAAGTTTTCTATGGTGGGCTCCTGCCCATCTGCTGAAAGACGTCAGCGGTTGCTGCTAACTGGCCTGGCACAGAGATCTTGTGTCCTACTTTACAGAGGCCAGTCCTCTTTAGAATGTCAAAGGACAACACTTCATTTGAAGGCACTGTCTGTTTTAAATGGTGGTTGGCCCAAGTCAGGTTTAAATATAAAGAACTATCTGAATGGAGAGCAGAGGCTTCAAATGGTTAATAGCCGGGCAGCAGACTGAGCAGGCAAAATTTTTCACCTTGTCACATTATTCCCTGTTAAAGTGAAATGCATTGTATTTTTATCTCAATTATAGTTATTATAGCTAAAATTGCATTTATATGTAAAAATTAGCACATGCAAAATCTGTGACCAGTTTTTGCCCTCTCTTTGGATGGTGTCCTTTCTCTTTGTTTGATGTGTCTGTGACTACCTTTCTGTAGCAGCTCTTACTTTACTTACCCCTGAGAAAGAAGAACAGGGGTTAGCAAATTGGGTTCTTTTGGCCTTCTGAAAGGGTACATGCAAAATGGCTTCAATATATTGTGAGTGGAAGCATGCAGAGCAAACGGGTTAGTGGCAAATATTTGGAAAGTGGAGCAACTTGTTTGTCAGGCACGGTTGTATGACGCATGACAAGATGCAACTGTTCTTCTTGCAGCTGCTCCAATGGAAGCCACTTAGCAATGGGAAACAGCCTAGTGGTGGAATCCTGCAAAAAAACTTCTGCTGGGATTTCTACTTGTGCATTGGAATTTCCCCTCTCTCCTTTCTCTCTGTGCTCTCCCCAAACCCGCTCTGGGGAGTTGGGGAACCTCTAGAACATATTCAAGGGGGAGAGACAGGAAGCTCTGTTGCACAGCCAAAAGTCTAGCAGAATTACTTTGTTGGATGCTGCTCAAATGTTGGACAGTCAGGATACAGCAACTTGCAGTTAATGAGATGTTCACTCAGTACTAATGAGCCAGTTAAGGTCTTACGAAGCAAGAGAGGCTGGCTGACATTTAGGTGCCTTTCGTTTTATTTCATGGCAAAGGGTCTTCCAAGTTCCTACCACAAAGTGCAGAAAATTCCATCTGGACAAATCTCTTCCCACATGTTAATAAGTAAATGTTACCGATTTTGACACAGTCAACCATTTATCCAATAGATTGATGGGGATGCAAAGACAACACTATGCTCAACTTATTGGGTTTTTGTGTGTGTGCTTATTTGAAAATAAAATGAATACATGACATCAAACTGGTTTTAACACCAAATATTCGCACAGCAAGATCACAACCAATCTTGCACAGTTTGCAACGTTGCATTATAGGTGTATGGATTTGCTTTGTTTTGTTTTAGAAAAACTTAGCTGTATAAATAAAGTGTTGTTTTAAAATAGCCCTTTCCTGTTGAATGAAATCAGCGACGTGCCTCTCGCTAAGCCATTGTGCAAAACCTGCAGCATACTTTAAAGCAATGTGTTAAATTTATTAATATTTATATATTCCCACAGACAGCATTTTCCACCCGATGAAGCCCATCAACTATTTCACCTAACAGTTCTGAAACAGCAAGTAATTGTTCTGCCACTTCAGTATCGCTAGTGGAAGCAATTGGCAGCTCAGAGGTGGTGAGGGAGAATAGGCGTCACAGCTCACTGGTATCTCAGGACTTATTATTATTGTTTGTAATTATACAACGCCAGGATCATCCTCGACACTTAGAGTACGGTAATGAGGATAGCGTTATTTTAGCTATAAATCCCTCCTATCAATTTTTGTTTGCCCCTTCATCCCATCGTGGGTGGCTTTGCATGTACAATCCTCTCCTCCCGCCAGAGTAATTGTATCTTTTGGTGCTGTTCGCAAGCCAGTCAGCGGAGGTGTCACACAAATAATATATTACAGCAGTGATTTCCACTGGAAGTCTCAAAATTATATGCACACCGATGGTGAACTTTGTTCTCCAACTGTCTCTTTATATGTAGCCCAAAATGACACTACTCATAAACAAGAGGAAGCTATCAGCATTTGTTTGCAAAATTTCCTATTTTTAAAAAAATGTTTAGAAAAAAAGCCCTACAATTGAGAGTGAGGAACAGCTCGGTGGGGCCAATGTTCTCATTGGGCATGAAATATTGACACTGTCATACCCTCCAACATGATAAAAATAGGGATGTTATTTTATTTTATTTTATTTACAGTGGTACCTCAGGTTAAGTACTTAATTCGTTCCGGAGGTCCGTACTTAACCTGAAACTGTTCTTAACCTGAAGCACCACTTTAGCTAATGGGCCTCCTGCTGCTGCTGCACCACCAGAGCACGATTTCTGTTCTCATCCTGAAGCAAAGTTCTTAACCTGAAGCACTATTTCTGGGTTAGCGGAGTCTGTAACCTGAAGCGTATGTAACCTGAGGTACCACTGTATACCCCACACATCTGACTGGGTTGCCCCAAACACCCTGGGTGGCTTCCAGCATATATTAAAACATAATGAAACATTAAACATTAAACAAACTTCCCTATACAGGGCTGCTTTTAGATGTCTTCTAAAGGTTGTGTAGATACTTATCTCTTTGGCTTGGGGGGGAAGGGTGTGCATAACTCCATACCCTCCAGTGTTTCTCTGGTGAAAATAGTTATGTCTTAAGGATAACATTGGGTGTGGGAACTGGAAAACTGATGCAAAAAGGACATGCATTATTGTGGAATGAAGGCATGGCTGGTTGTCTGGAACATTGAAGAGCATTCTGCACACCAACATTTTCTTGTAGGCCCATTTGCTCTCCCTATTTCAGCAACATTCCCAAGATTGATTAGAATAAGATTAAGCTGCTGGAGGAGAGGAACATCAGCTCTCTAGTGACATCAGCCCTAAGCCAGATTCCCAAATAGCAGGCACTCTCACTACCAAAAGCCCTAATACTGCCCAGTGCATGTTTGACAACGCAAACAATGGTATCGATACAAATTAAGAGAAAAACGATGGAGTGCTGGCTCAAGGCCAGAGGATAATGATGGGTCCTTTTAGACTCTTCACATTTCAGTGATGGATCAGAACCTTAGAATACTCAGATGCAGGAAAGATAGTTGAATCTAGTAATCCAGCGGAACAAAGCAATTTGTCTGGGATTTGCCTAGGTACTGAAGTACCTGACTGTGATTTTCCTTGTTCCCCAGTCTATCATCCCCAATACTGAGCTAGGTACAGCTACTGAATTTTTATAAGCTACTTTTACTCTCAGCTCAAGACCTTTTGTTGAATCTGCTTCTTCCCAATCCTTTTGTGGGCTAGGCACACCAACAGCTTTCAGCCTAGGGACCGAGCCTCAAAAGTGTCGTGGATATTGCTTTAAGAAGAGAGGTGTGTACAGTTTTTGTGCCTGTGTCCACAATAATTGGCCTGTACGGTGATTCACGTGTAACATTCAACAAGTGTACAGCCTGTGTACAGAAAAGTTGAGATATACAAATTAACAAGTACACTCTTTCACACAAACACCTGCACATGCGTGCTGACAGATTGTGGTCATGTTTGCTTTAGCCTTTACATGTTCAGTATAAAGCCTGAACAAAATGATATGTCATTTTCAAAGCCTTGAATAATTGACCACACTTACAGGCATCTTTTCTTTCTATCATTGTTGGTCTTCTGAAAGAAGAGGCAGAAATGACCTCATTTTGTTCTCCTTTGACAAAACTTTTTGTAGCAGGCATCAGTTGCCTGGCCTTCTGGCTTTTCGTTGCTTTTTACTGGCTGATAATTCATTTTTGTCCAGGTAACAAGAAAATGGGGTCTGACCCAAACCAATAGACAGAATTCCAGTGTTCCAATTGTGCGAAAAGAACGGGGGATGGGGGGTGGAGAGCAGGAAAAACCCAAAGGGGGGTACACAGCCCTTCTGACCCCCAATCTGTAATAGGGATGGGCAGATCTGTCAGTTTCCACTTCATTTGGTTTCTCATTTTCCCCATCTTAAGTTCTCTTCTCCACATTTCTGTATCAGTTTGTGACTTAAAAATGAAAAGTCTCCATGAATATTCACCAGCATTTTAGTGTGAATTTCTCCTAGCCAACAGGTATGTGAATGCAATTTTGCCTAATACACTTACTTTTGCAAAACACTCTTTCCCAATGCCAAGAACCACATTGCAAAATTTAGAGAAGTGCAGATTTCAAAGGATGACTGCATTTCAATTTGTGTATTGTTTTACAAAGTCCAAATTAGCAGATCCACCTTAAAATACAAACTGAATCAAATTGCTCCCCACCCTTGCTCCGTGCCAGAGGATGTGGGTGAATGGGGCAAAATCCAAATATCAAAATATCTTGTTCCAGCGCTGTGCAGATCACTCATTATGTAGAGCTGGATGCAGCCTTACAGAAGTTCTCTTCAGGCAACTACAGAAGCAACAGACAAGCAAGGGGAGGAAGCATCTATAGAAGCAATAGACAAGCTCCACCACCCCTGTACCCCTTGTCTTTTCACAGGTTGGAGGGTGAATTTTTGAAGCACAAACCCTCCTGTATCTGTGGAAGGTTCTATGTGATTTTGAACCCTGATCTTCAGTCCTGATCTTCCAGGGTTCTAAATCACATGGAAGTGGCTCCATTTACCATTGGAGGCACCAAGCTTCAGACATTCATACTCATATTAAAAACTAGTTTTTTCCCTAAGAGACACAATAGGTCTCCCTATAATGTGATGGTGGAACTCACATGTTTTAAGTACTCTTCTATGCTGGATTCTTTTCAGTAGATTGCTAGGCAGGTGGGGAGCCAGAGAGGCAGGGAGAGTTAGAGAGGTTAGAAAACATAAGACAATGGAAGGAGTGAAATAATCACATTGATCTTGTGCAGTCTTCCTCTGCATGAAGTGTGACTCTCTAAAATTTTATTTCATCATCAGAGCACACAGTGAGGGAACAGAACCTAAGGAGAGCATGAGCTAGGAGAAGCAGAGATAATAAAGAAAATTCCGAGGGATTAATTTGGATTTGAAGAATAAAGGGAGCTGAAAAAGCAAAAGCACAGTTTTGCAAGCAACTCCAGCAGACTATCAAAATGATCAGAGGTATATGAGATGAGGGCAGAAAGTACTCAAAGGAGGCAGGAAAATAATAAGAAGGCTTTTTGCAATAGCAGCATTGGTATTTTTGGAACACTGTTCCTATTGAAATCAGATGGGCACCTGTAACTTTGATATTGTCTTGCCTGCTTTTGTTTTGCCAAGCAATTTTAGTATCTTAGTTTGATTCAGTGTTACTCTGTTCTGGAGGGTTGGAGGGGAAAACCCCTGAAGAGCTTTAAGGGTCACATGCTGAGAAGAGAGGGCAGTGAAGTTCCATGTGCTAACAGTGTACGTGCTAACTGAACTGCTTACTTGGATACTGCCCAATGTAAGCTATATATATAGATGTGTCAGGTTTTCAAAGGACAAAAATCAAAAATATCTCAGAGCATGCCCAAGCCCTTTTCATCCTGGCCACATACCAAGAAAACCCCAAACTACCAACACGGACAGGAAATTGTTCTTTCTGAATTGCACTTAGACTGGATGCAATAACCTGGAAATGTTGCAAAAACTCAGAAGAATAGACAAGTTTACTTAACAAAAATGTATCATCATCATTTTTTAAAACTGATATTTTACTAGTATTTAATTTGCCATAAAATAGACGCTGAGAAAATCACACCCCTCGTTCCTGCAGAAGTGTATAGGGTACATTAAAACCTTCCCCTTTTTATATAGCCACGCATGCTTATCACAAGCAACCTCATTTTACTCAGAGATAAATACAGCTTATAATGAAAGAGCTTTTAATGTGTCATCAAGAGTAGTCAATGTGTTTTGTGTGAAGTGCCAGGCAGAAACAAAAGAGGATATAAAAATTAATGATCTAACTCTTGCGCACATTACTTTGACTGAGGGAGGGAAATCAGGCACACAAACCCAAAAATCAAATGTAATGAGACCATTACAGAAGAAATAATGAGGTGATCAATTTTTAATATATAACTTCACTGTATTGGAATTAGTCGTAATTTCAATCGCATAGTCTGCTTTTGTTAGGTATGCAAAATGCAAATGAGACATTTTACTCAGGCTCCCAGGCTCCTTCAGAAGTTGCAAGGGGGCTAGTAATGAACACACCATGGGGTTAATAAAAACTTTATTTTGATACACTGTTAATTTTCTAAGGAATTTAAAAAATCAGTTTTATCCAAAGAATTCGCAAAATGAAAATGGTATGTCGGGATTTTTATTTTATTTTATTACAAAATAATAGCATTGGGTGAGGCCCTCTTCCGTGTACATCATCAGGTTTTGTACACATGAATCTTGTGACTGCAAGTCCAATGGCATATTGCAATTACAGATCCAGTGATGCAGGGGAGAAGCATCTAACTCCCATTGGCCCAGCCAGCATGGCCATTAGGCAGGAGTGAAGGGAGTTGCAGTCTAACAACTTCTGGAGGGCCACATCCTTGCTACTGTGTCTTTCCTCTTATGTGCATTGCATGACTGATTTGAATTCCCATTGATGCCATTCGCTCTGCAAAATAGGTTCTATTAAACCCTAGCTTACCTTCCGTTAATGTTGCTGAAAATGGCCACGGGAGGGGGAATAATTCATCACACAGAGGCTTCGCATGTTTGGCTTTCCCACTTTTGGAACAGAACATTTTATGAAGAAGGAATCACACACACCCTTTTCATAGTAAGGTAAAGGTAAAGGGACCCCTGACCATTAAGTCCAGTCGTAGATCGACTCTGGGGTTGCGGCGGTCATCTCGCTTTATTGGCCGGGGAAGCCAGCGTACAGCTTCTGGGTCATGTGGCCAGCATGACTAAGCCACTTCTGGCGAACCAGAGCAGCACATGGAAACACCGTTTACCTTCCCACCGGAGCTTTCAAACTGCAAGGTTGGCAGGAGCAGGGACTGAGCAACGGGAGCTCACACCATCACGGGGATTCAAACTGCCGACCTTCTGATCGCCAAGTCCTAGGCTCTGTGGTTTAACCCACAGCACCACCCACGTCCCTTTTCATAGTAGGACCCCTGAAAATAATGGACATGGCTTTTTTAGCTCCCTTAGTTATTACGTACTTATCTCCCTTAATTTGAATGGGTGTACCCTGAATACAACTTAGTTAGATACGAGCCAAATAATTGAATGCTAAAGTGTAAAGAGCCCAACACAGACAAAACAACAACCACACAGCAAGTTCACTTCTCTGGTGAAAGGAAAAGGAAAGGAGTCAAGGGGCTCCCTTTTATCTGTTCTCCTTTTTAGAAAGGATAAGCTTAAAATCCTTGCTATTCTAGTCTTCTGTTCACTGCAGGGGATGAGGGGATGTGAAAGGAATCAGAAAAACTTTTTTTTCTCCCTGCAGAAGTGGCATGTGAGGTGGGGCAGATTTGTGGACCTGTCCTGATATTGGCATCACTGGCGTCAAACAGGGATGGGGCACGGCAGTGGCAAGGATAAGACCATGCAGGCAAGCCGGTGGGGGAAGGGGCGCCAGATTGGCAGTGGCTGTCCATGCCAATGCAACTCTGCTACCCTAACCTTGCCACCACCACCCCAGCCCTGCCCAGGTCAGCAGCAGCGATGCTATTCCTGGGGGTGGCTCCACAGCCCTGCCTCACTACATGCACTTCTACTGCCCAGCAGCAGCCTGAAATTGTACATTCCACTTCTCAGGATTCCACCGCCTCATTCAGCAACATGCTTAGATCCAGCAGTCTAGAGAAAATGAAGGACATTTCTACCCTTTTAGCTTCAACCTCTTTAAAGTGCAGTAGATGTCCCCTCCAATCTGCCTGTTAATAGGGACCAGATCTTTTCTATCACTATCCATTATAAGGTCACCTGAGACGCCGCTTTGTCTTCTGACTTTTATATTTGGCCTGTCACTGGAACTTCATTTTTTCGCCTACATGAGAATTCATCTACCAGAACTCATCCAGGGCTTTCACAGATTGATGCTGATAACTATATTCCAAGCTTTTGTGACCTCCAAGGTTAGATTATTGAAGGGTATTAGTTTATAGCCTCTCATAAAATGCTCTCTGGATGCCACGTTGCACAAAGGTCTTTTAGTTCAAGCCTGAGAGAGATGTCTTACCTTGCCATACAAACCTTGGGGGAGTTAGACTGATACTTGTCAAATGTTTATTAAATGTTAAAGTTTTCTTTATTACATAGAAGACTGAACATGGTCTGGAACTTGCTCTTCTCTAAATAGATGTCTCAGGATCCTCAAAAAATGGAAGACCCAAACAAAGCAAGGTTTTAAGGCCACAGACACGCCATACATTTAAAGCAGTATGATAGCCCTTTGAACAGACATGGCAAATAATTCTGGGAACTGTAGTTTGTTAAGGGTGTTAAGGGTTGATCTCTATTCCCTTCATGAGCTATAGTTCTCAGAGTGGTTCCAAAAGAACTGGGAAGACCATCGTGGCTGTGAGTCCTGGAGGACCTGCAGGCCTTTTCCATCTGGAAGCACAGTACCCTGACTCACTCACTCAGCTACAAAAGCTGAGGTTGCTGAGGAGGCTGAAGACCATCTTGACTGTGAGTCCTGAAGGACCTAATCTCTCCTTTGTACCATTCCTGGCCCAACTGCACTGGCTGCCAATTAGTTTCTGGGCCTAATTCAAATTGCTGGTTCTGACCTATAAAGCCTTAAACAATACCGCAATACCCCAAGGACCACTTCTCCCCAGATGAACTGACCCAGAACCTTCAATTGTCATCTGAGGCACTTCTTCATGTGCCTTCTTCATGAGAGATCTGGAGTGGCAACACAAGAACGGGCCTTTTTTGCAGTGGCTTCCTGTTTGTAGAATGCTCACCTAGCAGCTTCATTACATATCTTTAGGTGCCAGGCGAAAATGTTTCTCTAAGCCAGGTCTTTGGCTGAATAACATTCTATGTCCTATTAAATGTGTTTATGGGAAGGGGTTATGTTAGGATGCTGTCAGTGGCTCCCAGCTGGTTGTCCAGGAAAGTATAAAGACAAGGAAAAGTTTCTTACCATCTTTTTATTTCAATATTACAGAGAAAGGCTATAGAACCCAAACTCTTGGATACTGGCATTGTCTCAAGTGAATATCCACACCCCGTCTCTCCCACTTCCTCATTCGTCACTTCTGCGGCTGCTGCTACGTGCCCTCTGACTTTGACCTCTTTGCTCTCCTACTTTTAAGGCTTGCCGGGTTCTGGGAAATGGGGGGGGGGTCTGGAATGCTTTCTAAAGACACCATGTCAGCCAGCTGCCGTTCCAGTCTTGCCTCCTCCTCTCCCATTATTTCCAAACTTTCCCCCTCATCTGCCTTTGAGCTGTGACCTCCTTCAAACCACTGTTGTAAATCTACACTGTCTTGCTCTTCCTCCTCCCTGGAGGGGTCAGGATGGGGAGGCGGTCTCCACCATTCCTCCTCTGCCCAGTGCCTGACAGGTTATTTGTTTTGGTTTTGCTTTTATTATGTACTTTGTGTTCTCATTTTGTATTTTTATGTTGTGAAGCACCCTGCGATCTTCAGATAAGTAAGTAAAGAATGCAGGCAGGTGAAGGAAGAGTATTAGTAAAGGACCCACGGCAGGGATAGAATAGAGTGGATGGGGTAGCATATGAATACAGTGGTACCTCTAGTTACGAACTTAATTCGTTCTGGAGGTCCGTTCCTAACCTGAAACTGTTCTTAACTAGAGGCATGCTTTTGCTAATGGGGCCTCTTGCTGCTGCTGCACCTCCGGCACACGATTTCCGTTCTCATCCTGGCACAAAGTTCTCAACTCCAGGCCAGGCAACTTTTCCAGGTTAGCGAAGTTTGTAACCTGAGGCGTTTGTAACCGGACGTGTTTGTAAATCGAGGTACCACTGTAGTACATTATCACCATCATTGTTAATGTTATTGTTTAGAATAGGGTAGAACCACCAGAGTGTCTATGATGCCCCAATAAGACCTGGGATCTGATACTTAATATTCCTGAATAAACTTACTTGTGTTGATAGGGATGGATATATATATATATATATATATATATTTGCTTTCGTAGATTTTCACGGGTACAGGAATGCAGGTTTTGGTGTCTTCGGGTGACCCCAACTCTTACACGGGAAGACACCCGAAGACACCAAAACCTGCATATATATATATATATATATATATATATATATATATATATTGCAATTACAAAAGACAAAGTGCTGAAAATGGTTGAAGCTTTTGACATTTATCACATAAGGTCCTTTGCATTTCTAATGAGAGGATGATTTGAATTTTGTGCAAACCTAAAATGGCAAGTTGAAGTTCACTCAGGGGCAACAGCCAGACTTTGAGTGAGATGGCTTTTTTTTTTTTTTTTTTTAAAAGGAACTACATTTCTGAGTTACTGTCTCTCCCCACCTCCAAATATTCTCTTCTTGTCAAGGCACTCGTACATTTTGCTTCATGGCAGTGTTCTCTGGGAGGAGTTTGCAGCTCAGTTGTTTTTGATAACTGATGGTTGGGATTCCAAACTACTAAAGTAATCAATGCGACCAATGAGATTCTTGAACTTGCCTTTTGGTGCCATTACAGTAATAGCTTCGGTGCCAAGACACCATGTAACAAGACATGGCAAAGTTTCCCCTCCTCGCCTCCAGGGTGACTGTAGGGCTGAATATGTCGAGAGAAAGATGAATGCCATTTTCTTTGACATTTCATGCTAGACTTCACACTCTTACAACGCAGCGACTGGGAGAGACCTCTGTGGCATGTGTCCCTTTAAAACTTCACATTTGGAAAGATCTTTTTCTCTTTTTTGAAGGAAAAAAAAGATTGAAAGTAAGTTCTGGGGGAGAGGGGGGGAAATCCAGCATGCCGGGAGACATCTGAATTGATGCCGAAGATTGAACTCCTGCTTCAAAAAGCAAGTCACTGAGAAAGGCCACGAGGTTGTTAACTTAGCATTGCGACCATACATGTGCAAGAAGGAGATTCACAGAGCACAGTAGGAAAAAGGACTTTTCCAAAGGGAAATACTGAATGG
The DNA here is from genome assembly GCF_965112155.1 of Podarcis liolepis. NCBI lineage: Eukaryota > Metazoa > Chordata > Lepidosauria > Squamata > Lacertidae > Podarcis > Podarcis liolepis. The sequence continues at coordinate 52,776,271 of NC_139564.1, forward strand.
TGTTTTACATTTTAATTTTTTTCAAAGAGAGGAAGAGAGGATTTATTATTGAAAAGTGGGTATTGACTACCTTTTCCTTCAGACACTCAAAGCCTGGACAATAATGGAATGGAATGAGGAGTCAAAAGGAAGGACTTTTGATCCCATGAAGACTCACACCAACAGAAATGGAGGAGGTGATGTTTGCCATATTGCGCACTCTCTCTCTCCCCATCTCTTGCTCTCTCATACACACACACTACCACCAGCAGCAGCACAACCTTGCAACTTACCCAGAACAGTTTTTGTGGTTGATTCTCCTCTCTGGCTCAAATGTGAATTCTTCAATGTGAGCATCATCCCGTCCAAGAAGAGACGAGTGGGGATTTGGGGGGAAATTGCTCTGCCTTCTGAGTCTATAATTGATTAACAATTCTTCAGCACTGGGCCAGGAGGCAAGGCAATGTTCTACCAGTATAACAGTCCTTGCAATATGGTATTTTATATATGATGATTAGAAGTGCATGACAAATTTAGTCAAAGGATTTTAAAAATGCAGATGTATAAATCGTGAAGCGAAGAATACAGATCTAGCTGTAGTATCTGGGTCAAGTTAAAATAACTGAATTTTATGGTAAGTAAAATACAATTTGTGACTGACAGCCTAGGCTAAGCTTGTTACCTCAGAAGAAAATCCCACAGGGTTGAATGGGACAAACTGCTTAGGAGGTGTGATTAGGATTTCAGCCTTAATGTAAAAGCCTACAGGACTTTGGCATTTAGTAGGACACAGTTCAACAATCTATTTTGTTTAAGTATACCATATGTCTCTGTATAATTTTAGAATTCAGATAGCTGATAAATGATAGCATTTTTTAAATACACCCCCCAACAGATTGTAGCCTTGCTAAGGAAAGAGACGCAAAGTATGCCAGATTAGCACATATCCAACATATGCTGCATTTTGAGTGCTTAGTATTGGACAGCTTTCTTCCAGATCTTCTAGACTACAACTCCAATCAGCTCCTACCAATATGGTCAGTGTCAAGGGTTGATGGGAGTTGTAGTCTGGGGAGCATCAAGCTGGAGAAGGGTGCTTATGGGATAAATACCTGATGGGATCTTTTTGACCCACAATTCCATTGAAGACACAGAACCCTACAGATACATAACCAAGTATGAGATTGCACCCTGCATTTACACAACAACCTATCCCACAAGTGGATGTTGATCAGCAACAGCAGGAATGAAACTAAATTGATTTCTAAGAATTCCACAGCCTTCAGCATGTTGTGTCCATTGACCCAGATGCCAAGAAAGGGAAGGCATGCAACCCGGTACATGGTCATTCCCAGGCGAACATAGGGCAAGATATTGTATAAATATTGTTTCTCATATTAAATAGAGGCTGAACAATTTGTCATTGTGGGATGCAGGGTGATTCAGAGATGTCAGCTGGTGACCCACAGGTCTGATTCAGCTTGCAAAGCAAGTTCAGCTACCTCCTGGTATCCTGTCAAATTTTAAACAAGTTGTAGGAAATGTTTTACCTAGAGTTTCAGTTATAAGAGGAGAAAAATACCCTTTGTATGGCATAATTCACTCTTGTTCTCTTTGGGGGTCATATGCAGCACATTATCCATGATAGAGACCTTATCCATTACATGTCTGTAACAGAGCTCAGGCATGTGTGAACAAAGTCCATTGTGAAGCCTTAGTATATCACAACAGTGTGATGCAGCAGCAACAAAAAAGCTAATGCAAATCTAGGCCGCATCAATGCAGTTATAGTGGCCAGATCAAGGGAAGTAATACTATCACTCTATTCTGCCTTGGTCAGACTTCACGTAGAGTACTGTGTCTAGTTCTGGGCAAAGTTTTTTTTGACAAACTGGAATTGTGCAGAGGACAAACAATATGATTAAGGGTCTGGAAACCAAGCTTTATGAGGAACAGTTGAGGGAGTTGGGTATGTTTACCCTGGAGAACAGAAGACTGAGAGGTGATATGATACCCAACGTCAAATATCTGAAGGGCCATCAAATGGAAGATGGAGCAAGCTTGTTTTCTGTTGCTCCAGAGGGGTTGGACCCTAAACAATGGATTAAAATGGAAACAAAAGAGATTCCTTCTAAACATTAGAAAGAACTTTCTGATGGTAACAGCTGTTCAACCATGGAATGGACTCGGATGATGGTGGAGTCTCCTTCATTGGAGGTTTTTAAACAGAAGTTGCATGGCCATCTGTGAGAGATTGTTAAGCAGTGGTTTCTGCATTGCTGCAGGTTGAACTAGATGACTCTTGGGGCTCCGTTCCAGCTCTACAATTCTATGCTTCTATGAGAAGTAGGTTGCTGTTGAGCTTCTGCTTAAATGTGTATTTATACCATTTGACATTTTGGAACAAACCAGAACAACTGGCATGACTTTATGCACTCCTCAATACAGTATTGGTTAAAAGGCTGCCTTCTCTTCTGTTCAATCTCTTCTCTCGCTCCTCAAATAGCCATTAAATCACAAGCAACTGATCATTCAGAACAGTGCTGTGCTCAGGCTACAAATGCCATTCTATACTCTGTATCTTAAGGTAGATTACTTTTACACTTCTATTGCTTCAATTTCCCACCCCACCCCCTTCAAATGGTACTCCAAGCACAGGCCTTTCACATTACTGAAACTGTATTTTCCTTCGTCCTTCCTGGTAAAAAGCAACACTGTGCTCACTTTTGCTGTATTTTTTCTTTCCCTGTGACGGATGTAGCTAAACTCTTTATGTGACGCACTAACCCTGGACAATGCACTAACTTTCAAAAGATTGCATGTTGCCTTAAAGTGAGGAGGGCTGGCCACACATGACCTGCCCCAAACACCCCACATTCACCTGCTTGGCTTCCAATCTTCACACATTTAGCATGAAAGCCTGAAGCGGGGTTCCAACCAGGTTCGGTTAGATATGGTTAGAAGCCTCCCAGCTATTGGAAATTCTGAGCAAACAGGGCCTCTGATCCAAGGAAGGATTCTATGGTTTCATACACATCATAAATTTACAAGACTCCTCTCCACAAGAATTTAAGGAACTGTAGTTCGCAAAGCTCCTGGCAAATAGAAGGGGAAGAAACGGAGGCAGTGAGAGATTTTACTTTCTTGGGTTACATGATCACTGCAGATGGTGACAGCAGTCACAAAATTAAAAGATGCCTGCTTCTTGGGAGGAAAGCGATGACAAACCTAGACAGCATCTTAAAAAGCAGAGACATCACCTTGCCGACAAGGGTCCATATAGTTAAAACTATGGTTTTCCCAGTGGTGATGTATGGAAGTGAGAGCTGGACCATAAAGAAGGCTGATCACCGAATAATTGATGCTTTTGAATTATGGTGGTAGAGGAGACTCTTGAGAGTCCCATGGACTGCAAGAAGATCAAACCTATCCATTCTGAAGGAAATCAGCCCTGAGTGCTCACTGGAAGGACAGATCCGGAAGCTGAGGCTCCCTGGAAAAGACCCTGATGTTGGGAAAGATGGAGGGCACAAGGAGAAGGGGACGACATAGGATGAGATGGTTGGACAGTGTTCTCTAAGCTACTAACATGAGTTTGACCAAACTGTGGGAGGCAGTGGAAGACAGGAGTGCCTGGTGTGCCCTGATCCATGGGGTCATGAAGAGTCGGACACGACTAAATGACTGAACAACAACAACAAAGTTCGCACAGCTACAATTCCCACCACCCTTAACAAACTTCAATTCCCATGATTTTTCAGAGGGGGTGTGTGTTTTCAGTTAACATATACCATTTCTTCTCCCAGCAGAAATCTCTAAGCAGTTCAAACCATTCACAACGAAAAGGAATCATTGTCAGAAACACAATACAAATTCCACCTTCGAAACCGAGCAACACTGCTACTACTGGTACTACTAACTCATCACCATAATTCTATATTTTAAACAACATAAAGTCTGCATACAATGCACATAAGTAAAACAACTGAGAACCCCAAAATTAATCATATGCAAAACATTAAAATACATCAAAGAGCATCAAAATACAACGTAATTACAGCATGGCACCATCAAAATATCAGAAACATTACAAACACACCCTAACAATAATAACAACAAAAATCAATCACCTCTATCTTCATGTTTCAAGAAAGTAAACACACAACCCTTGCATACACAACAATCACACCCTCTTTACACCTCCTACAAGACTCCATCCACTTATTTCAATAAAACACTCAAATGATCAGCTTACTAAGAACTAATCAGTTAGAATCTCCCAGTGCCTTTTTGGTACGCATACCCCTAAGCATTTTGTGAATCTTTGTATTTACTGTATTTACTGTATTTATTTCCCCCTATTTGAACTATAAAATGGTGATTTTCTTGAGTCAATATGAGAGTACCCCTAAACATTTTTAAAGGGGAGAAAAACACTGGAATATCCTAAAGGCAAGTGCTACAAAATGTGCAGAGGAAAGTTACAGTGTTAATAATGTGGGCAATTCAGCCTCATCTTACCAGCATATTTAGCTTTAGTTAATGCATGGAGGGCTTAAGACAACAGAGTAAGCTATTCTCCTAGACTTAAATAGATAATGTCCTCTCACCTTGGAAAGAAGCAGGGCTTTCTTTCAGTCTGAACTCACTGGAACTCAGTCCCGAGCATCTCTCAGGTGGGTGCCATTGCCATTATAAGAGAACAAGGGAGGCATTAATGGTGAGTTCTGGCACCTCTTTTTCGAGAAAAATAGCACTGGAAAGAAGGAAGTTACATTTCCACTGTTCATCCTCTTCCATCATGGGAACCCAGCCAGATAGGACATGCAAGCTTCATTGCTTCAAACTCGGACTGCATGTTCATAAATGCCTTACCATATTTTTTTCCTTGAGATGTCTGCCTGGGTTTTCTTGCTGCTGTATGGAAAAACACATGAATCTGACCTTTGAAAAAAATGTAAATAAAAGTCATCTTAACTTACCAAACTGTGTGGTCTATTCTATGCCAAGGGATTAGAAAGGGGGAAGCAGTGTAAGTGACTTAAAATGGAATATTTAAAGGTGCCAACAGTCTATATTTGCACACTTTACTTGGCTGCGTGTTTTGTGTTTTAAAATCTCTGCCCTGGCTCTCTCTTACGAGAGAGTATTCTGCCCCGTGTCTGGAACTAAGGATCCAGCGAATTCTTCTTTATTTAACCAAATAACTGGCAAATAATTACACAAGATAGAGCTTAAATGCAGGGGTGGCCTGCATTTCATGCAATCTTAAAGATAGCAATATAGGGGAGGGAATTTCCCTATACTGTAATTCTGAGCACCTGCTTGGGAGTTGGTTCTGTTTCCATTTTGCACAGTAACAGTTCTGCGTTTCGACCTGCCATCAATACTTTCAACATCAGCTAATGTGCCTTGGAGGTATTCCAACACAGCACAGCTTGCATTCATTTACTGACCTTGCAAGCCCTGACAAGATCACAGCCAAGGGGCTATCAAGAAAGACACATCACCACAGTAAGTCATACTACTGGTTCTAATCCTGCAAAGGGCTGAGATCTTGACCAGGATACTGAATCCACTCATGTCAAGTTCCGGCATTGGCCTAGAGGGCACTTGGAATTTGAAATTGAAAACACTGCATCTGTTGCTTTGAATAAATCCTTCATCCTGATGTTAAAATCACTGCTGAAAAATCACCTAGCTTTAGCTTTAAAATGAACATGTCCTGATGTTATTGGCACAGGGATCCAGTATCTACATGCTAGGATGAAGGATGGAGAGTGGGTTTGATGTGGTTTACACCTAATTTGAACTTCATCAATCAGTACACAAACCAAACTGCAGCTATCCTTCAAAATTTACACTTCACCAAATTTTGTGTTGCAGTCTCGCATCAAACATCTGGGGATGGAAGAAGAAGAAGAGTTTGGATTTGATATCCCGCTTTATCACTACCCCAAGGAGTCTCAAAGCGGCTAACATTCTCCTTTCCCTTCCTCCCCCACAACAAACACTCTGTGAGGTGAGTGGGGCTGAGAGACCTCAAAGAAGTGTGACTGGCCCAAGGTCGCCCAGCAGATGCATGTGGAAGAGCAGAGACGTGAACCCGGTTCACCAGATTACAAGACTACTGCTCTTAACCACTACACCACACTGACTCTCAGTGGAGTGAAGGCAGGAGCCCTCAGTCTGTATATGGCAACTTTTTGATTTTAAAATTATTGCATTATACATAGGATGGGAGTTTGCTGGCCACCATTGTAATTGTTTGTTTGTAAGCATATATTGTATTTTAATGGTTTATTTTTCTGTTTTTATTGGCTCTTGCTTTTATCTGTAAGCAGCATTGATTCCTGTCAAGGAAAAAAGGCAGAGTATAAATGAATATATAAAAACAACAACAATAACAACTCATGCAAAACAGTATTCACAAGGGCAAAGTGTACAGACAAACACATATATTTCTAGAAATAATGTACAGAAACACAGCCTGTTAGGAATATAACTGTTCTAGGAAACATACATACAAAAATGTTCATATCAGAATAAAAGTGCATGAAAATGCATAATAATTTTGTAAATACTTCTTTTAAATAAAAAAATGCAAATTTAAGAGGCAACATTAAAAGAACAACACAGATTTAAAAAATGTACTGAGGAGTAGCAGCAAGAACAGTGAAATAAAAATATCTGGCAAATAGAGAGAGGGCAACAATAATATACTTGGTGTACCAACAATATGCCCAAACTAAGTGGCTTCAATAAGACGACAACAGAGAAAGGACCAAATGATCCTCCTGGGGGCCACAACACAGAAAGCTCTCCTAGCCACCCTTTGGATTTCATTGTTTATTACACACACACACACACACACACACACACACGTGTGTGTGTGTGTTTATACATATACATATACATATACACATACACATATATACATATACACACCCCACTTGATTAGAAAAAACACTCAATTTGTCAATGGAGGATCAAGATCACATAGGTGAGCTCTCATCCAGATATCACAATGTTCTGTGATTTCCCACATCATTGCCCGTGCTTAGTGACAGCTGAGAAGCATTCAGCATTAATGATTTCATAAGATGAGGTAAGTTGTGTCATGTGTTGTGCAGGGAAAAGGTTGACATATTGTAGGTGCCTTTTTATTGATGAGATGGCTCATGGGAGTGGAGCCTGCCAACACCATTTTGTGCCCTGCCTCATTTTCTGCACTTTGAGATGTGGCAGCCATTTTGTTTTGTGCCACACACCTATTCTGTGTTACGCCACACCACCAGAGCAACCATTTTGTGGCTTGCAGCCAGAGAACATTTTCAACATTCCAAATGTCTGACAGACTCAAAAACGTTGCCAACTCCTACCTTACAGTATTGTTGTGGAGAAGGCTAAATACTTTTAACGCTTTTACATAGCATAACCCATAAGACATAGCATTACTACAATTCTGGCTAAGCAAACAGGTAAAACTCTATAGAGAAGCATGACATCAAATATGTTTTAGGAAAGATGAAAGGTTTTAAAGCTTAGAATAACTTTTTTGGAGACTTTGTAAATGTGAGTTTACATTTGATTATTATTATTTTTTTTATAAAAAAAACCCCAACACTTTTTGACTATATTTCATACTGCTACAGGAGAAGCTGACACACATTTGTGTACTGATTCCATTTGAGAGTAGAGTTGAAGGCAAACCAATTTCATATGTATACAACCTTGCCATTAGCAACAAATAACAGCAATACTAACAAGAGCTGGCAGCAGCAATCACGTTTGCCAAGATGTTTTTCCCCTCTCACTTTTTATTTAATAAAATGCTGCAGAAACAGCTTTCCGGGCTCAGTATTTATTATTTTTTAAGGAACCCTTGTTGAAATGGGAACTGCAAGTACGACATAAATGGATTGATAAGTTGTCTACAAATATCACTGTAGATCTATAACATCTTCTTAAAACTACCTTGCACCAGCAGTGTTCACAGTAGCCATAGTGTGCTGGTTGTACTTTGATTGGGGAGATCTGAATTCAAGCTTTTACTTAATCATAAATTTCACTGGGAACCGCTGCCCATTCACGACCTTTCTGCCTAACTTGTTTCACAGGGTTGTGGTAAGGGTAAAATGAGGAGAGCCAAAAGTATAAAGCTACTATATACTTTGGAAGGAGGCTATTCTGTCTGTCCATTTGTCTTCTACAGGTTCTGATGCCTCTTGAGATACTGACACCAAACTTAACATGAACATTCCCAAGACAAGGACAGTAGAGTTTGTACATGTTTAGGAGAGTGGGTGCCATTTTGAATCCAGATTGCAGATCAAAATGTGAGTTTGGCATTACTTCACCCAATTTTTGGCATATAGCCTCTAAACAGCATGGGCTTCAAACTTGACATGTGGTTGTTCAAGGTGTGGGGTGGTTGTTGCTGTTGATCATGATGAGCTATTGTTTTGAATTAAGATGGAGGACTGAAACATGACTCTGGAATGACTTTGCTCAATTTTGGGTTGGATAGGTCCGGAAAGCCTCATCAGTGGGAGGGGGAAAGGTTTGAATTTCATCCTGAGTCACCCAGTAGTGCTGCACCCCAAATTATGCTGGGTTTTTAAGTTCTAATGAAAATCAGCTATTCTGAAGGACCAGAGATTTTCAGAATTGTCAGTCAAAGTTTTCCTAAACTGCTTATATCTGGATTTTTTTATATAAAAAAATAAAAATAAAAATACCTGCACAGTATATTTTGTTACTCAATTCCCAACTTAAGTGTTTTGCAGAATGTCCACACTCCCATCATGGCTGCCTTCATTCCAGTCCTCCTCTTCCTTGTAAACTGCAATGCATTACCCAGGTCTAACAGAAACTGGACCTCTCCCATCACCATCAGTCCTGCTGCAATTTCTGCTTCTATAGCCACCATAACTGATGCTGGATCCTACCATAAATACTGGCAGGTGCGCCGTGTTAAGACAATCAAATTCATGTTACAGCACACAGTAATGCATCAGCGTGCCACACAACAAATCGTAACAACGCCATCACTCATGGTGCACTCAAAGCACAATCAGCCTTTTGGAAAACCTGCTGCCGTATCTTGACAATGGGAGCAAAAAAAGGCACAGAAAGTACTGTGGCGATATGGAGTAATGGTTTTTTAAAAGCTGCAATTGAACAGTTACAGATATTTCAGGTTTGGGTGGGGGTGGGGTTAAATCAGGCTTAGCAATGAATTGCTGTTGTTGTTGTTGTTATTTATACCCTGCCCATCTGGCTGGGTTACCCCAGCCACTCTGGGCGGCTTCCAACAAAATATTAAAATACAGTAGTCCAAACATTAAAAGCTTCCCTAAACAGGGCTGCCTTCAGATGTCTTCTAAAAGTCTGGTAGTTGTTCTACTCTTTGACATCTGGTGGAAGGGTGTTCCACAGGGCAGGCGCCACTACCGAGAAGGCCCTCTGCCTTGTTCCCTGTAACTTGGCTTCTTGCAGTGAGGGAACTGCCAGAAGACCCTCGGAGCTGGACCTCAGTGAACTGAACAATGGGGGTGGAGACGCTCCTTCAGGTATACTGGACCGAGGCTGTTTAGGGCTATAAAGGTCAGCAGTAATACTTTGAATTTTGCTCGGAAACGTACTTGGAGCCAATTTAGGTCTTTCAGGATGGGTGTTATGTGGTCTTGGCATCCGATCCCAGTCACCAGTCTAGATGCCACATTCTGGATTAGTTGTAGTTTCTGGGTCACCTTCAAAGGTAGCCCCACATAGAGTGCATTGCAGTAGTCCAAGTGACAGATAACCAGAGCATGCACCACTTTGGTGAGACAGTCTGCGGGCAGGTAGGGTCTCAGCCAGCGTCCCAGATGGAGCTGGTAAACAGTTGCCCTGGACACAAACCTACGCCTCCATGGACAGCTGCGAGTCCAAAATGACTCCCAGGCTGCACACCTGGTCTTTCAGGGGCACCGTTATCCCATTCAGGACCAGGGAGTCCTCCACACCTGCCCGCCTTCTGGCCCCTCAAAAGAGTACTTCTGTCTTGTGAGGATTCAACCTCAATCTGTTAGCCACCATCCATCCTGCAACCACCTCCAGACACTCACACAGGACATTCACCACCTTCACTGGTTCTGATTTGAAAGAGAGGTAGAGCTGGGTATCATCCGCATACTGATGAAAACCCAGCCCAAACCCCCTGATGATCTCTCCCAGCAGCTTCATGTAGATGTTGAAAAGCATGGGGAAGAGGACAGAACCCTGAGGCACCCCACAAGTGAGAGCCCAGGGGTCTGAAGACTCATCCTCCACCACCACTTTCTGAACGTGCATAAGAGCAATGAGGATATGAAAAACAGCATGGAAAAGAATATATATCTATACCTAGACAAGACTCTTTCCCATATTTACCCCTGTTAGAAGTTTCATGGGGTGGGAAGAGGAAGCTGTAGAGGATTAATATGGAGGGAGGTGTTTGGTGAGTGGTGTGTGCAGGAGCACAGCCCCTAGTTATAGATATAAAGCTAATAATCTTCCACAGTTCAATGTCAGGGAACAAAATATGAAGCGCGCACACACAAAGGCTAACACACTTGATTGTAGTTCAGCACATAACACTGAAGTTTAATAAAAAGAAAATGGAATTATCGCTCGCACAAAAAGCATGAGACAGGAAATCCTAACGGCTCATTTATTATAATTAATTGGGCATCAATGAAATGTTATAGGTACAACTTCTTATGAATGTGCTACCTAGCACTGCCCTAGAGATATTCTTTTTAATAGCATTCCATGCTAAGTGTAATAAATCCATTTTTGTCTTTGCTTCATTATGAGGGAACAGGAGTGTGTCTCCCAGCCCTTAGGCCCATGGCCATGATATGTATCCCATCATTGTGATGCCCTCCCACTAATGGGCTTCTAGTGAGAAGTGGCAAAGAATACTTGATATGTATTTTCTATCTTGTTGCCATCACAGATTAGTATTTGGCAAATGCCATTGCCTCTCATTTGAGAATCCTATAGATCAGTACCTAATCAGGGCCTCTTCAGTTCTATTCCTAGTGAATTGTCCAGCTATGCATTATGTCCAAAGCAGGCTACAAGGACTGAAGTTATACAGCTAATGACAAACTTCAAATTAAGAAGTCACTGGGTCCAAACTGCATTAGCTTAGCTTTCTTAAACACTCAAATATTAAAATGTTTCCTTTTGGATAAACATGATTTTGTAATTAAAACCGGCCTCCTTAGTAGAGAATTGGAGGGCAGCCAAAGCACCACCACTTGCCAAAAGGGATTCAAGCAGGGTTTCCATATGCCCAGAATTTCCCAGACATAGCTAGTATTTGGCCCTCATAAACAGTGTCCGGGAGGAAATTGTTGAAAATGTCCAGGAAAATCTGAACGTATGGCAGTCCATGTCATACAATTTGCCAACCCTAAATTCAAGGGACAGTAGGTCTGGACCTATGTAAATGCCAGAAGGGCACTGATGGCATATGATGTTGCATTAAGACGGGGATGGGTAATCTATGGTCTTCTGTATGTTCTTGGACTCCAGCTACCATTTGCCCCACCCACCATGGCCACTGGTAACGGATGATGGGAGTTGGAATCCAGTTGGAGTTCAGGTTTCCCATTCTTGCCTCAAAAGACGTGCTGGTGAGGTGACACCTGAGGATATAGATGATGTTTTGGGGTCTCAGAATATGGGTCTTGCCATAGAATTCCCAGTCAGGCTGGGGTGGGGTTCTCCATTAGAAGCAACTGGATGGATGGAAATATTCCATGTCTCTTTTAAAGGTGCTCATTCAAAAGTCTGTTCCGTTCCATTTCCACATTAACCTGCATTTTTTATAAATAAAAAAATCTGCATGGAAATTTGCATCCAAATGCATGTTTGTGAACTCATTTTCTCTCAACACATTTCTAAAAGTATTTCCTCTGAAAATGTGCAGGAGTGGGGGACTGAATCCAGCTGGTGGGCTGGATGCTTGGCTTCCCCACACTCCCCTACCATTTTCACAGACATCTGCCAATCACTCGATATCACTATGACATCAAGTGACCCATCATTTCCTTTGTGGTGCAACGATCATGAAATTGCCACCAGTCAGCTGATTGGCATTGACTTTAAGCTTCCTGTGCTACCAAGGAAAAATGGGTTGCCTGAAGTGACAGCTATGTCAGGTGGGCCGGGAACTCAGTACCATAGCCAATCTCAGTTGGTTTGCCCTCACTGCCAATCAGACAGTAAGCCTCCCTTGCCAACACACAATATGGAGGACACTTTAATACTTCTGACTGAGTGCTGGTTACCGCAACTACACCTGCCTCTTCCCTGATGCCACATATATCATTTGAGAAAAACAGCCTGAAACCAAACTGAGTCCAAATTTGGATCTGATTAGGCCTGCAGACTGGTGGTTTCCTATGTGTCATCTAAGATGATAGATAGATAGATAGATAGATAGATAGATAGATAGATAGATATAGATAGATAGATAGATAGATACCGTATTGGCCTGAATATAAGCCTCTGACCATGAAAAGTTAGTGTGGCTTAAATTCGTGACCTTACAAAAATTGGCTTTAAAACACATTGATACATTGTTCTGAGCAACAAACTGCATGGCAAAATTCAGGAAAAAATGAAATATGAAGGATAATTACATTCTTATCTGTACTTTAGTCCAGAAAGTGCAGGTTATATCAGAATTTAGAAAGAATGACTTCTTCAATCAACCCTGGGCAGCCACAGTATCAAATAGAGCAAAAACAAAGAAACCAAATACAGACTATATAAACTCACACCTATACACACACTGTCATCTTAAAGCTGCTAAACAGACAGCAAAAGTCTACTGAGCTCCTGGTGAGCAGTCAGCCTTACATGGTGGGTGGACTGTGTTTACTTTGGTGGTTCACAAGTTGCTCAGGTGGGCCTTTGGTAACAAAACTAGTTTGCTTCTTCTATGTATCCAAGTTCCCTCTTCCTCCAGGATTTCCAGGTGCCATGGAGATGCATTTGATGCAGAAGACTAAGGCAAAGAAAGGCTAGAAATACAATGCCAAACAGAATGCAATTATTTCAAACTGCACTTTAAAGCAGTTTGGGGCATTCTTCTTTAAAAAGGCAATTAGCCCTGCTTAGGAGTTCTTCAATTAGCTCATGGTTGAGTTCTTTAGCAGGCCTTGAAAACAATGGCAGATACCCGTTGCATCTCCTGTGCTAAGTGATATATTTTAAGCCTCTCTGAAGACCATTATGGGAGCGAAGCCGATACAGTTCCTCACAGTAATTCACAGTAATTAAGCACATCTGAGAGACACAAGTGCATATTCAGGGTTGGGATTTTTGTGTGGTTTTTTGGTGTGTGTGGCTTTTGTGCCTTAATTCAATACAGCATGGAGCTCTGGTTTCGAAGGGTTTTTAAAAAGGACAGCCCCTACCATTCCCCATCTGTTACTAAGGATAAATAGGGGATTACAAGTTAGGCAGCCTATTAAGACTGTATTTGTCTCTCACTAATCCTGTGGGTTTTCAAAAAGCTTGGAGGTTAGATATAATTGGGCTTTCACTGAACATGGCCACCATACAAACCTGCTGCTGTTTCCCCTCTGTTTGCATCAAATTGAGAACATTAGGATATACCAGGCGGCATGACTTGAATTTTTGTTTTGTTTCCCAGCTAAATAAATGGGATAAATTAATGTCTTTTCCCAACCCTTCTGTATTCAACTGCTAGGTCTTGAAAAGCAAGGGAATCCTGTGGGTTTGTATGTCGCTCATTAACCTTGTGCACGTGCGCATATATATTGACACATGAACAAATTTAACAAGGAATCAACCACAAAAGATAAGGAAGGTTTGTCTGGCTTTCCTCCTGTTTTATATGGTTGCATAATTTATTTCTACTGTGAAACCCTAGGTAAACAGAGCCCCTAATCAAAGGATCACTCATGCTGGAAGCTCCAGAGCAGTGCAGGCACTCAAATCCACTCAATCCACTCAAAATGTATGTCAAAATTTCTGTGTTAAAGTACTGAGCCTCTCTCAAGGTCTTTGGCATATTTTTCCAAAATGATACGAAATGCATTTCGTATGAATAAAAATATAGCAACTCCTTTAATGGAACAGGGATGGGGAAGCTGCATCATTCCAGATGTTGTTGTTTTTTGTAAAATATTTTTATTTCTTTTTGCTTTCAAAAATTATCATCACACACAGATCATAATCATTCTACATGTAGGATTCTCTGAATCCCAGAACTTCCCTCCACCCCTTCATGGTTTCCCTAGATATTATTTTCCAACTGCATCGTATAATGTTCTCCATATTTTCTTAAAAATCCATTCTTACTATAGTTCTTGCTACATTGCAAGTGTGTGTTTTTTTTTAAAAAAAAATAATAATCCTGCCAATGTTTTAAATTGTTTACAGTGTTCTTTTAAATAACTTATAAAATTTTCCCTTTCTTTATTAAATTTATTGTCCTCTTGATCTCCAATTTTCCCGGTCATTTTTGACATGATCCATCATTTTTGTTAGCCATTCTTCTCTTGTAGGTACTTTGTCTTTCTTCCATCTTTGGGCAAATAGCATCCACACAGCTGTCGTAGCATACATAAATAGTCTATTCTGGTCCTTTGGTATTTCTGGACCTAAAATTCCTAATCGGAAAGCTTCAGGTATTTTCACAAAAGTAATTTTAAACATTTTTTTCAACTCATTATAAATCATTTCTTAATATGATTTTGTCTTCTTACACATCCACCACATGTGGTAAAATGTGCCTTCTTTCATTCCAGATGTTGTTGGTCTGCAGCTCCTATCAGCTGCAGGAAGTATGGCCAATGGTCAGGAGTTAGTCGGAGCCTCCACTAGGACCGAGCTACTCCTCCAGTCGAGCCTTCGGAATCTCCTCTGACGATGATTAACGACCTGAGCCTTTGCTAAGACTCCAGACACATTCCCTCATTACGCAGAGTATCCAGCAGCAGGGAAGGATGAGAAAATATGAGCTACATTGCAAAGAGTTTTATTTCTAGTTACGCAGACAGAAAATAAACATCCTCTCTCTGTGAAACTGAAAAACAAAGGATCAGGAAACCAGTAACATCACATCCGTCTCCTGTCTTCTGTGAGACTTCCAATAGTCTGGAATCCCTGGAATGTAAACAGAGTCTTGTGACTCCAAGCACTGCACAGTGGCAACACACAGAAACCAGCAGAGTTGTCCTCCAGCAGCATCTGGAGGGCTGAAGGTTCCTCACTCTTGTGGTCCTAGTCCTAGGGGCCAAGGTCCTTTCGCACGTGCCCCCATATTTATTGGTTCTGTATGCAATGACAAAACCAATGAGTGAGGGATAGTAGATGTCTATTATAACTTGATTATAGACAGAATAAGTAATGCTTATAAGTAACAAGTCACTGGGGATCTTTCAGAACAACAAGAGCGGGCATAGTACCTTCACTTGTCTTGGACTAAGATAAGGTTCGGGGTGGAGAGAAAGTCGCTTTTGTATATTGCAAACTCAAAATTACATAACTAGACACCACTGTTCCTTTAACAGGTGGCTGACCTTGATGCCCCGCCAAAGGCCGCCAGTGACTAAGCTGTAGATAAAAATCAGCTAGTTTATTAGCCACTGTCTGAGCACAAGATAAGAAATGCAGCTGGCTAATTAAAGGGTCAAACCCCCCCCCCCAAAAAAAAAGAATTTCTGGGTATGAGAGGAGTCATTGCTGTAGACCTCAATCTCCTCAAAATACAAAGGTCTTTCACATTTCCATTACACCTTAGCCCCACCCCAGTTGGCCAACTCTGATAGGTGGGTGGGACCCCATCAGGTACCCCATATCTCTGGTGCACATTATAGCATTTATTTAAGTTTAGTGGCATGAGAAGTACCTTTGACCATGAAATTTGGAGACCACCAGTTCAAAAGCCTCCCTAGTCAAGAGCTCATGACCTTAGTCATGATTCAGCCTCACCCCCCATGCTGTGCTCATATTCTGTGTGAATAATTGCAACAATAATTACTTGTTGCCATGATGGCTGCGATATGAAGCACTTTGATGTTGATGGTGATGTCATTGTAGCATGTAGAAAACTATATTAAACATGATTTGCAGATCAAATTTCATTATGGGTGAAAGATAATAATGATAATAATAATAATAATAATAATAATAATAATAATAATAATAATAATAATAATAATAATAATAATAATTTATTTGTACCCCACCCACTCTAGGCGGCTTCCAACAAAAGATTAAAAAATACATTAAAATGTCAGACATTGAAAACTTCCCTAAACAGGGCTGCCTAAGAAGAAGAAGAAGAAGAAGACACAGACTTCACATTTCAATGGCCTACTTACATGAAAAACAAATAAAATTCTTTTTTTTGTAATTTTTTCAAAGGGGATTACAAATTTTGTCCAAAAAAATGGGGAAAACAATTTTTCAAGGTATGGCCTAATTAGAATGGGTAAGCACAAACGGTTTGGGGAAAAAATTCTTCAAGGCAAGTTAGATACTAGCAGCCATGGTGGATGTAATTAGTTGTCTCTCATTCCTGAACAGAAATTAATTTTAAAATGGTGAAATAAAACACTACCATTCAATGTATTGCCCTTTGGGCTACAAGATCCCAGTGTTCATTGTGTGGCCAAAATATTCTGTGATGTTGATTTCCTTTCTTCTCCATAAAGCAGGAGAGTCAGGGTAAATGTCGTACCTTCGATGGAAGTAGACACTGCATTAAACAAATGCTTTTTTTCCAATATAATCAATCTCACAGGGCCCATTAAATCTCTGCTAAATCAATTGACCGTGAAGGGCATGTGCAAACTCTGAGCAATTTGATGACTATGGTGACTTTAAGTCCCGCATCTTTAATTTGCGTTGTGATGGAGAAAAAAACCAAAGAGCCATAGCAGGCTGCAGATAATTTGAATACCTCAGAAGATATAAATCTGGTTCCAGCTAACTCAATTAAGGGAAAACATCTTGGTAAACAAGTGGGATACCTTCCAAGTTGATTCAGAGCATCCTGTGTACAAAAGAAATGATACACTGTCGAAGACTGGGAAAAGGTTGCCTTTGTTTACAATGACATGCCTTTGGACGACAACTTTCAAGCAGCCTGTAATCTGTTAATAAGCTGCTTAATGAACAAATAACCTTTGAAATGGGTTGGCCTTCAACATTTGGAATCACTTACGTGAATGGCGATTGTCTATGACAAATTAGCTCCAGTTTGCATAAGTGGCTGTGCATAACTTAATATTGTTTCTAAAAAAGAGCTACATGAGGTCCTTTCCCTCGCTCTTTTACCATGCAGAGCAGACTGGAGTTGTCAGATTACAGTGGTACCTCTGGTTGTGAATGGGATCCGTTCCAGAGGCCCCTTTGCAACATGAAAAGCATGCAATTTGCAGCGGCGCATCTGTGCACGCACGGGTTGCTATTCGCTGCTTCTGTGCATGCACATGACGTCATTTTGCACGTCTGCACATGCGCGAGCGGCAAAACCTGGAAATAACCCTTTCCGGTACTTCCGAGTCACTGCGGGATGTAACCTGAAAGAACATAACATGAAGTGGACGCAACATGAGGTATGGCTGTACTGTGTTAACACGACTGACAGTTTCATATTGACAATGATGGTGGTAAATGGCGCATCTTTTCTGTGGGCTGGTAGCAGAACTGACAGACTCTTTGCTTCTTCTTTGCAAACTTGTTCCTTTCACTGTGCAGACATTAATGCAACAAGAATTTGAGAGGGGAGCCATAACTTACTAGGAGAACAAAGACCCAGGCATCTCTGGTTAAATAATCTGAGGGATCTGAGAAAGATGCTTTAGCTGAGATTTCTTCATTGCAGCGGGTTGGACTAGATGACCGTTGGGTCCCTTCAAAATCTAAGATTCTATGACCTCTGCCTGAGAACCAGGCAGCTCACTACCAGTTAGAATATATTTTATTGGGCTGGATGGATCAATGGTATGGCTAGTATAGCTTCATATAATTAATTTCCTTTCACCAAGAGAAGAAAGAACTCCTCAAGTGCAAAATTTTGGGATGCAGGATGTAATTTTGATATAAACTGTTGGCTCAGGCTCATCATTTCATCCATCTGGAATCTAGAAGCTCCAAATGTCAAGGTCTTTTTTCAGTGCAATGAACTTAATAAGCATGCAGCAGGGATATTAGCTTTAATATTACGACTAGTGAATCCTACTTGCTATGCAGCTTATTGGCCTTTATTATTATTTTTTCTGGGTGGGGAGGGAAGTATTGGAACCCTGAGGATCCTCCAATACAATTATATCAGCGATAGCCAAAGAGTCCAAAAGATTTCTACACATTCATCTACGTTAAGTTGTTATGAGCCTTAAAGGAACTTGATGAAATGGAGACGATACATCTCGTTACATTTTGTCTACCGCAAAGAACAAAAAAGAAATATGTACAATCCATTTGCCTTTTTGCCACACTGACAATTTCTCTAAGTTCTAAGGAAGCCACAGATGCATGTGCATTAAAAAAAAAAAAGGATTAACATGGCACATACCAAGAAGCTCCTAAGCTACAGTTCTGTTTAAGCCCATGTGCAAGTTATGCTCACAAGGACATTGAAAAAGAGAGAGAAAACCCAACTTCTGCATGATTCGTGGGATGCTGCTTAATTGTCCTTGCGCAAGGAGAGCAGTTGATCCAAATGCAAGAATGCTTCTCCGAATCCCAGCCTATAACTATTTTCCAATGGCCAGTAGTATTTTAAAGATTTTGTTTCTCTCTCTTTCTCTCTCTCTCTAGCAGATTGGAAACCACTGGCTTAGAATACATTGCAATACCTTATAAGCAATTTAGCTTATAAGTGCTCTTTCTCTATTTATAGTGGGAAAGTGCAAGTTTACAATTTGCTCACTTGAGAATACCTATGTAATGGAATAGAGGCATTAATAATGTATCGAGGGAGGGGGGAGAAGCGTAGAAGTTAAATGAGTGCCTCTCTCGCCCCCTTAACACCACTGAAAGCTGCTATTTGTCCTACTGTAGCTGAGCTCTAATGCCTGGTAGGGGGAGAAAAGATAAATAAACACAAAACACCATGTTGTGTTTTTTAACTACTTTTTCCATCCTCTTTAGCTCAAGGCTAGCACAAGTGCAACCATTTGATTGAGATTTATTTTCCAGCATGCAACCGCAGGGGAAATAAAAGTTTATTTGAAACGACCTTTTCCTTGTAAAGTTTAATCTGTTGCTGCTCACGGTGCCATGTCTTTTTAACCACCTGGCATGTCCTTCTCAATGCTAAAGAGGGCTCCCGAGAGGGAAAGAAGTCAAAAGAAGACAAATACCAATGCTCATACTTGCAAATGTTCCCTTCCTATCACTGGGGCTTGCAGCGTGGTAGATAAACTACCAGCAACTTACAATGTAGTCTTCTACTTGGGGAACATTAATCATTTATATTACGTACCCACTTTCTCTGGAAGAGAATGTCAAACACTCTGAAGGTAAATAGAAGTTCATTGCATGACATTTCTTGCAGAAGGGTCGAGAAGAAGGCATTTAAAGATTCCAAGCTTCACCAGCAGGAAGAAAAAGAGTAAGCAAAGCCACCCATTTTCCACCCATAAAAAGGCACAAACAAACCTGAACCGTAAATATTTTCTGCTCCCCCTCCTTTTATTTTGAGGGTATGTTTGCATTATGTGTTTGCATGCAAGAGCCCACTTCGCCAACCATGTTGGATGTAGGAATAGACAGCTTTATGGTCATTTACACCTGTTCACGAGTCCTTTCCATATCAATCTGTGATTATTATTTTTAAGTATCTCCACCAAAAAAGCCACGTTTTAACCACAAAATAATATTAAAATATTATCTTTCAATCAACACATTTCTAAATTTTATAGGATAAATATGCATTTCTATTTATTTTAATACGGTTCTTGAGCCAAAACTATATCTGAGCAAGAGATTACACCATCTATGAATGTTAGGGATTGATTAGCTGCTTGTGCGTAAAAACGTGCTCCCTCAGAGTTTGTGCGACCCCACAAACCTCCGTGTGTGACGGAGCTCCTCAGACATGTCTGCTCTAGTCACTAGTAGAGTCCGACAGTGGCTGTCTGCGGAAGCGTTTCCAGCAAAGGAGCTCCTTAACGGAAACGCGTCTCCTGGACTCACGGCGTGACAGTTTCCGGCGAGGTGTGGGTCTCCCTATGGGAGACTCAGATACCTCCCCACTGTTCTCGCTGGAAGCTTCCCTGAGCCCTCCCTCCTGCTCGCATTCCCTCAGAGACCCACTCCTCCCCCTGCTGGTCCCTGCTTCAGCTGTTGAGTCTCTTTCTTCCTCCCTGAGTCCCTCCACCACCTGATGCTCCGATGGCAGTTCCCTGACATCCACCTCCCCTCCAGGGCCCCCCTCACCCCTCCCATTTCCTCTCCCCTGGGAGGTGAAGGGCTAAAACCCCGAAACGAATCTTCCTCATCTTCCGACGTCTCGAACAATTCCCTCCATCGATCGTCGTCCTGGCTCGCTGAATCCTCTTCCTCTTCAGAATCTGGGAACCCCTCCAACTCCTCTTCCTCGTCGGTGGTGGCAAAGTATTCCCTTCGGAACCTCGCTACAGGCTGAGGTTTACGTGGGAACCTCTGATGAAAAGTCTCTATTAAAACTTCGTCATTGACATCCTCTGCCCTAACCCAGGTGTTTTCCGACTCCGGTTCCCCTTCCCACATTACCAAATACTCTACTTGATCTCCCTTCCACCTGGAATCGAGGATCTCCGCTACATGGTAGCTGTGTTCCTTCTCCTCCATTGCTGGTCCCCTAGTGACCCTCCCTTCACTGTCTCCTCTATACGGTGACAGCAACGACCTGTGAAAAACTGGGTGCAGCTTCATGTGGTTCGGTAACCGGAGCCTGAAAGCCACTGGATTGACCTGCTGCATGACTTCAAACGGACCCAGCCTTTTGGGTCTTAATTTCTTACAACCTCCTTTGAACGGCAACCCTTGGGTTGACAGCCACACCTGGTCCCCCACCCTGATGCTTTCACCTTCCCTTCGGTTTTTGTCTGCCTGCCTCTTATATTCCTCCTTAGCCCTGTTTAAGTTGAGTTGGAGCTGGCGATGGATCGCTTCCATTTCTTCAACGAACTGTTCTGCAGCTGGAACGCTCCAGTTCTCCCCCTCCCCCCCTGGGAAGGCTCTGGGATGGCACCCGTGATTAGCCAAAAAGGGGCTCATCCCCGTGGACACGTTCTCTGCATTGTTGTAGGCAAATTCTGCCAACGCCAGCTTCTCCACCCAATCATTCTCTCTGTCATTAACATAACACCTCAAATATTGTTGGAGAACCCCATTTGCTCTTTCCGCCTGCCCGTTGGTTTCTGGATGACGGGCCGTTGAAAAATTAACCTCTACATGCAGTAAGCTCATGAGCTTCCTCCAGAACCTGGAAGTAAATTGTTTCCCTCGGTCTGAAACCACCCTCAAGGGGGTGCCATGCAACCGAAACACATTCTCTACAAACAATTTGGCTGTTTCTTCTGCTGTGACCGCATGTGAGCAGGCTATAAAGTGGGCCATTTTAGTTAACAGGTCTACTACAACCATGATGGCTGTTTTCCCTCTAGACCTTGGCAGATCAGTCATGAAATCTATTGCCACTGCTTCCCACGGTCTTTCAGGTGTGGGCAGTGGTTCTAATAAACCAGCCGGCGCCCGCCTCTCCCCCTTGGCTCTTTGGCATTGTTCACACCCTCTCACACACTCCCTCACATCTTCCCTGACCTTGGGCCACCAAAATTCCCTGGTAACCAGCCACATGGTCTTGTGTTGCCCAAAATGCCCTGCTGTGGGGCTATCGTGCAGCTGCTTGAGTACCTTCTCCCTCAATTCCCCTTCAGGTATATATAACGCTCCCTTATAATACAATGCCCCGTTTCTCTCCTCAAAACCACCGGATTTGTCTTCCTCCCTCCTGAGATCCCTGAGTTTGTCCTGGGCGTATGCATCCTGCACCGTACCCTCTACCAATTCCCTTTGCCCCACCAAAGTCGCCCCACACACCCAGCGGTCCTCTGGAATGATATGGGTTTCTTCGGGTGCTCCCTCCCCCTCCAAATATTCAGGTTTGCGTGAGAGAGCGTCCGCCCTAACATTCTCTGGGCCTGGCACGTAACAAATCTCAAAGTTAAATTTGGAGAACTCCTGGGCCCATCTCAACTGCCTTTGGTTGAGCACTCGCGCAGTTCTCCAATACTCTAGATTTTTATGGTCCGTGCACACTTGCACCTTATGTTGTGCACCAACTAGCAGATGCCTCCATCTCCGGAACGCCTCATGAATAGCAAGAAGTTCTCGGTCGTACACCGTGTAGTTCCTCTCGGATTTGTTCAGCTTTCGCGAAAAGAAGGCACACGGTCGCCACTCTGACTCCTCCTTCCCCGGCTGCAGAAGAAGCACCGCCCCTATGGCTCTGTCAGATGCGTCTGTTTCAACCCTTAGCTTCTTTCGTAAATCCACATGCAGAAGTTGTTCTTCAGAGGCGAAGGCCCTTTTCAGCTCCTCAAACGCTCGCTCCGCCTCCGCCGTCCATACAAACTTCTTTTTACTGCTGAGACAGTCAGTGATGGGCGCCGTCAGATGGGCGAAGTTGCGGATGAACTTACGATAAAAGTTTCCAAACCCTAGGAACCTCTGCACATCCTTCTTGGTTTTGGGTGTTTTCCATTCCAGCACTGCCTGTACCTTGCCGGGATCCATGGCCAATCCCTTGTCTGACAGGCGGTACCCCAGGAATTCCACCTCCTTGGTATGGAACCGACACTTCTCCAGTTTGACCCACAGCCTGTTGGCTTGCAGTCTGCTCAACACTTCTCTGACGTCTCTCACATGTTGCTCCTCATTCTCCGAATACACCAACACATCATCTAGGAAAGCAACGCAATTCTTGTAGAGCAAAGGGCCCAGTACGTGGTTCATAAAAGATTGAAAACACGCTGAGCCTGCTTGTAATCCAAATGGCATAACGAGGTATTCAAATGCCCCCAAAGGGGTAAACATGGTGGTTTTCCATTCATCCCCTTTCCTTATGCGTATCAGGTTGTACGCCCCCCTTAGATCCAGCTTTGTAAAAATCTTTCCCTTCCTCACTATCGCTGGAAAACATGATATCCATTGCACGAAAGAACTTCCTCGTGTCCTTTAGTATGTCATTGTGCGTTGCCATTAGGGGTCGAACCCAGTCTCTCGCCCCTTTCTCAAGATGCCCAATTACGAAAGCAACTCGCGATTCCTCATCAGGGAACTCATCGAACTGCACATTAATGGCATATTGCATCTCTGTCCTAAAGGCATGGTAATCCTTGGGGTCCCCCCCAAATTTTTGCACCAATCCTGGTACCTTTCTGGGGAATTGAGTGGCTCTCCCCTTCTTGTCTGCATCCTGAGCCCTTCTCTCCTCCAGCCTCGCCGTCTGCAGCGCCAGTTGGACCTCCAACGCTTGGTATCTATCTTCCAAGCTTGGACCAGCTCCAGCCCCCGCTCCTCCGGTTCCGGTTGGTTCGCTCATGATGCTTTCTCTTGCACAGGCAGCGTACAGAGACTGTCGGACTGCTGTTAGGGATTGATTAGCTGCTTGTGCGTAAAAACGTGCTCCCTCAGAGTTTGTGCGACCCCACAAACCTCCGTGTGTGACGGAGCTCCTCAGACATGTCTGCTCTAGTCACTAGTAGAGTCCGACAGTGGCTGTCTGCGGAAGCGTTTCCAGCAAAGGAGCTCCTTAACGGAAACGCGTCTCCTGGACTCACGGCGTGACAGTTTCCGGCGAGGTGTGGGTCTCCCTATGGGAGACTCAGATACCTCCCCACTGTTCTCGCTGGAAGCTTCCCTGAGCCCTCCCTCCTGCTCGCATTCCCTCAGAGACCCACTCCTCCCCCTGCTGGTCCCTGCTTCAGCTGTTGAGTCTCTTTCTTCCTCCCTGAGTCCCTCCACCACCTGATGCTCCGATGGCAGTTCCCTGACAATGAAGACAAGAATCAGGTCAGTTCATGTCAGAAGTTACAGAAAGTGATTTCCTCAAACATCTCTAGTTACTTGTCAGTGTTTCCACCATAAAAGCTGTCCCCCTTTGGCTAGGCTTCTGAATAAGGCCATAAAAGTCAGTTCCAAGAAGGCTACTAGCCTCAATGTCAGCTTTGCCCCCATGTGTTAACATACAGTTATATATGTACATAGTCCATATTCATGATCAGGAACCCTGATTGTTTAGACCTATTTTCCATCACCTGTCCTGAATTTGCTGCTCATCTATTTCATTGGCTCCAAGTTACACCTGATATCACATGATTATTCACCATTATCCCCACAATTAATTGCATTGCCCAGTAGAATCATATGCTGGTTTCATCAGAAGCCAGACACATCGTAGTAGTAGTAGCAGCAGCATATTGTCCTTTATCCACAGATCTCAGGGCAGTTCAAAACATACAATCACAATATAAAAACCACAAAATACATAGTAAAAATAAGAACAACAACCAGCCAATATTTCCCCCTCACACAACACATTTAAAAGGGTGTCAGAGGTCGATCAACCCGAGGTTGAACATTTTTTCTTCAATCTTCCTGATTGAAGAGGAACGTTTTGCCTGCACCTAAAGGTGTATATTAAAGGCACCAGCTGAACCTCCTGGGGAGAGCATTCCAGAAACAGAGAGTCACTGCTGAAAAGGCTCGTTCTTGTGTTGCCACTCCCCAGACCTCTTGGGGAGGAGGCACATGAAGAATGGCCTCAGATGATGATTTTAGGGTCCGGGTAGGTTCATATGGAGAGAGGCAGTCCTTGATATATTGTGGTCTTGAGACATTTAAGGCTTTATAGGTCAAAAGCAGAACTTTGAATTGGGCCCAGAAACTAACTGACAGCCAGTGCAGTAAGGCCAGAATCAGTGTAATATATCCAAACCAGCTTGCAGTCCTAAATATATTACATTGCAGTAAAGTTGGGGCTTATTAACAGATAAATGTGGGCAGAATACTAGACTTGTAGTTCAATGCAGCTTACTTCTGGGTTGGTTGATATAGATTGGAGCCCAACTCACATTATGCCAACTGCCTAGTATTTATGTTGTTAGTTGTGCACTGGTCAGCAGTGACTTCTCATGACTGCTTATGCCTTCTTCTTCAGTTGGTCAGCAAGAAGACATCAATCAAGTCAGAATTCTGAATGACTCAAATCTCCAGCAGAGGGTCATCAAACATATCTAGTTGCCACTGCCCAAAAATGATATATTGAACAAATTTGCTAGAAGGAACCACCAGGAGATCAGTGATAACCCACAGTAGATGCCTATTCTGATTAACACATCATCTACAGAGACACCCTGTGAATCCAATCAGAGTTCAATCCTAGGCTGGATCATCTTTAAAAGTTGTTGCATTACGTACAGTCCACTCTTATTGCCTTCTAGCGCAGTCCAAAATGTTCTGCAAATGCACAGTATAGGAACACAGCAGAGAGCCAGTGTTGTGTAGTGGTTAGAGTGTCAGGCTAGGACCAGGGAGACCTGGGCTTAAATCCCCACTCAACTGCGAAGTTCACTGGGTGATCTTGGGTAATTCACTATCTCTCAGTCTAACCCACCTCAGATGCTTGCTGTGAGTATAAAATGAAGCAGGGGGAGGGGAACTATGTACACTGCCTTGAGCTCTTTGGAGAAAACGCAGTGTAAATGTAAATACATAAAGAAGAAATCTCTGTTCTTTCTGTTAAACATATCACTGATTTCAAAGTACACATCTTTTAAAGGTGACAGCATTGACTCAAGCATGGATGTGGCGACAGTGTCCATTTGTCTGCACATTCTGTTATCATTATATCTCAGAAAAAAGATCTTGATCCACGCTAAGGAGTCAGGACTGGCTCGAACTTGCTTAATTTAATTTGAGTTAGCAGAGAGAGAAAGCGGATCAATACGAAAGCAGCTAAAACCCGTCAAAAGAGAGAACGAACACACCTTAGAGCACTGGGAATAAAACTGCAGTAACCTCATTCAACTGGGGGAATGGCCTTCGGGAAAATAGGCATGGATACTGAATGTATGATTGCGGGTCATTGAGTTTCTTAACTGGGAGGTGTTTAAATGAATTGTGGCTCATACCTGATTCCTGTATTCTTTGGTTTGGTATTATGGTGCCAGAGGATATCCAATGAGACTGAATGTTAGTAGAGTCAAGACAGGCAACAGAAAGGGCTTCTTTACACAGTGCATCAATCAGCTATGGAAGCCACTCCCACAACATGTACTGATGGCTACCAACTTGGATGGATTTAAATGAGAATTATACAAAATAATGGAGGATAAAGCTATCTATGTACTACCTCCAGTTTTGGATGCATTGTGGCTCTGAATATGAGTTAGATGGACTCACAAGTGTTGTTGCATTGTAGGAAACTAAGTACTTCCTATTTCATGTCCCGTTTCCCTTCTACACTTGTCAGACAGAGGAATTCATGGAAATGCCACCATATAAATCCAGTCATTTTTATCTTGAGAAAATGACACAACACAATGTTGGAACAGGATCATGCTTCATCATTAAAAATAATCAAATATATTGTCAGAGAATCTTTTATAGTCTCTGATTGCAGGTCAGAGATTCACATTTCTATCAGTAATATGGTAAAATGTTTCATTATCTTTAAATCTATTAACGTGTGCCAATTGAAACAAAAGAGAAGAACTATGTCTAAAATGAGAACAAAAAAAATGGGATCAAAATGGACATGACATTTGAATAATAGTGAGATTCTCCTATTTTATTTTTATTTTTTGAAATAATGAAACATGGAGAGGAAGAAAGAAACAGGATCAGGAACCTAATGCTATTATCTATCTGGAAATGTATGCCTGATATAGCAGTTTGGGGGGCAAATAGCTGTGATGGGGAGGGGCATTTTTCCAGTTGGAAAATTAGTCAGGAAGAAGCTGTAACTCCCTCTACATCATGATCCCAGATCCAAGCTCGCACTATAATGCACACCTACCTAATTCACACTTCCTGAAATAATGTCCAAACCAAAAGCAGCTATCCTTCCAAATTTTGAGATGCAGTTTTCCTACTCAAAAATGTGTACGGAAATGCATAAAATAGGGGAAAGTACAGTATGCATTAAAATATATTATGAAAATAACATACAAACTGCATTCTATTCAGAAAAAAATGCATGCAAAACTATTACACAAAATCACACACAAAAATGTGGTTAAGGGAGATGCACAACAAATTATATACAAACTATCACGAGGACTTTCAGCTGTTGCCGAAGTGTTGCTGAGTTTGTTTATGCATCACTGTGACTATTTGATTGTAGTGTATCCTTCTTGTGTCTGTGCTATGCCTCTGGCTCTTAATTTTTTTCTGAATTGACAGATCTTCTTTTGTAGCAAACAGCTTACAAATCAAATTAATAATGATGGTTGTGGTGATTAGAATACTACTACTAATTATTAATTCACCAACAGATATGGAAATGTGGCAAAAACAAACCTTAAGACTGAAAGAATGAGAAACCGAGAAATTGAAAAGGATAGATTCATCCATCCATTCTGCTCATTTTAAGAGAATCTTGCAGTGGAGGGTAGTACATTAAGGTAGTACATTATGCTAAACTGGGAAATGCCCTACTAACCGCAGCCTGCCTCCAGTCTGGGCCTACCTTCCTAAACTCTTATAACCAGTCCAGTGGATGGCACTGGCATTCACTGTCCTCCTCCATAACCTCAATGTTGCTCTTTTAGAGCTGAACATGGAGGATGACAGAGGCAAACATTAGAATTTGTGGGCTGCATCAGTCATTGGCTCCATGATCTCCCTGCCTTCCACTCCTGCTGGTTCCAATGGGTACCAGTCACCACTGAAGCATAGGCACAAGATTAAATCTTTTAAAGTTTCAGGATACTTTGTGAACAAACTATTGGATACCAAACCAAGAAACACCAAGACTAGTTTGATGAGAATGAGATTTGTGCACCAACAAGCACAAAACAACCCCTCTGCAGCACCACAAATCCAACTCAATGGTGTAATATTGGAAAGTGTTGATCACTTCTACTACCTAGCCAGTTACCTTTCCACAAGGGCCAACATTGATGCCAAAATCCAGCATCGCCTGAGCTCTGCGAGTGCAGGGTTCTTTGTATTCAAGCACAGAGTATTTGAGGTTTCACAGGGAGGTTTCACAGGGTTTCACAGGGAAACCAAAATGCTTTGTACTACCAGCCTTACTGTATGCTTGTGAGACATGAAGCACTTATAAATGGAAGCAAGACAAAGAGGAAGCCCTCTGGCTCGCTCCTCAGTGTAAACGGACCCGGCCACGCCCCCCGGCCAGCGGATTGGCTGGCCGGGCTCTGACGTGGCCGGGATCCCCCGGGCAATGGGGGACAAAGTCCCCCGCCCCCAGTGGGGAGTGGGTGGCCACACGGTCCACCGCAACTCCTCCCCACTGGGAAGTGGAGCGGATTAAACACAATCTCCAACTCTGTGAAAGATTCCAAGAATGATGTCTCCCAAAAAATTTACATATCACGTGGGAAGACAGGCAAACTAATGTTGGTGTACTGGAAGCAGCAAATATCACCAGTGTCAAAGCAATGATTCTTCAACATCAACTTCATTGGACTGGTCATGTTATTTGGATGCCTGATTATAGTCTGCCAAAGCAACTACTCTATTTTTAACTTTAAAATGTGAAGCGTAATGCTGGTGGTCAACAAAAAAGGTTTAAAGACTCTCTCAAGGCAATTTTCTTTCTTTCTTTTTTTAAAGTAGTATAAACACTTCCCAGTGGGGAGGAGTTGTGGTGGACCACATGGCCACCCACTCCTCTCTGGGGGTGGGGGACGAAGTCCCGTGTCTCCCGGAAGTTCCCAGCCAAGTCATTGTGTGGTCGGGCCCCCATTTAAACTGAGGCACGAGCCAGAGAGCTTCCTCTTGGGTCGCTTTCTCGATCTTAAGCACGTGTCCCAGATCCTGCATCGGATCTTCAACACATGTCCCAGATGGTGAGATCATAGCATAGGGATGTGTGTAAGGTTTAAATTACAGTATGGGGTGGTTTGGCGAGGCGCGTGTTTTTGGAGCACTGCCCTTTCCCCCTTTCCCACAACAGGTTATCTAATATCCATGTCCTTGTGTCTTATTCATCAATGAGGGGGTGGTCTCAGGGTCTCAGCACACAACTGGGCCTGCGAGCGCTCCAATTGGAGAACAGCCTTTACCAAAGGTGTCATAAACTTTGAAGATGCTCAAACTCAGGACGAAAAGGAGAAACATGGTAAGAGGAAGGCACGCTTAGCAACCCCTCAACATGATCAACTCCTGCCCGGAAACCTATGCCCGGAAACCTATGTCCCAACTCCTGCCCGGAAACCTATGGAAGGACGTGTGGATCCAGAACTGGCCTCCTCAGTCACTTATGGACTCACTGTTAAAACCCTGCTCATGGAAGACAATCTTACTTGGCTACGAGTGATCATCAAAGAAGAAGAAGATATTGTTCATTTGGATGGTATGTTCTTGTCTGTGATTCATTCCTGAATGTGAATGTAAAACTAAAGGAAACGGTTTGTGATCACAGGCAGAAAGATGGTGGTTGCAGATCTAGGGAAGAGCAAAACAGAAGCTCAAATATAGCAGAGAAGGAAGAAGAAAAAGTAAGCTTGAAAGGGCAGGACACATTTTAAATAAACATCTCAGCACTGATAGAATTTTTGAAGTAAATCATGAAGCTTGTCTATCTCTAAATTATCTTCCTTTAGTGTCAATTAACTTTCCCCCCAGCTCCAACTGTGACTTTACTATCATATTTTCTAGCAGGTCTACCATTTTCAGTAATGCTATTGATATCTGACTCTATTATCAATGTTGTGCCGCAGTTTGTGGTAGGCATTGTACACTGGAAATTAAACCTGTGCTCAGAGTGTCTGGTAATACATTTCTCCCCTTTGAATGATTTGTCCTGGCCTCTTCAATTCACTGAAGCAATATTGTGAATGATGTTAGAGTTGATGAATAGAGAAGATATTTCAAACAGCATGCACAAACTTAACACAGTTCTAAAGACTGCACTCCTGATTTTGTGCCTCCCCCGCTTTTTTGTAGGCGGAAATAATCAAAGTCAGTTGAAAAAATATTCTGCCCCACATTTTTATAGAATAAGAAAATGCATGGATGCAACATGGATCTGCTTCCTCTACTGACATGAATGAGAAAGCCTTACTGTCTGAGGAATGTTGTAAACAGTCTCTGGTGCCATCGAGCCTATATAATGTAACTGGGTTGGGAAAGTTGGAAACTTGGGAAATTTAACATCCTGTGTTTGTTTATTTTTAAACTGAAATCCTTGTGTAAATTTGGTCATACAATATCCGCAAGAATATTAGAACCTGCTGGATCAGGCCAACGACCCATCCAGTCAGCATCCTGTTCTCACATCAGCCACCCAGATGCCCATGGGAAACCATACCCTCCTGTTGCTTTGCCACAGCAAATGCTGTTTATCGTTTTTACAATAGTAAACAACTCCTATTTCCTAGAGTATGGCCATTGAAATTTCATTCACATTTAGCAGACGCTTTGCAGCTTGCAAGCATGGAACACTTGAATGCCAACAGGTCCCAGAGGACATACCCATCTCACCTATCTAACAACCTTAATTGAAGTCTCTTTTGTATAGGTTTGGGTAACCAAAGTAGTGCACCCCTGATGTTGAAGGACTCCAACTCCAATCATTGGTCATGTTGTCTGGGGCTGATGGGAGCTGGGAATCCAACAACCTCTGAAGGGCACCATGTTGGTTGTCCCTGGTACAGGCCCATCAGTCACATTGTGAAAATCCTTATTTTGTCCTTATGAAATTATATAAAATAAAGTCATTTTCAGTGTAGGGGAGCATGAGTAGTTGGATGTGGCTCCTGTTAAATTCAGGTAGGGTGAGGTGAGGGCTGCAGTGAAAACAGAGTCTTCTTAAATCAGTTTTTTTAGAGTGTGGTGCTGATAACACCAATGTTGCAGGTTTGATCCCTGAATGGGACAGGTGCATATTCACATATTGCAGGGGGTTGGACTAGATGATCCTCAGGGTCCCTTCGAACTCTGCAATTCTATGATTATATGTCATGCTGCCAAGCAAGAACCTGGAAGGTTTTATAGGATTCAGGGGGTGCCACCTGATCTGCTTTGGCCTATTATTGGGAAAAGTCTTGATTTTTAGGGCAGGTGTTTTCCCTAGAGTTTCCTTATTTGACCAGAGCTGTGTGGTTATGCTGAATACCCACCTCATATGCTTTGGATTACCAGTTCAAGAAAATGGCTGGAAGCTCATGTTCAAAGAGCATTCAGCATCTTCTCCTCCACATCCTCGTACAGTACCTTCTCCAGTGAAGAAAATGAATTGCTGTGGAGTACCAAATTCGAGGCTAATTGGTATTAATTAGGGACATGAATCTTATAAATGAAAAATAGAGCATGTGTGTCTAGCATTCTGTCTCAATTTCCTTCCTAGTTAAGATCTCCTTCTTCAACCTTTAAGAAAGACGTCTCTGCCTCTCCTAATTATAACAGCAAGTGACAATCAATCTCTCTCTGTTCTAAAGTCCTGGAGGAGCCCAGAGAGGCATCACGGCTTCCAAATCAGTCATCCTTTGTTATTTCCCCTCCCCATTAATGGGCTGCTCAATTTGGAAGATGTCCTTGGGGAGGGGGTAAAAAATTTGTCACTTTTCTTGATCTAAACTCTTCTGTGGCTATTTCCCATAATGTGGAACTCTAATCATTGTCAGGCTATCACATTGTATTAAAAATTATAATCACACTATCAGGAGACTTTTCTCCAATGTCTTCCTTGTGGCTACAGAACAGCAGAGCTCAAAGGACTTTCTTTCAAACCCTACAATAGGTTTTAGAGAGATAAAGTCAAAACAAGACAATTTAGATGTCAAGGACTATCAGGTTTCTGATATGAAATTGGCAACATATAACCCTCAGGTTCCAAATCTGATTTTATCATGTGGAAATTTACAAACACCACTATGGTTATCTTTCTGCAGAAAACCTGCAGAAAACCTGGTGTTAACTCTATCTAGAAAAACCCTCTGTATCCCATAGACTTACTTGCTCCATATATGAAGCCCCCCAAAGTCCTTTCTACCCAGAGATGCACAGCCACTGGCCCATCATGTAGAATAAGCTCGTTTTCACTGAGCCATCCCTGACCTTGTAGCCTTTGTAGATGCCAGAGAGGACAATGTAGCAGGCCAGATTGGTGGGAACAACACCCTAAGAAGCTGCAAGTGAGCAATTTCCTCCAAATTGCTCCATCTTGTATGAAGTCTTTTATGTTTTCAGGGCCAGATCAGCACCCCCCACCCCCGGCTCTGTCCCTTCCTTGAGAACTAGAAGGCTTTGAAGGGGCAGGTCTCTGCCTTACAGCCTCACTCTTCACCTTCTCTCTGAGGAGTTGTACCAAGCTTGTTGGCCTATGCTGACAGGTCAACAATGAGTTGTGGGCCCCTGGCAGAGAGGAGGTTAGTTTCTCAAGGAGCTCAGGCCCTGATGACATGGGTTTCAGAAGTCCTGATTCAGGTGTTCCTAGCACAAGGTACCCAATCTGGTAGACTCAAGCTTTGACTCTAGCCCAGTCAGGATACTAGGCCCTGGGTTGGTTGGTTTCCTGGTGCTAGTAGGCCAATTGATATTTTGAGCTCACTTTTCCCAAGCCAGACAGTTGCTTAGACAGTTGCTCAGGATAGAGGTCCTGACAGCCACCTGACATTGCAGGAAAGGACAGTACCATGCATATAGTACAAATAGTGAAGACCACAAATATAAAGGACCGGTGGAAGAGCTTTGAGAGGGAGCCTACTAGTTTGACAAGGGCCTACTGGTTTGACACATGCAAATGTATGCACAAAATACACCATTCACACTGAAACCTGACACCAGCTACCAGGAAGTGTCTAGTGCACACTTGTGTGCAGAAACATGACGAGTGCACATGACCCCCCCATCTTACATGTTCATGACTGTATCAGGGTGCTGGTTTGAACCCTGATTGTCTTGTGGCTGCCCCTAGGCTCAGGATATTTATCTATCTGTGGTCTGGCAGAATTCTCATACACTGTACTGAGCGAAAGAACTCCATGTTTATGGAGTTTTCTATTGTGGTTTGCATAAATGTGCCATTTGCCTCTTTGCTGCTATTATGGAAATTCATTAGAGGAGTGCTGTGAAGTAAATGGCAGAGGAAGAACAGAATTTATCAGAGAGCACGGAAATTGTGGTTGATCTCATACGGTCTTTCCCTCTAGTGGTCAGTTTCCAAAGGTGAGAATGGCTAACTGGTGGTTGCTGGTTCCCATGCCTCATTTCTAGCTTTTACACTTGAATCATTTAGGGCGTGGGGGGAGCATATAAAATAATTCCAAAATCCTAACGTTCATTTGCCCATGGGTGACTGCTGCAGTTGCCATGGAGACCAGCTGGGCTGAAGCGGTCCATGAAACATCGTTTCTTTACTAGTTTCCAGTCAACACTAAATAAGTTTGTGAATCTCTCTCTCTCTCCCCCCCCCCCCAAGCAGTGATATCAATGAAGAATCATTAATTCTCTCAGAGAAATAAAAGAAGGCTGTGCAGCTAAGCATTTGGAATGTTGGTGGGAAAGACAATTAATTAGGGGGTCTCCATAGCAACAGGCAGGTGCTCACTTTTTAATCACATTTATTATTGTTTTGTGGTGCTCCTGTCCTAGTGTAGCCACATCTCCTCTGCTAAATAACAAATTGCAAAGCATTTCCAGTCATTTGAATCAAATAGACACTTGGAAACCACTGGAGAGCTAGAAAACTCATAGAGAGGCATCCCCAAAGAAGGTATGGCTGATAAAAGCCTTAACATCTACAACACCCATGCCAGATTCTTTGTGCAACTTTTGAAGAATAGATTGAGAGCCACATTTAGAGCTACCCCCTCTTTTTTGCTTTCTACAATTTTAGTGCCTTCTTTGATTGCCATTGAGCATGTGCAGAGTTCCTTCCTGATGCCAAGGGACCAAAGGGGAAGGATTACAGTTTAGTGACAAAGCAAGTGCTTTGCATGCAGAAAGCCTGAGGTTCAACCCTTGGCAGCTTCAGTTTTTTTTAAAAAAAAGGTCAATAGGTGATGAGAAAAGTCCTTGGCTTGAGTCCCTGGGGAACTAGCGTTTGTTGAAGTCAACGCTGCTGGGCTAGATGAAAATAATAATCTGAACTGGTAGAAGGCAGCTTGCTATATCCTTAGAGCAAAGTGCAAAAATCATGGGCATAGCAATCTTCCTTTGTGAAGGAAATGCTCCCTCGACTGTCTGGAGTCTTGTCAGGCCCTGCATTCAAATCCAGGGTCCTCTGTCTGCTTCTCAGTCTTTGAGGAAGAGAAGCTTAGAGTGGAATTCAACATTGCACTATTACGAATGTTCCATCCCTGCAAGGATTTCAACACTCTCTTCCCTCTACATCCTCTTCTGGGGGTTCTCTGTGTTTTTAATATTCTGTTGGGAGCTGTCCAGAGTGGCTGGGGAGGCCTGGCCAGACGGGCAGGGTATAAGTAATAAATTATTATTATTATTATTATTATTATTATTATTATTATTCCACCCACCCTACCGCTGAGCCAATTCTGGGTGTGTGGTAGGAGGCGAAGGGGAGGAAACTCCAGTTGCACAAGCAAAAGTCCTAGCATAGGACTTCCACTGCCAGGGCTTGTTCATTCTGGGCTATCTGGCTTGTCTATACAACAATACATACTGCAGCAACCTTTCTTAAAGGGCTGCACCCGTTCTTAAAACAAGTGATGTTGGTGGTGCCTGCCATTTTTAATCTCTAACTATAAGTGCATTTTTTGCCTCCTACCAATACCTTTCTTACACTGGCACGGCATTAATCAGAATGAGCTTTTATTATGCGCATTTATATTCCTAATGTCTTTTGCATCCTAAACACTAAAGTGATGAATTCTGATAGCTCGAGATGGCACCAAAATATGACAATTTGTCATGCTCCGTAGCACATCTCAAGGAGGATTCACTCGGATATTAATTCCATGGAGGGGGAAAAACTAACGCCGTGAGTTTACAAATTCATTTTTGAGACCAGGAAGTTGCATTTGTCATTGCTAACACACTATTTCAGGCATAACACAATGTTGCTGTGCTTCCAGAAACAATTTGGGTGGTGGGGAGGAATACCCAGCAGTGACAGAAAAGGCAGCTTTCAGAAACAGGAACATAAAATACAAATTCAGAAATCGGAGAATCCTACTGTCACAGTGAAACTACCCAATCTCACTTTGAAATGTTTCACCATCCATTCCGAAGCATTTCATTGGGGGTCTTAGTAATGACAACTTCCTCCTGAGAACCATCCACCGCAGTGGACCCCATCCGCTAGCAAAACAGAAAGCTGTGTCTTATGTTGAGTAGGAACAGAGCTCATTGTTGCTACACTGATGGGGTTTCAGGCAAGAATTCTTTCCAGCCCTGCTTGATGCCGAGGACCTTTGCATGCAAACATTTGCTCTACTGCTGAGCTACTGCCTTCTCCATAGGATCTGCCCCCACAGCCTCAGTTCATTCTCTAATGTTTCATTGAGGAAAACTCAAGAAGTAAGCTTTATCGCATCAGTGGAAGTTGCTCTCCCCCCACCTGCTTGACAGAACTAATCCTGGAAGAGTAACACCCCACGTGAGATTGACATGCGCACATGGGTACACACAAACTGGGATGTCTTTATAAGCCAGGGTCAACCAGGCTTTACCCTCTTTAGAGACTAGCAAGGGTGGGCAACCTTTTTGCTACTCATAATAATAGTAATAATAATAATAATAATAATAATAATAATAATAATAATAATTTATTATTTATACCCCACCCATCTGGCTGAGTCTCCCCAGCAACTCTGGGCGGCTCCCAATCAAATGTTAAAAACAGTGCAGCATTAAATATTAAAAACTTCCCTAAACAGGCCTGCCTTCAGATGTCTTTTAAAGATAGGATAGCTGCTTATTTCCTTCACATCTGAAGGGAGGGTGTTCCACAGGGTGGGCGCTACTACTGAGAAGGCCCTATGTCTGGTAAAAAGGTACTCATACCTTTTTATGACATCACATGATTGACAGGTGGTGGCCTTGCCCACTTCTCAAAATCCTTTGTGTGGTTTTCCAACAACCCAATAGCTAGCTGACTATCAGGTGCTTGGGAACTCACAGTGGCTTGAAATCCCTTTTGCTGTTTGATAGGGGCTTTTGGGTAGCCCCTGCACTCCCGTCACAACTTCTGGAGGCTCAAATGAACCCCAGGTTGGCCAAGACTAGCCTGCAGGCTGGAGATTCCCCATCCCTGGAGGTTAACATGGCACAGTGATGGACATCTGCATTAGTTCTTCAAGCAATGCATCTGACAATGTCTCAGTTAGATTACAGCATCATCAGCATCTCAAAATGCTGGCATCTAGGAACATGTGCAATGTGGTCAGGAAAGCTCCCCAAGATTCAAAGGGGAAATTCAGATATTGCAATACTAAAAATAAAAATTGATGGCATCTCTGCAAGGCATTTTGTAAGGAATTGGCAATTATGGTACACAAATTGAACAGAAGGCATGCACTAGGCTTTATATGAGGAACAGATAAAGTCATTGTTTGCCCATTGTCATTTGTTCAAAGGAAACATGTTCATTTTATGGTGTCAATCGACATTGCTTCTATATGTCCCAAAGAGGAAGAGAACACAACCTTCACAAGATAGGGATCTATTCAATCTGTAATGCCTTGTGATTGTTCTGTGGAAATAAAGGCAACTACTTAAAAACAGCCCGTTCCACCACCGGCCCACATCCTTGCCATGAGCCTCTGTATCAAGCTTGCAGAAAACAATGATTGAATAGATAAAAGCATTTCAGAATGTTCCATCATCAGGGTGACACCTTCAATAACTGAGATGAAAAGGAAGTAACACTGTGGAATATTTGAAGGATAAGAAACTCAACATTGGAAGCTATAAGAGGAGATGGCGGCAGGCATTATGAGAAAATTGTGTTTTCTCTATACACTGAACATTTCTCTCTACCCCCCCCCACCTTTGTGGAACTTCAAAGGGGAAAATCAATACTCACATTCCATTGCAGGACTAGCTGGTAACTGATATATGCTGTTTATACATTTCTCCCTGAAAGTTCAGAAGGTTAATTACACAAGTAAAAATATAAATCGCCGAAAGACTATTGAACTGCATAAATAAACACAGTATTCTACAAAGTGCATGTTACCATATCTGCAATTTATTTTCCATTTTGCCTTACTGCTGAAAGAATGGTAAGGATTTCTTCCACAATTTGC
Organism: Podarcis liolepis; assembly: GCF_965112155.1. Classification (NCBI taxonomy): domain Eukaryota; kingdom Metazoa; phylum Chordata; class Lepidosauria; order Squamata; family Lacertidae; genus Podarcis; species Podarcis liolepis. Next base: position 52,813,725 of record NC_139564.1, read on the forward strand.
CTGGCTTTATGCTTGGCCAAATCTAACCAATTTGGTCATTTGTATGGGAGGTTGACTGGGATGGAGCCAAGAGAGTTTACCAGTTCTGAATGGTTTTTGAATGTGCTTTGCTTAGCGGCTGACAGAGATAAGCATATATTCTTTGCAAACTTTTTGTCTCTAAAACATTTTCCCAAACATACACATGGGTGGGTGTAGATGGTTTTTCAAGAATGTTCATCACAGAAACAAAATAATAAAGTGACTTCATTGTACTCAGGTAACATATATTTCCTGACAATCTAGGTCAAATAAACTTTTCTCTTTCTTCATTGTTAACACGTTTATTTTAAACTTGAAGATGGGGGTGAGGGAATTATATACCATGATGACAGAATGCAAAGACACCAACAAGGCATTCATTGCTGTCTCAAGGACATACACTTCATATACATTTTGGTAAAAATCTATTAAAAAGTTACCACTTCCACAAAATGTGGGTGTCATCCCCCAATGTACCAAATTCCAAAATCTTATTTCAGATTTGTACTTGTTCAGATATCATGCCCCAATTGATTTGGTAATAAGTAAATAAACCATCAGTTCAAACATTTATCTGAAATTTGAAAGGGGCATTTACAGCTTCTGTACTTTGTGGGATCACATCTACTTGAGAAAACACTGGCAGCACTGCAGAACCTGAGGTAATTATATATCTAGCCTCATATCTGGGAGTGTGTAACAAATAGCCCTAGATATGTTGCTAGACTACAACTTCCATTCTCTTTGACAATTGGCCATACAATTCTCTTTGACAATTGGAGTTCAACAATTCTCAGGCTCCTGGTTCCAGTCCTAGAGCATAAATAGCCTTAAAAACTGCCATTATGTCATGGTACTGTCAGGCCAAGGATGTTCAAAGTGAGGAATTAATTCTGTATTGTCAAAAGTACACTTACAAGTTAGGAAAAGGCATGCCTCTCAGTCCTATGTCTCACAGCTACTCCTACATGTGCAGCTGATGAGGCAATTGCCACACAGGAGAGGCCGTGCCCTCAAAGTTGGTTTCTGTATCTCCCCTATCCAAGCTTCATGCAAGCAGGTGCAGACTCTGCCTGTGTCTAACCTGTTTCTGCTCCTCCCACTTCAATTCTCTTCTGGTCCTGAGAGACAGTGGAGCAGGAGAGGCGAGGGCATCAGAAGGAGGAGGTGTGGAAGCCCTTGACTCAACACCAGCCTGACCTCTCTCTCCCTCCACCTATTCTCCACTTTCCAATCCCACAGCTTCTCCTGCCTCTTGACTCTCACCTCCTGGCTGATACAGGCTCCCCCAGATCACTGATCCCCTCTTTCAAGTTACTCTTCAACCCCACTTCTCCTGGTTGCCCACTCATCCGTTTCCAGCCACTGCTCCCCAGTGTCCAGCCAGTCCCTGGCACATGACAGAACCCACTATGACAAGGGCTTCCCCTCATATATCCCTCGCCCCTAACTAACGCTCCGTGTGAGCTCTGTGCATTTAAGTGACATTCTGTACTGGCACTCATACATGTCTGAACTGACCACTAGTATAGGTGAACTGCAGATCAACCATATAGGAACACAAAGAGACTGACTGTAAAGTGAAGAGGAATTCCTTTTAAGTGCACTCTTTCAGTAATTACTGGGTATTTGCGTGTTCACAGAACTGTAAATACAAATAACAGCCAAAGCAAGAAGGTTGTGAGTGACCTTTGTTCATCACACACATGGAATGCTGCCATAGCTATGCTGAAGCCAGCTAATCTCTGCATCCCATCGCAGCAATATAAATGCATGCCAGTTAAAAGCAATGATGGCGATGGTGACAATTCAGCAGTATAAACATCACCAACTTCTTAATAAGAACAAATCATAGAAAATTCCAAATTATACTGAAGGGAATGGAAGAAAACCAGATAGCAAATCTTCATTTCTACATGAATAAATTGTCCAGAAGTCATTCACTAAATCTGATTTATCTTTTATTGTTATTGATCCTTGGGTACCAAAGAAATTCAATAAGGAAATAAAACAAACAAACAAAAAGTATGATAGTAATAATTATTTATAGCTATGGGCATTCTGGCATGGTCACAAATAGTAGCGATCCAATTTTCTCCTTTGGCAGCAAAGTGGCTAGCCTAGTGTGGCTAGCATGCTTAGATATAAATCTTTATGGGTTTAAAATTTGTTGGTATCAGGAACCAAGAGGTGAAGCTGTTACTTGGGGATCCATTTATCTAATGCTTGAAGGAGGTTATGGGCAACCCCAGAGCAACCTGTGGATTGGATTTCAAGTCAACCTCCTAATTTACAACAATTCAAATGGATATGGTTAGTGAAAAATCACTCCATGATTATTTAAGCGAAGACACACATGCACACATGCATAGCTACATTGTAACTGCGATGGAAGTGGTTTGGACATACATATAGCATCCCCAAAACAAGAAAATAAATGCCTAGGAATGTGGCAAATATGCATTCAGACTGCTCCCATCAATTTTTAGAATAGCCTAATCCAACCTGATGATCTTCAGATGTTTTAGACCACAATTCCCATCAGCCCCAGCCAGCATGGCCAATGGGGAAAAGGATGGTGAGGGTTGCAAGTTCAAAACATCTGAATGGCACCAGGTTTGGGGAAAATTTGCAAATATCTGTCTATCCTCACTCTCTGTTGACGAGGATAACACTTCAAGTATGCTTACCAAGATGACAGTTTGGGGTATAATATGACATACATTGTGGGTGATAATACTATCATCACTTTTGCTAAAACTCATAACAAGAGAGAAAGTCATTTTCCAACAGTGAAATAGTTCTATAAAATGTTTGCTATATGCGTAACCAACTCATACCTAAAATGCCATTTCAAATGGTGCCTGAACAAGTAAACAGATCCAGCGATCTTTGCATACACGCTTCCTTGCAGCTCCCTGTAACAACACCATGAACTGTTAAGTTTTCGTGCACATTAATCTCTGGGCACCATTCAAATATGCTAACTAAGTTTTTACCGCTGAATAAACAGTCTGCAGCTACAAAGCATCAGACAATTACTGAATCAGTAAGATTATATGACTCAGTGTGAAAGTTCATATTTAGTTTTCTGATTAGCTTACACAAAAGGTTTTAATTAATCTCCTTGATATCTTTGCTTTCACTTCAGCTAATATTTATTTCTTCTCCAGTATCTTTTCAAGGATCTTGAAAAAACATGTGTGGCAATGGCGAAAAGCTCCCCAATCACACTTAACAGATTTTTGAATGCTGCAAAAGGGATTCAATTGCACTTGGTATAATGGCATTCATTTGCTATTAGTAATAGTGTCACATATCCAAATCTGATTGAGTGCAAAGCATTGTGATAGCACCCCATTTGCTATGGGATTATCTCTTGACTAGGATCGCCATGTGAGTATCTCCAGGAATCATTGCTCTTATTTGCAATTGGCTTTGCTTGCCTCCCCAGTGATAACAGAGCACACAATTTGATTGGCTGCAGAATATGATGTCATCCTGTTCACTACATGATTCCCAGTTAGCTGAGATCTGCCATATCACTATTCTTAGGAAGAAGATAATTGTAAGAAAAGTAACAGAGAGGAAACCATGGCTGTGGCAAAGAAGAAAAGAAAGCTGAATATTCACAAAAATTGGTACCCCCTCTCCCTAGTAAAATATTTCTTCCCCACTTAAAAGTACAACTCTCTACTGGAAAATCAATGCAGGAAAATGTTCATCATCACCTTTATATTGAATTCATACATGGAATGCTGTTGCTTGCTCAGCATGCTGGATAAAACAGCAGTTGGGAGATTAACCATGGAAAGGTATTGCACATAATGAAGGCAAGTGCAAGAGAGCAGTGCTTCCAGAGTAATGTGTGAAGCAGAAATTCATGCATGTCACCACAGAGATGATAAATGCACATTAACTCTGAAGCATGACTCATTTGCGTTTCCTCACAATTTGTGAGTAGAGAAATCTTGATAAAGGCTTATTGGCTGCTGCAAAACCATTTCTTTTCTTCACTATATTGTGGGCACTATATCCTGCCAGAACCTTGATAGGTCAATGTACTCAAAAGAAAAGTTATACATTGAGAAGAGGTGTTTGGTAGTGGCCTAGACTAGGTTAGGCAACATGATAGAACCACCCTTCTGATACCGGCATTGTATAGCTTACCTAGATTGAGATGGGGAAGCCTGGGCGGGGCAGCAAAGAGGTTGAGGTACATAGACTCACTGGTGGGAGCTGGAAATTGGTTGTGCCAGTGTGAAGGAATCACTAAGTCTTTGCAATACTAGGATAAAGGGCCCCAGAAATCTCACGGAGGTGGAGTAACAACACTTTGCATATAATGCCGAAAACTACATAACCAGAATGTTTTAGGAATACCCACTTAGGAAACAAAACAAACTTACTGAATGCAATGGAAGTAGGTCACTTTAATTCTCCAATATAAAGCTTATTAGGAGGATCTTCATTTAGTTCACAGCGGGGGACAATGTTTTAAAACACACAGCTAGGGGGTATAGAGTGCCATCAGTTTCGGATACAGCCAAGATGAGTAAACATGTGACTGATGCTCCTTGCAATGGAAAGTAGGTTTCAACCCAATAAAAAACCTGTTCTGCTGAAAATGTAGCCATTACCCCATTCCTCTGGGATTCATTTAGCGGAGCAAAATTACCGTTGTACAAATACCATCGGAAAGAACTCCAAATCAAGAACTGCATTGTAAGATGCCTGAGTGAGATTTGAGCATTTTCAACGTCACTAAACATTATGCTTTCCCAAGTTTACTGCGGAGAGTACTTTATTCTTAAGAGTGGTTTATTTAGGGTCCCATGTGTACTTACAGCTTGTATTTACTTAATACAAAAAAAGGTCTGATATTCTTATGGGGAAATGCTACCATAGAAGCATTTTTGTTCAGAGAGTGAGGAAAATAAATAGAAATTTTAGAAAACAGAGCAAATGAGAAACTGATGGCTATCCAGCTGAACAAGTGGTGAATGTGGAGATAATACACCAATTCTTTCTAGGCTGCCCTTGGAGAAACAGCCCATGTCACCAGTATTAACACAGCCTTTTGTGATCTTAGTGGTTGGATGAAGAGAAGTGAAGCTAACCTCTCCCCCAAGCATCACCTTAATTGTTCCCACAGGTGGCAAATCACTCCGTGCATCCCACTCTTATTGATCTACCCCATTCACCTCACTGATAATACATCCCCACCGTCTTTCATACAAGGTGGAATTAAGGGTCAACATTTCTGAAGGGGTTATTTAGAGACTCCCTATACATGAAAGCAGCCTTGCCTTGAATTTGAAAGTTCACTTCAGCATTGATGTCCCTATCTCTCTCTGCTATGATGTCCTTCAAGTTAGGAATGAGAGGATCTCCCCCATTCTGAAGGGGGTTTGGAAGAGACGGAGGTGTCTCTCCACTCAGTCCTACCTGGTTCCACCAACCTTCACTGGTGAGAAAGCCCTGCCATCGGGGAGTGTCCCAGTGGACCTACCCAATGTCAGGCAGGTGGGAGCTACTTCTCATGGCATCCTCACCAATGGTAATCAGTGGATTACCAGCAGGGAGGGGGTTTAGCTGAGCTGACACAGCTGCTACTATATCCTGAGCTAGTCCTGCTATTATCCAGTGGTGGCAGCAGGCCTCTTCGCTGCATCAGCTTGGAAGCTGGCATAGCAAAGAGATACTTTTCATCTCCCCCACACACCTTACATCCTGGCTGGTGCAAGTGATGTGGCTGTGTCAGTGGCTGCACCACTGCATTGAGTCCAAACACAGGGTTGATATTTCAGATGAGATCAGGGCCTGTTCTTGTGGCTAAATACACATCATGGATTGATGAATGCTCTATTCACCTGTTGTTCACCTGTGTATTTACATGTAGGGAAGTCCTGTGATGAAGCAAGAATAGGGCTGTGGTTGACCCACCACATGATATTCATGCACTGAGCTTAGCTGTGTGCAAAAGAACCTGTAAGGAGGGAAGAGGGAGGAATTCAATTCTGTTTCCATTTAACCTTTGAAATTCGCACCTCTGAATTTTGCAAGGGAGTTCTCCAGGCAAGTAATGTGTATTAAAATACTTAGTCTGGGGTAAAGTGTGAATCAGTGTGCATGTATTAGTGAAAATAGCATAAACAAATGCATTACATTTGTGGAAATTGCTTTGTAAAAATAGGCATTTTAGGCAAAATTGCATACAAAAACGTATTTATTAGGAGAAAGTCACACTAAAAGTTTGGTGGATTTAAATGAGAAGATATATATATATTCACAAACTGATGTGGAAAGGCGGAGAACCAAACTTAAAAGTTGAAAAACAAGAAACTGGGAGCAATCAAAACTGACAGGTTCACCCATCCTTACCCCTAAGTGAAAGCATTGGCTTCAGTATAGGGCTTCCATGCAACTGAGTCCTCCAGTTGTATCAACATCCCAATCCTATGGAGCCGCTACTTATGAACAGTTGCTTGTGCATTGGTGTTCTTTTGCAGGCAACTGCATTCATGCATGAGAATGTCAAAGACTGATGCTAGCACCAGGACATACATGACTTCCAGGCAAGGTGAGAAGTAAAGCTGCTGCTGCCACTGCGCTACTACACTGGACTGTCCAACACAAGACTAACACATGAATAGGGCTAAAGTAAAGGGAAATTATAATCATTGCTCTGATTAGGGTGAAAAGGGTAACCAATCAGCAAGAATTCCCTTTGGACTCCAGGGCAGGCACTCTCTCTGCCTGGAAAAAGACGGCATTTTAAATAATTCTTCATTCCATAATGCAAGTTGCAATACAAATGGCAATGGCCCAGGTGTGTGCTAGATTCTCTAGATATTCTCCAGCATATTTGTGCTACAGAATTCTCCCAATAATTCCTGTGTATTCAATTTTCAAAACAACAAAGGCAATTTTATTGCATTATGGCAATTTAACATCATACCAACCAGTTCCTATGAAACCCGTATCAAGCAATTAAAAGCTAAGATTGACTCAGTAGGGTCTCATCTAGAGTACGTGTTTGCCTTCCGCAATGAGATTCCTGAAGTTTTTATGCCCAGAAGGGTGAGTTAAGGCCAGAGGGAAAGCTTCATATTCCAAACACCAACTTCTCTTACTGATTTAAAGAGTGCTTGTGTTATTATATGAGTGTAGTTTAAAACAAAGAGTGAGAGAAAGCAAGAGAAATACAGAACTCTAGAGGGTGAGGGGTAATTTGGGTGATGATGAATACATGCCTGTATATTTCGGGGTGGGTCTGCCACAGTTCCATATTTTGGATCTGCTAGTAGTTATTGTGTTCTCCAAATGTAAGTTGTTTCAGTTTATATTGATGTTTAAGAGGGTATTTTATCTATCTGTGCTCCTCTAAAACATAGAATTTTTATTGTATTTTTGGTTTTGGCTTTTATTTGTGGTATGTTTAGGATGTGAACCACTGAGAGATTTCTTTGAAATATGAAGCGATATATAAATTAACATAATTATTATGACTAAAGTTGCTCTAGCAGACAAAGCAGGGAGCTGCAGTGCAGTCGAGAAAGAGATAAGACATAGTCATAAATTGTAATCATCAGGAGAACAGTATCATGCTTATTCTTAAAATTTGTTAGATGGTGTTCTCAGGGAAGAGCCAGGGTATTTTATATGAGTATAAATATACAAATTTCAAAGTGCCACCCCTGTTTTCATAGTCCTTAAATGCAAAGGGTCTACTCTAACATTGGATAACACAATATGATAATAAAGATAATAACCCTGTGGCCCTTCGTGCATTGTTGGGGTACATGCCGTCCTCCCTGGTCCTGTTGACTAAGGCTGATGGAGTTAGAGTCCAGCTGCATCTGGAGGGCTACAAGTTCCCCTATGAGTTGGATCCATATTTAGTCATACTCGGAGGAGATTAAATCAATAGAACTTACTTCAGAACTAATTGTACCATTGATTTCAACGCATCGTCTCTGAGTATGATTAAGTCTGGGTCTAATGCTATATTTCCATTCAATTGGATCTTGAAGGTAGCTAATTAAATTTCATATAAGATACTCCATTATAATAATTTTAAAACTATTAAATATGCATAAGGGTAGAAAGCTAAAAACCTAATCCCAAAAGTCATTACGGAACAGCAAAAATCTGAAGGCCAAATGAGAATTAGTACCATAAAGGTCTCAGGTTCAGTCCCCAACATTTGCAGGTTGGGCTGGGAGGGATACCCTATCTGAAATCACGGAGGATTGCTGCCAATCAGTGTAGACACTACTGACCTAGATGGACTCAATGGCCTGACTCAGTATAAGGCAGCTTCCTATCTCCCTGTCTTCTATGAGTCTCATTTGGAAGGGGTTGCATACAACAAAATTAGGGTGCCACCACTGAAGAGGCCCTGATTCTTGTGGCTGTTGATCTCATCTCAGTTAGGGGAAAGCATCTTAGTGCAAAGCCACATGAGAAAATTTCAAAATGCATACCTACTAGGCAGGAAGGAAGCCCTATTGAGTTCAGTGGGATTCACATCCAAGTAAACATGTTTAGGATTGTACTGTTAATATGTGATGTGGTTAATATGCGAGAAAGCATTGCACACTGATCAAGGTGCAGACTGTGGGATGTAATTCATTGGTGCAGTCAAATGCAACATTCCTTATTTCCCTAGAGTGGGCACAGGCAGGGGAACATCCAGTCAGTGTAACTTCCTGTTCCACTGGTCTGGAGCATTCTCCCCCTGCATGTGACCTGGGCGATCTGGCTGACTCCATTAAAAAGCCGAGTCATGCAGCCATTTTCTCAGTCTGTTTTGTCTTTCCATTGTCTTGTTCTCTCTCTTGCTGCCATGCTGCTCTCCTGCAGCCATTTTGTTCTATTAATGTAATTTTGCTGTCTGCTGGCTCTCAGCCAGCAGCACGAGTTCAGTCTCCATAGGAGATGAACTCACAGTTTCCTGTGTAACTACCAAGTAAAGCCTGCCTTTCAGGAATCATATCATGAACTGAAATGTAAGTAAACGTTTTGCTACTTTACTCAGAAAGACTCTTGTGTCTTTATTCTTTTAAGAGGGATTAAAAGGGGACACCAGGAATACAAACAGTAGAATGTATCATTTGATGTAATAAACCAGAAATGGAAGCTGAGGGAAGTCAACAGGGAGGGAGGGGGATTGAAAAATGAATGTTTAGTATTGATATTGGAAATTTGTTTTGAAAATGTAAAATCAATTAAAAAATTAACAAAAAAGGGGGACACCAGGAATAATCTTAACTAAGAGATTCAAATGAACCTGCAAACTAGCTTCCAGCTCTATTGAGGGGAATCTGCTCTGCTACATCACTTACTAGCGTGAGTAAAGGGAGGATAATACTTATTCAATATATCCTTTCCTACTATCCTCAAGGGATGCGGGTGGCGCTGTGGGTTAAACCACAAAGCCTAGGACTTGCCAATCAGAAAGTCTGCGATTCGAATCCCTGCAATGGGGTGAGCTCCCGTTGCTCGGTCCCTGCTCCTGCCAACCTAGCAGTTTGAAAGCACGTCAAAGTGCAAGTAGATAAATAGGTACTGCTCCAGGCAAGAAGGTAAACGGCGTTTCCGTGTGCTGCTCTGGTTTGCCAGAAGTGGCTTAGTCATGCTGGCCACATGACCTGGAAGCTGTGCGCCGGCTCCCTTGGCCAATAAAGCAAGATGAACGCCACAACCCCAGAGTTGCCCACGACTGGACCTAATGGTCAAGGGTCCCTTTACCTTTACCTTTACTATCCTTTACATTCCCACACAAATGTGAGTTAGGGTGCTGTAATGTTATTTTGCCTTGAAACTTGGACTAAAATCAACTGTTAGCTGAACTTCTCCAGAGCAGCTTCACATATACTGATTGATATGATGCATTATTACAGTACGGTTCAGAATCAATGGTGCATTATTACATTACAATACATAATCAGGGGACTGCATTGTGCATATCTTAGATCAGCACTTGATCAAATGATACCAAAGTGAGATTCCGGAATCATGTTCATTCATTGCCAACAGGTTAAGATGCAACACAAGGAATCCTCAAAGCAAGGTCTTGAACTGACAGACAAGCTGAAAGAAAAATTACATTTCAGCAAGTCATTCCTTCAAAAAGGTTTTGGGAGTCATCAGCTTATTTTGAAACCCCCAGCCTGGACAACTTTTCTTACTGTAGCTTGTTTAGTATTCTAGAAAGTCAGAGCAAAGCTTCAGGATGCAAATGGCATTATGGATGCAATCTAGTAGGAAATTCTATGGTGATGCTCTCATGAAGCCCCCATTGATTTCTACAGGTCTGGTCCAGGACAACCTCCTAGTCCATTTTGTCTTATACCTGGGATGAAAACAAACCATTGTCATGATCAGCTGCTGTTGTTTTCCCCTCCGCACTGCTAAAACAGAACAGCATGCATGATTCTCAGCTATGATGAATGAGGTTGAGTGCACAGACAGAGGAAAGGTGAACATCTCCCACCTTCCAGTTTCAGAGCATTTCAAAATTATTTATGGAATACACGAGCAGGTTACTGCAGTGGCTGGGGCTGGTGTCTGCTGTGGAGACCAGCGCTCTTTAATCATACCCCTGTTTCCCATCGGCAGGCAAAGATTAGCATGGAACACAAAATCATAAACTCTGAACAACTGCGGTTTTCTGATTATGGAAGTGGGATCTCCCATCAGCATGGAATATTCATCACTTACTGTCCTTGAACAAAGGGACATTTGGCACTAGGCTCAAAGGCCTGAATGTACTAAACACAACAGTTTATAGAGCATATTTATCAGTGCTGGAAGCATTGATGTAATATGCTGGGGCTTCAAAACTGAACATCTAGTTCACCTCTGCAGGGCCGTTCAATGTTTCTTTGCTGGTTCTGACCTTTCTGTATACCTCAGAGGCATTTTGGTGCTGGGGCCTCCAATTTTGTCTTCTGATGCAAATCTGTTTGGTCATTTTCATTAAACCTGTGTTCTCATTAGGAGCCGAATGCTGCACCTTCTGTGATCAAAACAATGTGCATTATGCATCCTGGCGGGTCCATCCTACTGCAGGCGATGTACGCCTCAGCGGAATACTCAAATGTGAGATGTCAAACTTGCTTCCACAGGGAATAGCACGCTTGAATTAAGAAAGGGAAATTGAAGGAGTTGGCTCACAGTACTTGCCTAATGATCTGCATTTGGGGGAAGGTTAATTAATAAAAAAACACTTCCCCCCAAAGAAAGAAAAGCATAGCATTTCCATACATTTTCAACCGGGGTGGGAGAAGGTGAGAAAGAACAGCACTTACACTGTGGTCCACAGATTAGTTAAGCTGTAGTACTTAGATGCCAAAGGATTTATGCACCGAATTCAGCAGGTTTAATTGGCAGTAACTCTCATGGAAATTAGGGCTGTCCATTTCTTTTTGCTGCCAAAGCCCTTCAACTTTATCAGATCCATGGCAGGCATTTAGCAAGTGAAACTTTTGCTGGCTCGTAGGTTAAGTGACAGAACAAGCACCCTCTGCCACATATATTCTTAGTCAGTTTCCATTGTCACATCAAAGAAAAGGTTGGCTTGATTTCAGTGGAAGTTATTTTCTCACTGTATATATCAAATAGTCTCCCCTCCCCAAGTTATTTCATAGCAACATTGGTGAAGGGGTTCACTTTCCCTCCTTCTTCACTCTGTATTTCTCGTGCTCCTCTTCCACCAATTTGCCTTATTATTCAAAGGAACAATGGCTGCTGAACCATTTGTCAAGCTGAAATTTAATTAAGTTCTCCCACTCGGCACTGAGAATTGTCAGGACACTGTGATTCACTGGAGCTGATTAGCTAGCACATGTGAGTCAATGTCGTGCATCATTTGCGAACAGCATATCTGAGGCGCCTTATCGTATTGCATGTTGTGCTTTGATTTGACTGATGGGCCTCAATACAATGCCAGCCCAACAGCCTAATGGTTAAACTTGGAAGGGCACTTCTTTTACATCAAAGGCATGGTTTGCATGTAGAGAGAGATGCCAAGATGCAATGCAAGACCAGTAAAATATACTAGAAGTAAATGCTGTGAGCTTGATCATACCCAGCTAACCAGAAGACTAGTTGACCTTTTCAGACTGGGACCTTATCCACAAAACTATGCCCAACTTCTAATATTTTGGTTAGCATTTGAGGCTTTTTAGTTTAGGAAAAAGATAAGGCGGGAACATAATAGAGGTGACCAAGATTATGTGGGATGTGGAAAAAGGGGACAGGGATAAGTTTTTCTGAGTAATACAGCACTGCTTCCATTCTGTTTCAGATCATCTTTCACCAAAAACTACACCATTAACCTCACTGTCCATTGTGGCAAAATTATGTAAATTATGTTGCCAGTATGTTATTCCACCCTTTCCATTATAGTCCAAAGAAAAAACAATACAAATGGGGGGGGGATACATAATTATGTAATGTGTGTGGACTGAAAACAACAACAGTAAATATGATCATGGTCATTGGACTGATCTCCATGGGAGGAATAAGTGAACACTGGCAATTTCTCTTCCTGTTTCCATTTTCATCAGAATTTTCTGACATCCCTACTCCTGACCCATCTCTCACTAGCCATGCCAACAACTATAAAGGCAAAAGAAGCTTCTAGATCTGGAAATCCTCCTCAGTGGGCTATACTTATTGTTAGACCCCAAAGAGGTTTTCTTGACTTGTATTCATATTAGATTATGGTTATTTTTCCAGGTTCTTGCCTCTGCTTCAAACAGTGTTTCACTTTCCCTTCTTTCAGAGCCATGCCAGGTTTGAAGATGCATTAGTTTCCAAATAACACTGATTCTCCTGAGCTGCCCAAATCCATTAATCACTTCAGAATCTTGACTTAATCTCATCCAGGATTGTGAACCCACATCAGATTGAATTTGCTAAGAGTTCATCCATTACATGTTTTATTGTACCAAGGGTCTCACTAATACATGAATGAGACAGCCCATTAATTTAAATGAGAAATATTAACTCAAACTCTAAAAGGTGCATACCTTGTCACACTAATTATTACAATTCCATGTACAGCAAGCATTTCACTTATTAGTTATGATCTGTATCCTCCACATAAAGTTATTGTGCTTTCAATAGAGATGATAAGTCCTCCACAGAAAAAAATTAATTTTAGTTCAACTAAAATGCTATTCTAATGTGACTGCCAGTTTGTTGTTTGCTTAGCTTGTTCTCTAAAGTAATAATTTCTCTCCAGATAATCGTTCCTATTGTTTATTTGAATATATTTTAACTGTTTTTACACACAGTTGTTTCATATGTTTTTATTGCATTGTGAACCTGATTCAATATGCTTTTTAGAAAGCAATTTATAATATATAAATATATATCTCACACCTGGCAACCCTTGTGAAACTCTGTGTATATATAATTGTTTCAGTTTCACACTATCATTATCAACATAGATTTGGGACAAAAATAATAATGCTAAGTTTTGCCTAAAGCTTTTATATCGTTTTACTAAATATGTATTTACATAATGTACGAAAAACCCAATGCTGACTGCATCTGGTGTATTAGTTCAGGCTATTACTATGGCTTTACCTTAGAAATTATCAATATGATGTTCAGCAGATTAAACTGTCTACAGCTGGCTCATGAATAAAACGAATTACAGCCAAAGCAATACAGAATAGCTAAATTCAGGATGCACCTGAAAATAATTTTGAAATCACATTAAGATATTCTGCTAAGAAAACGTTATTTGGATGGGTAGCCAAGGAAGTTCCGATCTATTCAGCTTCTATTAGGCATGCCTGCTTCCTTTGCTATTGGCCTTCACACAACCAAAAATACCTTGTCTGCATGTAGACTTCTTCTTCTTCTTCTTCTTTAAAAAAAATACTTTTTATTAAGTTTTCAAAAGCAAAATCAAATAAGAACATAAGTCAAATTTCCAAAAACAAAGTCCAATTAAACATAAACTCTTGCATCCAGCACCTTAGTGTTTTCTTATTTACACTGCGCTTTGTCACGCTCAGACTTCCTTCCTTCCCTGCTTCGGCTTTCACAAATTAACACCTACTCCTACAGATTCTTATTTGCCCTCCACCCACATCACAAGATTTAAGTTAATCCTGCTAGAGTTTTTAAACTTCTACAATTATTCTGTATATACACAACAAATTTATTCCACTCCTCTTCAAACTTTGTTACTTTTTGATGTCTAATTTTATTAGTCATTTTCGCCAACTCCGCATATTCAAACATCTTCACTTGCCACTCCACTAACGTTGGGATCTCCTGGGATTTCCATTTCTGGGCCACGAGAATCCTAGTGGCAGTCGTAGCATACATAAATAACTTACAATCCTCTTTTTTTTTTTTTACTTCATCTCCTATTATCCCTAGCTGGAAAGCCTCTGGTTTCTTTGGGAATGTAAACAATTTTTTCATTTCGTTATAAATCAGGTCCCAAAAGTTTTTCATTTTTTCACAAGTCCATGTAGGCTTCATGCTAGTCAGAGGTGGGCCGATCCATAAAATTCTGTTCCACAGACCTTGGTGAGTAGCTGAATTAAATTATTCTAACTCCACCCCAAATCTACAGTGCATTAGAAAAACCAGCTGAATTTTATTCTGAGGATACCCCAATATTCCTGTGTGTGTACTAAGCTTTATAATGCAACAAGGCTTCAATAAAAACCATTTCACCCTCGTTCTATTTAAGGGCTACCGTGATGTGACATGGGAATCTAGTATAGCCCATGGATATCCCTAAGCCATGATAACATATGCTTTCAATGCTCTCTGGTAAGAGTGCTTAAATGGCCCTCAGTTCATCTGAGTCCTTCGGAAATGAAATACACATTCCTAGAAGACCCAAGGGTGAGGAGCTGGAGTAATGTTTTGACTTTTCCTGCTGAAGTCCACAGTCATGTAGGGTTCTAGCCACAGGTGGGGATGCTATGGCCCAGATGTTGGACTCCAAATTTCAGGTGTTGGACTTCAAGTTTCATCAGCCTTACCCAGCAAATATCATGGATGATGAAGCTTGAAGTCCAGGACCACAAATTCCCTATTTCTGATTGCACTACATGGGCCTTCAACAACCTCCAGATGTTTGGGGCTACAAATCTCAAATCTGTGCTGGCTCTAGCTGATGGAAGTTGTGATTCAAAACATCTGGAGGGAACCAAGTTGGGGAAGGCTGCATGTTCTTTGGCTGTTTGAAAATAATAATAATAATAATAATAATAATAATAATAATAATAATAACAACAACAACAACAACAACAACAACAACAACAATAATAAATTTATTTATACCCTGCCCATCTGGCTTGGTTTCCCTAGCCACTCTGGGTGGCTTCCAACAAAATATTAAAATACAGTAATACATCAAAGAGAGGAGAAAGCAAAATTACCTTGGTAGAGGGGTTAAAAGGTAGTAGATAGTGGACATTGGGAGGGGGCAGTTATAATTCCTAGGTCAGAGGGGAGACTGGAAACTGGCCACCCGTAATTTCCTACTTCTGTTTTCCTTCTACACTATGTTGCAACAGCAATAAATAATATAAAATAGTAGTAGTGTTAGTAGTAACGGCAGTTTGCTTGAAGCAGAACGGAAAGGGTTGGTGCTTGATTAGTCTGGAAGAGAATGCATCAAGCTGACCAAGATTATGAGCACAATAAAAGAACAATGTGCACGCACGGGCTTGCTGTTGATAGGGTGTTCATTTCCAGACTGAACTCAGAGAAAGGAATGCAGTATAACCCCAAAAGAATGCAG